>NC_053025.1:207264905-207997630 GCF_003073215.2 Triticum urartu | reverse complement strand
GGGGGGGGGGGGGGGGGGGGGGGGTTGAAATAAAGATGACCCACGGGAGCGTGACTCCCAAGGGAAAAGTAGGTGGTGGTGAGGCAAATGGTAATAGCAAGGTTGGGCCTTGCTGGAGGAGTTTTATTCAAAGCGAACTGTCAAGGGGTCCCCATAACACCCAACCATATAAGAAACGCAAAATCAAGGAACATAAACACCGGTATGACGGAAACTAGGGCGGCAAGAGTGGAACAGAACACCAGGCATAAGGCCGAGCCTTCCACCCTTTACCAAGTATATAGATGCATTAATGAAAATAAGAGATATTGTTATATCCCAACAATAACCAGGTTCCAACATGGAACAAACTTCATCTTCTCCTGCAACTAACAACGCTATAAGAGGGGCTGAGCAAAAGCGGTAACATAGCCAAACAACGGTTTTCTAGGAAAGGTGGGTTAGAGGCTTGACATGGCAATAAGGGAGGCATGAAATAGCAAGTGGTAGGTAGCGCGGCATGGCAATAGAGCGAGCAACTAGCAAGAAAAGATAGAATTGATTTCGAGGGTATGGTCATCTTGCCTGAGATCCCGCAAGGAAGAAGAACAAGTCCATGAAGAAGACAATCGGACGTAGTCGAACGAATCCTCACAACTCCGGAACGAAACTGAAGTTAACGAGAGAAGCTACCCGGAAAGAAGCAAGCAACATAGTAAACAACCATCACATGAACATGGCATGATGCACAACCAAGTATGATGCATGTACGGTTTAATTATGCATGGCATGGCAAAGTGCACAAGCAAAACTACAAGTTAAATGGAGCTCAATACGGCAACCCATCAGCCCAGAGCAAGCAGCAACGCAAAACCGAGCCAGTGGGGAGCGAAGCAGGGGCACCACCGAGTGGGATGGAGCGGTCTCCGGCCGCTTGCGAGCGGTCTCGAGCACCTCCGCCGCTTGCGCCTTCCCCGGCTGCCCCAGCCACCGTGCCATGCGCTGCTTCGCCATCCATCATTGATGGCGTCTCCGGCCGCGTGCTTCCATGCGTAGCACTGCAGGAGGCAGCGGATGCCTCAGCGCCGTTCGTTGACGAGGTTTCCGGGCGGATCTTCCCATGTGTGGCTCTGCGGGAGGTGAGTTATAGCGAGCTCCGGGTGAGTGATTCCTCTCCTCCTACTTCTTGCTCGCTGCCAGCCCCTTGTCCGTCTGCCGCAGTGCTCCCCCCGTCTTGGGCCGCAGCAGTGGCTGCTTCTGCCAGGCCACGGTTGCAGTCCATCATGGTGGCGCCTGGTCGCGCAGATGCGCCTGCGTCCGGACTGGCGACCCGCTCGGTGCCTCCGCCTGCGATCTTCGCATGCGCGCCTGCGGCTTGCCCTGGGATGGCGATTCCTTCGGCTGATCCGGTGATCTGCTCCTCGCTCGCGCCTCCCGCTCTGGCATCTAATGCGGGTGCTCACGGTGAGGGATGGACTCAGGTCTCCTCTCTACATGCCCAGAAGCTGGCGTGGCGCCAGGCTCGCGATGCCTCCCAGTATCCAAAAGATCCGCGCCATTATCGTCCGGTCTCGTCTGCCGCTTCATAAGCATTCATGAGACACTTTGGCAATTTGTGCTACCGCTGTCTTGGCTCTAGGCACATATATTTCGAGTGCCGTGACCCTATTATCTGCTACACCTACAAGCGTCCTGGTCATCTCGAGCGTGGCTGCCTCGAGCACCTGAAGAACAAGCACTTCTCCAGGTCTCCGCCACCGACTCCACCTGTCCCCCCTCGCAATCTGCTGTGTCTGCAGCGTCCCTGAGTTCGACCGTGCTGCCACCGCCTCCTTCCGGTCCTGCTGCGGCACAGCGCTTGGCTTCGCCGCCGCCTCCGGTCCCGACCACTACGGTGCGCCGCACCACGTCTTCGGCAGTGTCTATGGCCTACATACCGGGAGAGGCGTCACGGAGGTCGACCAACTCCAGCTGCACAGTGGTCAGCACCCCGGCCATGGAGGCTGAGGCCCATCACCTCCGCTCGTCCGCGCTCATCCTGACTGCGGTCGTCCACTGCTCCGGCATCACCGCCGACATGGTGGCGCGCACGGTGGAGCGAGACTTCGGCTTTCCCTGGAGCGACATCGCCGCGGCTCCGTTCTACCCCGACGACTACCTCCTCACCACGTTCCGCCATGCTCAGAGAGACCTTGCCCTCGAGCGGCGTGGCATTGAGGTGGCTGGTGTGCAGTTCAAGTTCCGGCCATGGCTCCCCCCGCCGGGCAGCAGTCGCATTTGGCGTTACTATTGCCGAGTGGCCATCAAGAGGCTACCACTGACCTAGTGGGACTGGAATAGCGTGCAGGAGGTGATCGGCAAGGACTGGGATCTGGACCTCATCGAGCGGTAGTCCACCACCAAGGCCAACTACTCAGCGCTCTTTGCGTGGCTCTGGACTTGGCACCCCGAAAAAATCCCGCGGGCCTCCGACTTCAACGTGATGCACCGCCCTGACATCGTCCGACCACGTGAGTTCCTCCCCGAAGGCACTCGTGCGGAGGAGGGCAAGGAAGGCCCATCCTTCCCGGTGCTGATCCACCTAGACGTGGTCAAGGACTATACGCTGATCTCGCCCCCGAAGGCACTCGTGCGGAGGAGGGCAAGGAAGGCCCATCCTTCCCGGTGCTGATCCACCTAGACGTGGTCAAGGACTATACGCTGATCTCGCCCTCGGCCTCCCCCGTGCACGGCGAGCGCAAGGAGTGGCCGCACACCTATCGCTTCAAGGGCAAGTGGCGCTTCGGCACGCGGGACGGAGATGACAGGGCCCGATCGGTGGGTTCAAGCTCCGCTCATTTTGGCGGCCGTCGGAGTGACGATGATGAGGGAGATGGGGGTGACAGTAGTCGCCGCCGCGACAAGCGTGGTGGGGTGCGCAAGCGCTTCTTCCGTAACATGCGTCAGCAGGCGATGTGTAGGAACACTACCAGCAGAGACCCAGAGCCCCGGCGCCATCGGCGTCACGCGGCGTTCACCTCCGGGGAGGCTTCGGTGGACTCCGTGGCTCCGGCAGACTCACGCGCTTGCGCTGAGAGTCAACCTCCCGTCACTGTCTTTGTCACGCCCTCGCTTGAGATGGTGTGGGTGGCCCAGACAGTGCAGCTAGGGGAACAGCCCGACAACCATGAAGTCAACCATGAGGCTGCTGATGATGTTAGTGCTGCCATGAGCGTGGTTGCTGTAGGAACTAATGCTGGACAGGCTGATGATGGGCTGTCTAAGGAGGTGCAACCTTGTGTTCTGCCTCCCACTTTGCTAGCGGATAGAGTGCTCCTCTATGGTCAAAAGGCATAGGAGATGACATGTGACGATCTGCTCAACCACAATACCAACACCATGATGCAACTGTTCTCCCCCCCCCCCCCGCAAACACTCTGTGTATCAGTTCTGCCCAACCAGAGTTTGGAAATCCATGGTCTAGCCAAACGCGGCTGCTTTGGCTGATGCTGGGGTTGCCTCATTTTTTGGCTAGCCGTCCGACAACTATGCTCTGCCTCCACTGCCCCCATCTCTCAACTCCTATTCACTATCGCCCTGGGAGATTCCATAGATGACCTTCCCATCACCACCGCAGTTTGTGGAGGGGTTGTTCGTTCAGAGCCCGATGGGCTGGCATCAAGCTAACTCTGGGCCTGACATGTTGTTCAGGCCTGGGCCGTTCCATGAGCCTCCACTGCTCAGGCAAGGCCAAGATAGCCAGCTAGGCCTGCAGTTGCAATCCATCGAAGAGCAACGTGCTAGGAGCGCGCTGGCCGAGGCCAACCTGACTAGGCCTGGGTTGGTGGCGGCGATCACAACCAACGTGGCACAGCTGCACATAGATGAGCAACGGGTGTTTGTCAGCAAGATTGCTACCCTGCTCTCCACCTCGGTGTTGGGTGCTCCGACAGCGGCATCCACGAAGCGATCTGCCAAGCCACTCCGGCAGCGGATCATAGGCACGGTGAAGGCGTCCAGGCAGAGCACGAGGCTGATGCGGCTGCGCTCAAGTCTATCGTCCACCAGGCGCACCCAAGCCGGCATCTGTGTCGAGCTCGGCATCATCAGAAAGGCCGAAGAATTCACGACGCCCTCCTCGCCTATGTTCAGTTCTTCCGCGAACCCATGCCCCCGGAGAATGTGGCAAAAATTGTGAAGATAGCTAGGCTGGCTTCTCCCTCGCAGTTGCGCCTACCTGATGCAGAACTCCAAGCGATATTGGAGGAGCTGGCAGGCCATGCCGCCTGAACACCGATGTTGCGGCTGCTGAACCTGATGACTTCTTAGTTTCCATGATTAGTGCTCTCATGTTGCTGCCTTTTCTTTCTGGTTTGTGCGCCGTGTGGCTGCCCTGCACTATCTGCATGCAGTATGTATCCTGCTGTGGGGAACTTGCGCAACCCCCGCCTATCTATCTCTCTGTAGCTTCATTTGTTTCCCATGAATGAACACCTATCTGTCATCAGTTGGAATGTTATAGATCTTAATGATGCTGCTAGACGCGTGTCTATTCACTCACTTCTCGACACCTTGGCCTATTCTATCGTTTGCTTGCAAGAGTCCAAGCTCGACTCGTTCACTGATCGTGATCGTAGTGAGATATTTCACACGCGTTTGGACCGGCATGCCGCACTCAATGCAGAGGGCACGCGAGGTGGAGTACTGCTAGGCTGGAGGTCTGATCGGTATGCGGCTTCAGACATCAATGTGAGAAAATTCTCCATCACTGCAAGGTTCTCGCCGGTTGACGGAGGCCAGCCTTGGTCCCTGACCACGGTCTACGGACCACATGATGACCCGCGGAAGCAAGCTTTTCTCATCGAACTTGCTGACATCCATAACACAATGCTAGGGCCATGGTGAGTTATTGGGGATTTCAACCTAATAACGGACCCGCAAGACAAAAACAATGATCGTATCTGCCGATGATGGATGTACTGGTTTCGCAGAACCCTGAATATGTCTAGCTTGCATGAATTGCCGCTGATCGGGCGCAAGTACACGTGGAGTAATGAACAGGCAGCCCCTACACTAGTTCGCTTAGATGGAGCCTTCCACAATGTGGATTAGGAGCTACGGTTCCCGACAGCAAAGCTTCTGCCGCAATCGTCTTCTATTTCTGATCATTGCCCACTGTTGCTGATTGATGAGAGCGTCATCTCCGTTAATAGGCAATTCCATTATGAGGGTTACTGGCAGTTCATCAGCGGCTTTGAAGAGGTAGTAAAGCAGGCTTGGACGACCGGGACGGGTGGCTCCTACTCCATAACTAGGCTGAACACCATGTTATGGCGGAACAGCAAGGCACTCAAGGCATGGAGCAGAAACATTATGGGGGACTTCCAGCGTCAATTACTTGTTCTAAATGAGCTAATTCTACAGTTTGACATGGCACAAGATACGAGATCCCTCTTCCTTGACGAACAGGAGCTACGATCTAAACTGAAGTCTAGATCACTCGGGCTTGCTGTACTACTAAAAATCAAAAGGCGACAAAGGAGAAGGGTGACCTGGCTGAAGGTTGGGGATGCTAACACAAACTTTTTCCACCGAAAAGCGAATGCGCGCCGCAAGCGGAACACCATCCATGTTTTTGCATGACCCGGCAGGTGCGACAACATCCACAGACGCAATGACTGCTTTGGCCCACCGACACTTCACCACCATTTTTGGAAGGGCGGAGCAACAAACCGCAGCCATCAACTGGGAGGAACTTGACCTTGAGCATGTGGATCTGCACCACCTTGAAGGAGAGTTCACCTTGCGTGAGGTTAAGGAGGCAATCGATGATACCCCACAGGTAAAAGCGCCGGGTCCGGACGGATTTTCAGGTGGTTTCTTCAAGGCTTGCTGGCACATTATTAAGATGGATCTTTTGGCAGCACTAAACCAGCTATACCACATGGATAGCACTGGCTTGGACAGAATCAACAAAGCCATCATCATTCTAATTCCAAAGAAGAATGACGCTGATAACTTGCATGATTTCCGGCCGATTTCCTTGGTCCACAGCTTGATTAAAATTTTCACCAAGATTCTTGCCCGTAGGCTGGCTCCTAAGCTGAGCATGCTCGTTGACCCATGCCAAAGCGCGTTCATAAAAAAATTGCAGCATTCAGGAGAATTTTCTCTATGTGCAAAACATGGCGTGCTACTTTCATAATAACAAGAGACCGACTTTGCTACTAAAGCTTGATATTGCCAAAGCATTTGATTCTGTTTCCTGGACCTACCTTCTGGACATGTTGAAGGCACGCGGCTTTGGACCAAGGTGGCGTGAGTGGATTTCTATGCTGCTGAGAACATCCACCTCGCAGGTGGTAATCAATGGTTCATGGTCCGAGTTAATACACCATGGTAAAGGTCTGCATCAAGGGGACCCGTTGTCCCCGTTCCTCTTCATCCTTGCCATGGATCCACTTCAGCGGATTCTACGGTTGGTGACGGAAGGCCACCTAATTTCCAAGTTTCCGGGCCGCGGGCAAGTGATGAGATGCACGTTCTATGCTGATGATGTGGCGCTTTTTATGCGGCCTTCGGCTTTTGATGCGAGGATGATAAAGCTCCTGCTTGATTTCTTCGGGGAGGTTTCAGGGTTACACACTAACACGGCCAAAAGCTCAACATTACCAATCCGATGTGGGAACCTGGAGTTGCAAACCATCTTGCAACCCCTTGGCATTCCACTGAAGGCCTTTTCATGTGTGTATCTAGGAATGCGACTAGCGCTAAAACGTCTCCGCAAAATTGACCTGGACCCATGGCTGCATAAATTTGGCAACAAAACAACGACCTAGAAAGGGGGATTGATGGCCAAGAGTGGCCGCCTGGTTCTTCTCAATGCCGCCTTGTCATCTATTGATATTTACATGATGACGGTTCACAAATTACCGGTGTGGGTCCTGAAACGGCTTATTCAGATCTGCCACGCGTGGCTATGGAGCGGGGAGAACTCTTGTAATGGCGGGAAGTGCAGAGTTAACTGGCAGGCTCTGGCGCGCCCTAAAACCCTGGGTGACCTTGGGGTTATGGACCTGGAAAAATTCGGCCGTGCCCTTCGCATCCGATGGTTATGGATGTCCTGGAAGGATCAGTCGAGACCATGGGTCAACCTGGAACTGCCATGTGATGCGTCGGATCATGCTCTCTTCAATATGGCCGCAACCGTCATGCTGCAGGACGGTTGCATTGCACGATTATGGCATGATCGATGGTTGAATGGACTCTTCCCAAAGAAAGTTGCACCGGTCCTGTACAAGGTCTCAATCAGGAAAAATTGTACTGTCAAGGATGCCATGACTAATGAGCGATGGCTGCCGGACATGGCTCAAGGCTTGACCGAAACGATGGTGCATCAGCTTGTTTCTCTTGCGGCGCAGCTTGAGAACATCACCCTTACACCTGGTCAGCCGGACACCATTGAGTGGCGTTTCAACCCCGACTCTGCTTACAGTGCAAGATCTTCCTACTAGCTACAATTCTTGGGCTCGATGTCCATGGGCAGCATGGGCACTGGGCAAGTGTAGATTCTTTCTATGGACGGCCACGCTAGGGAAAATTTTGACGGTCGATGTGTTGCTGCGGCGCGGATGGAAGAACAACTATTTCTGTCATTTGTGTCAGAGAAATCTGGAAACTGCCTTCCATCTTCTTGTGGAATGCCCGTGGGCAAGGAAGGCTTGGGACTTGATCGCGGTTGCGGCTGCCTTGCCATCATTGCGGTCAATCTTCTGGATGGAGCTGCACAGCATTGGAGGATGGATGCAAAGCTGCTGGCAAAAAGCACCAATCGCAAAAAGGAAAGGGACCTTGTCTCTTATGCACCTAATCTCTTGGGAAATATGGTGCGAACGAAATAGACGGCTGTTCGACAACAAGCGGATGAATACTAACACGCTGGTGAGGAGAATTAAGGAGGAAATTAGAATCTGGAACATGGCAGGAGCAGGGATCCCCTTCGACCCAGGATGATTTTTTTTGCCTTGTTTGTTTTTCTTTTTCCTCTTGTAGCACACTTTCTTAGGTGCTTTGCTCGTTTTTATTGGGCACCCTTCTGTACGGTTTTTACTCCTTACTGGTCAATGAATTTGGTAGGACTCCTACCAACATTCAAAAAAATATGCAACGAGTTGCATATTGACGAAACACCACATGACTTATTTAGTTCTCTCTCGTTTATGTACCCAACGATATTAAATGTTGTTAACCATGGCAAGAGGTGAAGCATGATAAAACTACCCATCTAGGCAAATTTAAATGAGGCCGGAACAACAAGAAACAAGTTCGGAAATTCCTCATGTGCATATTTTTAGGTTTGGTACTGTTCTGCCTATAACACAATTTTAGAGTTGTTAAACAAGCAAGATGAGTGCACCATGTTAAACTACGCATTTTTCTAAGCAGGTTACATATATAATTTATTTATTAGGAGGTATGGTTAATTAGTTATGAAATAAAACATTTTAATAAGTCATTTAAGCAACTTAACTTAACAACAATTTAATCTTTTCAAACATGGATGAAAGTTCGAAATTAGGAAACTAGACAAAATTCTAAGCATTTTACATATATAAATTATTTACATGATATGCATGGTTATAAAGTTATTATATGCATGAAGAAGGAGGGGTTTTCTGCAACACGGTAAACTCTGGATAAATACAGAAATTCACGGAGCTTAAAAAAACCTATTCAGGCCATATTTGGTAGGCTGGCCCAACAGATGTGGGAGTGAAAAATAATAGGAAAAAATTAAGGCTATGCTAGACCCCTGGGCGATGGATAGAGGCTATGCTAGCCACTGGGCTAGCTAATATGTTTGTGGTGAAACATAGTGGCAACTCTAAATAGTCTCTACATGCCAGAACGGATCTAGGAATGGAATGAAGCTTCAGTTATGGAGGAAGTCGCTCACAGCGGGTAAAACAGAGGCCGGTGACCATGGCGATGCTGGCCCTTGGTTGACTGGGTAAGCGGAAGGAGCTGGGCGCCCCTAGCCTTGCGGCCCTTGCGCACACGCGGGTGTGGGAAGTCAACGGGTAGGGGCAGCTTCCTCTGTCTGCTCCCGACAGAAGGAGGCAGCGCGGCATGGAGCAGTGCTTGGGCTGCGGCACGTAGGCGACGACAGCGACACGCAAGGCAGGTAGGGATAGCCGGCGGTCGACGAAGATGGCCGGGACCAGGCGGACCTGACAGGAGATGGTGCCCGCGGGCTGGAGCTTGGTAGGGTTGGCCATGGCAACGCTGTCGGGGAAGACCATGGCGGTGGCGGCTCCCTGTGAAGAGAAGCGAGAGAGAGAGAGACTCTGAGAGAGTGTATTGTCGGTGATCAATAAGGAAAACAGAGGGGAGGGTGGAGAGGAAGGGAACGGTCATGCTGGTTTGGTCTGTCGGCGACGAGGCTGACGAAGTGGATGTCGGGGCCGCGGAGCTTGTGCGCGAGCACGAGAGCTCGGGGACTCAGGCGCGTGAGGCTGCAGGGAGCTCTGGCGTCTAAGGAGAACGGCAGGACGCCGGTGCGTGCTGGACCCGAGCGGAGGAGGTGGCAACACGGCGGCGAGCTTCCATGTTCCTGAGCGGCCATGGCGTTCCTTGCTCCGGACATGAGTAGAGAGAAAAACAAGAGGTCAGGGGAGAGAAGAAAGGTGAACCAGGGGAACGAACAGCGTCAGTGGATTTTTCTCACCAGCAGCGGGCTCTGGTGGGTCTCCGGCAAGGGCCGGCAGGGACGGAGATGCTCGAGACTGCTGCTAATGCTTGGGTGGTCGGCGGCCATAGAGCAAGGGAGATGAGGCCGAGTGCTCCTGCTCGATCTGAAGGTGGCCGCGAAGATGGATCGAGAGGAGGAGTTTGGTTGGCGACGGATCTGGGTGATGGGATGGAGTGTAGTGGCGGCGGCTGGGAAGGATCCCTAGGGAATAGGGTTAGGTCCAAAATAGACTAGGGGTAGACTATATATATAAGGAAAGGAGGGAGTTTGGATCATCCGATCGAAATCGGATGGTCCCGGATAAATAGGATAGGGAGACCAAAAAGAAAAATGGAGATGTATAGTAGATGTTAGGGGATGATCTGAAACCAACGGTGATGACTGAGCGGTTCGGGTTCGGGGCAGTTTTCGGACGCGCACGAGGGGGTCGATGGTTAGGAGGGGTTTCAGGGCCCACCAATCACAATCGGACGGCTCCAGACGTGAGGAGAGTTAGATTGGGCCTGGCGGTTGGTAGTGGGCTATGAAGATGGTCTAGGGAGGAAAGAGAGGGAAAGCCCGGCAACATTCGGAGACCGAAAACGTCCGACGTTAGACCGACTATAATGCCGCTACAGTTATCCGTTGGGGAGTCAAACGGACTCCAAATGTGATGAAACTTGGCAGGCGACCTACTGACAACAAAACAACACCGCACGCCAACTTTCATCCCAATCCGAGAACATTTTTCGGCCACTTATAAAATATTATTTCGGAGGTGCCGCGGGCGCGTGCAAGTGTGTCTGGGCTTAGAACGGACAACAGACGGAACATGGAGGAATCCGGACGGATGCAAGTTTTGAAAACATGCAGATGCAATGCGGATGATGACATGGCAAAATGCGACACACAAGCAAATGACAAGGCAACAACAACGAATAACTGGAAGACACCTGGCGCATCGGTCTCGGGGCATCACAACACTCCACCACTACGAGAGGATCTCGTCCCGAGATCTAGGATGGCACCGGAGGGAAACGGAAGAGGAAGAGAAGAGGTAAACAAAGTTACTTCTTTGACAAATGAGTGAAAACAAAGAACCTTGAGAGGTTGGACAAATTGAAAAAAAGAATACAACGAAGATGAGCAAAGTTGAAAACACTCCGTTAGAAAAGAGGAACAAGGAACATTACGAGAACCTTGTAGGTTGAAAGACATAAGAAAAAGGTTGAAATGGATAGAAGTACATGCAAGAACTCCAGTTAAAACGAGATGTACAAGGAACAATAAAGATCAATTACGACTACACTCCGGTTGAAACGAGGTAGAGAAGGAATAAGGATGATATAATTTGGACAGCACTCCGACTGTAAATGTAAGGAATTGAACATGATCTTGACAAGATGAGGGGATATTAGAAAAAGAGCACACGACACTCCTGTTGAAAGGATAAGCATGAAAAGAACACGATCTTTGACAAAAATGGGACGATGGGTCGAAGCGTGCAACATCACAATGCCTCCGGAACAAAAGATAGAACGGATTGAAAGTAACAAAGAAGAAAACAACATCTTCTACCTCGAATGAATATGAAAGCATCCTCTCATATAGAATTGGACGGAGTTGTTGGGAAAACAATACGAAGGAAACAAGCTTGTTGTGGGCTTATGGAAAACGTCTCAAAATTATGAGGTGAAATTCTGCCACTAACAAAACAATAGATTGGATTGAGAGTTAGAAAAGATAAAAAAACTTCTTCCACCGAGGTGATAAGAAAACTTGGATCATAGGTAATCATCACAAAGAGCAAAATTCCCAATGGAAGGCTTTAGGTGAAATCTATACCAAGATAACCTCCAACAAAGAAATTGATTGGTTGCAAAGGATCTCATGAATGAATTGCAAATGATGGGTTTACAATATGTCATCCCAGACAACTTATGAATCATGAAACACCAAGCAATTGTCAAAAATGACGTAACACCACCGCAAAAGATAAGGTAGAACGAATTGCACTTCAGAATGCAAGATGAAGAATACTTGATCTCCTCTGAAAAGAACCTCGATGAGCACTTCGAGAAGGAATTAAATCTTTGCTGAACCATCATGTAGAACCTCCATGAAGAACTCCGGTAATAAAAGAATGATCACAAGAAGTGAAGGATGAAAAGAATAAGATTGAAGCCTTGCAATGATTTAGATGGATCTTCATGATGATGAGAGCTTGGAACTCCGGGAAAAGAAAAGATGAAACAATAAAACCGAGAATTTGATTAGCCTCCGGAATAAAGAAAGAATTGAATTTACTCGATGAAACAAGAATAAGAATTGCATTATGCTTATCCTTCACCAATTTAGATTGATGACAAGCACGGATTTGGCATACTACTTATTCTCGTAGAAAGGACTAAGATAGATATTGCATAAACTTAGGAAGGTCTTCAACGAACCACCGGAAGGATTGAAAATGAAAGTAGCAAAGGCACAATTCACCGGGAAGAGTTGGAAAACAAAAGATGATACTTGAGGGAATTTGATACAAGAGAACGAAGAGATCACGAGCTGATTAGAGAATACTTGAATGAGAGCTGAAAGCTAAGAATGAATAAACCTAAAATGATGGTCTTCAGAGAATCAAACTAAAAAGACTCCTGAATTGCTCCGGGTGGGTGAAAATAATTCTCACAATCGAAAACAATTATGAGAGGATGGCATGAAGCTAGAACCACGAGTCTTGAGAGAACGAGTAAGATTTGGAGGAAAAACTCTTCTTCGGTCTTCAAATGTTGAGAATGGCGATGAGAAACACCGCCATGAATCGTCGAGATACTCCGGAATGAATATTAGAAAGGTTGAACTGATGATGAAAAGAATTTGAAAGATCTTGGAGAAAGACATTTGACTGATGACAAATCATTCTTACGTCAAACTTAGAAATGAATTTGAGAATAACTCCGGGAAAATTAGAAGAGTTAGGTAAGATCCTGGGAAAAGACCTGTGGATTAGGGACCACTCAAAAGAAACACCGTTGAACGATTTAAAAGAGAGAATGCACATATTGAATTAAAAGGCTTGAATGAGATAACATCCTCAAAAGAACTTGAGCAAATAGAGAATGGAAACTTGAATCTTCTGAGACATCTTTAGTACTCTAGAACGAATGCATAGCGAGAGGTGAACAATTCAGGGATGCACTGGCATGGGAAAGCATTTGAATCAGGGAAAAGGGTATGGTCAACACCGAAAGTTTGAATTCAATCCACCGGAGATGAAAAGAGAACGAAGAATGATAAACTCGAAGTTTCATCAGTATCTTCAAGAAGAATCACCGGGTGAGAACATTGAAGGAAAACAATGAAGAGACTTCACGTGAATAAAAATGGATACTTGATTAAGCAATTTGATTCCTTGAAGGAAAAGGGTGGGGAGGGTGGGAAAACAAAGACAATTTGGCACGGATGAAACAAACACCGTTGAGAAGACTTAGAATTGATCTTGCGAATGTTGAAATGATCGGATCCACTTGAAGAGAAAGACACCGGTTGAGAAGAAATTGAGATGACAAACTCGATGATCAAGAAGGATTAATATTCCCATAGAAATATGAGAACACCATTCAGGAACAGGTATGGATTCAACACTTGACATTGAAGCAACTCGAATACCACAAAGCAAAACAAAACAAAAGATTGGCTTGCAAAATAAGCCGGAACAAACATATCATAGATCCCATATCGTACCATGTGTCTGTTGGAAAGATATCCTATGTGATACTTGAATTCCCACTTAAAAACTCCCGAAACTTTCTGGTTATGCAATCAGGTGTTGGGGATACAGGGGAAGCATAATATCTGACCCAAAACTAGCAAATCCTACATCCAGCTGTATCCATCCTTCAACACATAACCAAGAAACCTTCGGAAATCAATTACCTCAACCTTCGAAAAGCATCCGTTATACGAGTTATGGCAATACTCCCGAACTCCCGCCCCGGTACTGGGTGGCGTCGAGGTTATCTCACCAACAACTACATGAAAGAGATTTTCGATGTCGGCGAACTCAGGTATTCCAGAACTGGAATGATAAAATTGTGACGACAGGATCTCGGAGCTCAACTTCCCGGGACACTGCCACAACCCCTAAATGTCAGGAGGCATCAAGAACAATGTTCTCGTCACAAAATCATCGGAACGATTCCAAGATACCTGCGTGATCCTAAAAAAATTCGTGAAATTTGAGGAGAGAAGAGTCAAAACTCTACGTCAGGAGGCCTCACCAGAGCGACGAAGGGATCGAGGAGTAAAAAGAATCCTTCTCTCCGATATATATAATCCTAAGACTCAAAAACATTTTATTCTAGACTCAACAACGTCAGCGATTCGATCGAGGGGGCTCCTAAGTCGGGGATGGCTCTGATACCAACTTGTAACACCCACGATGCGGCTATATCTCCCACGTGCCGCGGCACAACTTAGAGGCATAACCGCATGGTAGGCATGTCGCAAGAGGGGTAATCTTTACACATCCCACGAACTGAATATGAAAGGGATAAAGAGTTCACTTACAATCGCCACTTCACACAAATAGAATTTAAACATACATCAACCAGAATACAATCATGGTCCGACTATGGAACCAAAGTAAAAGAAGACAACCCCAAATGCTAGATCCTCGATCGTCCCAACTGGGCTCCACTACTGATCAACTTGAAAGGAAACAACACAACGAACACGATCTTCATCGAGCTCCCACTTGAGCTCAGTTGCGACATCTACACTGGTATCATCAGCACGTGAAACTGTTTGGAAGTATCTGTGAGTCACGAGGACTCAGCAATCTCACACCCGTGAGATCAAGACTATTTAAGCTTATGGGTAGGAAAGGGTAGTGAGGTGGAGCTGCAGCAAGCACTAAGCATATATGGTGGCTAACATACGCAAATGAGAGGGAGAAGAGAAGCAACGCAACGGTCGTGAAGCTAGAAGTGATCAAGAAGTGATCCTGAGACTACTTACGCACAACCATAACACAAGAACCGTGTTCACTTCCCGGACTCCGCCAGAAAGAGACCATCATGGCTACACATGCAGTTGATTCATTTTAATAAAGTTAAGTGTCAAGTTCTATACAACCGGATATTAACAAATTCCCATCTGCCCATAACCGCGAGCACGGCTTTCGAAAGTTCAAACCCTGCAGGGGTGTCCCAACTTAGCCCATCACAAGCTCTCATGGTCAATGAAGGATATTCCTTCTCCCAGGAAGACCCGATCAGACTCGGAATCCTGGTTACAAGACATTTTACAATGGTAAAACAAGACCAGCAAGACCGCCCGATGCGCCGACATCTCGATAGGAGCTGCACATATCTCGTTCTCAAGGCAATACCGGATTGTCCAAACTTCCGGTAGGCAAGCCCAGAGTTGCCCCCAGTGGCCTCCGGCGGCTGACAGGTTCAGACCAGCACTTAGACAAGCACTTGCCTGGGGGGTTAAAATAAGGATGACCCTCAGGAGCGTGACTCCCAAGGGAAAAGTAGGTGGTGGTGAGGCAAATGGTAAAACCAAGGTTGGCCTTGCTGGAGGAGTTTTATTCAAAGTGAAGTATCAAGGGGTCCCCATAACACCCAACCGTGTAAGGAACGCAAAATCAAGGAACATAACACCGGTATGACGGAAACTAGGGCGGCAAGAGTGGAACAAAACACCAGGCATAAGGCCGAGCCTTCCACCCTTTACCAAGTATATAGATGCATTAATTAAAATAAGAGATATTGTGATATCCCAACAATAACCAGGTTCCAACATGGAACAAACTTCATCTTCACCTTCAACTAACAACGCTATAAGAGGGGCTGAGCAAAAGCGGTAAGATAGCCAAACAACATTTTGCTAGGAAAGGTGGGTTAGAGGCTTGACATGGCAATAAGGGAGGCATGAAAGAGCAAGTGGTAGCTAGCGTGGCATGGCAATAGAGCGAGCAACTAGGAAGCAAAGATAGAAGTGATTTTGAGGGTATGGTCATCTTGCCTAAGATCCCGCAAGGAAGAAGAACGAGTCCATGAGGAAGACAATCAGACGTAGTCGAACGAATCCTCACAACTCCGGAACGAAACCGAAGTTAACGAGAGAATGTACCCGGAAAGAAGCAAGCAACATAGTAAACAACCATCACATAAACATGGCATGATGCACAACCAAGTATGATGCATGTCCGGTTTAATTATGCATGGCATGGCAAAGTGCACAAGCAAAACTACAAGTTAAATGGAGCTCAATATGCAACGAGATGCATATTGACGAAACACCACATGACTTATTTAGTTCTCTCTCCTTTATGTACTCAACAATATTAAATGTTGTTAACCATGGCAAGAGGTGAAGCATCATAAAACTACCTATCTAGGCAAATTTAAATGAGGTCGGAACAACAAGCAACAAGTCCGGAAACTCCTCATGTGCATATTTTTAGGTTTGGTACTGTTCTGCCTATAACACAATTCTAGAGTTGTTAAACAAGCGAGATGAGTGCACCATGTTAAACTAGGTATTTTCTAAGCAACTTACATATATAATTTGTTTAATTCAGAGGTATGGTTAATTAGTTATGAAATAAAACCTTTTAACAAGTCATTTAAGCAACTTAACTTAACAACAATTTAATCTTTTCAAACATGGATGAAAGTTGGAAATTATGAAACTAGACAAAATTATAAGCATTTTACATATATAAATTATTTACATGATATGCATGGTTATTAAGTTATTATATGCATGAAGGAGGGGTTTTCTGCAAAATAGTAAACTCTGGATAAATACATAAATTCGTAGAGCTTAAAAAACATATTCGGGCCGAATCTGGCAGGCAGGCCCAATAGATGTGGGAGTGCAAAATAATAGGAAAAATTTAAGCAAAAATGGGGCCAGTCGGGACTCGCACCCTAGACCCCTAGGATCGATAGAGGCTGCTCTAGCCACTGGGCTAGCAAATATGTTTGTGGTGAAACATAGTGGCAAATCTAAATAATCTCTACATGCCAGAACGGATCTAGGAAAGGAACGGAGCTTCAGTTGTGGAGGAAGTCGCTCACAGCGGGTAAAACAGAGGCCGATGACCATGGTGATGTTGGCCCTTGGTTGGCCGGGTAAGCGGAAGGAGCTGGGCGGCCTAGCCTTGCGGCCCTTACGCACACGCGGGCGTGGGAAGTCAACGGGTAGGGGCAGCTTCCTCTGTCTGCTCCCGACAGAAGGAGGCAGCGCAACAAGGAGCAGCGCTTGGGCTGCGGCACGTAGGCGACGGCAGCGACGCGCAAGGCCGGCAGGGATGGCCGGCAGTCGACGAAGATGGCCGGGACTAGGCGGACCTGACAGGAGATGGTGGCCGCGGGCTGGAGCTTGGCAGGGCTGGCCATGGCGATGCCGTCGGGGAAGACCATGGTGGCGGCGGCTCCCTATGAAGAGAAGCAAGCGAGAGAGACTTTGAGAGAGTGCGTTGTCGGTGATCAATAAGAAAAACAGAGGGGAGGGTGGAGAGGAAGGGCACGGTCCTGCTGGATTGGCCGGTCGGCGACGAGGCTGACAAAGTGGTTGTCGGGGCCGCAGAGCTTGTGCGCGAGCATAGGTGCTCGGGGACTCGGGCGCGTGAGGCTGTAGGGTGCTCCGGCATCAAAGGAGAACGGCAGGACGTCGGTGCGTGCTGGACCCAAGCGGAGGAGGTGGCATAACGGCGGCGAGCTTCCATGTTCCTGAGCAGAGAGAAAAAAAGGAGGTTAGGGGAGAGAAGAAAGGTGAACTAGGGGAATGAACGGCGTCAGTGGATTTTTCTCACCAGCAGCGGGCTCTGCTGGGTCTCCGGCAAGGGCTGGCGGGGACAGAGATGCTCGAGACTGCTGCTAATGCTTGGGTGGTCGGTGGCCATATCGCGAGGGAGATGAGGCCGAGTGCTCCTGCTCGATCTAAAGGTGGCCACGAGGATGGATCGAGAGGAGGAGTTTGGCTGGCGATGGACCTGGGTGATGGGATGGAGTGTAGTTGCGGCGGCTAGGGAGGATCCCTAGGGAATAGGGTTAGGTCCAAAATAGACTAGGGTAGACTATATATATAAGGAAAGGAGGGAGTTTGGATCATCCGATCAAAATTGGACGGTCCCGGATAAATATGCTAGGGAGACCAAAAAGAAAAACGGAGATGTATTGTAGATGTTAGGGGATGATCTGAAACAATGGTGATGACTGAGCAGTTCGGGTTCGGGGCAGTTTTCGGACGCGCACGAGGGGGTTGATGGTTAGGAGGGGTTTCAGGGCCCACCGATCACAATCGGACGGCTCCGGACGTGAGGAGGTTAGATTGGGCCTGGCGGTTGGTAGTGGGCTGTGAAGATGGTCTAGGGAGGAAGAAAGCCTGACAACAGTTTTCGGAGACCGAAAACGTCCAACGTTAGACCGACTATAATGCTGCTACAGTTATCCGTTGGGGCGTCAAACGGACTCCGAATGCGATGAAACTTGGCAGGCGACCTACTGACAACAAAACAACACCGCACGCCAACTTTCATCCCAATCCGAGAACATTTTCTGGCCACTTATAAAATAATATTTCGGAGGTGCCGCGGGCGCGTGCAAGTGTGTCTGGGCTTAGAACGGACAACGGACGGAACGAGAAGGAATCCTGACGGATGCAAGTTTTGAAAACATGCAGATGCAATGCGGATGATGACATGGCAAGATGCGACACACAAGAAAATGACAAGGCGACAACAGCGAATAACTGTAAGACACCTGGTGCATCGATCTCGGGGCGTCACACACTGTCTCCACTAGATTTGCAAATCATGAACTCTATTCCCTTAATGCCAGCCCTCTCCCAGACCTTGAAGATATCCCGGTAATCCGTGACTTTCTGGATGTCTTTCTAGAGGAGCTGTCAGGCATTCCACCTGACAGAGATGTAGAGTTTGTCATAGACCTTATCCCAGGAACCACCCCAATTTCTAGTAGAACTTACAAGATGGCACCCTTAGAGCTAGCTGAGCTTAAGAAGCAGCTTGATGAGTTGTAAGTGCATCAAGTGCCCCCTTAGTTGTTTTGGAGTATTGACGGCAAATAGGTTGATGAACTAATGAGTTTGTGAGTATACACAGGAGACAGAGTCTGAGAATATCTGGTTTCACACACGGAAGACGGCCCCTAAAAATATATTTCTTCAAGTGATGAAATTGGTACAACCTTTGAAGAAATTGATGTGAAGACTTTGAAGCTTGAAGACTTTGTTTTCATAGTTTCTTTTCTTCATCTTTGAGTCATAGGAAAAACCATACTATTAAAGGGGGTCTAGGTGAATCATATTTCACATTTGCAAAGTGATACTCAAACCTACTCAATCCTATACACAAAAGCCACTTCGAGTGAAGCCTTTGGGAATCTCTAGTACAGCTGATGCAATTGCTAGCGATAGTGAAAGAATTCGTCTGGTCGCTGACAAATTAGGTCACACTGAGGAGTTAGGAGTTCGCGAGTGTGTTCTGCCTAAAAGTGAGGAAATTGAGTGCCCCATGAATTTGAGAGTTCAAATTCAGACCATTGCTGCACCGCATGCCAGTTGTCAAGTGGATCCTTATCCTGACAACGGTCGAATCAGAGAAGGGCATTTATGACACTCCATGTCAAGTTGCCCCTGGCTATAAATAGCCGCCCCCACAACCAATTGTTGGTTGGCTGCTCTGAGAGAAATTGACACTTGTCATAATAGAGCAACCCATGCTCCGACGACTTTGAGAGAATCCAAAGTGAGGAAACACCCAGAGCCAACGTGATTGAGCATCACTGAAGAGATTGATCTGTGTGATCCGATGCATGTTACCTTTGAAGACTATCATTTTTCCAGACGGTTAGGCGTCAAGTTCTGAGTACACCAAGAGTCATTGTGGTGTGCTGGTGAACAAGTCTATGAAGGTTTTCGAAGTCTACCTTGAAGACTTACCACGAGTGATTGGGCGAGGACTAAGTGACCTTATCCCAAGAGGAATACGGTGAGGACTGTGTGTCCTCTGAGTTGTGACTCAGTCGCCACAACCAGACGTACAATTGATGCAGCAACTGGAACTGGTCTACCAAATTCCATTGTCTTCATCGAGCCTGCCTGGTTTCAAATTCCTCAACCCTCTCTTAGTTTATTCCGCTGATGAAGAATGTGTCATGTGTGCTCTAACTGATTGAACTGAAGAATTTCATCACGCTATCTTTCGTTTCCTTAGTTCATTTTCTTCATGCATGTATGAATGTATGATTGCATGTTCTTCACTCTTACGTATCCTTATTGCATGTACTCTGATTCTGTGATGACTTAGTTTCCTTGTGTTTCTATTTCTTCAATCTGATCTTCGTCAAATTCTTCAGAGTTTGATGAATTTCTAAAAATCTCCCATTCACCCCCTCCTCTGGGAGGAAACATGTGCTTTCAATTGGTATCAGAGCAAGGTACTCCCTTGTTCTGTGTGATTTTGGTTTAACCACCTAGAGTTTTAGTTATGTCGACCGTAGGTAAGATGAAAGTGTCCGCTGCATGCCCTATCTTTGATGGTCATGACTATGCCAAGTGGAAGGCGTTGATGAGGAAGCATCTCCTATCCATGAACAGCGAGCTGTGGGAAGTCACTGAGATAGGATTGACTAACCTCTCCAAGATGGCTAACACTGAGGACATTCAGAAGTACACTCAGCTGATATGCATGCAAGAGATGGCATCTACTCTAGCCTATCCAGAAAGGAGTTTAGGCTCATCATGCATCTTGCCAACGCAAAGCTTATCTGGGGCAGGATCTCCGACGTCTATTAAGGGCACTGCACCCATCAGGATCCTTGGCAAGGAGTCACTCAACACGATGACTTTCAATCAAGACTCATCATCTTCAGCATCATGCCTAATGGCCAAAGGTGTCAAGGTACAGAAACAGCCTTCATCTTCTTCAAGTGAAGGTGAATCTGATGAAAATATGACTCCTAGCTACTCCAAACTAGCTAAAATTGTTGCTAAACAACAAACTGCTCCAGAAAGGGTTCACGAGCTATTAGAGAATACTAATGATCTGTTGAACGATGAAATGGAAAGCTCTCAAATTCTGACTGAAGACCTTGAATGTGTATAGTCAAAATATGATGAACTTGAAAGTCGTCATGTGTCTCTCTCAGCTACACACGAGAAGTTGTCCTATGAATTTCTTCAAAGGAAGCAAGAACTTGAGAAGCTGAGAGCGTCTCATGATGATCTTCAAAAAGACAACGATTCATTGCTAGCTCAACAGATCAACGCTTCTCGGGGAGAATTTGTTGCTCCATGCTTAAAATGCCTTGAACGTGATAATGCAAATTCTTCAATTGAATGTTCAAATGCTTCAACTGCCGCTATATCTTCAAGTGTCTATGTGGTTTCAATTCCCTCATGTGAGGAAACCACAAGTGTCACTGACGAAAATGCAGGTCTGAAGGAATTATACATCACAGGCATGTACAAAAGCCTCAATGGGCACCAAGCTGTTTGTGATGTGCTCAAAAAGCAGATTCTCAATAGGAACCCTAGGAAAGAGGGTATTGCTTTTGAGAGAAATATGAATGTTGATGGATCTTGTTGGAAACCTGAGTAGTATCCCAAAACCACATGGGTTGCTACAAAAGGACCTCCAGTTGATCCATTGTAGTGATCTGACCTCAAACGGTCAAATCTTTGTGCGTAAGTGTCATCCCTGGATCGGTAATGCTGACACACACAATACTTGAAGGATTTATAATAGAGTGCAATCACACACTTATTACATCGAATAACTCATAAAAGAGTACTTAATACAATAATATGGCTTAAGGCCATCTAAATACGATTACAGTGGAAGGCTTGGAAGATAAGGTGAGTCCATCAACTCCAACGGCATAGCTGAGTGCATGACAACGACCTAGCACACCTTACTCTTCATCTGAAAAGTCTGCAACATAATATGTTGCAGCCCGAAAATGGGTCAGCACATGGAATATGCTAGCAATATAACACTGTAGTGCAAAGGAACAAGTAATAGCTATAACTATATGCATATTTGGCTGGTGGAGGCTCTATGGTTAATATGCTTTTGTGAAAAGCCAATTTTTCCCTACAACAAAGGAATATATTTTGTTTAACTATCATGGTAGTTGATAAACATTGAGAAGGTTCCTCCAACTCAATCCCAGTTAAGCAGTATTAATAACCCAACAAATTAATTTAGAGTGATGAGATCAACATGACAATCCAAGAACCAGATACTCAAGATGTCCATAACCGGGACATGGCTAACCATGATTAGGTTGTTGACTCTAGAGAGGTTTGCGCACTTTTCCCCACAAGACTCGATCTCCTCCGTTGGATTTCTCGCACTACATGGTGTTTGAAAAAAACATGACCAAGGCACAGTCTTTCAGAAGCATTTACTCTTTACTCTGGGTAGACAGTTACACCTACTTTCCCCTACATCTGCTAGCCTACCATTGAAAGAGGTCACACAACTTACTCAACTATGCCAAAGCCCATAATGTCTTGTGGCTGCACACGGAAGTTTCTAGCATGAATAATCTTATGATCCCTTTGAGCCGGGTGGCGAACCATAGGATAATCACACGGGTACTCCGGGATATCCTAGGGCAACACTAGATTCTCCAGGTGCCCGCAACCAATCCACCCAAATGTGTATTTAAGTAGCCACCTTAAGTTAACCGTTAATTAACAACTCTCACATCTGTCATGGATACACTCAACCAATCCACGTCTACGAGCATAGCATAGCAGTATAAGCATAACGTAGAAGTAACTCCCAGGGTTTGATAATAAAAGGCGATAGGTTCTACCTCATCATCTACTTCCCAATACACACATGTTAAGAGATCCTACTCAGGAAATGTTTGAGGATTGGAACTAATGCATAAAAACTGGGTATAAAAGAATATGATCAAAGTGTTACTTGCCTTGCTGACAATCTGCAAACCCTAGAGACTCGTAGTAGCACGCTTCGCACTCCGGAAATTCTATCACAAACAAACAATAGCATACATAAAAATCAAGCATAGATGCAAGGGTGAAACTCAAATAAGAAAATCCAAACTGAAGGTTCAACTGAAGAGCTTCGATTTGCAAAAATAATCAATCGCATCGGAGCTACGGAACTGAAACTACGATCGAAAGAACTTCGAATTCAAATCTTCTTGAAACCAAAGTTTAATTTGTCAAAACCATGTTCAAGTTGGTTAACTGGAAAGAGGGCTTCAAGACGAAGATTTTGGCATTGGTTTCACTGGATTTGGATGAACGGTTAAAAAGTTGCGACGGTTTGAAGATCAGGGGCTAATCTACGATAAAATTAATCGCGGATAGGTCCCTAGCCAAAAATAAAATAAAATAAAAACTATCGGACGAACGTCCGCTAACAGAGACTAACGAACGAATTCATTCGTTACAAGATCTAAACGAACGTTCGCAAAATAGCTCTAAACCGAGAAAAACCGATCTAACCGGCGGAAAACCGAGAAAAATCGAACTATGGAAAAAACTGGATCTAGATCTAGATCTAGGGTTTACCGAAAAACCGAAAAAAAACCAAAAAGCTTGTCGGCGGCGAACTCCATTGATATCGGCGCGCTGCGGCGGCGCGGATTTCAACGCGGCACGCGTCTAGAGGCGGGCTAGCGGCGGCGGCAGCTTGGGGCTGAGGCGGCCTCGAGCCTTGGCTATATATAGCCTGGGGCAGCATCGGTCTCCTGGCCCGAGTCGGCTCCTAAGTCGGCGTGCAGCTGGGCCGGCTGGGCTTCAGCCCAGTTCGGTCCGGGAAACTTTTTTTTAAATCCCGCCAAAGAAAATCCTAAAAAAATATTAAAAAAATCTAAAAATGCGAAAACAATTTTTCCCGTCTAAAGAAATATTTAGAACAAAGTGAAAATTTTTGTGGGCTAAAAATGTAATTTTGAAAAATGCATATTTTTCTAATTCAAATAAAATAGCAAAAAATCCCAAATAAAATAATTATTTGATTTTAACATTTTTTCTCCAATATTTCTTTTATTTTGGAGAAGTCCTTTTTCTCCTCTCTTTTAATTTTTTTTATATTGGAAATATTTCAGAGTGAAAAATATTAAAACAAAAGTGATCCTCTTTTCAAATTTGAGAAAATTTCAAATATGAAAATAGTGAAATCCCCAACTCTCTCCGTGGGTCCTTGAGTTGCTTAGGATTTTTAGGATCGCAAACGAGATGCAAATAAAATATGATATGCACATGATGACCTATGTATAACATTCCAAATTGAAAATTTGGGATGTTACGAACCTACCCCCCTTAAGATGAATCTCGCCCTCGAGATTCGGGTTGGCTAGAAAATAGGTGTGGGTGGTCTTTCCATAGATCTTCCTCTCATTCCCAGGTGGCTTCATCCTCAGTATGGTGGCTCCACTGAACTTTGCAACACTTGATAACCTTGCTGCGTGTAACTCGACTTCCAAACTCGAGAATCTTGACGGGTTTCTCCTCATAGGTCAAATCACTGTCCAACTGAATTGCTTCCAGGGGCACTGTATCTCTCAGAGGAATATCGGCCATCTCTGCATGGCACTTCTTCAACTGGGAAACGTGAAACACATCATGAACTCCTGACAATCCTTCGGGTAACTCCAAATTGTAGGCCACTTCTCCCATACGTTCCAGAACTCGGTATGGTCCTACAAATCTCGGGGCTAACTTTCCCTGAACTCCAAAATGTTTAACTCCTCGGAGATGTGACACATGAAGATATGCTCTATCTCCGATTTCATAGACTACCTCCTTGCGTTTTGAATCTACGTAACTCTTCTGCCTGGACTGGGCTACCTTTAGTCTGTCGCGAATCAACTTAACCTTCTCTTCGGATTCTTAAATATGGTCCAAACAACTGATGGTCTCCAACTTCATCCCACATCAATGGTGTCCTGCACCTCCTTCCATACAAGGCTTCGAAAGGGGCCATCTTCAGACTAGCTTGATAACTGTTGTTGTATGAGAGTTCCACGTACGGCAAATTATCATCCCAGCTAGATCCATAATCTAGCGCACAAGCTCTCAACATGTCCTCAAAAATCTGATTGACTCTCTCTCTCTCTCTGTCTATCCATCTGTCTGCGGATGAAAGGCTGTATTGAACTCTAGCCTGGTACCCAAAGTCTGGTGCAGCTGATGCCAAAACTTCGAAGTAAACTGAGTCCCTCTATCTGATACGATGGTCCTCGAAACTCCATGTAGACATACGATCCTGGTCATATATATCTTGTCCAACTTCGCACTCCTATAGGTGGTTTTCACTAGGATAAAGTGAGCTACCTTTGTCAAACGATCCACTACTACCCAGATAGAATTATATCCCGATCGTGTCCTGGGTAATCCGGTGATGAAATCCATGTCAAGCTTCTCCCACTTCCATTCGGGTATCGGCATAGGCTGCAGTAATCCTGCCGGTTTCTGATGTTCTGCCTTCACTCTCTGACATACATCACATACTACTACATACTCTGCAATATCCTTCTTCATACCTGTCCACCAGAAACGCTCCTTCAAATCCAAATACATTTTGGTGTTTTCTAGGTGAATCGAGTATGGTGAATCATGAGCTTCCTGTAGTATTAACTTCCTGATTTCTGCATTATTGGGTACATATACTCGGTCCTCAAACCATAAAGTGTCGTGCTCATCCTCACGAAAACCTTTGCCTTTTCCTTTGCTCATCTTCTCCCTTATCTCAGCAATCTCCTTATCATCCTTCTGAGCTTCTCGAATCTTTCCCAATAGCATTGACTGAACCTCCATTGCTGCGACAAAACCTCGTGGAACTATATCCAAACGAAGCTCCCTAAGGTGTTCGACTAACTCCTTGGGAAATCCTCTACTTATGAGGGTATTGGCATAACTCTTCCGGCTCAAAGCGTCTACTACGGCATTGGCCTTGCCTAGATGATAGTGTAGCTTCATATCACAATCCTTTATAATCTCCAACCATCTCCTTTGTCTGAGGTTCAGCTCCTTCTGCATGGAAATGTACTTCAAATTCTTGTGATCCGTGTACACATCACAACGGTTTCCAATAAGAAAATGTCTCCAGGTCTTGAGTGCATGAACTACAGCTGCTAACTCCAAATCATGCGTGGCATAATTCAATTCATGCGGTCGAAGCTGTCGTGAGGCATATGAAACAACTTTTTCGTCTTGCATAAGTACACCTCCAAGTCCTAAGCGAGAAGCATCACAATACACTTGGAAATACTTGCATATATCTGGCAAAATCAGCACTGGAGCTGTAACCAAACGTTTCTTCAACTCCTGAAAACTTGCCTCACATTCATATGTCCATTTGAACTTAGTGTCCTTCTTCAACAACCCCGTCATAGGTTTCGCAATCTTGGAGAAATTCTCAATGAATCTCCGGTAGTATCCCACGAGTCCAAGAAAACTACGGATCTCCCCTATTGAGGTGGGTGCTTGTAACACCCACGATGCGGCTATATCTCCCATGTGTCGGAGCACGACTTAGAGGCATAACCGCATTGTAGGCATGTTGCAAGAGGGGTAATCTTTACACATCCCATGTACTGAATAAGAAAGGGATAAAGAGTTGGCTTACAACCGCCACTTCACACAATCCATAAATATAGCATTATATCATCCAGAATACAATCAAGGTCTGACTATGGAACCAAATAAAGAAAGACAACCCCTAATGCTAGATCCCCGATCGCCCCAACTGGGCTCCACTACTGATCAACTGGAGACGAAACAACACAACGAACACGATCTTCATCGAGCTCCTCCTTGAGCTCGGTTGCATCACCTGCATGGTTATTATCGGCACCGGCAACTGTTTGAAGTAATCTGTGAGTCACGGGGACTCAGCAATCTCACACCCTCACGATCAAGACTATTTAAGCTTATGGGTAGGAAAAGGTAGTGAGATGGAGGTGCAGCAAGCACTAGCATATATGGTGGCTAACTTACGCAAATGAGAGCGAGAAGAAAAGCAAAGCACGGTCGTAAACTAGAAGTGATCAAGAAGTGATCCTGAAACTACTTACGTACAAGCATTACACAAGAACCGTGTTCACTTCTCGGACACCGCCGGAAGGATACCATCACGGCTACACACGCGGTTGATGCATTTTAATTAAGTTAAGTGTCAGGTTTTCTACAACCGGATATTAACAAATTCCCATCTGCCCATAACCGTGGGCACGGCTTTCGAAAGTTCAAAACCCTGCAGGGGTGTCCCAACTTAGCCCATCACAAGCCCTCACGGTCAACGAAGGATATTCCTTCTCCCAGGACGACCCGATCAGACTCGGAATCCCGGTTACAAGACATTTCGACAATGGTAAAACAAGACCAGCAAGACCGCCTGAATGTGCCGACAAATCCCGATAGGAGCTGCACATATCTCGTTCTCAGGGAACACTGGATGAGAAATCCGTACAACTAAAACCAACCCTCAAGTTTCCCCGAGGTGGCGCTGCAAGGGGCTCTAGTTCGGACAAACACTTAGAGAAGCACTGGCCCGGGGGGTTAAAATAAAGATGACCCTCGGGCTCGCGAAAACCCAAGGGAAGGTGATAGGTTGTTAGTGCAAATGTAAAACCAAGGTTGGGCCTTGCTGGGGGAGTTTTATTCAAGGCGAACTATCAAGGGGTTCCCATTATAACCCAACCGCGTAAGGAACGCAAAATCAAGGAACATAACACCAGTATGATAGAAACTAGGGCGGCAAGAGTGGAACAAAACACCAGGCATAAGGACGAGCCTTCCACTCATTACCAAGTGTATAGATGCATTAATTAAAATAAGAGATATTGTGATATCCCAACTTATCCATGTTCCAACATGGAACAAACTCCATCTTCACCTGCAACTAGCAATGCTATAAGAGGGGCTGAGCAAAGCGGTAACATAGCCAAACAACGATTTGCTAGGAAAAGGTGGGTTAGAGGCTTGACATGGCAATATGGGAGGCATGATAAAGCAAGTGGTAGGTATCGCGGCATAGCAAAAGAGCGAGCAACTAGCAAGCAAAGATAGAAGTGATTTCAAGGGTATGATCATCTTGCCTGCAAAGTTCTCCGAGTTGACGAAAGCTTGATCCTCATAAGCGTACTCAACAGGTTCCTCGATCACGTACTCGTCTCTTGGCTCTACCCAAGGCAAGAACACAAGAAAAAGAAGCAACAATCAACCACAGTGCAATGCGCAAGCAACATGATGTAAAACATGGCATGATATGCAGGATGTGATATGCAATGCATATGCGAACTCCGGAAGGAAAAGATTGATCAAGGAATCAACTTGGCAAACCAAGTGCGCCTCTGGAAAGATGATTTGATCTTGGTCGAAATAGATATAAAGATCATCGGAATCGGATGCACGGTTTAGAAATGACAAGCAAAACAATAATGGCACAATTCTGCGATTAACAGCACGAAGCGATCTAAAATGCAACAAGAAACTAAGCTACTGCACTCCAACATAGCGACAAAGCTCACGGAAGTAATCTACTCAAGATGCTTGACAAAATATGAACACTGAGCTATGGCTAAATAACACAAGAGCAGGTTCAAACAAGCATGGCAAAAGTGCAAAAGATATCAGCATCACAGACTTGGTGAAAATACTAACATGTCCGGAATCAACATCAGGAAGCAATGTTTAGAGCAGGATAACAACATGCTACATGATCAGATCATAGCAATACAAGGCATGGCATGAATCTACTAAAAGCATATAAAAAAAGTCCCTTACTGACCATAAGCCAAAAAGGATCAGAAGCTATGATGGCACCCATGTAAACATAGCAAGTTTCGTTAACAGATTCAGACTTAGCAGAAAACTGGACATGGCAAAAATAGAGTTATGAAGGCATGTTTGCGAGCTCGATGCACTCAACACAAGGCATGGCATGACAAACTAAGCATACTACTAGCAAGAAGACATGATCAAGAAGCTAACCATGCCAAGAACAATCTCATAGCATTCATGGATCAACTACAACAACCTTGGCAAAATTGATTAACATGTAAACAATCTGCCAGGAACATTTTATAGCAAAAGTAGAGCAAGATTGAGTCGTGCTAGGATACTCCATCAATGCAAATAGGGGCATGGATGGATAGAGCACAACCATATGCTCAAATCATCATTACCGAACATACTCAAAAGAGGCATGGATCTCTCTGTAGCAACATGAACACATGGCATAAAATAACAGCAGAGCAAAGACTAGGTGAAATTCTAAGTCCCTGAAATCGGTAATATCACGAGAGCTACTTTGCATGCTTGTGCTAGTCACCACATTGATCACAAAAATACATGGCATACACCCCTGTAAAGATGGTATGGCATAGCCGAAAACACATGTAGAGCTCAAGACCATATGCAGCACACAATAATCATGGCAAAAATGACAAATGCTCATAAACTGATAAGAATCAGGAACTAACATTTTATAGCACTCTTGCATCAACAATTTGGGCATCAAGATGGACACAAACAAGCATGGCGCAATGGAACAAAATGAATAGGACATCCTGATGAACATTTTGATATCTCATACGCACAAAACGGAGCTACGGGTGAGGAGTTATGGTGCGATGAACAGGGCTCCAGAATGTAAGAATTAAGTCACTTGGACGAAAATATCACCTCCGAAACAGATCTTGGGTTTCGAGCGTGCTTTCCGAGGATCGCCGGAATCTTCGTCGCGGTGGCCGGAGCAGGACGGGGCGACGCCGGAGATGCCGGATCCGGGCGGCGCGGTGGCTGAGCTCGCCGGAGACGGCCGGCTGAGGAGCTAGTAGGGGGGCGCCGGTCAGAGAGGCGTGGGGCGGCGCGGTCGGCGATGCGAGGGAAGGCAGCGGGCAGCGGCCGGCGAGGCTCACAGCGGGTGGCGCGAGCGGGCGGCGGCCGGCGAGGCGCACGGCGGGCGGCGTGAGCAGGCGGGGAGCCGCACGGGCGGCGACGCGGGGAGCCGGGCTGGGGAGGGCCTGGCTCGTGCTCGCGGGCTTCGCGCGGAGTGGGGCGCTGGGGGGACACGTTGCGGCGCGCTAGAGGAGGAGGGAGGCGGTACTGCTGAGGTGTCAGCTCTGGATTGGCTGGAGTGAGGTGGCCGGGCGCGGCGGACATGTCCGGGTGACGGGACTTTTGTCCGGCGGTGTGGAGAGGAAGAAGGTTAGGGTTTCATCCGCGAATTTTCGGGGGGAGGTGCAAATTTATAGGTAGAGGGAGCTAGAGGAGTCCAAATGAGGTGCGGTTTTAGGCCACACGATCATGATCGAACGGCCGAGAGGATGGAGGGCGTTTGGATGGGTTTGTGGGCTGACTTGGAGGGGTGTTGGGCTGCAACACACACGAGGCCTTAACGGTTCCCCGGTTAACCGTTGGAGTATCAAACGAACTCCAAATGGCACGAAACTTGACAGGCGGTCTACCGGTAGTGAACCAAGGCCGCTTGGCAAATCTCGGTCCAATCTGAGAACGTTCAACACCCGCACATGAAAAGAGGCAAAAGGAGGGCGTCGGAGGACATAGGAATGTCGGATTGCAAAACGGACAACGGGGAAAATGCTTGGATGCATGAGACGAACACGTATGGAAATGCGATGCACATGATGACATGATATGAAAAGCATGACACGCAAACAAATGACATGGCAACGTCGGCGAATAACTCGGAGATACCTGGCGCATCGGTCTCGGGGCGTTACAACACTCCACCACTATGAGAGGATCTCGTCCCGAGATCTAGGATGGCACCGGAGGGAAAACGGAAGAGGAAGAGAAGGGGTAAAACTAAGTTGCTTCTTTGAAAAACGAGTGAAACCAAAGAACCTTGAAAAGTTGAGCAACTTCGAGTAAAGAATACAACGGAGATGAACGAAGTTGACAATCTTCGTCAGAAAAGAGGAACAAAGAAGAACAAATTTGGACAGCACTCCGGTTGAAAAAAAATGCAAGACTTGATGAGGCAAAAAGAACTTGAGCAGAGGACACAACACTCTGGTTAAACAAGATAGAGAAGGAAAAAGAATGATGTAATTTGGGCAGCATTCCGACTATAAATGGAAGGAATTGAACAAGATCTTGGCAAAACAAGATGATGGGTTGAAGAGAGCAACAACATAATGCCTCCGGAACAAATAAAACAATGGAATGGATTGAACGGAGGGAAACAAGATCTTGAGAGAGCACGCTTACAACAAATGCTAGAACGGTGTCAGAACCCCGATTCCAAGTCACATCGATCTAGCTGGTAACACCTCATATCACTTTGCGGCCTCACGCACGGTATTCCCACGGGTGTCGCCTTACTATGGCCCGGGGCCGTTTGCGCCTTCTAGCTCACGTATATGATAGTGTCGCTAGCATCCATATGACAGAGAACCCGGGCCGACATGGCTAGTCGTGAACCCAAAGTGGCACTAACCCATGGGGAAAGGCATACATGAATCAACTTCGAGCATGTCGGTCAGTAGCGTGTGAATCCGAGCTATAGCACTGAGCTAACAGGACTCCGGTAACTCGGGCTTTAGCAGCCTAGGCAGGACTCCAGATGTCACCACGTGACATTTCCCCGAAGGGACAGACACAGGAATGAAGTGAAACACATGCCGGCCAGTCAAGTGTCCTGAGCAGTAGTGCTGGGCTAGCAGGACTCCGGTGAACCAGGCTGTAGCAGACTACTATGGCTCATGGAAACACAAGACTACATTTCCCCATAAGAGAGGCTACCAAGGATAAACCACTAGGTTGTCGGATCCCACACATACCAAGCATTTCAATCATACACACAATATGCTCGATATGTGCAAATACAACATGGCATCACAACATAACTCTATGACTCAAAGTATTTATTCATTAGGCTCCGAGGAGCGAGATATTACAAACATGGGTCTCATGACCCAACAATCATAGCATACAAATCAAGCACATGCGGAAGCTTAACATGTCTGAGTACAGACATCTACAAATGAAAAAGGCTAAGAAGCCTGACTATCTACCAGATCCTGCCGAGGGCACAAGATCGTAGCTGAGGTATCAAGCTAAACATCGAAGTCCACGCGGAACTACTAGCGAGACTGAAGTCTCTCTGCAAAACTAAGGTACTCAGCAAGACTTACATCAGAACTAGCTACATATGCATCAGTATCAACAAGGGGGGTGGTGGAGTTTAACTGCAGCAAGCCAGCTTTGACTCAGTGGCTAACCTTAACTATGATTGCAAGCAACTCTTTTGAGGTGGCGCACACGAGTCCACATATTCACCATTCAATACACCACTATGGATCCGCTCCCGTCTCCCTACGAGAAGGCCATCCATAGCACTCACACTTATCTTGCGAGTTTTAGAGTATCCAATTTCACTTGTCTATGAACTGTTATAGGCAACCCAGAAGTCCTTTACCGCGGACACGGCTATTCGAATAGATCATTTATAACCCTGCAGGGGTGTACTTCGTCACACATGTTTCCACCACTTAGCGTCTGCACACGGCATGTGCTCGGCAGACTTCAAGCGAAAGCCGACGTGGGTGTAGACCACGACCTGACTAACCGCACAAGTCTCTAGTCCAGGTTTATCGCCTATTCAGGTTCCATCCGCAAGGAAATCCGGCCGGGGTGTCCTCAATGGCCCCAAACGAAGTGTACAGGGTCCTGAGACGCCAAACGGGCACCCGGCATACCCGGCCATAGTGTATCTACCACATCATAGCCCACCCCTAGGGTCAGCGCTACGCACGGCCACCAACACATAACCTACAAACACCAGAAACTAGTTGCAACTCCTTGACAGAGGACGAGAGGGGTCAATAAGTCGAGCGGGGTCATATTTCAGGGCCCAATGTGTGGTAGTAGCTGTTTCATGGATCACAAACACAGAACTCAGTTCCTGAGGACGGTTTCAATGAGACAACCCACCATGTACTCCTACATGGCCTCTCACCGCTACCTTTACCAAATCGTGTTCACACACTTAGGTCACACACAGTAGGACATGTTCATCACCATTCCAATTCATTCCCGATGAATCAGACCCGACACAACTCTATGCAATAGCAGCCATGACAAACAAGCATGAATGAGTAGGCACATCAGGGCTCAAACAACTCCTACTCATGCTAGTGGGTTTCATCTATTTACTGTGGTAATGACAGGTCATGCAGAGGAAAGGGGTTCAACTACCGCAGCAAGTAACAGATAAATCGTTGTTGTCTTAATGCAGTAAAAGAGAGCAGGAGCAAGAGAGGGGATTGTATCGGAATGAACAAGGGGGTTTTGCTTGCCTGGCACTTCTGAAGATATCATTGGGTCTTCATCAGTGTCAACGATCACAGCGTCGGTACAACGTCTATCGAGAGGGGACAACCACCGGCAACAGAGAAGGAACACAATCAATGCAATGCACAACATGATGCATGATAATGACATGGCAATATGTTGTTGATTGAGCTAATGCAACTAGCAACACAATTAAATGAAGTTGGTTTGAACCCAAAGTTCAAATTCAAACTCCGCATGTGGTTATTTAAATACCATTCATTTTATTTGTCCTAAATAGTGGCCTTAAGTTGTTCTAACATGCATGAAAATGGTACATATGGATTCCTTGAATTTTTCTGATAATTTTTCATATATAATTTATTTCATTTGGAATTACGGTTGAATTTCTATGATTTTTTTGAAGTTTGCAACATTTTGTGGAATTTCCTATATAAAAATAAATCCAGAAAATACTTATTGCGTCAGCATCAGGTCATGCTGACGTCAGTAGGTCAACAGGGGCTGGTCCGGGTCAAACCTGACCAGTGGGACCCACTGGTCAGTGACTCAGTCCACTAATTGAGTTAGTTAGTGTTAAACTATCCCTAACCAGGCTGTTAGCAGGGCGGGGCCCACATGTGAGTGACTTGTTTAGTTGTCTAAATTAGTTAGTTCTAATTAATCTAGAGTTAACTAAGCAGGGGCTTGGGCCCACACGTCAGGACGCAGGGGAGGTCAAACAGGGGTCAAACCCTACCGGAGTTTGGCCGGCGTTGAGCCGCCGGTGAGGCCGAAACGGCGGAGGAGGTCGGGATTGTGTCTCCGGCAACCAAAAAGACGGCGGAGACTACCTATGGGACGAGAAGACTCGTCCACATCCAATGGTGCTAACAGCAGCGGCCCTAGTGGCCTAGGTCGACGGCGGTGGCGACTTGCGTGGCGGCCGGAGTTCGGCCAGGTCATGCCCGACGTTAGGGTGCACGGGAGGAGGGGCTAGTGGGCTTGGCATGCTTCTGGAAGCACGGTGAGCACAACGGCAGGATCAAAAGGGTAAGGCGGCAGCTGTGGCCACAGCGGCGCCATGTGTGGCGGCGGTGAGCTCTCGGGCTCAACGGAGCCCGCGGTTAGAGAGAGAAAACGGCAAAGGGAAGAGAGGGGAACGGAGAAGGGGCTCACGGGGAGTGTAGCGGTGGCCTCAGCGAGCTCGGGGAGGCATCAGGGGCGCCGTACGGTCGCCGGCGATCTCGGCGGACCAAGGTGGAAGAAGACAGCGCTAGCGGCCTTGCAGTGTGTCCGAGGCGTCGTGGCTCGCCCGTGACGAAGAGGAAGACGTCGGCGGTGCTCGGGGACACGTCGAAGAGACTAGAGAGGGTCGATGGCCATGGTGGACGGCGACGGTGGCGAAGAGCTCCTCTCGGGAGGGGATGGGGAGAGAGCCAGAGGAGGGAGAGGGGCACAGGGAGAGTGCAGAAAGTGAGAGGGGGACGAGGGAGAGTGCGTGGCATTCGTAGACGGCGTCCTGGGTGTTGGCAGAAGCAGGAGGTGGCCGGTGTGTGGCTGCGGGCGTCGGGCACGCGCCTCTCATCCTCCTGGCGAGAGGGGGATGACTGGCAGTAGCCACTGGGCTGGGATGAGCTGGGCCGGGCCAGGGTGACAGGTAAGCTCTAACTCTCTCTCTCTCTCTTTTCTGTTTTCTTTTTCTATTTTCTGCAAATGTTTTGGTTTTAAAATAAAATGCCAGAGCATGTTCAAAAATCATGAGCTTGCTTGTGGGCAATGTTTGGAATATTTCCAACAGTAACCATTTCAGCTCATGAGTATTTGGACATTTAAAATATTTGTAAAATTTAAATGTCCAATTAAAATACATTATGGGTTAATTCAAAAATCTTGGAATGGCCTATAAATATGTTCATCATTTTTGTCAGAGGTTTTCACCTTTATCAAAAATCATGAACATTTCCAGAGGGCATTTTGGATTCACTGAAAATATTTTTAAGTTGAACCTATTTGATTTGGTTCTGGTGCTAGGGTTTGAACAGCCCCCATTTCAACTTTTCAAGAATTAAACATGATGCCATGATGATCAAGCAAGGTCAAGCAAAGGCTAAGCCAGGGCTGTGACAACTCACCCCCACTAAACAAGAATCTCGTCCCGAGATTCAAGACGTGAGGTAAGAAGACAGAGGGAACACCAATAAAGAATCTTCCCGATCCGATTGCCCTTCTCGAAGATGTTGATTCATTGCATCATGTCGATCTTGACATCCTTGCTTTTGAGATCTTCATCCATGCGATGACGACGGAAAGAAACTCAACTAGGATTGATCTTCTTGAAGATCGAGCTAAACAATATCAACTCGCGGAATGAGATGTTGAAACATCTCGTGTTGAGACACAAAACACATCGAGAGGGATGGAAGAACGACAGAGTTTGATTTGGTGGGAAACAATTCCACGCCTAAATAGATGGTGAGGGGGTTTCAAAGTAGCGAGAAGTTATGTTGCCCATAATACCATAACGAGGCACCTTAGTGAAGGTGACTCGTAGAGCTATTCCCTTAAGTGGCAAAAATAATTACTTTTGACCCATAGATCATTGAAACTCTTTATACCAGCCCAAGGCAATCACAATCGATCTTTTGAAGGAGTTCGAAAGAATGACATACCCAGACTAGAATGGATGATGTGGACTACCTTGTTGAAGACAACACAATGGATGATTTTTGCTCATCACCGGAAATGGATGGGACCCATGACAGGACCACTTTTGAAGATGGTCCTGGACAGCAACTGCTGAGAAGGACATCTCATGGAAAATTGACACGATGGGGTGCAAGCTGGGAACAAAATGCAAATGTTGAGAATTTTCCAACCATCATATCTGCCCAAGATTCAGATCTGCTTAGAAGCAGGATACTTCAGACACATGTCTGAAAAGAGAAGTTGCAACACAAATCGACGAGATAACGTTGCGAGACTCTCGGGAGAAGAACTACGATAGAAAGCTCCAAAACATGAGCTGGTTCTGCTACACACCTGTGAACAAATTGTCCTAGACAAGCATGACCACATGGTAGTCTTATAATATAACACTACCGAGTTCTGGTTGCAAACCAACATCGAGGATAACGAAATCCTATACAAATCCATCTGGTACCTTCAGGACTAGCACTTAGAACTTATTCTCTTTGAACAAATCAACAAGTGGCTTGGTGTGCTAGGAATACGAATGGAGTGGAGGTAATTAATCTGACAAACCATAGAATACTTCGCACGGATGCATGACTGACTTGGGATGATTCCAAAGGGAGCAAAAACAAGCTCCCTCGAATTCACGGCGGCAACTTGCATCCATTGCACGTGAACTTAGAGGAAGTCACTACTTCCATCCAAACATATACTTCATGAACGGGGCATGAAGAAAATGCTTACACAAGTTTCCAACACTAGCTGAATGTTCAGCATGAATCATGGAGGAGACAAGATGCTGCTGATGGGCTCAACAGCAACTCATCGGAATTTCCATATCACTGGACTTCCACCATCATGTGAACACGGTGATAGCATTGGTCAGACCAAAAGATGTAATGGTGTATGCTCGAGGGATCAGCCACGAGTAAGACAACATTACGAACATCGTTGGTTCTGATTTGACTTGAGGATAGCCCATACTCAATTCAAAGTTTTGACAAGGCAATGGATCCAACAACTGATCACGAGGACCAATCGATGGAGATATCATCTTCCTTCAACAAACACACAAACACAAGGATATCCCTTTGGAGATGAACTAAGCGGGACAAGCTTCCATCTTCCAACTCTCCAAGTTGTTGTCTCGCTCAACCAACTAGCTCAGGGATATCCAACATAGATTCTTGGAGAAGGGGTGGTTTATAAGAAAACCCATCTGATCACGAGCTCAACATAGCGGTCAGGTGACAACCTGTAATACCTCTGAGAAGATATTCGGAATATTATGAACCACCGATATGTTATTAAGCTCAAGAACAATCTTGCCTTTCAAGGTAGGATGACATGATCAAAAGAGTGAGGGTTTGGCAAAATCCTGACTCATCGATCGAAAAGTGCACCAGGAATAAGGACTAGGTTGCACGCTCAATCTTAGAATGATGATTTAGTAACCATCACGCTAAGAATGAGAATATTGTCCATTTACTACCAAGCAACGAGTTGCTCGGAGTATTGATTTCACACATCACGATTCACTTGTCGGCATTCCGGTTACGACAACATGATGACCGAGGAATGAATGATGATGGTGAGAAGTATCACTGCATCAAGAGTTCATAAGAGATAGTGCAATTCCTATGACATTCTTGACATAAAGAGGGCAACACTCCAAGGTAGAACAGAACAAAAGATGGATTGGCATTTTGATCTGCGGGATACAACTACTTTGACCCAATCCTAGATATGGATGAGGTACTGGAGTTTGTTTTTCCTAGTCATTCCAAAATAGAATGGCTTGACAGACCACAAGAATAATTAGGCATCAATGAACGAATGCACACATACTCTTGACTATCAATTGATAGACGAGGGCCAGGAAATAACTAAAGAGGGACAACCCAAAAGAACATATGATTTTCTGAGTTGTGGATGCATGGTTTAGCATGTCGAACAAAGTTCAATGGGTTTCTTCCGGATAACCCATGCAGAAAGGAAGGACTGGCAAATTCACAATTCTTGAATGGAGAACCCATTAAGAGCACTCTTATTGTGATCTTTTGGTTCAAAGGCTTTTGCCATATTGGTTCATGGCATTGGAAGAAGGATATACCACGGACCTCGAGGACTATCGCAGGGTTACTAATATCTTGAGGGAACTAGCAAATACTAACAACATGAAGTAGGGTGAATCTCGGGTTCAAAAAGCCCAGGAGTAGAATACCTACTACTAGGTAGCATCACGAGATGCTTTCTAGAATGGTGGCCAGAATCATCACACCGGGAACACAAAACATAGCTACATTACTAGGTGACTCCCTAAAACACCTAGGGTCATAATAATAGGTCCAACATATATGTCGAGGCAACAGAGTACCTCAACTCACCGATTAGTGTGGTTAAACTGGCCCAAAGGAATGTCGATAACGGGAGGAAGGAATTTGCAAATGCATCAGATAGTTTAGAAACCTGGGATGACTCGGACAACATAATGGCTGTAAATGCCCAGAAAAAGATTTGAGACATTCACAAGGATTTGCATAGTCACTTAACAACATCATATCAAGGTTCTGAGATTAACTAACAACACACGGAAGTAGTAGAAATAAAACTGGGGCTTAAATCCATCAATCCTATAAGTCTCTATCATAGTAACTTGTCATCCTGATAGATAGATGAGAAGGCCAAGTTCTTAATCCCCGTAGAAGAGAAGAGATTGACTCAGATCAGAAGGCCATGAGGTATAAGGAGTAAAAAGAGCCTTACATTCCCTTCCACAATCAATTCCCTTATATAGCTAAAGCATTTCTAGACTCAACTTCGACCAGTTTGGCTTGGTAATCCTACAGGCAGTCAGGCTCTGATACCAACGCTGTCAGGACCCCGATTCCAAGTCACATCGATCTAGCTGGTAACACCTCATATCACTTTGCAGCCTCACGCGCGGTATTCCCACGGGTGTCGCCTTACCATGGCCCGGGACCGTTTGCGCCTTTTGGCTCACATATATGATAGTGTCGCTAGCATCCATATGACAGAGAACCCGGGCCGACATGGCTAGTCATGAACCCAAAGTAGCACTAACCCATGGGGACAGGCATACATGAATCATCTTCGAGCATGTCAGTCAGCAGCGTGTGAATCCGGGTTGTAGCACTGGGCTAACAGGACTACGGTAACCCGGGCTGTAGCAGGCTCGGCAGGACTCCAGATGTCACCGCGTGACATTTCCCCGAAGCGACAGACACAGGAACGAAGTGAAACACATGCCGGCCAGTCAAGTGTCCTGAGCAGTAGTGCTGGGCTAGCAGGACTCCGGTGAACCGGGTTGTAGCGGACTACTATGGCTCATGGAAGCACAAGACTACATTTCCCCATAAGAGAGGCTACCAAGGATAAACCACTAGGTTGTCGGATCCCACACATACCAAGCATTTCAATCATACACACAATATGCTCGATATGTGCAAATACAACCTGGCATCACAACATAACTCTACGACTCAAAGTATTTATTCATTAGGCTCCGAGGAGCGAGATATTACAAACATGGGTCTCATGACCCAACAAACGTAGCATACAAATCAAGCACATGCGGAAGCTTAACATGTCTGAGTACAGACATCTACAAATGAAAAAGGCTAAGAAGCCTGACTATCTACCAGATCCTGCCGAGGGCACAAGATCGTAGCTGAGGTATCAAGCTAAACGTCGAAGTCCACGCGGAACTACTAGCGAGACTGAAGTCTCTCTGCAAAACATAAGTTAAGCAAACGTGAGTACAAAGGTACTCAGCAAGACTTACATCAGAACTAGCTACATATGCATCGGTATCAACAAGTGGGGGTGGTGGAGTTTAACTGCAGCAAGCCAGCTTTGACTCAGTGGCTAACCTGAACTACGACTGCAAGCAACTCTTTTGAGGTGGCGCATACGATTCCACATATTCACCATTCAATACACCACTATGGATCCGCTCCCGTCTCCCTACGAGAAGGCCATCAATAGCACTCACACTTCTCTTGCGAGTTTTAGAGTATCCACTTTCACTTGTCTATGAACTGTTATAGGAAACCCAGAAGTCCTTTACCGCGGGCACGGCTATTCGAATAGATCATTTATAACCTTGCAGGGGTGTACTTCGACACACATGTTTCCACCACTTAGCGTCTGCACACGACATGTGCTCGGCAGACTTCAAGCGAAAGCCGATGTGGGTGTAGACCACGACCTGACTAACCGCACAAGTCTCTAGTCCAGGTTTATCGCCTATTCGGGTTCCATCCGCAAGGAAATCCGGCCGGGGTGTCCTCAACGGACCCAAACGATGTGTACAGGATCCCGAGACGCCAAACGGGCGCCCGGCATACCGAGCCATAGTGTATCTACCGCATCATAGCCCACCCCTAGGGTCAGCGCTACGCACGGCCGCCAACACATAACCTACAAACACCAGAAACTAGTTGCATCTCCTGGACAGAGGACGAGAGGGGTCAATAAGTCGAGCGGGGTCATATTTCAGGGCCCAATGTGTGGTAGTAGCCATTTCATGGATCACAAACACAGAACTCAGTTCCTGAGGACGGTTTCAATGAGACAACCCACCATGTACTCCTACATGGCCTCTCACCACTACCTTTACCAAATTGTGTTCACACACTTAGCTCACACACAGTAGAACATGTTCATCACCATTCCAATTCATTCCCGATGAATCAGACCCGACACAACTCTATGCAATAGCAGGCATGACAAACAAGCATGAATGAGTAGGCACATCAGGGCTCAAACAACTCCTACTCATGCTTGTGGGTTTCATCTATTTACTGTGGCACTGACAGGTCATGCAGAGGAAAGGGGTTCAACTACCGCAGCAAGTAACAGATGAATCATTGTTGTCCTAATGCAGTAAAAGAGCGCAGGAGCGAGAGAGGGGATTATATCGGAATGAACAAGGGGGTTTTGCTTGCCTGGCACTTCTGAAGATATCATTGGGTCTTCATCAGTGTCAACGACCACAGCGTCGGTACAACGTCTATCAAGAGGGGACAACCACCGGCAACAAAGAAGGAACACAATCAATGCAATGCACAACATGATGCATGATAATGACATGGCAATATGTTGTTGATTGAGGTAATGCAACTAGCAACACAATTAAATGAAGTTGGTTTGAACCCAAAGTTCAAATTCAAACTCCACATGTGGTTATTTAAATACCATTCATTTTATTTTTCCTAAACAGTGGCCTTAAGTTGTTCTAACATGCATGAAAATGGTACATATGGATTCCTTGAATTTTTCTGATAATTTTTCATATATAATTTATTTCATTTGGAGTTACGGTTGAATTTCTATGATTTTTTGAAGTTTGCAACATTTTCTGGAATTTCCTATATAAAAATAAATCCAGAAAATACTTATTGCATCAGCATCAGGTCATGCTGATGTCAGCAGGTCAACAGGGGCTGGTCCGGGTCAAACTTGACCAGTGGGACCCACTGGTCAGTGACTCAGTCCACTAACTAAGTTAGTTAGTGTTAAACTAACCCTAACCAGGCTGTTAGCAGGGCGGGGCCCACATGTTAGTGACTTGTTTAGTTGTCTAAATTAGTTAGTTCTAATTAATCTAGAGATAACTAATCAGGGGCTTGGGCCCACACGTCAGGACGCAGGGAGGTCAAACAGGTGTCAAACCCTGCCGGAGGTTGGCCGGCGTTGAGCCGCCGGTGAGGCCGAAACTGCGGAGGAGGTCGGGATTGTGTCTCCGGTGACCAAAAAGACGGCGGAGACTACCTACGAGACGAGAAGACTCGTCCGCATCCAATGGTGCTAACAGCAGCGGCCCTAGTGGCCTAGGTCGACGGCGGCAGTGACTTGCGCGGCGGCCGGAGTTCGGCCAGGTCATGCCCGGCGTTAGGGTGCATGGGAGGAGGGGCTAGTTGGCTTGGCATGCTTCTGGAAGCACGGTGAGCACAACGACGGGCTCAAAAGGGTAAGGCGGCAGCTGTGGCCACGACGGCGCCATGTGTGGCGGCGGTGAGCTCTCGGGCTCAACGGAGCCCACGGTTAGAGGGAGATAACGGCAAAGGGAAGAGAGGGGAACGGAGAAGGGGCTCACGGGGAGTGTAGCGGTGGCCTCAGCGAGCTCGAGGAGGCATCAGGGACGGCGTACGGTCGCCGGCGATCTCGGCGGACCGAGGTGGAAGAAGATGGCGCTAGCGGCGTTGCAGTGCGTCCGAGGCGTCGTGGCTCGCCCGTGAGGAAGAGGAAGACGTCGGTGGTGCTTGGGGACATGTCGAGGAGACGAGAGAGGTTCGATGGTCGCGGTGGACGGCGACGGTGGCGACGAGCTCCTCTCGAGAGGGGATGGGGAGAGAGCCAAAGGAGGGAGAGGGGCACGGGGAGACTGGGGAAAGTGAGAGGGGGACGAGGGAGAGTGCGTGGCACTCGTAGATGGTGTCCTGGGTGTCGGCAGAAGCAGGAGGTGGCCGCGTGTGGCTGCTGGCGCCGGGCACGCGCCTCTCGTCGTCCTGGCGAGAGGAGCGGGATGACTGGCAATAACCAGTGGGCTGGGCCGAGCTGGGCCAGGCCAGGGCGACAGGTAAGCTCTAACCCTCTCTCTCTTTTCTATTTTCTGCAAATGTTTTGGCTTTTAAAATAAAATGCCAGAGCATGTTCAAAAATCATGAGCTTGCTTGTGGGCACTGTTTGGAATATTTCCAACAGTAACCATTTCAGCTCATGAGTATTTGGACATTTAAAATATTTATAAAATTTAAATGTCCAATTCAAATACATTATGGGTTAATTCAAAAATCCAGGAATGGCCTATAAATATGTTCATCATTTTTGTCAGAGGTTTTCACCTTTATAAAAAAATCATGAACATTTCTAGAGGGCATTTTGGATTCACTGAAAATATTTTTAAGTTGAACCTATTTGATTTGGTTCTGGTGCTAGGGTTTGAACAGCCCCCATTTCAACTTTTCAAGAATTAAACATGATGCCATGATGATCAAGCAAGGTCAAGCAAAGGCTAAGCTAGGGCTGTGACAAAGGGAGTTGTTGGATTATCAACAACGAAAGGATAAACTTGTTGTGGCCTTATGGAAAACATCTCACATCTATGAGGTGAAATTCCGCCACTAATGGAAAACAATAGATTGGATTGATATGAACAAGGAGACGAGAAACTTATTCACTGGGAGGATAAATGAAGAACTTGGGTCATTTATGAGCACCATAAATAGCAACAATCCTTAGGGAAGGCTTTAGGTGAAACATGACACAAGATAACTCCAACGAAGAGGTTGATTGGTTGAAAAGATGTCTTGAGCAAAGAGAAAATGATGGATTTAGATTTGTCACTCTTGAAAAACTTGTGAATCATGAAACACGAAGGGAAAATTATCAACAATGACATAACACCACCTCAAAAGATAAGATAGAATGAATAGAACTTTGGGATGCAAGATGCAGAATGCTTGAACTCCTCTGAAAAGAATCTCAATGAACACTTCGAGAAGAAATTGAATCCTTGATCAACCATCATGTAGAGCCTCCATGAAGAACTCCGGTAAGAAAAGAATGAACAAACTAAATGAAGTATGAAAAGAATAATGTTGAAGCCTTGCAATGATTTAGATGGATCTTTGTGATATAATGCGGAAAACATGGAACTCCGAAAAAGAAAAGATGAAACAATTTAAACCGAGAATTTGATGAGCCTCCGGAATAAAGAATTAATCACTTGGATGAAACAAATAATAAGAATTATGTTATGCGCATCCTTCACCAATTTAGATTGATGAAAAGCAACGGATTTGGCATACTACTTATTCTCGTAGAAAGGGTTAAGATTGATATAGCGCAAACTTGAGAAGGTCTTCTGCGAACCACCGGTAGGATTGGAAAGAACGAATGAATTGATATGATAATGAAGGAAGAAAGATCTTGAATGAACCACCGTATGAATTGGAAATGAACGAAGAAAAGATAAAGAAACACCGGGAAGAATTATAAAGAAACCAAGATACTTGAGAGAATTTAGATGCAAGTGAACGAAGAGATTCTGAGATGATTAGAGAATACTTGAATGAAGCACCGGTAAGATTTGGAGAATGAGAGCTGAAAGCTGAGAATGAATAATTCTGAGATGATGGTCTTCGGAGAATCAAACTGAAAAGACTCCTGAATAGCTCTGGAAGATTGAAAATAATTGTCACAATCGAAAACAATTATGAGAGGATAGTATCGAGTTTGAACTGAGAATCTTTGAAAGAGCGGGTAAGATTTTAAGAGGAACTCTTCTTCGGTCTTCAAATGCAGAGAAAGACGATGAGAAACAGCACCATGAATTGTTGAGGCACTCCGGAATGAAGAATGGAAAGGTTGAGCCAACAATGAAAAAATTTGACAGATCTTGGAGAAATACAAATGACTGATGATAATTCATTCTTACGTCAAACTTGGAGAAGAATTTGAGAGTAACTCCGGGAAAATTAGAAGAGTCAAGTAAGATCCTGGGAAAAGGCCTGTGTGTTAGGGCCCACTCAAAAGATACACCGTAGAACAATTTGAAGAGAGATTGCACTAGTTGAATAAAATAGCTTGAATGAGATGACAACCTCGAGATATCTTGAACGGGTTAGGAATGAAAACATGAATCTCCTGAGATATCTTCAGCACTCCGGAACAAAAGAATAGCGAGAGGTGAATGATTAGGGGTGCACCGGCATGAGAAAACATTTGAAACAAGGAAAGGGATATGATCAGCAAAGCTCGAATTGGTTCCACAGGAGAAGAAAAGAATGACGAATGATGAACTTAAAGCTCCGTTAGCATCTTCCGGAGAATCACCGGATAAGAATAATGAAAAAAAAGAATGGAGAGACTTCACATGAATAAAATGGATACTTGATTAAAATATATGAGTCCTTGAAAAAAAAAGGGGGGGGGGGGGGGAAAAACAAAGGCAACTTGTGATGAATGAAACAAACACCGTTGAGAAAAACTGAGAGTTGATCTTGCGAATGTTAAAATGATCGGATCCACTTGAAGAGAAAGACATGGGTTGAAAAGGATTGACATGACAATCTCGATTATCATGAAGGATTAGTATTCACATGGAAGTATGAGAACACCACTTGGAAAAGGTATGGAATCAACACTTGACATTGAAGCAACTCGAATACCACAGCTTAAAGCAAAACAAAGGTTTGGCTTGCAAAATAAGCCAGAAACAAACATAAGATAGATCCCATATCGTATCATGTGTCTGTTGAAAGAATTCCTATGAGCTACTTGAATTCCCACTTATAAACTCCTGAAACATTCTGGTTATGCAATTAGGTGTTGGGGATACAGGGGAAGCATAATATCTCACCCAAAACTAGCAAATCCTACATCCAGCTGTATCCATCCTTCAACACATAACCAAGAAACCTTCGGAAATCATTTACCTCAACCTTTGAAAAGCATCTGTTATACGAGTTATGGCAATACTCCCAAACTCCCGCCCTAGTACTGAGTGGTGTCGAGGTTATCTCACCAACAACTGCATAAAAGAGATTTTCGATGTTGGCGAAACTCAGGTATTCCAGAACTGCAACGATAAAATTGTGACGACAACACCTCGGAGCTCAACTCCCCGGGACAATGCCACAACCCCTAAATGTCAAGAGGCACCAAGAACAATGTTCCCGTCACAAAACCATCGGAACGATTCCAAGATACCCGCATGATCCTAACAAAAAATTTAGTGAAATTTGAGGAGAGAAGAGTCAAAACTCGACGTCAGGAAGCCTCACCAGAGCGACGAAGGGACTGAGGAGTAAAAAGAATCCTACTCTCCGATATATATAATCCTAAAAGACTCAAAACATTTTTCTAGACTCAACAATGCCAGCGATTCGATCAAGCAGGGGGCTCCTAAGTTGGGGAAGGCTCTGATTACCAACTTGTAACACCCAAGATGCGGCTATATCTCCCACATGTTGGATCACGACTTAGAGGCATAACCGCAGTGTAGGCATGTCACAAGAGGGGTAGTCTTTACACATCTAATGTACTGAATAAGAAAGGGATAAAGAGTTGGCTTACAACCGCCACTTCACACAATCCATAAATATAGCATTACATCATCCAGAATACAATCAAGGTCCGATTACGGAACCAAAGAAAGAAAGACAACCACTATTGCTAGATCCCCGATCGCCCCAACTGGGCTCCACTACTGATCAACTGGAGACGAAACAACACAACGAACACGATCTTCATCGAGCTCCTCCTTGAGCTCGGTTGTGTCACCTGCACGGTTATCATCAGCACCTGCAACTTTTTGAAGTAATCTGTGAGTCATGGGGACTCAGCAATCTCACACCCTTGTGATCAAGACTATTAAAGCTTATGGGTAGGAAAAGGTAGTGAGGTGGAGCTGCAGCAAGCTCTAGCATATATGGTTGCTAACTTACGCAAATGAGAGCGAGAAGAGAAGAAAAGCACAGTCGTAAACTAGAAGTGATCAAGAAGTGATCCTGAAACTACTTACGTACAAGCATTACACAAGAACCATGTTCACTTCCCGGACACCGCGGGAAAGAGACCATCACAGCTACACACGCGGTTGATGCATTTAAATTAAGTTAAGTGTCAGGTTTTCTACAACTGGATATTAACAAATTCCCATCTGCCCATAACCGCGGGCACGACTTTCGGAAGTTCAAAACCCTGCAGGGGTGTCCCAACTTAGCCCATCACAAGCTCTCACGGTCAACGAAGTATATTCCTTCTCCTAGGACGACCCGATCAGACTCGGAATCCCGGTTACAAGACATTTCGACAATGGTAAAACAAGACCAGCAAGACCGCCCGAATGTGCCAACAAATCCCAATAGGAGCTGCACATATCTCGTTCTCAGGGAACACCGGATGAGCAATCCGTACAACTAAAACCAACCCTCAAGTTTTCCCGAGGTGGCGCTGTAAGGGGCTCTAGTTCGGACCAACACTTAGAGAAGCACTGGCCCAGGGGGGTTAAAATAAAGATGACCCTCGGGCTCGTGAAAACCCAATGGAAGGTGATAGGTTGTTAGTGCAAATGTAAAATCAAGGTTGGGCCTTGCTGGAGGAGTTTTATTCAAGGAGAACTGTCAAGGGGTTCCCATTATAACCCAACCGCGTAAGGAACGCAAAATCAAGGAACATAACACCGGTATGACGGAAACTAGGGCGGTAAGAGTGGAACAAAACACCTGGCATAAGGCCGAGCCTTCCTCCCTTTACCAAGTGTATAGATGCATTAATTATAATAAGAGATATTATGATATCCCAACTTATCCATGTTCCAACATGGAACAAAGTCCATCTTCACCTGCAACTAGCAACGCTATAAGAGGGGCTGAGCAAAGCGGTAACATAGCCAAACAATGGTTTGCTAGGAAAAGGTGGGTTAGAGGCTTGACATGGCAATATGGGAGGCATGATAAAGCAAGTGGTAGGTATTGCGGCATAGCAAAAGAGCGAGCAACTAGAAGGCAAAGATAGAAGTGATTTCGAGGGTATGATCATCTTGCCTGCAAAGTTCTCCGAGTTGACGAAAGCTTGATCCTTGTAAGTGTGCTCAACAGGTTCCTCGATCACCTACTCGTCTCCCGGCTCTACCCAAGGCTAGAATACAAGCAAAGGAAGAAACAATTAACCACGGTGCAATGCACAAGCAACATGATGCAAAACATGGCATGATATGCGGGATGTGATATGCAATGCATATGCGAGCTCCGGAAGTAAAATATTGATCAAGGCATCAAATTGTCAAACCAAGTGCGCCTCTGGAAAGATGAGTTGATCTCGGTCGAAATTGATATAAAGATCACCGGAATCGGATGCACGATTTGGAAATGACAAGCAAAACAATAATGGCACAATTCTGCGATTAACAACACGAAGCCATCTAAAATGCAACAAGAAACTAAGCTACTGCACTCCAACATAGCAACAAAGCTCATGGCAGTAATCTACTCAAGATGCTTGATAAACGATGAAAACTGAGCTACAACTAAATCACACAAGAGCAGGTTCAAACAAGCATGGCAAAAGTGCAAAAGATATCAGCATCACATACTTGGTGAAAATACTAACATGTCAGGAATCAACATCAGGAAGCAATGTTTAGAGCAAGATAACAACATGCTACAGGATCAGATCATAGCAATACAAGGCATGGCATGAATCTACTCAAAGAATATAACAAAAGTCCCTTATTGACCATAAGCCAAAAAGGATCAGAAGATATGATGGCACCCATGTAAACATAGCAAGTTTCGTTAACAGATTCAGACTTAGCAGAAAACTGGACATGGCAAAAACAGAGTTATGAAGGCATGTTTGCGAGCTCGATGCACTCAACACAAGGCATGGCATGACAAACTAAGCATACTACCAGCAATAATATATGATCAAGAAGCTAACCATGGCAAGAACAATCTCATAGCACGCATGGATCAACTACAACAACCTTGGCAAAATTGATTAACATGTAAACAATCTTCCAGGAACATTTTATAGCAAAAGTGGAGCAAAATTGAGTCGCGCTAGGGTACTCCATAAATGCAAACAGGGGCATGGATGGATAGAGGACAACCATATGCTCAAATCATCCTTACTGAACATACTCAAAAGAGGCATGGATCTCTCTGTAGCAACATAAACACATGGCATAAAATAACAGCAGAGCAAAGACTTAGTGAAATTCTAAGTCCCTGAAATCAGCAATATCACGAGAGCTACTTTGCATGCTTGTGCTAGTCACCACATTGATCACAAAAATACATGGCATACACCCCTATAAAGATGGCATGGCATAGACCAAAACACATGTAGAGCTCAAGACCATATGCAACACACAATAATCATGGGAAAAATGACAAATGCTCATAAACTGATAAGAATCAGGAACTAACATTTTATAGCACTATTGCATCAACAATTTGGGCATCAAGATGGACTCAAACAAGCATGGCACAATGGAACAAAATGAAGAGGACATCCTGATGAACATTTTGATATCTCATATTCACAAAACGGAGCTACGGATGAAGAGTTATGATGCGATGAACAGGGCTCCAGAGTGTAAGAATTAAGGGACTTAGACGAAAATATCACCTCCGAAACAGATCTAGGGTTTCGGGCACGCTTTCCGAGCATCGCCGGAATCTTCGTCGCGGTGGCCGGAGTAGGATGGGGCGGCGCTAGAGATGCCGGAACCGGGCGGCGCCGGAGATGCCGGAACCGGGCGGCGCGGTGGCGGAGCTCGCCGGAGATGGCCGGCGGAGGAGCTAGCAGGGGCGGCGCCGGTCAGAGAGGCGCGGGGCGGCGCTGGCGCCGAGCGGCGCGGTCGGCGACGCGAGGGAAGGCGGCGAGCGGCGGTAAGGAGGCGGACGGCCGGTGAGGCGCACGACGGGCGACACGAGCGGGCGGGGAGGCGCACGGGCGGCGGCGCGGGGAGCCGGGCCAGGGAGGGCCTGGCTCGGTCTCGCGGTCTTCACGCGGAGTGGGGCGCTGGGGGGACACGTGGCAGCACGCTAGAGGAGGAGGAAGGCGGCGCTGCTGAGGTGGCGGCTCTGGATTGGCTGGAGTGAGGTGGCCGGGAGCGGCGGACATGTCCGGGCGACAGGATTTTTGTCCGGCGGCGCGAAGAGGAAGAAGGTTAGGGTTTCATCTGCGAATTTTCAGGGGGAGGTGCAAATATATAGGTAGAGGGAGCTAGGAGAGTCCAAATGAGGTGTGGTTTTTGGCCACACGATCGTGATCGAACGACCGAGAGGATGGAGGGGGTTTGGATCGGTTTGTGGGCTGACTTGGAGGGGTGTTGGGCTGCAACACACACGAGGCCTTTACAGTTCCCTGGTTAACCGTTGGAGTATCAAATGAACTCCAAATGGCACGAAACTTGACAGGCGGTCTACCGGTAGTGAACCAAGGCCGCTTAGAAAATCTCGGGCCAATCCGAGAATGTTCAACACCCGCACACGAAAAGAGGCAAAAGGAGGGTGCCGGAGGACATAGGAGTGTCGGATTGCAAAACAGACAACCGGGAAAATGCTCGGATGCATGAGATGAACACGTATGCAAATGCGATGCACATGATGACATGATATGAAAAGCATGACACGCAAACAAATGACATGGAAAAAACGGTGAATAACTGGGAGACACCTGGCGCATCGGTCTCGGGGTGTTACAGTGCTAGCCAATCAGTGACTGCCTGAACCTTGGTAGGGTCTACTGCTATGCCCTCTCCTGATATAACATGTCCAAGAAATCCAACTTCTTTCAACCAAAACTCACATTTGCTGAACTTGGCATATAACTGATGTTCCCTGAGCTTCTCGAGAACTAAACGCAAATGCTCCTTGTGTTCCTCTTCATTCTTCGAGTATACCAAAATATCATCAATGAACACCACAACAAACTTATCCAAGAACTCCATGAACACCTTATTCATCATACTCATGAAATAGGCAGGGGCATTTGTCAATCCAAATGACATGACCGTGTACTCATGTAGACCGTACCTTGTGGTAAAGGTTGTCTTAGGTATATCCTTTTCTCGGATCTTCAGCTGGTGGTATCCTGATTGCAGGTCGATCTTGGAAAATACTTTAACCCATTGAAGTTGGTCAAACATATCGTTGATCATCAGTAGTGGGTATTTGTTCTTGATCGTCCCATCATTCAAAGCACGATAATCAACAACCATTCTCAAGGATCCGTCCTTCTTATCAACTAAGAGCACTGGGGCTCCCCACGGTGACGAACTTTGTCGAATGTAACCTTTATCCAATAACTCCTTAATCTGCTTCTTAATCTCCTCCAGATCAGTTGCGGGCATACGGTATGGTCTCTTTGATATTGGTGAAGTGCCCGGCAACAACTCTATCAAAAACTCAATGTCTTGATCTGGCGGCATGCCTAGTAGTTCCTCTGGAAATACATCTGGATAATCCTTCACTATAGGCACTTCCTCCTGAACAAATCCTGAGAGGGAATTTACTTGGGTCCTCCTTGGCACATGCCTGGATACATACTTAATCCTTTTTCCCTCCGGCGTGGTGAGCATAATCGACTTACTGGCGCAATCGATGTTTCCCCCATACATCGATAGCCAATCCATGCCTAGTATCACATCCAATCCTCGGGACTCTAGAATTACTAGGTCTGAGGGGAAAACATGCCTACCTATGGTTAATGGCATATGAAAACATCCTTGGCTTGCCATAAACTCTGCTCCAGCGAGCTTACTAACATAGGTGTCCTGAGAACTTTGGTGGGCAATTTATACTTATCCACAAATCCCCTTGAAATGAATGAATGAGATGCACCATTATCAAAAAGAACAATTACAGTAAATGACTTAACCCAAAACTTACCTATAACTGCATCTGGCTGCTCTTCAACCTCCTCCACGTTAACATGGTTCACTTGTCCCCTGTTGAGAGGGTTGGGCTTCTTCCCAGAGCTTCCATTGCCATTTCCATTCTTTGCTTCAGAACACTCGGTGGCATAGTGTCCAGTATTCTCGCGCTTGAAACAAGTAATGTGACTTAGATCCTTCTTGGCGGGCATTGCTAGGTTGGAACGGTTCTGGCTGCTGCTTCCTCCATTTCCATTCCCATTCTTTGGGACACTGTGGTTATGTGAACTTCCTCCATTGTGAGTATGGCCTCCATGGTTATGAGTGTAACCTCCGGAGTTAGGGGGTAAAGCGAGGCTTCTGCTGAGCTCCAGAATTGTACTTCCCCTGTCCATATTTCCGTTTGCGGCACTCTATCTGCTGCTGTTTCTTTTCAATCATCAGGGGCCGGTCTACCAACTTCAGGTAGTTAGTGAGTGTTGCCACCATCAACTGCATACTCATCTAATCATTCAGTCCTTCCATAAACTTCTCCTGCTTTGCGGCATCTGTGGCCACATCATCTGGGGCATAATGGGCTAACTTGCTAAACTCATCCACGTACTGCCCCACAGTATGGTTTCCCTGGCGTAAGTTGTGAAACTCACACTTCTTCATATTCATTGCTCCTGTAGAGACATGGGCTGTGCGGAATGCTTGCTAAAACTGATCTCAAGTGACATTGGCTATGGGAAAAGTGGCTGTGTAATTCTCCCACCATGAGGCTGTGGGTCGATCCAATTGATGTGCGGCAAAGCGCACCTTCTCCGCATATGTGCAACCTACGCTGGTCAACTCCCTTCCAATCTTACGTAGCCAGTCATCAGCAATAATCGGCTCGGTGCTACTGGAAAACACCGGCGGATTCAACCTCAGAAAACGGGCTAGGTTGTCCACTAGAAGAGGTGGCGGTGGGTTGTTGTTGTTGTTATTGTTGTTGCCTTGGTTCTAGACTAGTAGCTGCATCAAGGCATTCTGCTGTTGGATCAATTGAGTGAGCTCCGGTGGGAAGGCAAATCCGGGGTCACGTCTCGGAGGAATCTGATGGGTTTAGAGGGGAGAGATTAGAATAGAGTAAGGTCTAGTGAGAAAACACTACCCATATGCACATGAGACAAACACATTCATATCACACCACTCAATTCAAACAAGGGCATACAATCAATCTAGCTACCGTTACAAAATATACTCGGACTACTACTATATACATGGGGGTAATTCTACTGATAATGTGGTGGTCATCTAGAAATTTTGATCGGTGGAAGATTCCATGATATCCACTCCAGCTTCGTCTTTGTAGTCATCATCACTACTGTCATGGTCGGAGTCGGTGTCGTCGATGATGATGTAGTTCTCGGGATGGTCGTCATCTGCTCCTAGCACGGGGTCTCCCATGAATACGCCTAGCTTCCTTGTCAGGTCGTCATTCTTTTCTACTAGTATTGTGATTTCCTCCTCATATCCATCTCATGTAGACTTGAGTTCCTCTTCAAGCTCCATGTTCCTTGTCATCACCTTCTTCAGATCTATCATGCTTGCACACATTTGGTTCTCCTGGCGACGAATGTGCTGGTTTAACTCCTGGATGAAGGTTGCAATGGACCTGTCCCTCCTGGTGCAGATCATCTCCCATTTCTCATCTCGGTGCCCACATTTCTGGTAGATGGTGTCCTTAAGATCCTTGTGATAAACTTCGTCGATGCGTCCCATGGCGATGTGAGCTGCCATGCTCTTTCCTAGACTCCAGGCTGGTGCATCAAAGAAAACTCTATGGGCTTAGTAACTGGCGTGAATGTCCTTCCTGGAACTTGAACTCGAATCATCCAACACTCCTCTTCTGGTAAATTGGCGGTGTAGGTCCCGGTGAAGCTTGGTATTCCGATGTTCAGGTACCTAGTGACTTCCTTCAAGTGTCGTCCAAAAGGTGTGTCTTCATCCGGTTGTGCAAACTTGTTCCTTGGGTCCGCCATCTATAGGGTGGAAAATGGAGAGGAGTAGGAAATGAGTAGAGATGAGTGTCATATGGCTTATCTTAGTGGTCGTGTCCTACAATCGATGTGTGCTCTGATACCATCTTGTAGCGATCCGACCTGAAACGGTCAAATCTCTCTGCATAAGTGTCATCCCTGGATCGGTAATGCTGACACACAGTACTTGAAGGATTTATAACAGAGTGCAATCACACACTTATTACATCGAATAATTCATAAAAGAGTACTTAATACAATAATATGGATTAAGGCCATCTAAATACGATAATAGCGGAAGGCTTGGAAGATAAGGTGAGTCCATCAACTCCAATGGCATAGCTGAGTGCACGGCAACGACCTAGCGCACCTTACTCTTCCTCTGAAAAGTCTGCAACATAATATGTTGCAGCCAGTAAACAGGTCAGCACATGGAATATGTTTGAAATATAACACTGTAGTGCAAATGAACAAGTAATAGCTATAACTATATGCATATTTGGCTGGTGGAGGCTCTATGGTTAATATGTTTTTGCGAAAAGCCAATTTTTCCCTACAAAAAAGGTATATATTTTGTTCAACTATCATGGTAGTTGATAAACATTGAGAAGGTTCCTCCAACTCAATCTCAATTAAGCAGTAGTAATAACCCAACAAATTAATTTAGAGTGATGAGATCAACATGACAATCCAAGAACCAGATACTCAAGATGTCCATAACCGGGGACACAGCTAACCATGATTAGTTCGTACACTTTGCAGAGGTTTGCGCACTTTTCCCCACAAGACTATGTCTCCTCCGTTGGATTTCTCGCACTACATGGTGTTTGAGAAATGGATGACCGAGACACAGTCTTTCAGAAGTATTTACTCTTTACTCTGGGTAGACACTTACACCTAATTTCCCCTACATCTGCTAGCCTACCACTGAAAGAGGTCATGCAACATACTCAACTATGCCAAAGCCAATAATGACTTGTGGCTGCACATGGAAGTTTCTAGCATGAATAATCTTATGATCCCTTTGAGCCTGCGTGGCGAACCATAGGATGATCACACGGGTACTCCGGGATATCCTAGGACAACACTGGATTCTCCAGGTGCCCGCAACCAATCCACCCAGATATGTATTTAAGTAGCCATCTTAAGTTAACCATTAATTAACAACTCTCACATCTGTCATGGATACACTCAGCCAATCCACATCTATGAGCATATCATAGCAGTATAAGCATAACGTAGAAGTAACTCCCAGGGTTTGATAATAAAAGGCGATAGGTTCTACCTCATCATCTACTTCCCAATACCCACATGTTAAGAGATCCTACTCATGCAATGTTTGAGGATTGGAACTAATGAATAAAAACTGGGTATAAAAGAATATGATCAAAGTGTTACTTGCCTTGCTGATGATCTGCAAACCCTAGAGACTCGTAGTAGCACGCTTCACACTCCGGAAATTCTATCGCAAACAAACAATAGCATACATAAGCAATCAAGCATATATGCAAGGGTAAAACTCAAATAAGAAAATCCAAACTGAAGGTTCAAGTTACGGAACTAAAACTATGATCAAAAGAACTTCGAATTCAAATCTGCTTGAAACCAAATTTTAATTTGTCGAACCCATGTTCAAGTTGGTTAACTTGAAAAGGGCTTCGAGACGAAGATTTTTGCATTGGTTTCACTAGATTTGGACGAACGGTTAAAAAGTTGCGAGGGTTTGAAGATTAGGGGCTAATTTGCGATAAAAGTAATCATGGATAGGTCCCTGGCCGAAAGCAAAATAAAAAGAAAAAATCTATCGGACGAACGTCCGCTAACAGAGACTAACAAACGAATTCGTTTGTTACAAGATCTAAACGAACGAACGTTCGCAAAATAGCTCTAAAGTGAAAAAACTGACCTAACCAGCGGAAAACCGAGAAAAACCGAACCGCGAAAAAAATGGATCAAGATCTAGGGTTTACCGGAAAAACCAACGAAAACCCGGAAAAAAACCGGTCGGCGGCGAACTCCGACGATGTCGGTGCGGCGGCGATGGCGCTGGTTTCAAGGCGGCACGTGTCTCTAGGCGGGCTGGCGGTGGCGGCGGCTTTGGGCTGAGGGGACCTCAGGCCTTGGGTATATATAGCCTGGGGCGGCTTCGGTCTTCTGGCCCGAGCTGGCTCTTAAGTCGGCGCGCAGCTGGGCCGGCTGGGCTTCGGTCCAGTTCGTTCTGGGAAACATTTAAAAAAATGTGCCAAAGAAAATCCTAAATAAATATAAAAAATTCCAAAAACAATTTTCACCGTCTAAATAAAATATTTAGAACAAAGTTAACATTTTTCTTGCCTAAAAATGCAATTTTGAAAAATGCATATTTTTCTGATTGAAATGAAATAGCAATGAAATCCCAAATAAAATATTTATTTGATTTTATCATTTTTCCTCCAATATTTCTTTTATTTGGAGAAGTCCCTTTATCTCCTCTCTTTTATTTTTTATATATTGGAAATATTTCGGAGAGAAAAATATTAAAACCAAAGTGATCCTCTTTTCAAATTTGAGAAAAATTCAAATATGAAAATAGTGAAATCCCCAACTCTCTCTGTGGGTCCTTGAGTTGCTTAGGATTTTTAGGATCACGAACAAGATGCAAATAAAATATGATATGCTTATGATGACCTATGTATAACATTCCAAATTGAAAATTTGGGATGTTACATCCATCCACTCTATCTGGCCTTAACTGTGATACTCCACATTCTTCTGATGAGTCATTTGACTCCAACTACAAGCTATTCAAAAATCAGAATGGTGAAGTATTTGCCAGATTTCATGGTACTAACTGCAGGAATGGTTCCCCTTTGAATAAAATCTGGGTGCCTAAAACTGTTCTTCGAAATCTTCGGGTGAATGTCATCATGACACCATCAAAGAAAAGGAACAATCACATGGAAAATTCTTCACCTGGACCAAAGTCGTCAAATGGTCGCAGGCCAACTTATGCTCATACTAACACTTCATGCAGGGAAACAAATAGAGATTTGATGAATATGTGCATTAATCTTCAAACTGCTATGTGCACAAAACTGCTAAGAATTTCTCTGCATATTCTTCTGAGTACTATACTCCTCCTGTGAAGATAAATGCATATTGTTGAATGCCTAAGTTCTCTATCAATGCTTTGGGCTAAATTGCTTCTCATCCACCCATTCAGATGTTGGTGGTTAAGAAGAAGAACTAATCCCTTCTGCAGGGTCAGGTCTTCAAACACTATAAATGTCTAATGAATTTGGTGAAGGCCTAACACATATGCTTGTTGGGATACAAGCTAATCATGATGAAATGAAATTCTTCATTTCACACATCCCTATGTTTCTTGTTATTTGCTTACTGATGAAATTGGTCCTCATATTCTTCTACTGAAGTTTACGAATTTGTAAGTGATAGTAATGCTTCTATAGGATGATACTCCAAAAGCTATTGAATGGGTTCTAGACAGTGGCTGCACCAATCACATGACTGGTGACAGGAATCTCCTCACCAATGCTCCCCTTACTCCATCTCATCTAAAGCATATCACCTATGATAACAAAGGAAAAAAGCAAGGTATTGGGTGTAGGTAAGGTTGCTATCTCAAAGGATCGGCACATGGAAAATTGATGCTTGTCGAGTCCTTAGGATACAACCTCATGTCCGTCTCAATGCTTTGTGATCTTGATATGATTGTCATCTTTGGCAAATATAGATGCATTGTGCTAATGGAATCTGACAAGTCCAAAGTCTTCGAAGGCTTTAGGAGAGGTGATTTGTATATTTTATATTTCTCTCTAGGTCCTCAACCAGCCACATGCCTACTGGAAAAAGCATCAGAGTGTTGGCTATGGCATCGATGACTTGGACATGCTGGCATGAGGAATTTGAGCACACTCGTCAAGAAGAAGCATATCATTGGCGTCGAGGGCATCAAATTCGTTAAAGATCACCTTTGTGGTACTTGTGAAGCTGGAAATATGACCAAATCCAAGCACTCCATGAAAACAGTAATGACCACTACTCGTCCCTTTGAATTACATCACATGGATCTATTTGGTCCCACTAATTATGCTATACTAACCAATGCAGCATCACTCTATGGATTCATCCTTGTTGATTACTATTCTCGTTACACCAAGGTGCATATCATTACCTTCAAGACTAAAGTGCAGGGCATCTTCAGATGATTCGCTAACCATGCCATGACAAATTTTGGCATCAAGATCAAGCATATCAGAAGCGACAACGGCACCGAGTTCAAGAACACAGGCCTTGATGACTATCTTGATGAACTTCGTATCACTCATGAGCTCTCTGCTCCTTATACTCCTCAGCGGAATGGAATTGTTGAGCGCAAGAACAGGACTCTCATTGATATGGACCGCACCATGCTTGATGAATAAACGACACCTCGTCGATGGTGGCGTGATGCAATTGATACTTCTTGCCACATCAAAAATTGGGTATATCTTCACAAATTCCTCAAGAAAACTTCATATGAGCTCCTCACTGACAAAAATCCCAATGTAAGTTATTTCAAATCTTCAGTGCTAAATGCTAGATTAGAGATCCACACCACATTTCCAAATTTACACCGAAAGCACATGAGGGTTTCATGGTTGGTTACGGAAAGGACACGCATGCATATAGAGTCTTCAACACCTATCACACCAAGGTTGTTGAAACTGCAGATGTGCGGTACATTGAAACTAACGACTCGCAAAGAGAGCACCTGCCTCCTGTGCTAGATGCAATGCCTCCTAAGGAACCTATCAAGCTAAAGGGCACACATGAAATAATGCCCAGTGAAGAAATAGCTGAAGAAGTGATCATTCCTTGTTCTGAAGAAATAGTTGCTCCTAAAGGAAATGACTCTGAGGAAAATGCTCAACCTCAACAAGGCCCTCGTCCAGCTCATCCACGAATGGTGAATGAATTGCGGATTGAGAAGATCCTCAACAACATCAATGCACCTGGTCCCCACACTCGCTCAAGAGCTTCACATCTAGCTAACTTTTGTGGGCATTATGCTTTTGTCTCTATCACATAGCTCACCAAAGTTGATGAAGCATTTCTGGAGCCTACATGGATTCAAGCCATGCAAGAAGAATTGCAATAATTCAAGCTCAACAATGTGTGGGAGCTTGTGAATCGACCTGATCCACGCAAGCAAAATATCATCGGCACTAAGTGGATCTACCGCAACAAGCAAGATGAAAATGGCCAAGTGGTAAGAAATAAGGCCCGTCTTGTGGCACAAGGCTACACAGAAGTTGAGGGTATTGACTTTGGTGAAACGATTGCACCTGTTGCTAGGCTTGCAGAAATTAATATATCGCTTGCATATGCTAACCATCACAATATTCACTTATACAAAATGGATGTGAAAAGTGCATTCCTCAATGGTAAGCTTGAGGAAGAAGTATTTGTTGCTCAACCACCATGTTTTGAGGATCCAAAGCATCCAGACAAAGTCTTCAGACTGAACAAGGATCTCTATGGCCTCAGGAAAGCCCCGCGGGCTTGGTATGATACACTGGAGGAATTCCTGGAGAAGAAGGGTTTCAAACCTGGTTCACTTGATCCTACTCTTGTCACTAAATATTATGATGGTGAACTGTTCATATGCCAAATGTGCGTTGATGATATTATCTTTGGTTGCACTAACAAGTGTTTTAGTGATGAATTTGCATACATGATGCGTGAAAAATATCAGATGTCTATGATGGGAGAATTGAAATTCTTCCTTGGTCTTCAAATTCATCAACAACCTAATGGCATCTTCATTTCTCAAGAGAAATACCTCAAAGATTGCCTGAAGAAATTCGACATGAAAGACTGCAAAGGCCTCAAAATTCCAATTCCTAATAATGGTCAACTCCGCACTAATGAAAATGGTAAAGATTTCAATCAGAGGGTATATCGCTCCATCATTGGTTTGCTTCTTTACATATGTGCATCTAGGCCAAATATTATGCTTAGCGTTTGCATGTGTGCTCGATTCCAAGCGACACCGAAGGAATCACACCGCCAAGCTATGAATCCAATTCTTCGATATTTAGCTCACACGCCAACGCTTGGATTATGGTAACCCAAGGGATCATCGTTTGATCTAGCTAGATTTTCTAATTCTGATTACACTAGAGATCGTGTGGATCACATGTCTACATCAGGCACATGCCATTTCCTCGAATGATCTCTTGTCTGTTGGTCCTCAAAGAAGAAGAATTACATTGCACTTACCACAACGGAGGCTGAATACATTGCCGCTGGTGCCTGCTGCTCATAGTTGCTATGGATGAAGCAAACCCTCAAGGACTATGGCATCAACGTGAAGAAAGTCCCTCTCTACTGTGATAACAAGAGTGCTATCAAGATCTCCCACAATCCAGTGCAACATTGCAAGACAAAGCATATTCAGATTTGTCACCATTTTCTTCGTGATCATGTGCTGAAGGGAGACATCATCATCGACCATGTGAAGACTTAAGACCAGCTTGCCGATATCTTCACTAAGCCCTTGGATGAAAAGAGGTTCTGGAAGTTGTGGTGTGCGCTAAACATCCTAGAATCTTTGAATGTTCTCTAAAGTGGACACACATCGTAACGGTTATGCATTTTTTCTGACTTTGAGGCACAACACACGAAGTAACATTTTTGTTCAATCAATGAAGACTAACCCTCCAAGTGTGAAGACATTAATGAAGAGCTATACTCTCAGAACCACGCGACAATTGTACGCGGTGTCTGAAGTCATCAAAGTTCTTATACGGTGGGTAACGCCACCACCTCTTTATGACATTCTTCAAATTTCGTCAAACTTTTCAAAATCATCAATTGAAGTTATTCTTCACGAATCAATATACAGGACTGGACTATTTTGTTACGAGTAACAGAATATTATTCTGTTACTATCTAGGCTATAAGGGCGTGATGGTGATTTTCTGTATTGAGAGAAAGAGAAAATAAGCAAACCGACCATGCACCCACGACCCCCACCTCTCTCCCTCGATACGTGCTACACGCTGCCGGCCCCGACCCGCCTTCCACCTCCGGCGACCCGCCATGCCCTCCGCCTCCCACCTCCGGTGACCCCCCACCCCCCGCCTCCACCTCCTGCGACCCGCTGCGCCCCCTGGCTTCCCACCTCCGGCGACCCACCATGCCCCCCATCTACCACCTCCAGCGCCGGGACACGCCCCCCAGCTCCCACCTCTGGTGACGCGCCACGGCTCTGCCTCCCACCTCTGACGACGCATCACGGCCCTGCCTCCCATGTCCGGCGACGCGCCGCCCCTGAACCATGCCTCCTCTCTCGCGCCGCCCCCACTGGCCCCCGAACGCGGCTGACCCTCCCACGGAGCCAAGCTCGCACACCACCATCCCTCCCACCGTGCCGCGCTCTAACTCCATCGCAGTCGGTGCCCCCAACCTCGCGTCGTCCGTGACCCCTCCATTACACTCCTCTGCTACAAGAACACATCAGTTCGTGTGGAGCATAACATTCTGTCAGTTCGCCGGTGGGATCAGCAGGTCAACCCCTCATCTCCAACAAATTACTCTTAAGTCATGTGCAAAATTTGTAATTACTTCATGTGTATGTGTCAGCTCATGGCTGTTCTTGTCAGGTCGTGTTCATAAATTGTTTTTTGGTCAATTTGTTGTTATATACAGTAAAGATGCATATTGTTGTGTAGTAATACATGTGTGCATTGATGCGTTCGAATCTCACTCTGAAGCTGCCCAGTACATGTTGGGGGACATTTCTGGAATCACGTATCCTTCTTGCAGCTGTAATTTTGATTGCATAGTAGTATAGTTTAGTTGTCTCTGAAGTTTTGATTCACAGCAGTACAATTTAGTCCCAGCTGCCATGATTCTGCAAATCGTTGTGCTCCCAAAAAGATGGTGCTTTGTTGCAACAAATTGTGGGGAAAATGCATTGAAAAAATAAATTGTGCTCCCAAAAGTTCATATGATATACTATTGTTAGAAAATAATCATAGAAAAAGTTCAATTTGTGTTATTGAAACAACTCAATTTATTGTTTATATATTATATGATAAGTGATGCATAGGGATGTTGCAACAATTCGACTCTGAGAGCTAGTAAGTTCGACGAAAAAATAGCATAGTGCATGTCAGTTTGTTCGAAGCATACCAGTCTTTCAGTTTGTGAGTTTTTTAGTTCGCCCATGGGATCCGCATGTCATCCCCTCATCTTCCACAATTACTCTTCAGTCTTTTGTGAGTATTAATTCAACTACTGACCTGAAGTGTGTAGCTTGGACTGAAGTTATAAAGATCTGATTTACTGCTTACCTGCCGCAGTTTTAAAGAAGAAAGGAAGAGAGATGCCTATTTATTACTACCGGGAAGAATTGATTTAAGATATCGGTCTTACTTCTGTCAAGATCCAAGATAAATTTATTTACCCTTTTCCCTTATGGATTGATAAATAGTAGTAAATTTTGTCTGATGGCCTTCAAGTTGATCTATTCTTGTTATTTTCCCTTATGGATTCACATTTTTGTTGGTTTTTGAATTGTGGAATTTGTCAGAAGTATTTCAATTGAATAAGATTGTTGGCCCAAACATCTTTCATAGACATAGATAGACAAATAGGGCCGCCGCACCGCAACACAACGGCCACCACGGCTGCCGCCCCGTACTAGATTCATGCGCTGCTATTGCTCCATTGTCGCATACAGGCAGTTCAACACTGGTACCACAAGCCATTCAATCTCTCCATCATGGACACGCCCCTCCGCTCCTTCTGGTTCCCAATCATCCCAGTGTGGTTGTAACACCCCGGATGTAACTTGCCATATTTGTAACTCCGACTGTTGCCATTTTCGGCTTTAAGTTATGAGATTTCCCTTCGTGGTTGGGTATTGTCTTTGTTTTGCATTTTGTTCATGTCATGCATTTCATATCATGTCATCATGTGCATCACATTTGCATACATGCTCGTCTCATGCATCCGAGCTTTTCCCCGTTGTCTGTTTTGCAATTCGACACTCCCACATGCACCGGCGCACCCCTCTTGTCTCTTTTCATGAGCGGGTGTTAAACGTTCTCAGAATGGACCAAGATTTGCCAAGTAGCATTGGTACACCACTGGTAGACCACCTGTCAAATTTCATTCCATTTGGAGTCCGTTTGATGCTCCAACGGTTAACCGGGTAACCGCAAAGGCCTCCTGTGTGTTACAGCCCAACACCCCTCCAAAACGCCCCAATAATACATCCAAACCTCTTCCATGTCCTCCGCCGTCGGATCACGATTGTGTGGACGAAAACTACACCTCATTTGGACACTCCTACCTCTCTCTACCTATATATACGCCCTCCCTCTCCGAAATTCGGGCGAAACCCTAGCTCCACCCTTCTCCGCGCCGCCACACATGTCCGTCCGAGCCGGACACGTCCGCCGTCGCCACCCGCAACCACTCCTGCTTCACCTCCTCCCGCCTGGCGCCCGTGCCCGCCGCCGCACCTCGCCCGCTCACCTCGCCACCGGCCATCGTGTAACACCCCGGATGTGATTTACCCAATATGTACTCCAACTCTTGCCGTTTCCGGCCTTAAGTTATTTTATTTTCTCGGGTTCGGGTTTTTGTCTCCATGTATTGTTGTCCTTGTCATGCATCTCATATTATGTCATCATGTGCATTGCATTTGCATACGTGTTCATCTCATGCATTCAAGCATTTTCCCCGTTGTCCGTTTTGCATTCCGGCGCTTCGTTCTCCTCCGGTGGTCAATTCTACCTTCCTTTCGTGTATGGGGATTAAACATTTCCGGATTGGACCGAGACTTGCCAAGCGGCCTTGGTTTACTACCGGTAGACCGCCTGTCAAGTTTCGTATCATTTGGATTTCGTTTGATACTCCAATGGTTAACCGAGGGACCGAAAAGGCCTCGTGTGTGTTGCAGCCCAACAACCTTCCAATTTGGCCCAAAACCCACCAAAACCTTCTCCATCATCTAGAGAGTTCGATCACAATCGAGTGGCCGAAAACCGCACCTCATTTGGACTCTCCTAGCTCCCTCTATGCCTATAAATAGAACCCCTCCGAATCCGGATCTTCTCCCCCGAAAACTCTAAAATTCTAACCGCCGCCACCGGACACGTCTGACCCGCCACCGGACATTGCCGCCGCCCCAACCGCAGCGCGCCACATGGTGAGCCGCGCCCACATCGCCGCCTCAGCTGCGCGCGGCCCACCCGGCCCGCGTAAGGCCCCCGCGGCCCAGAGCGGCGCGCCGCCTCCTGACTCCTTCCTCCTCCCGCGCACCCGAGCGGCCGCCGCCTCCTTCGCCAGCTCCGGCCACCGGAAGCCGCGCCGCCGCCTCCCTTCGCAAACTCCGACCGCCCGAGGCGCCCGGGAGCCGCCGGCTGCCACCGACGCCGTCCGACCCCGCGCCAACGCCGGCGAGCACCGCGGCCACTCCGGCCATCCCCGCCCCCGCGCCTACCTCCTCCTCCGTCGGCCGACTCCAACGCCGGCGAGTAGTCCAGCCATCCTCGGAGTTCGTGCCGCTGCTACAGTGGATCTGGATCTGAGATCTAAAACGAGGGTTGACTTTTTCCCTAACCCTAATCCATTTGCTCTTGTTCATCGTGCCGTAACTCCTCATCCGTAGCTCCGTTTTGGGCATATAGCATATCAAAATGTTTGTCTCAGAGAGTACATCATTTCATCTCATTGCATCATTTTCATTTGAGTTCATCTTGATGCCCGAAATGCTGTTAGAAGAGTGCTACTTGAGATAAATGTCAGATCTGCTGCTCCATTTAGATATTTGTCATTTTTGCCATGATTATTGTGTGCATGATATGCCCATGAGCTCTACATATGTTTTGTTAAGGGTTTTGCCATCTTTCCAGAGGTGCAACCCATGTATTTCTGTGATGTGTGTGGTGACAAGCACGAGCTTGGAAAGTGAGGCATTTGCTAATGCTGATTTCAGGGACTTAGCATTTCCACCAAGTCCTTGGTCTGTTTATCTCATATGGCCATATGTCCATGTTGTTTCCTAGTGATCCGTGCCTCTTTTGAGGATGATCAGTAAGGATGATTTGTTAATCTTGTAGTGCTCTATCCATCCATGTCTTTGTTTGCAATTATGGAGCACCCTAGCTTGAGAAAATCAACCTCTACTTTTGCTATTTCGTGAATCTGGGCAGATTGTCTACTTGTTAGCGATTTTGCCGAGGATGTTGTAGTTGATCCGTGCATGCTATGTTATTGTTCTTGCCATGTCTAGCTTGCATTTTGTATATTCTTGATGGGTGTATGCTTAGATTGTCATAACATGCTCTGTAGTGAGTGCATCGAGCTCGTAAACATGCCTACTTGATATCTGTTTCAGCATGTTCCAGTTTTCACTAAGTCTATGATCTGATTATGTTTTTGCCATGTTCACATGCTTGCAAATCTGTTTGTCAAATGCATTTTTGCCATGCTTGTTTGAACCTATTAATGGATGAATTGGGCTTAGCTCAGTGCTAGACTTTTGTTAAGCATCATGAATGGATTCCTCCATGTATTTTGATGCCATGTTTGGGTGATGTAGCATGTTCATCTTGTTGCATTTAGATGGCTACTTGCTGTAAATCGCAGAACGTGGCCATATTTGAATTGCTTGCCATTTCCAAACCGTAACTCCGATTCCGGTGTCCTTTATATCGTTTTTAAGTGTTTTCATCTCATCTTTCTAGTGGCACACTTGGAATTCCAAGTTGAGGCCAGGTTCATGCTTTCCTTGTCACATCTTGCATATGCATCCCGCATAGCATACCATCCTTGCATCATATTGTTTGAGCTTTGCATGTGGTTGATTGTGTTCTGTTTGCTTGTTTGTCTTGTTTGGGTAGAGCCGGGAGACGAGTTCGCTAACAAGGAGCCCGTTGAGTTTGCTTTCGAGGATCCAGTCAACTCTGACAACTGTGCAGGCAAGATGATCATACCCTCGAAATCACTACTATCTTTGCTTTGCTAGATGCTCGCTCTTCTGCTATGCCTATGCTACGATGCCTACCACTTGCTTTAAAGCCTCCCAAATTGCCATGTCAAACCTCTAACCCACCATGTCCTAGCAAACCGTTGATTGGCTATGTTACCGCTTTGCTCAGCCCCTCTTATAGCGTCACTAGTTGCAGGTAAAGATTGGAGACCGTTCCTTGTTGGAACATTATTTACTTGTTGGGATATCATTATATTGCCATGTTATCTTAATGCATCTATATACTTGCTAAAGGGTGGAAGGCTCGGCCTCTCGCCTAGTGTTTTGTTCCACTCTTGCCGCCCTAGTTTCCGTCATATCGGTGTTATGTTACCGGATTTTTGCGTTCCTTACGCGGCTGGGTTATAATGGGAACCCCTTGATAGTTCGTCTTGATTAAAGCTTTTCCAGCAATGCCCAACCTTGGTTTTACCATTTGCCACCTAGCCTCTTTTTCCCTTGGGTTTCCGGAGCCCGAGGGTCATCTTATTTTAAACCCCCCCCCCCCGGGCCAGTGCTCCTCTGAGTGTTGGTCCACCTGTCAGCTGCCGGTGGCCACCAGGGGCAACTCTGGGCTGGCCTACCCGTACCTAAGACAATCTGAGTGTGCCATGAGAAAGAGATATGTGCAGCTCCTATCGGGATTTGTCGGCACATTCGGGCGGTGTTGCTGGATTTGTTTTAACCTGTCGAAGTGTCTTGAATTACCGAGGTACCGAGTCTAATCAGAACGTCTTGGGAGGAGGTCTATTCCTTCATTGACCGTGAGAGATTGTCATGGGCTAAGTTGGGACTCCCCTGCAGGGATTTGAACTTTCGAAAGCCGTGCTCGCGGTTATGGGCAGATGGGAATTTGTTAATGTCCGGTTGTAGATAACTTGAACCTTAACTTAATTAAAATGAATCAACAGTGTGAGTTACCATGATGGTCTCTTCTCGGCGCAGTCCGGGAAGTGAACACGGTGTTGGAGTAATGCTTGCGCAGGTTGTCCGCTAGTTTCTCGCTCGCGCTTTGCCTCCTCTTCTCGCTCTCTTTTGCGCACAGGATAGCCACCATATATGCTAGTCGCTTGCTGCAGCTCCATATATTTTTACCTTGCCTTTCCTATTAAGCCTAAATAGTCTTGATCGCGAGGGTGCGAGATTGCTGAGTCTCTATGGCTCACAGATTACTTCCAAACCAGATGCAGGGCCTGATGATTCTGCTCCAGGTGACGCGCTTGAGCTCAAGTGGGAGTTCGACGAGGACTCTCAACGTTACTACGTGTCTTTCCCTGATGATCAATAGTGGTGCCCCAGTTGAGGGTGATCGGGACCGTGTCGCATGTTGGGTTATCTTTTATTTTGGCGCCATAGTCAGGCCATGAGTGTTTGAATGTTGTAATGCTATTTATGTACTTTGTGTGACGTGGCAAGTCTAAGCCAACTATGTATCTCCCCTTTATTATTTATATTACATGGGATGTTGTGATGATTGTCTAACTTGCGACATTGCTTTCAATGTGGTTATGTCTCTAAGTCGTGCCTCGACACGTGGGAGCTATAGCCCCATCGAGGGCGTTACAAGTTGGTAATCAGAGCCTTCCCCGACCTTAGGATCCCCATTGCTTGATCGTTTTAGCAGCCGAGTTGTGTCTAGAAAAATGTTTTGAGTCATTTAGGAATTATATATCAGAGAGTTTAGGAATTCTTTTTACTTCCCAGTCTCCTCATCGCTCTGGTAAGGCATCCTGACATAGAGTTTTGACTCTTCTCTTCTCAAATTTCACTAATTTTTTTTAGGATCACGTGAGTATCTTGGAATTGTTTCGATGGTTTTATGACGAGAACATTGTCTTGGTGCCTCCTGTCAGGGGTTTTGTGGAAGTGTCCCGGGGAGTTGAGCTCTGAGGTGTTGTCGTCATAATTTTATCGTTGCAGTTCTGGAATACCTGAGTTTAGTATGCCGACATCAAAAATCTCTTTTATGCAGTTCGTTGGTGAGATAACCTCGACGCCACCCAGTACTGGGGCGGGAGTTCGGGAGTATCGCCAAAACTTGTATAATGGATGCTTTTCGAAGGTTGAGGTAGATGGTTTCCAAAGTTTTTCTTGGTTATGTGTTGAAGGATGGATACAGCTGGATGTAGGATTTGCTAGATTTGGGTGAGATATTATGCTTCTCCTGTATCCCCAACACCTGATTGCATAACCGGAAAGATTCGGGAGTTTCATAGGTGGGAATTCTCGTAGCTCTAGTTCTTCTTCCACGGATATTTGGTTTGAGATTGGGATTTCTTACCGAGTATTCGTTCTTGATCCGTACCTTGTTGATTTATTTCTCTACGTAAATTCTAAGTGGCTTCTCAATTTATGGATATGTGACCATTTCAAGAGGAATGCATTCGTTCATTTTGTTCGGATGTGAAGACTTTATGTTGCAATTTTCATTCCGTTGGATTCAGCTTCATTTATCTATCTATGTGCTAACGGTGGTCAACCTCTTCAGGATGGATCCCGCTAAGAGCACCAATCAGAATCAGAATCAGGATACGCCACCACCTCCACCTCCTCGGGAGGCATGGCAAGCTGTGATGGCCGCAACCAATGCAAACACATAGTTGATCATGCAAATTCTCCAAGAGCGCAATCAAGGCAACCAAGGGAATCAAGGCAACAATCAGAATCACTTTGCTACACTCAACTAGTACCTTGCTAACGGGCCAAAGACTTTCAGCAATTGTGTTGAGGCAACTGATGCTGACGATTGGCTCGTGGATGTGTGCAAGCATTTCGAGTGCAGTAACGTCAGGCCTAAGGACTTCATCAAGTTCGCTTCCTTCCAACTCAAAGATCAAGCTGCAGAATGGTTCCAGCAGTACAAGGATTCCAGAGGTGGACGTGCGATTACTTGGGATGAATTCCGTCAAGACTTCAAAGCTCATCATATTCCTCAGAGTGTGGTTGAAAGCAAGCATGAGGAATTCCGCAACCTGAAGCAAGGCTCTTTGTCTGTCTATGACTAGAACAAGTTGTTCGAGAAGCTCGCCCGCTTTGCCAAGCAGGACGTCCCTGATGAGAAGAGCATGATATACCAGTTCAGGGGTGGTCTCAGAGAAGAAATCCAGCTAGCTCTTGTTCTCTTTGAGCCCTTGAGGTACGATGAGTTCTACAACATGGCACTGAAGCAAGAGGCCGCTCAACTGAGGTGTGATGCTTCCAAGAAGCGAGTCAGAGATGCTACTCCTTCTTCCTCTACTCAAGTGGCCAAGAAGCAGAAGTATTGGCTTCCTCCTCCTCCGTTCCGTCAGCCATATCAGTAGAAGAGCAAAGGTGGCAGTGGATCTTCCCACCCACCCAACCCTGGCTTTCAGAACAAGACTTCGTCTCAAGCTCCAAGATCAAGTGTTCCATATCACCTTCCGCTTTCAGAGGTCACGTGCAACAGGTGCCAACAGAAGGGTCACTATGCCAACAAATGCTTCAATCAGAGGCGTCTTCCTCCTCCTCCTATGAGATCAGCAAGTACAACTATGGTCAAGCATAACCCCAAGCACGCCAAGGTCAACTTGATGAATGCAGCTCAGGCAGAGGACTCGTCAGATGTCATTATGGGTAACCTTCCTGTTAATGATATTCCAGCTAAAGTTCTTTTTGACACGGGTGCATCGCATTGTTTCATCTCGAGACCGTTTTCATCTAAGCATGGTTTGGCTTTGCAAATTTTGCCTAGTCCATTAGCAGTTGTCTCTCCCGGTAGGCGCATGCATGCTAACTCCATTGCTCCGGATGCTACTATCACTTTGGGAGACTACAAATTTCTATCTTCTCCTACGGTTCTTGGTGACTCGGATATTGATCTTATTCTCGGAACGGATTGGCTTTCTAAGCACAAGGCGCATCTTGATTGTGCAGCCAGGCAGATTCAATTGACTCATTCGTCTGAGGATGTAATTGTCTTTGCCGCTCGGGATAATACTATCCGTCTGTTTTCTCTCAATGAGAAGGGTGAACTGGATGCTATATCGCAAATTCCAGTCATTTGCGAAAATCAAGACATCTTTCCAGAAGAGCTTCCAGGAATGCCTCCGCACCGGCCAGTTGAATTCGTCATCGATCTTGAGCCTGGCATGGAACCAGTGTGCAAGCGTCCTTACAAGCTCGGACCTGAAGAGTTGAAGGAGCTGAAGAAGCAAATCGATATTCAAGAGAGAATGGGTCTCATCCGGCCTAGTTCTTCTCCGTGGGGTTGTGGTGTTCTTTTTGTGAAGAAGAAGGATGGAACGGACCGACTTTGTGTTGATTACCGTCCATTGAACAAGAAGACCATCAAGAACAAATACCCACTTCCCAACATCAACGAGCTGTTCGAACAACTCAAAGGTGCCCAAGTATTCTCCAAGCTTGATCTCTGTATGGGTTATCATCAGATTCGAATCCGTGAGCAAGATATTCCCAAGACGGCTTTCAGGACAAGCTATGGTTCATATGAATACATTGTCATGTCTTTTGGCCTCGTCAACGCTCCTCCGACGTTCTCTCGCATGATGAACTTCATCTTCAACGCCTACACCAATGACTTCGTTCTGGTCTATCTCGACGACATTCTGGTTTTCTCGAAGAACAAGGAAGATCATGCCAAGCACTTGCATTTGGTGCTTGATAAGCTGAGGGAACACCAGTTCTATGCCAAGTTCTCCAAGTGCGAATTTTGGCTCGATGAGGTTCTTTATCTTGGTCATATCATCTCTGCCAAGGGCATTGCGGTGAATCCTGAGAAGGTGTCTACAATTGTGAATTGGGAACCTCCTCAGAACGTGAAGCAACTCCGTAGCTTCCTCGGTCTCGCAAGCTACTGTCGAAGATTTGTTGAAAACTTTTCTAAGATCGCGAAGCCTCTCTCAAATCTTCTCCAGAAGCACGTCAAGTACGTTTGGTCTCCGGAGTGTGACATTTCTTTCAACACTTTGAAAGAGAAATTGGTCACTGCTCCAGTTCTGACTCCGCCTGATGAATCCAAGCCGTACGAGGTCTTTTGTGATGCCTCTCTCCAAGGTATTGGCGCAGTGTTGATGCAAGAGAAGAAAGTTGTTGCTTATACCTCTCGACAATTGAAGCCCCATGAGAAGAACTACCCCACTCATGATCTCGAGTTGGCGGCAGTTGTGCATGCTCTTTTGACTTGGAGACATCTCTTATTGGGAAGAAAAGTGGACATCTTCACTGACCACAAGAGTCTCAAGTACATCTTCACTCAGTCTAATCTCAACCTCAGGCAAACTCGATGGGTCGAAATGATTCAAGAGTATAATCCGAGTATCGAGTATACTCCAGGCAAGGCCAATGTGATTGCTGACGCATTGAGCAGGAAGGCTTATTGCAACAGTCTGATTCTCAAGCCTTATCAACCCGAGCTTTGTGAAGCTTTCCGCAAACTTAATCTGCAAGTTGTTCCTCAAGGTTTCCTCGCCAACCTTCAAGTCTCTCCTACCTTGGAAGACCAGATTCGCCAAGCCCAGCTTCTTGATGCTATGGTGAAAAAGGTGAAGATTGGGATTGCCAAGAGTCAACCCAAGTACAAGTGCTACCGCCTTGATGACAAGGATACTCTCTTCTTTGAGGATCGTATTGTCGTGCCCAAAGGTGACCTTCGTAAAGTGATCATGAACGAGGCTCAGAATTCTCTCCTCTCCATCCACCCTGGGAGCACGAAGATGTATCAGGACCTCAAGCAGACTTATTGGTGGACTCGAATGAAGCGCGAGATTGCTCAGTTCGTAAATGAGTGTGATGTCTGCAGAAGAGTGAAGGCGGAACACCAAAGGCCACCAGGTCTCCGCCAACCTCTTGCCATTCCAGAATGGAAGTTTGACCACATTGAAATGGACTTCGTGACTGGGTTTCCAAAGTCCAAACGTGGAAATGATGCTATATTCGTTGTCATGGACAAACTCACTAAAGTGGCTCACTTTCTGCCTATCAAAGAGTCAATCACTGCAGCTCAATTGGCGGAACTCTATACCTCTCGAATTGTCTCTCTGCACGGTATCCCACAAGTGATCTCTTCAGACCGTGGCAACATCTTTACCTCCAAGTTTTGGGATTCTTTTCAGAAGGCCATGGGCACCAACATCCACTTCAGCACAGCTTTCCATCCTCAAACTAGCGGTCAAGTCGAGCGTGTCAATCAGATTCTTGAAGATATGCTCAGGGCTTGTGTGATCTCCTTCGGCATGAAGTGGGAGGATTGTCTTCCTTATGCTGAATTCTCCTACAACAACAGTTTTCAAGCAAGTTCGGGCAAGGCCCCATTTGAAATCCTGTATGGCAGGAAGTGTCGTACCCCTCTCAACTGGTCCGAAACCGGTGAACGTCAGCTTCTTGGAAATGACTTAATCACAGAGGAATAGGAAATGTGCAAAGTCATTCGAGATAACCTCAAAGCAGCCCAATCCTGCCAGTAGATCTACTATGATAGCAAGCACCGTGATTTGGATTTCGAGATCGGAGATCATGTTTACCTTCGCGTCTCTCCTATTAAAGGTACTCGTCGCTTCGGTATCAAAGGGAAGCTTGCCCCCAGATACGTGGGACCTTTCAAGATTGTCAGCAAGAGAGGCGATCTCGCCTATCAACTCGAGCTTCCTTCAAAGTTTGCAACTGTTCGTGATGTGTTCCATGTCTCTCAGCTCCGAAAGTGCTTCAAGACTCCTGACCGCACAGTCAACTTCGAGGACATTGAGCTCCAACAAGATCTCTCCTATCGTGAGCACCCCGTGGCTATTCTGGAAGAGACTGAACGCAAGACTCGCAACAAGTCAATCAAATTCCTCAAAGTCAAGTGGTCACACCATTCCGACCGTGAAGCTACCTGGGAATGCGAGGATCACCTCCGTTCTGAGTACCCGGCGTTCTTTCAGTCCTAGATCTCGGGACGAGATCCTTTCGTAGTGGTGGAGTGTTGTAACACCCCGGATGTGATTTACCCAATATGTACTCCAACTCTTGCCGTTTCCGGCCTTAAGTTATTTTATTTTCTCGGGTTTGGGTTTTTGTTTCCGTGTGTTCTTGTCGTTGTCATGCATCTCATATCATGTCATCATGTGCATTGCATTTGCATACGTGTTCATCTCATGCATTCGAGCATTTTCCCCGTTGTCCGTTTTGCATTCCAGTGCTTCGTTCTCCTCCGGTGGTCAATTCTACCTTTCTTTCGTGTGTGGGGATTAAACATTTCCGGATTGGACCGAGACTTGTCCAGCGGCCTTGGTTTACTACCGGTAGACCGCTTGTCAAGTTTCATATCATTTGGATTTCGTTTGATACTCCAATGGTTAACCGAGGGACCGAAAAGGCCTCGTGTGTGTTGCAGCCCAACACCCTTCCAATTTGGCCCAAAACCCACCAAAACCTTCTCCATCATCTAGAGCGTTCGATCACGATCGCGTGGCCGAAAACCGCACCTCATTTGGACTCTCCTAGCTCCCTCTATGCCTATAAATAGAACCCCTCCGAATCCGAATCTTCTTCACCCCCGAAAACCCTAAAATTCTAACCGCCGCCGCCGGACATGTCCGACCCGCCACCGGACATCGCCGCCGCCCCAACCGCAGCGCACCACGTGGCGAGCCGCGCCCACATCGCCGCCTCAGCCGCGCGCGGCCCGCCCGGCCCGCGTAAGGCCCCCGCGGCCCAGAGCGGCGCGCCGCCGCCCGACTCCTTCCTCCTCCCGCGCACCCGAGCGCCCGCCGCCTCCTTCGCCGGCTCCGGCCACCGGGAGCCACGCTGCCGCCGCCCTTCGTGAACTCTGACCGCCCGAGGCGCCCGGGAGCCGCCGGCCGCCACCGACGCCGTCCGACCCCGCGCCAACGCCGGCGAGCACCGCGGCCACTCCGGCCATCCCCGCCCCCGCGCCTACCTCCTCCTCCGTCGGCCGACTCCAACACCGGCGAGTAGTCCGGCCATCCTCGGAGTTCGTGCCGCTGCTACAGTGGATCTGGATCTGAGATCCAAAACGAGGGTTGACTTTTTCCCTAACCCTAATTCATTTGCTCTTATTCATCATGCCGTAACTCCTCATCCATAGCTCCGTTTTGGGCATATAGCATATCAAAATGTTCGTCTCAGAGAGTAAATCATTTCATCTCATTGAATCATTTTCATTTGAGTTCATATTGATGCCCGAAATGCTATTAGAAGAGTGCTACTTGAGATAATTGTCAGATCTGCTGCTCCATTTAGATATTTGTCATTTTTTCCATGATTATTGTGTGCATGATATGCCCATGAGCTCTACATATGTTTTGTTAAGGGTTTTTCCATCTTTCCAGAGGTGCAGCCCATGTATTTTTTTGATGTGTGTGGTGACTAGCACGAGCTTGCAAATTGAGGCATTTGCTAATGCTGATTTCAGGGACTTAGCATTTCCACGTCTGTTTATCTCATATGGCCATATGTCCATGTTGTTTCCTAGTGATCCGTGCCTCTTTTGAGGATGATCAGTAAGGATGATTTGTTAATCTTGTAGTGCTCTATCCATCCATGTCTTTGTTTGCAATTATGGAGCACCCTAGCTTGAGTCAACCGATCTCTACTTTTGCTATTTCGTGAATCTGGGCAGATTGTCTACTTGTTAGTGATTTTGCCGAGGATGTTGTAGTTGATCCATGCATGCTATGTTATTGTTCTTGCCATGTCTAGCTTGCATTTTGTGTATTCTTGATGGGTGTATGCTTATATTGTCATGACATGCTCTGTAGTGAGTGCATCGAGCTCGTAAACATGCCTACTTGATATCTGTTTCAGCATGTTCCAGTTTTCACCAAGTCTGTGATCTGATTATGTTTTTGCCATGTTCACATGCTTGCAAATGTATTTTCTGATCCCTTTTGGCTCAAGGTCACTAAGGGACTTTTTTAAGCTCTTTGAGTAGCTCCATGCCATGCTTTAAATTGCCATGTTCAGGTCCTGTAGCATACAGTTTTCATGGTCCGAAGAGTGCTATCTGATCTGAAATTCCAGACAAGTGTTAATTTCACTAAGTCTGAAATCTGTTTGTCAAATGCATTTTGGCCATGCTTGTTTGAACCTGTTAATGGATGAATTGGCCGTAGCTCAGTGCTAGACTTTTGTTAAGCATCATGAATGGATTCCTGCCATGTATTTTGATGCCATGTTTGGGTGCTGTAGCATGTTCATCTTGTTGCATTTAGATGGCTACTTGCTGTAAATCGCAGAACGTGGCCATATTTGAATTGCTTGCCATTTCCAAACCGTAACTCCGATTCCGGCGTCCTTTATATCGTTTTTAAGCATTTTCATCTCATCTTTCCAGTGGCACACTTGGAATTCCAAGTTGAGGCTAGGTTCAAGCTTTCCTTGTCACATCTTGCATATGCATCCCGCATCGCATCCCGCATAGCATACCATCCTTGCATCATATTGTTTGAGCTTTGCACGTGGTTGATTGTGTTCCATTTGCTTGTTTGTCTTGTTTGGGTAGAGCCGGGAGACGAGTTCGCTAACGAGGAGCCCGTTGAGTTTGCTTTCGAGGATCCAGTCAACTCTGACAACTGTGCAGGCAAGATGATCATACCCTTGAAATCACTACTATCTTTGCTTTGCTAGATGCTCGCTCTTTTGCTATGCCTATGCTACGATGCCTACCACTTGCTTATCATGCCTCCGAAATTGCCATGTCAAACCTCTAACCCACCATGTCCTAGCAAACCGTTGATTGGCTATGTTACCGCTTTGCTCAGCCCCTCTTATAGCGTCACTAGTTGCAGGTGAAGATTGGAGACCGTTCCCGTTGATTGGCTATTTTTGCGTTCCTCTCGCCTAGTGTTTCGTTCCACTCTTGCCGCCCTAGTTTCCGTCATATCGGTGTTATGTTCCCGGATTTTTGCGTTCCTTACGCGGTTGGGTTATAATGGGAACCCCTTGATAGTTCGTCTAGATTAAAGCTTTTCCAGCAATGCCCAACCTTGGTTTTACCATTTTCCACCTAGCCTCTTTTTCCCTTGGGTTTCCGGAGCCCGAGGGTCATCTTATTTTAACCCCCCCCCCCCCGGGCCAGTGCTCCTCTGAGTGTTGGTCCACTTGTCAGCTGTCGGTGGCCACCAGGGGCAACTCTGGGCTGGCCTACCCGTACCTAAGACAATCTGAGTGTGCCTTGAGAAAGAGATATGTGCACCTCCTATCGGGATTTGTCGGCACATTCGGGCGGTGTTGCTGGATTTGTTTTAACCTATCGAAGTGTCTTGAATTACCGAGGTACCGAGTCTGATCGGAACGTCTCGGGAGGAGGTCTATTCCTTTGTTGACCGTGAGAGCTTGTCATGGGCTAAGTTGGGACTCCCCTGCAGGGATTTGAACTTTCGAAAGCCATGCCCGCGGTTATGGGCAGATGGGAATTTTTTAATGTCCGGTTGTAGATAACCTGAACCTTAACTTAATTAAAATGAATCAACAGTGTGAGTTACCGTGATGGTATCTTCTCGGCGAAGTCCAGGAAGTGAACACGGTGTTGGAGTAATGCTTGCGCAGGTTGTCCTCTAGTTTCTCGCTCGCGCTTTGCATCCTCTTTTGCGCACAGGATAGCCACCATATATGCTAGTCGCTTGCTGCAGCTCCACATATTTTTACCTTGCCTTTCCTATTAAGCTTAAATAGTCTTGATCGCGAGGGTGCGAGATTGCTGAGTCCCTGTGGCTCACAGATTACTTCCAAACCAGATGCAGGGCCTGATGATTCTGCTCCAGGTGACGCGCTTGAGCTCAAGTGGGAGTTCGACGAGGATTGTCAACGTTACTACGTGTCTTTTGTCTTTCCCTAATGATCAGTAGTGGTGCCCAGTTGAGGGTGATCGGGACCGTGTCGCATGTTGGGTTATCTTTTATTTTGGCGCCGTAGTCGGGCCATGAGTGTTTGAATGTTGTAATGCTATTTATGTACTTTGTGTGACGTGGCGAGTCTAAGCCAACTATGTATCTCCCCTTTATTATTTATATTACATGGGATGTTGTGATGATTGCCTAACTTGCAACATTGCTTTCAATGCGGTTATGTCTCTAAGTCGTGCCTCGACACGTGGGAGCTATAGCCGCATCGAGGGCGTTACACGCCGCCCCGCCATCACCGAGCTCGCCACTGTCCCGCGCGTCCTCACCTCCGCGCCGCTCCTCTACACTGGCAAACGGTTGCTGCCCCGCCATCGCCGATCCCCGCCGCCAAGCTCACTAGAGCTGCCTCGAGCTCCTCCGGCCACCGTCCTCTCCCTCCCCGGCGAGTTCTCCGGCGAGATCCGTCGCCTGCCTCGGAATCCGTGCGAACCCTAGATCTGAGCAGGTTGACCCCTCAATTTCGTCTAAGTCCTTTTTCTGTGATGATTTCATTCCGTGTTCATTGCCTCATATCTCCATGACTGTAGCTCCATTTCATGCATACGATATATCAAAATGTTCATTGTGAGACGCTCTTCATTTCATTCCATTGTGGCATGCTTGTTTGACTTCATCTTGATGCCCTAATCATTGATGCAAGAGTGCTATAGAACATTTACTACTGCTACTTATCAGTTTATGGTGATTTGTCATTTTTGTCACATTTGATGTGTGCTTCATATGGGCATGAGCTCTACATGTGTTTTGAACTATGTCATGTCGTCTTTACAGAGGTGCTTGTCTTGTATTTTTTTGATCTATGTGGTGACTAGCACAAGCATGCAAAGTAGCCTTCATGATGTTGCTGTTTTCAGGGACTTATGATTTTGCTAAGTCCTCGTCCTGCTGTTATTTTGATGCCATGTTAACTTGATACTAAGGTGATATCCATGCTTGTTTTCAGATACTTCAGTAAGGATGTTTTGAACATGTGCTTATGCTCTATCCATCCATGCCCCTGTTTGCAATTATGGAGTGCCCTAGCATGTCTTATTCTTGCTCTACTTTTGATATAAAATATTCCTGGCAGATTGTTTACATGTTAATTAATTTTGCCATGGTTGTGGCTAATGATCCATGCATGCTATGAACTTTCTCTTACCATGGTTAGCTTCATGAACATGTCAACTTGCTGTTGGTATTCTTGTTTCGTCATGAAAGGCTTTTTGATGAGTGATTAGAGCTCGCAAAGTTGCTATCATAATTCTGTTCATGCCATGCTTTGTTTTCTGCTAAGTCTGAAACAGTTAATAAAACTTGCTATGTTTACATGGGTGCCATCATATCTTCTGTGCTTTTTTGGCTCATGATCACTAAGGGACTTTTGATATATGCTTTTAGTAGAATCATGCCATGCCTTTGTTTACTATGATATCTTCTTATAGCATGTTGATTTCTTACTATAAATAGTGCTTCCTGATATTGTTTTTGACATGTTAGTTATTTCTCTAAGTCTGTGATGCTGATATCTTTTGCACATTTTCCATGCTTGTTTGAACATGCTCTTGCGTGATTTAGCCATACCTCAGTGTTCATGTTTGGTCAAGCATCTCTTGTACATCACTGCCATATACTTTGTTGTTATGTTGCTGTGCAGTAGCTTAGTTTCTTGTTGCATTCTAGATGGCATCGTGCTGTTAATCGCAGAATTGTGTCATTATTGTTTTGCTTGCCATTTGCAAATCGTGCATCCGTTTGCGGTGATCTTTATATTGATTTCACCCGAAATCATCTCATCTTTCTAGCGGCATACTTGATTTGCCAAGTTGATGCCTTGATCATTCTTTTCCTTCCGGAGCACGCATATGCATTGCGTATCACATCTTGCATATCATGCCATGTATTGCATCATGTTGCTTGTGCATTGCACCATGATTGACTATTGGTCCTTTGCTTGTGTTCTTGCTTTGGGTAGAGCCGAGAGACGAGTACGTGACCGAGGAACCTGTTGAGTACGCTAACGAGGATCAAGCTTTCGACAACTCTGAAAACTTTGAAGGCAAGATGACCATACCCTCGAAATCATTTCTATCTTTGCTTGCTAGTTGTTCGCTCTATTGCTATGTCGCGCTATCTACCACTTGCTATATCATGCCTCCCTTATTGCCATGTCAAGCCTCTAACTCTCCTTTCCCAGCAAACCGTTGTTTGCCTATGTTACCGCTTTGTTCAGCCCCTCTTATAGCGTTGCTAGTTGCAGGTGAAGATGAAGTTTGTTCCTTGTTGGAACATGGTTATTGTTGGGCTATCATTATTATCTCTTATTTACTTTAATGCATCTATATACTTGGTAAAGGGTGGAAGGCTCGGCCTTATACCTGGTGTTTTGTTCCACTCTTGCCGCCCTAGTTTCTGTCGTACCGGTGTTATGTTCCTTGATTTTGCGTTCCTTACGCAGTTGGGTGTTATGGAACCCCTTGATAGTTCACCTTGAATAAAACTCCTCCAGCAAGGCCCAGCCTTGGTTTTACCAGTTGCCACCTAAGCCTTTTCCCTTGGGTTCCGCGGACTCAAGGGTCATCTTAATTTTAAACCCCCGGGCCAGTGCTCCTCTGAGTGTTGGTCCAAACTGGGCGATGTCCGGCGCCCCTTGAGCAACCAGGGTTTATGCCAACCCGACGTCTTTCCCATCCGATGTGCCTTGAGAACGAGATACGTGCGACTCCTATCAGGATTTGTCGGCACATCGGGTGGCTTTGCTGGTCTTGTTTTACCATTGTCGAAATGTCTTCTAACCGGGATTCCGAGGCTGATCGGGTCTTCCTGGGAGAAGGAATATCCTTCGTTGACCATGAGAGCTTGTGATGGGCTAAGTTGGGACACCCCTGCAGGGTTTGAACGTTCGAAATCCGTGCCCGCGGTTATGGGCAGATGGGAATTTGTTAATATCCGGTTGTAGAGAACTTGACACTTAACTTAATTAAAATGAATCAACTGCATGCGTAGCCGTGATGGTTTCTTTTCGGCGGAGTCCGGGAAGAGAACATGGTCTTGTGTTATGCTTGAAGATAAGCAGTTTCAGGATCACTTCTTGATTAATTATAGCTTCTCGACCGTGCGTTGCTTCTCTTCTCGCTCTCATTTGCGTATGTTAGCCACCATATAAGCTAGTGCTTGCTGCAGCTCCACCTCACTACCCCTTTCCTACCCTTAAGCTTAAATAGTCTTTACCTCACGGGTGTGAGATTGCCGAGTCCTTTTGACTCACGGATACTTCCAAACAGATGCAGGTGCCGATGATGCCAGTGCAGGGGACGCTACCGAACTCAAGTGGGAGTTCGACGAAGACTTGGGTCGCTATTATGTTTCCTTTCCTAATGATCAGTAGTGGAGCACAGTTGGGATGATCGGGGATCTAGCATTTGGGGTTGTCTTTCTTTATTTGGTTCCGTAGTCGAACCTTTGATTGTACTTTGGATGATGTATGGATTATTTATGTATTGTGTGAAGTGGCGATTGTAAGCCGACTCTTTATCCCTTTCTTATTCAGTACATGGGATGTGTAAAGATTACCCCTCTTGCGATAGACCTACCATGCGGCTAAGCCTCTAAGTTGGCCCTGACACGTGGGAGATATAGCCGCATTGTGGGTGTTACAAGTTGGTATCAAAGCCTTCCCCAACTTAGGAGCTGCCTGCTTGATCGAATCGCTAACGTTGTTGAGTGTAGAACAAAATGTTTTGAGTCTTAGGATTATATATATCGGAGAGTAGGATTCTTTTTACTCTCCAGTCCCTTCTTCGCTCTGGTGACGCCTCCTGACGTAGAAGTTTTGACTCTTCTCTCCTTAAATTTCAAGAAAAAAATTAGGATCACGCGGGTATCTTGGAATCGTTTCGGTAGTCTTGTGACGAGAACATTGTTCTTGGTGCCTCCTGACATTTAGGGGTTGTGGCTGTGTCCCAGGGAGTTGAGTTCCGAGGTGTTGTCGTCGCAATTTTATCGTTGCAGTTCTGGAATACCTGAGTTCGCCGACATCGAAAATCTCTTTTATGGAGTTGTTGGTGAGATAACCTCGATGCCACTCAGTACTGGGGCAGGAGTTCGGGAGTATTGCCATAACTCGTATAACGGATGCTTTTCGAAGGTTGAGGTACATGATTTACGAAGCTGGATGTAGGATTTGTTAGTTTTGGGTGAGATATTATGCTTCCCATGTATCCCGAACACCTGATTGCATAACTAGAAAGTTTTGGGAGTTTTATAGGTGGGATTTCAAGTAGCTCTAGTATTTCTTCCCGCAGATATTTGGTTTGTGATTGGGTAATCCTTACCACTTATTTGTGCATATCCGTACTTGTTGCTTTATTCATCTACCTTTATTTAGGTGGCTTCTCAACCTTAATGGACGTGTGATAATGTACTTTGGAATTCATTCGTTCATCCTTGTTCAAATGTTGAGACTATATGTTGCAATTTTGATCCATTGATTCAGCTTCAATATATGTCTTTCAAGATGCTAACGGATGTCAACCTCTTCAGGATGGCCCCTCCAACGCGTCAGAATCCGGACCACAATGATGGGGAACAGTCGAACCCTCCGCCACCACCTCCACCTCCGGAGGCATGGCAAGCTGTCATGGCAGCCACCAACGCCAACACTCAGGTGCTTTTGCAACTCTTGCAAGAGCGCAACCAAGGGCAAGGCAACCAAGGAAATCAAGGCCAAGGCAACAATCAGCCTCAGTTTGCTACCCTCAACCAGTTCCTCGCAAACCAGCCAAAGTCCTTCAGCAATTGTGTCGAGGCCACAGACGCCGACGATTGGCTTGTGGACATTTGCAAACATTTTGAATGTAGCAATGTCAGACCTGAGGACTTTGTCAAGTTTGCTTCGTTTCAACTCAAGGATCAAGCTGCTGAGTGGTATCAACAATACAGAGATTTCAGAGGAGGTCGTGTGATTTCCTAGAATGATTTGCGCTAAGACTTCAAAGCTCATCACATCCCACCAAGTGTTGCTGAGAGCAAGCTTGAGGAGTTCCGCAATCTCAAGCAAGGCAACATGTCCGTGTATCAATACAATATCCAGTTTCAGAAACTTGCTCGCTTCGCTAAACAAGACGTTCCTGATGAAAAGAGTATGATTTATCAATTCAGAGGTGGCCTCAGAGAAGATCTGCAATTAGCTCTCCTGCTTCTTGAGCCGACTAAGTTTGATGAATTCTACAACATGGCACTAAAGCAAGAAGCTACTCAGCTCCAGTGTGAGGCATCTAAGAAGAGAGTCAGGGATGCAGTTCAATCTTCTTCTTCATCACAAGTGACAGCTAAGCAACAGAAGTTCTGGTTGCCTCCTCCTCCTCCATTTCGTTAGCCCTACCAGCAGAAGAGCAAAGGTGGCAATGGATCTTCCTATCCACCCAACCCAGGCTATCAGAACAAAGCTCAGTCTCATACTCCAAGGTTAAGTGCTCCTTATTATCGGCCGCTCTCAGAGGTTACTTGCAACAAGTGTCAGCAGAAAGGGCACTATGCAAACAAATGCTTCAACCAAAGGCGCCTTCCGCCTCCTCCTCCTGTGAGATCTTCCAGCAATGCAGTGGTCAAGCATAATTCCAAGTCTGCAAGGGTGAACATGATGAACGTAGCTCAGGCAGAGGATTCTTCAGAAGTAATCATGGGTAATCTTCCAGTCAATGATATTCCTGCAAGAGTCTTATTTGATACTGGTGCATCTGTTTCATTCATATCAAAGACATTTTCATCCATGCACGATTTGCATACTGTCGATTTGCCTAAGCCGATAGCGGTTTCCTCTCCGGGTTTGTTCATGAACACCAAAATGATGGCTCCGGATGTTTCCATCAAGATGAGAGACTATAAATTTATGTCTTCTCCAATGTTTCTTGGTGACTCGGATATTGATGCAATTCTCGGCATGGACTGGCTTTCTAAGCACAAGGCTCGACTTGATTGTGTTTCCAGGCAAATTCAATTGACACAATCTTCTGAAGATGTGATCATCTATGTCGCTCGGGATGATACCATTCGACTGTTTTCTCTCAATGAGAAGGGCGAGTTGAATGCCATCTCTCAGATTCCTGTCATTTGTGAATATCAAGACGTCTTTCCAGAAGAGCTTCCAGGAATGCCTCCTCACCGGCCAGTTGAATTCGTTATCGATCTTGAGCCTGCCACGGAACCTGTTTACAAACGTCCTTACAAGCTTGGACCAGAGGAGTTGAAGGAGTTGAAGAAACAACTCGATGAACAAGAGCGTATGTGTCTGATCAGACCGAGTTCATCTCCATGGGGTTGTGGTGTTCTTTTTGTCAAGAAGAAGGATGGAACGGAACGACTCTGCATCGACTACCGTCCATTGAACAAGAAGACAATAAAGAACAAGTATACACTTCCCAGCATCAATGAGCTTTTCGAGCAACTTAAGGGTGCTCAAGTATTCTCCAAGCTTGACCTCCATATGGGCTATCATCAGATTCACATTCATGAAGAAGATATCCCCAAGACAGCATTTAGAACAAGCTATGGTTCTTATGAATATATTGTCATGTCTTTCGGCCTTCTTGTAAGTGCATCTAGTGCCACCCCTAGTTGGTTTTGGAGTATTGACGACAAACCTAGTTGAGGGACTAATGTGTTTGTGAGAATTGCAGGATAACACAGGTAGAAGTCCCTCATTGATTCGGTTTTACTACCAGAGATGACCCCTAAAACTTTATGAAGACATTGAAGTCAAAGGTGGTATATGAAGATATTCACATTGAAGACTATGACAAGAGAAGACACGATATGAAGCCTATCGAGCTCGAAGACTTAGATCTTTCGTAGTTCTTTTTCTTTTGTGTTGAGTCATAGGAACCACCGTACTGTTAAGTGGGGTCCAAGAGAACCAGTCAGAATGACTGAAGTGATGCCTAAACCAAAAACCTATGTCTTCGAGTGAAGACTATGAGAGCGAATCTTGTCCAGAGTCGAACAAGTCAGCTTTGCTTGTAGCCCAAGTAAAGTTGCCGTGTGAGTTTGAAATCTGACCGTTGGGACACGTGTCAGTTCCTTAGTGACCCAGGGTCATTTCGAACAAATCAGGTCGGGTTGCCAAGTGGCTATAAATAGCCCACCCCCTACAACCATAAACGGTTGGCTGCTCAGATTGAAAGTACGACTTTTGTCGTTTGAGAGCAACCCACCTCGAAGCCTTTGAGAGAGAATTCCTTGCGAGGATAAAGCCCTAACCACCAGAGCCAGATAGAATTGGGCATCACTTAAGTCTTCTTGTCTGTGTGATCTGAAGACTTATTACACTTGAGGACTGTGCATCCTCCAGCCGGTTAGGCGCCGCGTTCTGAGCATCCAAGAGACATTGTGGATTGCTCATGAACGAAGTCTGTGAAGGTTTGGGAGTCTACCTTGAAGACTTACCAGAGTGATTGGGCGAGGTCTATATGACCTTAGCTCAAGGAGAATACGGTGAGGACTGGGTGTCCTGAGCTGCGTGTTCAGGACTGGGTGTCCGGGACTGTGTGTCCTAAGGTTTAAATACCTAGCCGCTCCAACCAGACGTACAGTTGTCACAGCAACTAGAACTGGTTCAACAAATCATTGTCTTCAACGAGTCACTGGTTTCATCTTCACTTCACTTTACTTACTGTTCCTCCTTGTGAAGTCATTGTATGTTTGCTCTATCATTTGTCTTCACTGAGTGACTGCGTGTTCTGTTTGGCTTCACAATATCTTCCTACCTGATCCTTACTACCTAGCTGCTATTAGTCTTTGTGCTTTCACTTCATTGAATACTTGACTATGGTTTGCCTAGTGTAGTCTACCTTCCGCTGCATGGTAATAGGTTTAATTTTATCGTTTGTCTTCAAAACTCCCATGTTCTGAAGACTTTCATAAAAATCGCTTATTCACCCCCCCTCTAGTCGATATAATGCACTTTCAATTGGTATCAGAGCAAGGTGCTCCCTTGTTCTGTGTGATTCGGTTTAACCACCTGGAGTTTTAGCTATGTCGACTGCAGGGATAATTAAAGTCTCCGCTGCGTGCCCCGTCTTCGATGGAACTGAATATCCCTACTGGATGAATAAGATGCGTATGCATCTTGAAGCCATTGACGTCGACCTATGGTATGTCGTCGAGAACGACGTTCCCAAGGCTGGAGAAGGTGTCACTGCTGCTGATGTCAAGAAATTCGTTCAACTGGACTCTACTGCCAAGAATATCATCTGTGGTCATCTGACCAAAGGACAGTATGGCCGTGTGAGTGCTTTGAAGACATCCAAGCTGGTCTGGGGCTGGCTCTCCAAGGTCAATGAAGGCATCTCAACCCAGAGAGATCAGAGAATCAGTGTCCTTCGCAACCTCTTCAACCGCTTCAAGCGAAATGACAATGAGAATGTCCAGCACACATTTGACCGACTCACTGACATCACAAATGAGCTTCAAGCCCTCGGCGCCACTGAGATTACCAAACATGAAGTCATCAAGACGCTGCTGAGATCACTTGATAGTTCGTTTGACATCCTGGCCCTGATGATTCAAGAACGTCCTGATTTCAAGACACTCGATCCGTCTGACATACTTGAGAGGCTCAACACACATGAGTTTCAGCTTTCGGAGAAAAGAGAGATCTACGGTCCAAACTATGGGCGAACTCGTGCCTTGAAGGAAAAAGCTGTCTCCTCATCTGAAGAAGAATCTGACAGTAGTTCTGATGACCCTGAAGACATTGGAAGGGAACTTGCTATGCTTGTCAAGAATTTCCAAAAATTCACCAAGAAGAAAGGCTTCAGAAAGTCTTCCCGATCAAGTTCAAGAAATGATGAAGCTCCTGCTCATGACTACAAGAAGAAAACATGTCACAAGTGCAAGAAACTTGGCCACTTCATCTCTGAGTGTCCACAGTGGGACAATGAGAACAAAAATAAGAAGAAGAGCAAGGAATATGACTCTGACGACAAGAAGAAGAAGAAGAAGAAGAAATACTCAAAGTCTTCTTCCAAGTCTTCCTCAAAGTCTTCATCACACAAGAAGAGCTCATCTGGCAAGGCACGTGCGTTTGTTGGCAAGGAAATGGATTCAGAGGAGGAGTCTGCTTCTGAGGAGGCGGAGGTGGAGTCTGAGGAGGAATCTGACTCAGGCGTCGCAAGTCTGGCTACAGCATACGTTGCCAAGTCCATCTTCAACACTGAAGACAATGACTTCATCACCGACACCGATGCAAATGACAAGGACTACTCCGCTTCTACCTACTGCTTCATGGCACACGGTGCCAAGGTAAACACATGCACTACTCACTATCAAACATCTAGTGACGATGACTCTGATTGTGGTTCAAAACCTAGCTACAAAACACTTGCTAAAATTGCAACTGAACAACAGAAAGCTATGGAACATATTCAAAAACTGTTAGACAGAAGCGATGATCTGTTAGGTGCTGAAATGACTCGATCTGAATCCTTAATTGAAGACATAAAAAATCTTCACGTTAAGTATCAGGAACTTGAAAGTCGTCATGAAACTCTCTCAACAACTCATGAAATGCTTTCCTACGATTATCTATAAAGGAAGCAAGATCTTGAGAAATTGAGAGCGGTTCATGAAGATCTTCAAACGGAAAACGAGTCACTTCGCGCCAAACAGATCAGTCCCGCTCAGGAAGGATTTGAACCACCATGTCTTAAATGCATTGAGCGTGATAATGCTACTTCTGTTGCTGAATGTTCTATTGCTACTGCTATTGCAATATCTTAAACTGTTGATGCGGTAACTAACCCCTCTGCTGAGGATACCACTGCTATTGCTGATGAGAATGCTAGGTTGAAGACATTGCTTGAAACAGGGATGTACAAAAGTCTTAAAGGGCATCAGACGCTATGTGATGTCCTAAAAAAGCAGATTCTAAACCGAAACCCTAGGAAAGAGGGTGTAGGTTTCGTAAGGAAAATGAATGCAGATGGCTCTTACTGGAAACCTGAGCAGTACCCCAAAACCATGTGGGTTGCTGCAAAGGAACCTTCAGCAGATCCATCCAATCTATTTGGCTTCACTTGTGCTAACCCCATTATCATTGATGAATCCTTTGATGCAAACTGTATACTGTTTAAGAATCAGAATGGTGAAGTGTTTGCCAGGTACATTGGTACTAACTACAGGAATGGACCACCTATGAAGAAGATCTGGGTTCCGAAAAGGTGTCTGGAGAGTCTTCCTGTGAATGTCATCATGACACCTCACGTGAAGAAGACAAACCTCAGACCAAAGGCTTCATACGGTCCAAAGACTTCATATAGACAGAGGACTCACCTGAGTTGCACTAACGCAAATGTTTTACAGGGAAATCACACTCAGGCATATGAATATGAGAGCGGTTCATCAAACCGCCATGTTCATAAGACCAAGAACTATTCTGCTTATTCTTATGAGTACTATTGTCCGCCTACAAGACTGTTTGCTAAGGCTTCAAAGCCAAAATTCTCAGATGTTGCACTTAGACTTATTGCTTCTAAGCCACCCTTGAAAATGTGGGTGGTTAAGAAGGCTTAACTCTCTTTTGCAGGGAAAGGTCTCCAGCAGAAAACCAAAATCGTCTGACGCTATTGCTGGGGACCTTAAACATCTTGTAGGGCACAAGATCAAATGCCCAAATGGTCTTACTATGTACTTCGTACCTGAATCGCTTGCTACTCTCCCTATTAGTCCTAACCTGGATCTAAGCTTTCATAACCCACTGGTTCGTCAAATGTTTTTGCTTCACAATGCTCTTGGTGAAGCCTATCCCCCTAACTGCACTGTAGGGTACGACACAAGCGTCTTCAGAATGGATTACTGACAGTGGGTGTACAAATCACATGACTGGCAAAAGAAGTCTTCTTATGGACTCAACCTTACGTCCATCCGACAAGAGCCACATCACATTTGCTGACACTGGTAAAAGTAAGGTATTGGGTCTAGGTAGAGTTGCAATCTCAAGGGATCAACACATGGATAAAGTCATGCTTGTTGAATCCCTTGGCTTCAACTTAATGTCTGTCTCAATGCTTTGCGATTTGAACATGATCGTAATGTTTGGAAAATATCGTTGCCTTGTACTAATGGAATCTGACAAGTCTCTAGTGTTTGAAGGGTATCGAAAAGATGATTTGTACGTGGTAGATTTCTCAGCAGGGCCACAGCTTGCAGTATGTCTTCTAGCAAAGGCTTCAGAATGCTGGCTCTGGCATCGGAGGCTTGGACATGCTGGCATGAGGGACCTCCACACCCTTGCAAAGAAGAAGCATGTCATAGGCATCGAGGGCGTCAAGTTCAAGAAAGACCACTTATGCGGTGCCTGTGAAGCAGGGAAGATGAAGAGGGCCAAACATCCCTCGAAGGCAATCATGACTACTACTCAACCCTTCGAACTACTTCACATGGATCTTTTCGGTCCCACTCATTACTCAACTCTAACTACTACTGCTTGCCTCTATGGCTTCGTTATTGTTGATGATTATTCTAGATATACTTGGGTGCACATAATCCTTTACAAGACTGAAGTGTAGGATGTCTTCAGACGCTTCGCCAATCAAGCTATGAACAATTTTGGCGCCAAGATAAAGCACATCAGAAGTGACAATGGCACTGAATTCAAGAACACTGGCCTTGATACATATCTTGATACCTTGGGCATCACACATGGATTCTCAGCCCCGTACACGCCACAGCAGAATGGCGTCGTCGAACGCAAGAACTGAACACTAATTGAGATGGCCAGAACGATGCTAGATGAATACAAGACCCCAAGAAAATTCTGGCCCAAAGCCATTGATACTGCATGCCATACAATCAATCGTGTTTATCTTCACAAGCTACTGAACAAGACATCTTATGAGCTCCTTACTAGCAAAAAGCCAAATGTCAGTTACTTCAGAGTATTTGGCGCAAGGTGTTGGATCAAGGACCCACATCACACCTCAAAATTTGCACCAAAAGCACATGAGGGTTTTATGCTTGGATATGGAAAGGATTCACACTCCTACAGAGTCTTCAATCTCTTTCATTACAAAGTGGTTGAAACAGTGGATGTGCGGTTCGATGAGACCAACGGCTCACAAAGAGAGCAGCTGCCAAGTGTGCTAGATAAAGTTCCATCCAGTGAATCAATCAAGCTAATGGGAACTGGAGAAATTATACCTTCTGAAGCTCATCCTGAAGAAGAACTTATCATTTCAGCACCTGATCAACATGAAGACAATGCTCAGCCTGAAGACATTCCTTCCAACAACGACAATGAACAGCAAGAGCAAAGTCTTCTTCCTGTACATCCTCGCGTTGCCAATGAAGTGCAGATTGAAAGAATAATTGATAGCATCAATGCACCTGGTCCACTCACTCGTTCAAGGGCAACTCAGCTAGCAAATTTCTGTGGGCACTTCGCATTCGTCTCAATATCAGAACCCAAGAAAGTTGAAGAAGCCTTCATGGAACATGAATGGATTCAAGCTATGCAAGAAGAGCTTCAACAGTTTGAGCTGAATAATGTATGGGAACTGGTTAAGCGTCCTGATCCATGGGAGCACAATATAATAGGCACCAAATGGATATACCGCAACAAGCAAGATGAGCATGGTCAAGTTGTCAGAAACAAAGCTCGTCTCGTTGCTCAAGGATATACTCAAGTGGAAGGCATTGACTTCGATGAAACATTTGCTCCTGTGGCTAGACTTGAAGCCATACGCATACTGCTGGCCTATGCAAATCATCATAACATACTTCTATATCAAATGGATGTGAAGAGTGCCTTTCTCAATGGCAAGATTGAAGAAGAAGTGTATGTTGCACAACCGCCTGGCTTTGAAAATCCAAAACATCCTGACATGGTATACAAGCTGAACAAGGCACTGTATGGCCTCAAACAAGCCCCTAGGGCCTGGTATGACACACTCAAATACTTCCTGAAGAGCAAAGGCTTCATACCTGGTTCCCTAGATCCCACTCTTTTCACGAAGACATATGATGGTGAACTGTTTGTGTGCCAAATATATGTGGATGACATTATCTTCGGCTGCACCAATCAGAAGTACAGTGAAGAGTTTGGATATATGATGCAAGAGCAATATCAGATGTCCATGATGGGGGAGCTGAAGTTCTTCCTTGGTCTTCAAATACAACAACAACGCAATGACATCTTCATATCTCAGGAGAAGTATATCAAAGATTGCCTGAAGAAGTTTGGTATGCAAGACTGCAAAGGCTTCACAACACCAATGCTAGCCAAACATCATCTGGGTCCTGACGACAATGGTAAAGAGTTCGATCAAAAGGTATACCGCTCCATGATTGGTTCTTTACTTTATCTATGTGCATCTAGGCCAAATATTATGCTTAGTGTTTGCATGTGTGCTCGATTTCAAGCGGCACCAAAGGAGTCGCATCACTTAGCTGTGAAGCGAATTCTTCGATATTTGCCTCACACCCCAACTCTAGGATTATGGTATCCAAAGGGCTCAGAGTTTGATCTGGTTGGATTCTTGGATGCTGATTATGCTGGTGACAAAGTTGATCGCAAGTCTACATCAGGCACATGTCACTTTCTGGGACGATCACTTATATGTTGGTCTTCAAATAAGCAGAACTGTGTATCTCTCTCCACTGCTGAATCTGAATACATTGCTGCTGGATCTTGCTGCGCTCAGCTTCTGTGGATGAAGCAAACACTCAAGGACTATGGCATTCATCTGAAGCAAGTGCCACTTTACTGTGACAACGAAAGTGCCAGATATTATGCTTAGTGTTTGCATGTGTGCTCGATTTCAAGCAGCACCAAAGGAGTCACATCACTTAGCTATGAAGCAAATTCTTCGATATTTGGCTTACACCCCAACACTAGGATTATGGTATCCAAAGGGCTCAGAGTTTGATCTAGTTGGATTCTTAGATGCTGATTATGCTGGTGACAAGGTTGATCACAAGTCTACATCTGGCGCATGTCACTTTCTTGGATGATCTCTTATCTGTTGGTCTTCAAAGAAGCAGAACTGTGTGTCTCTCTCCACTTCTGAATCTTAATACATTTCTGCTGGATCTTGCTACGATCAGCTTCTATGAATGAAGCAAACTCTCAAGGACTATGGCATCCATCTGAAGCAAGTTCCACTCTACCGCGACAATGAAATCGCCATCAACATTGCCAACAACCCAGTTCAGCATTTGAAGACAAAGCACATTCAGATCCGTTATCACTTGCTCAGAGATCATGTCATGAAGGAAGACATTGATATCATACACGTCAACACTGAAGAGCAATTGGCAGATATCTTCACCAAGCCCTTGGATGAGAAGAGGTTCTGCAAGTTACGGTGTGAGCTAAATATCCTGGAATCCTCAAATGTCCTGTGATCAAGCACACATCCTAACCCATATGCATATTGATGACTTAGATGTGCAACACATGAAGTGAAGTATATCTTCAATCAATGAAGACATACATTTTCTAATTGTGAATACATTAATGTGGAATTTGACTTCGGAGCGCCACGATAATTGTGCGCCGTGTCTGGGTCTAATACTTCCTATACGGTGGGTAACGCCACCACCAAACGTTCTATTTTGAAGTGTTTCACTCATGGCATTACCTGGCAATGTCTTCACATTTGGTTTGGCTTCGAACTCAACATATTTTCATGATTATCTTCAGTATGTTGATTATATATATATATATGCTAGTGTTCTGTCCTCTACAGCATTCACTTATAGCTATGTCTTCGTGTTGAATCTTTTGAACTAAGTGAATGTGATCGGACCCCAACTTCTCTATGCTTTCTATCTCAAACTCTATCTCTCCAAGTCATATGCATTCTATTGAAACTATCGAATGTCTTCTCTGCGTCCTTGTCAGCAGAAGATACAGAGACAACCATTAAGTCCGTTTTCAATGCTCATTCCTCCACATGAAATCCGGAGAAGTAGGAACGACCACCCGACAATCCAGGCGTGCGTGGGACGTGGAACAAACCCCAAAATTCCGCATACTGGCCACGTGTTCCTCAGATGCGAATCGCCAGGAGCACCTGTGTAATAGCACAGTGCCGCCCCTGTGCCTATAAATACACACTCACAGCGGTCATTATCTCTTCTTCCACCCTCGCACGAACCCTAGCGCCACCGCTAGCTCTCGATGATGCCGGCGACGAAGCGCTTCGCTGCCGCAACCTCTCCGACGCCGTCTTCACGCTGACCGCGGACATCGTCCTCTCCGCCGTCACCGAAGGTGTCCTCCGTCGCCAAGTTAGGGCACAGAAGAGTGAACTGCTTGGCCTCATCTCCCACTCCGTCTAGCAGTTCTCAGTGTGGTAAATAAAACTCCCTTTTTTTAGCACCATTGATCCTATTGATCTGTCACTTTCTACCACAAGCAGTTTCTGTTCACACAAGCTAGATCTCTCTCATACTGCATCTCATAACATGCCTAGTATATTCACTTGTGCTTCACAAAGTAGTTAGATTCCTCACTTGTACTGATCTGTGGATTCGTACAAATCTGGAACCAACTTCTTATCTATGAGTGAATGTCTTCGCATGATGAGGTCAATGTCTTCTAAACTGATTTATCTTCAAAATCTTCTGAGAATGCATATGACCTCTTCCCCTTCCCTCACACCTTAATGCTGTCACAGGTACATGTCTGTGGGAGAATCCTTTGGTTCTCATAGTCTGCATTCATTTGCAGAATTCTTACAGCATCACATAAATTCTCCCGAAGCCAGTTCCTGTTGGTCCAGCAAACGAAAACCTTTGAAGCCTTTGAGCGTCTTGAAGCCTTTCAAGTTAAAGTTTATGGCTTCAGAAAAGGCAGCAAGGAAGGGTGGCAGAAAGCGTCGTGGCGAGACCTCCAGAGATCTGCCAGATGAACTCTCAGAAATGTACAAGACAGATCCTGAAGAGGATTACAGTCAGCGCAAGACCCGAATCCAATGGATTCGAAGATATTGGGCAGAACAATGGTTCAAATACAGATTTGTGACCCAGGAGTATGCTGAGAAAAACGCCATCAAGAGACCGTGGGGAGACATCCTATTCAAGAATCTTCTACCCAGGTCCAGAGATGAAGCCATTGCTCAAGGCTTCTATCCATGCATGGTCCGTGGACCACAGCCTGCTGATGCACACTCGTCGTCACTGCTATGGTGTCGTGACGACAATCTGTTCAAGCGCAACTTCCAGTTTGCTCAAAACACTGCGAAGCAGAACAAGAAGACTTTTGGGTTAGACTTCAACCCCGGTCCCTCATCTCCAAGGCCAGATGGCACACGACATGCAGAACCCAATGTCATCGGTCCTTTCGCCAACCTTGAAGGCCTCATCACCTACATCTTGGTTCAAGGGACTGCAGTGAATGAGCCTGCGGCTGACACTGAGTCTGATGACGCGCCTGCAGTGCTGAAGCCAAAGCAGTTGAAGAAGCCAAAAGCTTCAAAGCCAGCCCCTTCACCAAAAATCTCAAGGGCGAAGCCATTGGCAACTGCACCTCCTGAAGACAGTGTGCAGTCTAAAGATTTATCACGCGTCTCCAAGCCCCAGAATGCCAAGATGCCTTTGTCTCACACTGGCAAAGAGCTAACAGCTGCTGCCATCCTGCGCAATGACGACATTGATCTGTCAAGTGATGAAGATCTTGCAGATGACGCTCTTGAGCAACTCATCAAGAGCAAAGAAGAAGCAGAAATCTTCAATGATCTGCCTCTCTTTGATGTCACCATCATCCACAACTTCATTGACGAGTGGTTTGACACGCCAAACATCAGCTTTGAAGATCTACAGCTACCTATTGGCCTCAGTGTCGCCTTCCAAGGCGCCATTGCTTCAGAACTTGCTATTGCCCAGCGCATTGTTGAACTGAAGCAGAAGATTGACTATGAAAAGGCTCAGTTCAAGAAGCATATGGCCAAGCTCAGCGTGCAAGAAGTGAAGAACTTCAAGACAATGATGCATGAGCTCAAGGAAGCCTTTGTGAAGAAGCGTGCAGAAGCTCAGGGTTTGCGTGAGCGCATGAAGACTCTGGCTGACAGATGTGTGCAAGCCTATAATGAGGCTGAGAAGCGCAAAGCACTTGGGCGTCCTGGCATCGACCCCAGGATGGCTGCAAAGAAGAAGAAGAAGCCTGCTACGGCTGAATCTGATGCACCAAGGCAAGAAGCAGTTCTGATTGTCTTCCCAACAAGAATGACTGGCTCGAAGCCAAAGAGCCGGTCAACAGCTTCAGAGCTCAAGAAGACACGAACTACTGAGGCTGAAGCCAGGAAGAGGAAACACTCTGAAGCCTCTCCTACTGCCCCCACCAAGAAAAAGAGAAAGACCAAGAAAGCTCGGGCTGCTCCCACATAGCCCTTGATAGTTGAACCCATTTCTATGGTTCATCCTGATGCAGAACGTCAACTGACAGTTCATGAGCCTGCTTCCACAGAGGCTCCTGAAGCTGAAGACATTCCAGCAGCTGATCCCATCGCTGCTGAAGACATTGGTCATCATGACAATGTAGAAGATGATGCAGTCCTTCCTCAGTTTGAAAACAGCAAACTCATCAGCATTGGTCGTCCACTGACGCCACTTGCATAGGATGCTTCATGGACAGATCGCCCACAAGAGGAAGAAGACTATGAGGCCCAGCCCACTCCAATTCCACAGGCATCGTCTGTGTTCCGCAGGCTTCGCAAAGGTCCAAGGCCTCAAGTCTCTGCTGAAGACATTCCGGCTGCATCAACCGCAGAAGAAGAAGTACCGCAAGATCCCACTCCCTTGTTCCACCAAGAAGCAGTTCTCCAGGAGAACGTGCCTGTGACCGACCCTCCAGCTAGTCAAGTGGAGGATGAAAATCTTGAGGCTGCCACAACCAACAACGAAGCTAATGTGGAGCCCTCCCCAGCAAAAGCTTCAGAAGACAGTAAAGCCACTGATCCCGCCACTTCTGTTCCTGAGTCTGCTGCCGGTCCCCAATTCAACTATCATGTTGAGCACAGGCCTCAGGTCCAGAAGCCAATCCCAAGATTGCCAAGGTTTCCAGGTCCTGCATCAGCACCTGGCTCCTTCAACATCAATGGCTTCAGGGCAGACAACACGTTCTTCAATAGCTCCAGGAACCCCTACTCAAGGGAAAGGATATCATCTGATCGGTTCTGGAGCTATCCTCAGCGAAGCTATTACTCTTGCATTCTTTACAACCAAGGTCGCATCTTCCCACACAAGCGCCTTGACGTTGAAGCTATAGCTGGTCTGCCCTGTCTAGGAGAAGCGTTGGATTGCTTCAAGCCAGTGGGTCTGCTGCAGTTTGTTACTGATGAAGAGCATTGGAATGAAGAGCTGCTGCTACAATTCTATGCCACACTTCACATCAAAGGGTATAGCAGAGATCCGAAGACTTGGGTCCTGGAGTGGATGACTGGCAACGTTCATCACGAAGCCAATGCATTTGACATCATTGAGCTCACTGGCTTGCCCACTCCTGGCGATCTCTTCGAGCAAGGCTATCAGCTGCATGCTGAAGCTATTGAGAGCATCTTTCAGCGGCCAGAACCTGATATGAGTCAAATGCTCAGCATGATGAAGCCATTGCCCCCAAGATGCTGCATATCCCACAGAGTTCTTCATTGAAGACCTTGAGTACCTGCACAGAACCATCTATCACATCATCAGGCGAACTCTCTGGCCTATCAAAGGGCACTCTCCAAATGCCAAGCTTCAGGGTGCAATGAAGACTTTGGTCTTCTATATACTTCATGGCAAATGCTTCAACGCACAGGACTTCTTCATACGCCAACTTGCTGCATCAGGCATTGATCTATTTGGTTTGAAGTTCTACGCCCCTTGGGTCATGCGGCTGATCAAGCTACACTCCGCCATATCAGCCCTCAGCCCGCAACCATCGGATCTTCTTGCCTGACGTGGACATGTCTAATGAAGCCATATATTCTGAGCCTGCTAAGCAACCTCTAAGTCTTCAGAATGCAGAACATCAGAGTTTTACTCAGAACGTTCAAGGCGTTGAAGCAGTTTCTCGGGTGTATCCTTTGGCTGGCACTACACGTGCACCACACCCTGCTTCAACTGAAGCCACTGACAGTGCCACTGCTCCAAGACCCAAGAAGCGCACTCGTGTTCTCAACGACCGAGAGCTTCTTGTGGCTCTACATCAGAAACAGGATAGGCATCATGACTGGCTGAAGCGTCAGATGAAAAGCCTCTTGGTGGATGTTAATCGCACTCAAAATCTTGCCACCAAGAATGCTTTCGTTGCCCATGAAACCTGTCGCCGCACTTGGAAAGGGCTCTTGATGATGTGTTCTGAAGCTGATCTTCAAGAGGATGGCTTCACTGAGAGATTCAAGTTTGACTCCACACCTCCTCGAAGGGCTGTGCTGCTAGGAACTCCATCCCTTGAAGACTCTGAGTTCTCTTCCTCTGCTGCCACAGTGACTGCCAGAATTATTGAGGAAGAAGACGATGCTACTTCATCGCCACCTCCTTCAGCACCTCCAAGCTCTTCTGCACCGCCAAACAACACCAACAACCCTGCTACTTCACCTACTCCTCATGGGAACGAGTAGAGGCTCTATGTCTTCAAACCTTTTTGGTCATTACTGACAAAAGGGGGAGAAGCATATGAGATTGATAGTCTTCAAGCGGGTCCATATGGGCGGGTGCTTTATATTTTGCTTCGTGCTTACAACTCTCGTTTTTGCTACATTTGGTTCTTATGAGTTGTAACACTTAAACTAGATGGCCGTCTGCTACTTATTTGCCACCTTGTTTTGCGAAGATAAATTCCGCATGTGCGACGATAAATTCCGCACTTAGCTCATTCTGCAGACGTCCATTTTCCATTATGCATGTCATTATCTTCATATACTTTCACATGCATAGTGGATTGTCATCATAAGTTGAAGTGGATCTCCACAAGTACAACCTTCCATGTGCATTTGCATTCCAAAAGCAAATTAACTCATATGCACATCTTCAGGGGGAGCCCTTGCAACTTATGAAGACAATTCCTTATTCTTTACAATTTCACAGATTATATTCCCCATTGAAAACTTCAACTAGTTTGTCATCAATCACCAAAAAGGGGGAGATTGTAAGTGCATCTAGTGCCACCCCTAGTTGGTTTTGGAGTATTGACGACAAACCTAGTTGAGGGACTAATGTGTTTGTGAGAATTGCAGGATAACACAGGTAGAAGTCCCTCATTGATTCGGTTTTACTACCAGAGATGACCCCTAAAACTTTATGAAGACATTGAAGTCAAAGGTGGTATATGAAGATATTCACATTGAAGACTATGACAAGAGAAGACACGATATGAAGCCTATGGAGCTCGAAGACTTAGATCTTTCGTAGTTCTTTTTCTTTTGTGTTGAGTCATAGGAACCACCGTACTGTTAAGTGGGGTCCAAGAGAACCAGTCAGAATGACTGAAGTGATTCCTAAACCAAAAACCTATGTCTTCGAGTGAAGACTATGAGAGCGAATCTTGTCCAGAGTCGGACAAGTCAGCTTTGCTTGTAGCCCAAGTAAAGTTGCCGTGTGAGTTTGAAATCTGACAGTTGGGACACGTGTCAGTTCCTTAGTGACCCAGGGTCATTTCGGACAAATCAGGTTGGGTTGCCAAGTGGCTATAAATAGCCCACCCCCTACAACAATAAACGGTTGGCTGCTCAGATTGAAAGTACGGCTTTTGTCGTTTGAGAGCAACCCACCTCGAAGCCTTTGAGAGAGAATTCCTTGCGAGGATAAAGCCCTAACCACCAGAGCCAGATAGAATTGGGCATCACTTAGGTCTTCTTGTCTGGGTGATCTGAAGACTTATTACACTTGAGGACTGTGCATCCTCCAGCCGGTTAGGCGTCGCGTTCTGAGCATCCAAGAGACATTGTGGATTACCCGTGAACGAAGTCTATGAAGGTTTGGGAGTCTAGCTTGAAGACTTACCAGAGTGATTGGGCGAGGTCTATGTGACCTTAGCTCAAGGAGAATACGGTGAGGACTGGGTGTCCTGAGCTGCGTGTTCAGGACTGGGTGTCCGGGACTGTGTGTCCTAAGGTTTAAATACCTAGCTGCTCCAACCAGACGTACAGTTGTCACAGCAACTGGAACTGGTTCAACAAATCATTGTCTTCAACGAGTCACTGGTTTCATCTTCACTTCACTTTACTTACTGTTCCTCCTTGTGAAGTCATTGTATTTTTGCTCTATCATTTGTCTTCACTGAGTGACTGTGTGTTCTGTTTGGCTTCACAATATCTTCCTACCTGATCCTTACTACCTAGCTGCTATTAGTCTTTGTGCTTTCACTTCATTGAATACTTGACTATGGTTTGCCTAGTGTAGTCTACCTTCCGCTGCATGGTAATAGGTTTAATTTTATCGTTTGTCTTCAAAACTCCCATGTTCTGAAGACTTTCATAAAAATCGCCTATTCACCCCCCCCTCTAGTCGATATAACACACTTTCACTTCTCAATTCTCCTCCAACATTCTCTCGCATGATGAACTTCATCTTCAACCCTTACACAAATGATTTCGTCCTGGTGTATCTCGATGATATCCTGGTCTTTTCCAGGAATAAGGAGGATCTTGCCAAGCATTTGAGATTGGTACTCGACAAACTCAGAGAGCATCAATTCTATGCGAAGTTTTCCAAGTGTGAGTTCTGGCTTGACGAAGTTCTTTACCTTGGTCATATCATCTCCGCCAAGGGCATCGCTGTTAATCCCGAGAAGGTGTCTGCAATTGTGAATTGGGAACCTCCTCAGAATGTCAAGCAGCTCTGCAGTTTTCTTGGGCTTGCAAGCTATTGTCGAAGATTCATTGAGAATTTCTCTAAGATTGCAAAGCCTCTTTCCAAACTCCTCCAAAATCACGTCAAGTATGTCTGGACGCATGAATGTGACATTGCTTTCAACACCCTCAAAGAGAAGCTGGTCACAGCTCCTATCTTGACTCCTCCTGACAAATCCAAGCCATTTGAAGTTTTCGGTGATGCCTCCTTGCAAGGTCTCGGTGCTGTGTCAATGCATGAGAAGAAAGTTCTGGCTTATACCTCTCGGCAGTTTAAGCCCAACGAAAGGAACTACCCCACTCATGATCTCGAGTTGGCGGCAGTTGTTCATGCATTATTAACGTGGAGATATCTCTTGTTGGGAAGGAAAGTGGACATCTTCACAAATCATAAGAGCCTCAAGTAAATCTTCACTCAACCCAACCTCAACCTCAGACAGACTCGTTGGGTCGAAATGATTCAAGAATACAATCCGAGTATTGAATATACTCCAGGCAAGGCCAATGCCATTGCAGATGCTTTGAGCAGGAAGGCTTACTGCAACAGCTTAATTCTCAAGCCTAGGGATGAAAATGAAGTGGAAAGTTTCCGCTTTTCCGAAGGAAAAATGGAAAAAAGAGGAAATATGAAAACAAAAATGGAAATTAGCAAAATGGAAATGGAATTTTTTATGCGGAAACAGAAAAAAACGAAATGGTGTTTTCCGGTGGAACACACGTGGAAACGGAACTTTCAGTTTTCGTTAATATGGAATTTCCGTTTCTAGTATAGGCCCATGACTACTTTGTAGCCCAACTACCAAACAACACACAGTGACACAATGAGTAGAATGAACATAATACATCATTTGAGTATCAACTTTTACTACCACACACATACTCAGCTAGACTCTATACGGAATTGTCATGTACTACTACAATACTGCCCTATGTTACCAACACAACCATATTATTCTATAGCCATGTTAAGAATTCCATCAATTTGTTTGTTTTTTGTCTATATTTCTCTATGACTCAAGGGGAATTTAAGTTCCGGTCAACTCATAGTTTTGTTTCTGTGTCCGCTATGTATTCGTTCCATGTTTGTTTCCGGTAGTATCTGTTTCCGTATTCGTTTCCGAGGTTTCTGTATTTGTTTCCGCTTCTGTAAAAAAATATGAAAACAAATAAGGTAGCACCTAGTTCCATCCGTTTCCGTGCCGTTTTCATCCCTACTCAAGCCCTTCCAACCGGACCTTTATGAAGCTTTCTGCAAACTGAACCTCCAAGTTGTTCCTCAAGGCTTTCTTGCCAACCTCCAAGTCTCTCCTACTTTGGAAGATCAAATTCGTGAGGCACAACTCCTGGATTCCATGGTGAAGAAGGTGAAAAATGGGATTGCCAAGAGCCAACCCAAGTACAAGTGCTATCACATTGATGACAAAGACAATCTATTCTTTGAGGACCGGATTGTGGTTCCTAAAGGTGATCTAAGGAAAGTCATTATGAACGAGGCTCACAATTCCCTTCTATCCATTCATCCTAGAAGTAAGAAGATGTACCATGACCTCAAGCAGTCATATTGTCGGACTCGAATGAAGCAAGAAATTGCTCGGTCCGTGAATGAATGCGATGTCTGCAGAAGGGTGAAAGCAGAACACCAACGGCCAGCTGGTCTCCTCCAACCTCTTGCTATTCTAGAATGGAAGTTTGACCATATTGAGATGGACTTCGTGACTGGATTTCGCAAGTCCAAGTGTGGAAATGATGCTATCTTCGTTGCCATCGACAAGCTTACTAAAGTGGCTCATTTACTTCTAATCAAAGAATCTATCACAGAAGCTCAACTGGCAGATCTATACACCTCCAGGATTGTCTCTTTGCAGGGCATTCCGCAATTGATTTCTTTAGATCATGGAAGCATTATCACCTCCAAGCTCTAGGATTCCTTCCACAAGGCCATGGGCACCAACATTTGCTTCAGCACAGCTTTCCATCCTCAAACTAGTGGCCAAGTCGAGCGAGTCAATCAAATTCTTGAAGATATGCTTAGGGCTTGTTTCATTTCCTTCGGTATGAAGTGGGAAGATTGCCTTCCATATGCCGAGTTCTCCTACAACAACAGCTTCCAAGCGAGTTCGGGCAAGGCCCCATTCGAAATTCTCTATGGCAGAAAGTGCCGTACTCCTCTCAATTGGTCAGAGACTGGTGAACGCCAACTTCTTGGCAATGACTTAATCACATAAGCTAAAGAAATGTGCAAAGTCATCCGTGAAAATCTCAAAGCCGCACAATCGCGCCAGAAGAGTTACTATGATAGCAAGCACCATGACTTGGCTTTCGAGATCGGAGACCATGTCTACCTCCGTGTTTCTCCAATGAAAGGCACTCGTCGCTTCGGTATCAAAGGGAAGGTTGCCCCTACATACATGGGTCCTTTCAAGATCATTGGCAAAAGAGGTGATCTCGCCTATCAACTTGAGCTTCCGTCAAACTTTGCAAACATGCACGATGTGTTTCATGTGTCACAGCTTCGCAAGTGCTTCAAGACTCCTAAGCGCACCATCAACTTTGAAAATATTGATCTCCAAGAAGACCTATCTTATCATGAGCATCCCATTGCTATTCTTGAAGAAACCGAGCGCAAGACTCGCAACAAGTCAATCAAATTCCTGAAAGTGAAGTGGTCACACCATTTCGACCAACAAGCTACCTGGGAATGTGAGGACCACCTTCGTTCCGAATATCTGGAGTTCTTTCTGTCCTAGATCTCGGGACGAGATCCTTTCATAGTGGTGGAGTGTTGTAACACCCCGGATGTAACTTGCCATATTTGTAACTCTGACACTTGCCATTTTCGGCTATAAGTTATGAGATTTCCCTTCGTGGTTGGGTTTTGTCTTCGTTTTGCATTTTGTTCATCTCATGCATTTCATATCATGTCATCATGTGCATTGCATTTGCATACATGGTCGTCTCATGCATCCGAGCTTTTTCCCCATTGTTCGTTTTGCAATCCGACACTCCCACGTGCATCGGCGCACCCCTCTTGTCTCTTTTCGTGAGCGGGTGTTAAACTTTCTCGGAATGGACCGAGATTTGCCAAGTGGCCTTGGTACACCACCGGTAGACCGCTTGTCAAATTTCGTTCCATTTGGAGTCCGTTTGATGCTCCAACGATTAACCGGGTAACTTCAAAGGCCTCATGTGTGTTGCAGCCCGACACCCCTCCAAAACGGCCCAATAACCCATCCAAACCTCTTCCATGTCCTCTGTCGTTGGATTACGATCATGTGGGCGAAAACTAAACCTCATTTGGACACTCCTACCTCTCTCTACCAATATATAGGCCCTCCCTCTCGAAAATTCGGGCGAAACCCTAGCTCCACCCTTCTCCGAGCCGCCGGACACGTTTGTCCGAGCCGGACGCGTCCGCCGCCACCCGCAACCAGTCCTGCGCCGCCACGTGGCACGCTGCCACGTCTCGCGCAGCCAGCGGCCGGCCCGCGCCCCCGCAGCTCTGGGCCCGCGCCTCCTCGCGCCTGTCGCCCGCACCCGCCGCCGCACCTCGCCCGCTCACCTCGCCACCGGCTGCCGCCCCGCCATCGCCGAGCTCGCCGCCGTCCCGCGCGTCCTCGCCTCCGCGTCGCTCCTCTAAGCCGGCAGACGGCCGCCTCCCCGCCATCGCCAAGGCCCGGCGCCAAGCTCACCGGAGCCGCCTCGAGCTCCTCCAGCCGCCGTCCTCTCACTCCCCGGGGAGTTCTCCGACGAGATCTGCCGCCTGCCTCGGAATTCGTGCGAACCCTAGATCTGAGCAGGTTGACCCCTCGATTTCGTCTAAGTCCTTTTTTTGTGATGATTTCATGCCCTGTTCATTGTCTCATATCTCCATGACCGTAGCTCCGTTTCATGCATACGATATATCAAAATGTTCATTCTGAGATGCTCTTCATTTCATTCCATTATGGCATGCTTGTTTGAGTTCATCTTGATGCCCTAATCATTGATGCAAGAGATCTATAAAACGTTTACTGCTGCTACTTATCAGTTTATGGTGATTTGTCATTTTTGTCACATTTGATGTGTGCTTCATATGGACATGAGCTCTACATGTGTTTTGAACTATTCATGCCATCCTAATAGAGGTACTTGTCTTGTATTTTTATGATCTATGTGGTGACTAGCACAAGCATGCAAAGTAGCCTTCGTGATGTTGCCGTTTTCAGGGACTTAGGATTTCGCAAAGTCCTCTCCTGTTGTTATTTTGATGCCATGTTAACTTGATGCTACAGTGATATCCATGCTTCTTTTGAGATACTTCAGTAAGCATGTTTTGAACATGTGGTTATGCTCTATCCATCCATGGCCCCGTTTGAAATTATGAAGTGCCCTAGCATGTCTTATTCTTGCTCTACTTTTGCTATAAAATGTTCCTAGCAGATTGTTTACATGTTAATCAATGTTTCCATGGTTGTTGCTCGTGATCCATGCATGCTATGAACTTGCTCTTGCCATGGTTAGCTTGATGAACATGTCAACTTGCTATTGATATGCTTGTTTTGTCTTGCAAGGCTTTGTGATGAGTGATTTGAGCTCGCAAAGTTGCTATCATAATTCTGTTCATGCCATGCTCTGCTTTTCTGCCAAGTCTGAAACTGTTAATAAAACTTGCTATGTTTACATGGGTGCCATCATATCTTCTATGCCTTTTTGGCTCATGATCAGTAAGGGACTTTCGATCAATGCTTTTAGTAGAATCATACCATGCCTTTGTTTACTATGATATGTTCGTGTAGCATGTTGTTCTCTTAATCTAAATAGTGCTTCCTGATGTTGTTTTTGACATGTTAGTTATTTCTCTAAGTCTGTGATGCTGATATCTTTTTGCAGTTTTACCATGCTTGTTTGAACCTTCTGTTATGTGATTTATCCGTAGCTCAGTGTTCATGTTTTGTCAAGCATCTCTTGTACATCACTGCCATATATTTTGTTGCTATGTTGGAGTGTAGTAGCTTAGTTTCTTGTTGCATTCTAGATGGCATCGTGCTGTTAATCGCAGAATTGTGTCGTTCTTGTTTTGCTTGCCATTTGCAAACCGTGCATCCGTTTCCGGTGATCTTTATATCGATTTCACCCGAAATCATCTCATCTTTCCATTGGCATACTTGGTTTGCCAAGTTGATGCCTTGATCATTCTTTTCCTTCCAGAGCACGCATATGCATTGCGTATCACATCTCGCATATCATGCCATGTATTGCATCATGTTGCTTGTGCATTGCACCATGGTTGATTGTTGGTCCTTTTCTTGTGTTCTTGCTTTGGGTAGATTCGGTAGATGAGTACGTGACCGAGGAACCTATTGAGTATGCTAACGAGGATCAAGCTTTCGACAACTCTGAGAACTTTGCAGGTAAGATGACCATACCCTCAAAATCACTTCTATCTTTGCATGCTAGTGGTTCGCTCTATTGCTATGCCGTGCTACCTACCACTTGATATATCATGCCTCCCTTATTGCCATGTCAAGACTCTAACTCTCCTTTCCTAGCAAACCGTTGTTTGGCTATGTTACCGCTTTGTTTAGCCCCTCTTATAGCATTGCTACTTGTAGGTGAAGATGAAGTTTGTTCCTTGTTGGAACATGGATATTTTTGGGATATCATTATTATCTCTTATTTACTTTAATGCATATATATACTTGGTAAAGGGTGGAAGTGTTGGAAATATGCCCTAGAGGTAATAATAAAATGGTTATTATTATATTTCCTTGTTCATGATAATTGTCTATTGTTCATGCTATAATTGTGTTATCCGGAAATCTTAATACATGTGTGAATACATAGACCACAACATGTCCCTAGTGAGCCTCTAGTTGACTAGCTCGTTGATCAATAGATGGTTACGGTTTCCTGACCATGGACATTGGATGTCATTGATAATGGGATCACATCATTAGGAGAATGATGTGATGGACAAGACCCAATCCTAAGCATAGCACAAGATCGTGTAGTTCGTCTGCTAGAGATTTTTTGAATGTCAAGTATCATTTCCTTAGACCATGAGATTGTGCAACTCCTGGATACCGTAGGAGTGCTTTGGGTGTACCAAACGTCACAACATAACTGGGTGACTATAAAGGTGCACTACAGGTATCTCCGAAAGTGTCTGTTGGGTTGGCATGAATCGAGACTGGGATTTGTCACTCCGTATGACGGAGAGGTATCTCTGGGCCCACTCGGTAATGCATCATCATAATGAGCTCAGTGTGACTAAGTAGTTGGTCACAGGATCATGCATTACGGCACGAGTAAAGTGACTTGCCGGTAACGAGATTGAACGAGGTATTGGGATACCGACGATCGAATCTCAGGCAAGTAACGTACCGATTGACAAAGGGAATTGTGTACGGGATTGCTTGAATCCTCGACATCGTGGTTCATCCGATGAGATCATCGTGGAACATGTGGGAGTCAACATGGGTATCCAGATCCCGCTGTTGGTTATTGGCCGGAGAGTTGTCTTGGTCATGTCTGCATGATTCCCGAACCTGTAGGGTCTACACACTTAAGGTTCGATGACGCTAGGGTTATTAGGAAGACTTTTATGTGATTATCGAATGTTGATCGGAGTCCCAGATGAGATCCCAGACGTCACGAGGAGTTCCGTAATGGTCAGGAGGTGAAGATTTATATGTAGGAAGTTGTCATACAGTCACCGGAAAGGTTCGGGGGCATATCGGTATTGTACCGGGACCACCGGAGGGGTTCCGGGGGTCCACCGGGAGGGGCCACCTCTCTTGGAGGGCCTAATGGGCCGTAGAGGAAAGGGAGCCAGCCCTACATGGGCTGGGCGCATCCCCCCCCATGGGCCCATGCGCCTAGGGTTTGGGGGGAAACCCTAAGGGGGGCGCCCCCTTGCTTGGGAGGCAAGCCCCCTCCCCTTGGCCGCTGCCCCCTCTAGATCTCATCTAGAGGGGGCCGGCCCCCTTCCTCCATCCCCTATAAATAGAGGGGCAAGCGGAGGGCTGCACACACCATCCAAGGCGCAGCCCCTCCCCTCCCCAACACCTCTCCTCCTCCGCAAGAGCTTGGCGAAGCCCTGCCGAAGTACTGCAGCTCCACCACCACCACGCCGTCATGCTGCTGTTGGAGCCCTCTTCCTCAACCTCTCCCTCCTCCTTGCTGGATCAAGGCACGGGAGACGTCCTCGCTCCGTACGTGTGTCGAACGCGGAGGTGCCATCCGTTCGGCGCTAGGATCATCGGTGATTTGGATCACGACGAGTACGACTCCTTCATCCCCGTTCTCTCGAACGCTTTCACTCGCGATCAACAAGGGTATGTAGATGCACTCCTCTCCCCTCGTTGCTAGATGACTCCATAGATTGATCTTGGTGGTGCGTAGAAAATTTTAAATTTCTACTACGTTCCCCAACAGTGGCATCATGAGCTAGGTCTATGCGTAGTTCCTATGCACGAGTAGAACAGAAGTTGTTGTGGGCGTCGATTTTGTCAATTTACTTGCCGTTACTAGTCTTATCTTGATTCGGCGGCATCGTGGGGTGAAGCGGCCCAGACCGACCTTACACGTACGCTTACGTGAGACTGGTTCCACCGACTGACATGCACTAGTTGCATAAGGTGGCTAGCGGGTGTCTGTCTCTCCCACTTTAGTTGGATCAGATTCGATGAAAAGGGTCCTTATGAAGGGTAAATAGAAATTGGCAGATCACGTTGTGGTTTTTGGCGTAGGTAAGAAACGTTCTTGCTAGAAACCTATAGCAGCCACGTAAAAACTTGCAACAACAATTAGAGGATCTCTAACTTGTTTTTGCAGCATATGCCGTGAGATGTGATATGGCCAAAAGGATGTGATGAATGATATATGTGATGTATGAGATTGATCATGTTCTTGTAATAGGAATCACGACTTGCATGTCGATGAGTATGACAACCGGCAGGAGCCATAGGAGTTGTCTTAATTCATTTTTGACCTGCGTGTCAACTTATACATCATGTAATTACTTTACTTTATCGCTAACTGTTAGCCATAGTAGTAGAAGTAATAGTTGACGAGAAAACTTCATGAAGACACGATGATGGAGATCATGGTGTCATGCCGGTGACGACGATGATCATGGCGCCCCGAAGATGGATATCAAAAAGGAGCAAAATGATATTGGCCATATCATGTTACTATTTGATTGCATGTGATGTTTATCATGTTTTACATCTTATTTGCTTAGAACGATGGTAGCATAAAAAAGATGACCCCTCGCAATAATTTCAAGAAAGTGTTCCCCCTAACTGTGCACCGTTGCTAAGGTCCATTGTTCCGAAGCACCACGTGATGATCGGGTGTGATAGGTTCTAATGTTCGCATACAACGGGTGTAAGCCAGAGTTACACACGCAAAACGCTTAGGTTGACTTGACGAGCCTAGCATGTACAAACATGGCCTCGAAACATGGAAGACCGAAAGGTCGAACATGAGTCGTATGGAAGATACGATCAACATGAAGATGTTCACCGATGATGACTAGTCTGTCTCACATGATGATCGGACACGACCTAGTTGAATCGGATCATGTATCACTTAGATGACTAGAGGGATATCTATCTGAGTGGGAGTTCATTAAATAATTTGATTAGATGAACTTAATTATCATGAACTTAGTCTAAAATCTTTACAATATGTCTTGTAGATCAAATGGCCCATGCTAATGTTGTCCTCAACTTCAACACGTTCCTAGAGAAAACCAAGCTGAAAGACGATGGTAGCAACTATACAGACTGGGTCTGGATCTTGAGGATCATCCTCATAGCTGCCAAGAAAGCATATGTCCTTGAAGCACCGCTAGGTGCAGCACCGCCCCTAGCAAACCAAGACGTTATGAACGCTTGGCAGTCCCGTGCTGATGATTACTCCCTGGTTCAGTGCGGCATGCTTTACAGCTTAGAACCGGGGCTCCAGGAGCGTTTTGAGCAACACGGAGCATATGAGATGTTCTAAGAGCTGAAAATGGTTTTCCAAGCTCATGCCCGGGTCGAGAGATATGAAGTCTCCGACAAGTTCTACAGTTGTAAGATGGAGGAGAATAATTCCATCAACGAGCAGATACTCAAAATGTCTGGGTTGCACAACCGCTTGTCTCAGCTAGGAGTTAATCTCCCGGATGATGCGGTTGTTGACAGAATCCTTCAGTCGCTCCCACCTAGCTACAAGAGCTTTGTGATGAACTTCAGTATGCAGGGGATGGAAAAGACCATTCCTGAGGTATATTCAATGCTGAAATTAGCGGAGGTGGAAATCAAAAAGGAACATCAAGTGTTGATGGTGAATAAAACCACTAAGTTCAAGAAGGGCAAGGGTAAAAAGAACTTCAAGAAGGACGGCAAAGGGGTTGCCGCGCCCGGTAAGCAAGCTATCGGGAAGATGCCAAAGAATGGACCCAAGCCCGAGACTGAGTGTTTTTATTGCAAGGGAAGTGGTCACTGGAAGCAGAACTGCCCCAAGTACTTAGCGGACAAGAAGGCCGGCAACACCAAAGGTATATGTGATATACATGTTATTGATGTGTACCTTACCAGTACTCATAGTAGCTCCTGGGTATTTGATACCGGTGTGGTTGCTCATATTTGTAACTCAAAACAGGAGCTGCGGAATAAGCGGAGACTCACGAAGGACGAGGTGACGATGCACGTCGGGAATGGTTCCAAGGTCGATGTGATCGCCGTCGGCACGCTACCTCTACATTTACCTACGTGATTAGTTTCAAACCTCAATAATTGTTATTTAGTGCCAGCTTTGAGCATGAACATTGTATCAGGATCTCGTTTAATACGAGATGGCTACTCATTTAAATCCGAGAATAATGGTTGTTCTATTTATATGAGAGATATGTTTTATGGTCATGCCCCGCTGGTCAATGGTTTATTCTTATTTAATCTCGAACATGATGTTACACATATTCATAGTGTGAATACCAAAACATGTAAGGTTGATAATGATAGTCCCACATACTTGTGGCACTGCCGCCTTGGTCACATTGGTCTCAAACGCATGAAGAAACTCCATGCAGATGGACTTTTGGAGTCTCTTGATTATGAATCATTTGACACGTGCGAACCATGCCTCATGGGCAAAATGACCAAGACTCCGTTCTCTGGAACAATGGAGCGAGCAACCAACTTATTGGAAATCATACATACTGATGTGTGTGGTCCAATGAGTGTTGAGGCTCGCGGTGGCTATTGTTATGTTCTCACCCTCACTGATTACTTGAGTAGATATGGATATGTCTACTTAATGAAACACAAGTCTGAGACCTTTGGAAAGTTCAAGGAATTTCAGAGTGAGGTTGAGAATCAACGTGACAGGAAAATTGAGTTCTTGCGATCAGATCGTGGGGGAGAATATTTGAGTCACGAATTTGGCACGCACGTAAGGAAATGTGGAATAGTTTCACAACTCACGCCGCCTGGAACACCTCAGCGTAATGGTGTGTCCGAACGCCGTAATCGCACTCTATTAGATATGGTGCGATCTATGATGTCTCTTACCGATCTACCGCTGTCATTTTGGGGCTATGATTTAGAGACTGCCGCATTCACTTTAAATAGGGCTCCGTCGAAATCCGTTGAGACGACACCGTATGAATTATGGTTTGGGAAGAAACCTAAACTGTCATTTCAAAAAGTTTGGGGATGCGATGCTTACGTGAAGAAAATTCAACCTGAAAAGCTTGAACCCAAATCGGAAAAATGCATCTTCATAGGATACCCTAAAGAAACTATTGGGTATACCTTCTACCTCAGATACGAAGGCAAGATCTTTGTTGCCAAGAATGGATCCTTTCTAGAGAAAGAGTTTCTCTCGAAAGAAGTAAGTGGGAGGAAAGTAGAACTTGATGAAGTATTGCCTCTTGAACCGGAGAGTGGTGCAACTCAGGAAAATGTTCCTGAGGTGCCTGCACCGACTAGAGAGGAAGTTAATGATGATGATCATGAAACTTCAGATCAAGTTGCTACTGAACTTCGTAGGTCTACAAGGACATGTTCCGCACCAGAGTGGTATGTCAACCCTGTCCTGGAAATCATGTTGTTGGACAATGGTGAACCTTCAAACTATGAAGAAGCGATGGCGGGCCTAGATTCCAACAGATGGCTGGAAGCCATGAAATCCGAGATAGGTGCTACGTCTTGAGCTTGCGTTGGTTTTCCCCAAAGAGGAAGGGATGATGTAGTAGAGTAGCGTAAGTATTTCCCCCAGTTTTTGAGAACCAAGGTATCAATCCAGTAGGAGGCCACGCTCAAGTCCCTCGTACCTGCACAAAACGATAGCTACTCACAACCAACGTGATTAGGGGTTGTCAAGCCCTTCACAGTCACTTACGAGAGTGAGATCTGATAAATATAATATTTTTGGTATTTTTGATATAAAGATGCAAAGTAAAAAGTAAAGGCAAAGTAAAAAAGCAAAGCAAGATTAAAGTGATGGAGATTGATATGATGAGAATAGACCTGGGGGCCATAGGTTTCACTAGTGGCTTCTCTCAAGAGGATAAGTATTCTACGGTGGGTGAACAAATTACTGTTGAGCAATTGACTGAACTGAGCATAGTTATGAGAATATCTAGGCATGATCATGTATATAGGCATCACGTCCGTGACAAGTAGACCGAAACGATTCTGCATCTACTACTATTACTCCATTCATCGACCGCTATCCAGCATGCATCTAGAGTATTAAGTTAAAAACAGAGTAACGCCTTAAGCAAGATGACATGATGTAGAGAGATAAATTCATGCAATATGAAATAAACCCCATCTTGTTATCCTCGATGGCAACGATGCAATACGTGCCTTGCTGCCCCTTCTGTCACTGGGAAGGACACTGCAAGATCGAACCCAAAGCTAAGCACTTCTCCCATGGCAAGAACTACCAATCTAGTTGGCCAAACCAAACGGATAATTCGAAGAGACTTGCAAAGATAACCAATCATACATAAAAGAATTCAGAGAAGATTCAAATATTATTCATAGATAGACTTGATCATAAACCCACAATACATCGGTCTCAACAAACACACCGCAAAAATAATATTACATCAAATAGATCTCCAGAAGAGAGGGGGAGAACTTTGTATTGAGATTCAAAGAGAGAGAAGAAGCAATCTAGCTACTAACTATGGACCCGAAGGTCTGAGGTAAACTACTCACACTTCATCGGAGGGGCTAGGATGATTTAGAATCCCTCCATGATGACGGCCCTCTTCCGGCGGAGCTCCGGAACAGGCCCCAAGATGAGATCTCATGGATACAGAAAGTTGCGCCGGTGGAATTAGGTTTTTGGCTCCTGTTCTGATCGTTTTGGGGTACGTGTGTATATATAGGAGGAAGAGGTACGTCGGTGGAGCACCGAGGGGCCCACAAGGCAGGGGGCGCGCCCTGGGGGGGCGCGCCTCCCACCCTCGTGACCTCCTCTTTGACTCCCTGGAGTAGGGTCCAAGTCTCCTGGATCACGTTCGGTGAGAAAATCACGTTCCCGAAGACTTTATTCCGTTTGGACTCTGTTTGATATTCTGTTTCTCCGAAACACTGAAATAGGCAAAAAAACAGCAATTTTGGGCTGGGCCTCCGGTTAAGAGGTTAGTCCCAAAAATAATATAAAATTGGAAAATAAAGCCCAATATAGTCCAAAACAGTAGATAATATAGCATGGAGCAATCAAAAATTATAGATACGTTGGAGACGTATCAGGCATCCCCAAGCTTAATTCATGCTCGTCCTCGAGTAGGTAAATGATAAAATGAGAATTTTTGATGCGGAGTGCTACTTGGCATAATTTCAATGCAAATCTTCTTAATTGTGATATGAATATTCAGATTTGAAAGATTCAAGAAAAAAGTTTATATTGACATAAAAAATAATAATACTTCAAGCATACTAACAAAGGAATTATGTCTTGTGAAAATAACATGGCCAAATAAAGTTATCCCTACAAAATCATATAGTCTGGCTATGCTTTGTCTTCACCACACAAAGTATTTAAATCATGCACAACCCCGATAACAAGCCAAGCAATTGTTTCATGTCGTGGTTCCGACTCTGACAGTGATGTAGGGGGTGAGTATGGAGAGGCTAGATCCTAGCTATTGGGAAGTTGTTACACGCGAGGTTTACGAGTTCAGGCCCTTCTCGGAGGAAGTAATAGCCCTACGTCTCGGAGCCCGGAGGCGGTCGACTGGATTATGCGTGTATGGATTACAGGGGTGCGAACCCTTCATACTGAGGAGGGGGTGGCTTATATAGAGTTCGCCGGCCCCCTCCTGCCCTCAGTAATGCAGGGTTTAAGGTACATTTAAGATTGGGCGTTACTGGTAACGCCTCTAATAAAGTGCTATAATGACCATGAAGACTACTTAACAGCTGACCGTTTGCCTACGGAGTGACTGTAGGTCTCCTGGCAGTCGAGTGATTAGCTTCATGGTCGAGTGGTAGCTTCTTGGTCGAGTGTCTTGAACCTGTCGAGTGGGGTACCTTCAAGTCGATTGATAGGTGATTTCTTCTAGGGATGTCCTTGGGTAGGGCTCTTTGGACGGGTCCGTGCCCCTACCCTAGGTACATAGCTTCATCATTAGCCCCCGAATGGATCGAGGTTAGAGTGGGGAAAGAGTTGGGGATCCTTTCTGACTGGTTCTTTGGGGCCGTATGAGTGCCTCGTTTAGGGTCAGTTGTCACGAATGACGTCATCAACCTCTTTTAGTCGCCTTGATCCATTCCAGGCCCTTCGTCGAGTGAATATCTTTGCTTGCGACATGCAGAGTGTTGGTGCGAGCGGGATACTCTGTTTTTGGCAAGTGGTTCTGCGGCCCGCGGATCTCATGGGATTCGGATTTTGGGAAGCGCGCGGGACGGGAGCAGCCGCAGTAATTGGAAGTGATAAAGCGGAAACTCATCGATCCTCGCGTCGCCTTTTTCGCCACGTACTGTGCGCGCGTCTGCTGCGGGATTTGACTGGACTGCCTGGGCCTACCAATCAGCCACTCGGGAGCGGCCCCTTATAAGTTGCCGGCTCGGGGTTTCCAAGCCGTGCGCTTCTCTTCTTCCTTCTTCCTCTCTCCCTTCGCCAGCCCTCCCGTGACCTTCGGCCGTACCCTAGCGCCGTTAGCCCGTGTGAGACCTCGCCGGCGACGATGGTGAAGGGCAAGACCACTGCTTTGGAGCGCGCGAAGAAGGTGGCGGCGGCGGGGAAAGGAAAGAGGTCTGCACGAGGCGGATCTTCCTCCCGGACCACCCTGCCCAAGGGTTGGATTCAGGGCGACTGGATGCCATCGGTGCTCCGGCAGGAAGATCTCGACGACATGGTCGAGGGAGGAGCCATTCCCCATGAGGCTGCGCGTCTCCCGGGGAGGGAGATCGAACCTCAACCCCGCGACGGTGAGTGCGTGCTCCTCGCCACCCACATCGACCGAGGGTTTTCTCTGCCTCCCCATCCATTCTTCCAGAGCTTCTTGAATTTCTTCAGAGCGCAGCTCCATCACTTTACCCCCAACTCCATAGTCTATCTTGCCGCGTTCATTTCCATGTGCGAGGCCTTCCTGGGTTGCCGTCCGCATTGGGGGCTTTTCAAGCATATTTTTACTTGCCGCTCTCAGTCGGTTAAAAAGGCCAAGTCGAGTGATGAGAAGACGCAAGTGATCCAGCTGTGCGGGGGCCTGGCGATCCAGACGAGGGGGAAGAGTTGTTTCCCCTCTATCACCTTCCCGGAGTCGGTCCGCGGCTGGCAGTCGACCTGGTTCTACTGCCAGGACCAGGCGACCCCCGGACAGTCGACTGGTCTTCCTCCTTTTTCCCTCGACCGAGCCGAGAAGCCTGTCTCTCTGAAAGTCACGCCGGAGGACAGGGCCCAAGTCAAGGTATTGGCGGGTCGAGTGGTTGAGCTTTTCCGTGAGGGGGTGACTGGGATGGACCTGTTAGAGGTCTTTCTCCAGAGGCGCATCCAACCGCTCCAGGCGCGAGACCACCCGATGTGGATGTATTCTGGCCTTGACGACACCACTCGGATCCACCCGGAGGAGGTCACCGGCGAGATGCTGGAGGGGTGGTTGTCAAGCATCACGGGGAACAAAGACAACCCCCAAGGAGCCAAAAGGGTAATTCCACTCGACAACTCATATGAAGTGGATTAGGTATGTCTTTGTCTCGGATATCTGGCCTTCTGTATTGGTCTTCTTTGGGTAAGTCGATTGACTTTCGTCCTGTCTGTTGTCTTCCAGGCGACCACTGAGATGTACTCGACGCCTAACGGGGCACAAGGGTCGACTGAGGAAGGTGAGGGGAGCGGAGGCGAGAGCGGGGACGACCAGGGCGAGTGGGAGTCCGACGGTGAGGGAGAGGAAGGCGACGACATCTTCTCCAGCGAAGAGGAGGAGGAGGCTGAATCCTCCCGCCCGGAGGGGCGATCCAAGCTCACCCACGATCCAGCGCAGGAACGTGGCAAGGCGACTGCTCCTGTTGGGCAGTCGTCGAAACGCCCTCGGACTTCTTCTCCTCCGCCGACCGGGAAGGCTCCCAAGCACCCACGAGCGACGCCATCCAAGCCGCCCAAGGCCTTGCCCAAGATGAAGATAGCTGTTCCCACCATTTCCGGGTAACAATAACACTTGCTTTCCTTTGTCGACTGTGGACGGATCCTTGGTCGATTCACAGGGCCAATTGACTAACTTTCGAGATTTGCAGTGGTGCAACTTCTGAGGTCTCCGCCAGGAACGACGACCAAGAGATGGAGGACGCTGTCACCTCCAACCCTGGTACGATCACTGACGTCCTGCTTTCGAGTCGACTGAAACTTTATTGCAACTCTGGTCGATTGAATGTTTTCCTTGCAGCTCCTCCTCATGTTATTGACCTCCCGGACGACGACGACAACGAACCACTGAGGGTGAAGAGGAAGAAGAAGGCGTTGGCTGGCAAGACTCCGCAATCCACTCCGGCGCCTGAGGCTGTAGTTCGGGACGATGGCGAACCCACTCGGGCTTCCGTGATTTTTGCTGTTCCTCTGACGAGTGTGCGGCCTTCAGCGTCGACTGCGGATCCGTCTTCGCTTTTTGCTGCATACCCCGTCCCTGAGGACCAAGCGGCTGCTGCGAAGGAGGCTGTACGCTAGGCTGGAATCATGATGGAACAGGTGAAAGTGGCTCGGGAGGCTTGCCAGGCGGCTTATGATGCAAGCTCGGCTCTTCAGAGCAATGTCCAGGTCAGTCGACTTCAACACTTGGTCTGTTTCGATATGTCCTTTGAAGAATCTATTTTCCGAAGATCTTTAAGTTTGTACACCCACTAGGTGTGTTTGCCAATTCTTGGACGAGTGGGGGCACGCTAAGTGCACCCACTGGGTGTAGTCCCCGAGACTACGGTGGACTGCTGGCAGTCGACTGTAGTCTTTAAATTGAGTCGTTGTAGTTGAGTTTCTTCGCTCTGTCTGATCGGGTCATGTCGAATGGAACGGTATCCTGTCGACTGCGGGCAGTCGACGTCTTTCTCTCTTGTTTTTTACTGTGGGGGCACGCTGAGTGCACCCACTGGGTGTAGTCCCCGAGGCTACTGTCGAATGTTTCGCTTCGGCTGTAGTCTTAGAAACTCCATTATTGTCTCTTAGCTGCTCGGAAGCAACTTGTCTTGGACTCGACTTCAGGGGTCGGTCGGGTGGGATAGGAAGCGGTGGGGGCACGCTAAGTGCACCCACTGGGTGTAGTCCCCGAGACTATGGTGGACTGCTGGCAGTCGACCGTAGTCTTAGTATTTATTGCCTTTGTTGCTTTTTTTACTGAAATTGTAACACCTCCCCTTTGACTTCAGAGATCTTGTGATCTTGGAACCCGCTTGGCTGACTTGGAGAAGCAGCAAATTCAAATGAACCTTGATCTGGAGCTGGCCAGGACAGAGCTGCAGAAGGTCAGAGACGGCGCCGCAGGTAAGACGCCTTTGTCGACTGGTTAGTTTTTAGGCTTGAGTATCTTTTCGCTTTCTCCGACTCAATCATCATTTTTTTGCAGAAAAACTGAAAGAAGCTCTGGCGAAGAAGGATCAGGACTTGGCTGCCGCCCGTAAGGAGGCTGATGACAAGACTGCTCTGGCCACACAGAAGCTGGCTTCGGTTGACCAATTGGAAAAAGAGAATACCAGGTTGCAGACCGCTCTGAATGAAGCCAACAGGTTGACTGCAAATTGGAAGAAGGAGAACCTCCTCTTGGGCGAGAAGATGGAAGGCATCGCTCGTAGGAGGGACGACCTGGATGGCTACTTGAGGAGTTTTGCCAAGAAGTTGTACATCAAGCTCGAAGGTGCACATTCAGTTCCGACTTTTTTTTTGTGTCGACTCAGTTTTACGAAATTTGACTTATCCTTGGGTCGTGTATGCAGAACTTTGCCAGAACTTTGAAGAGGAGACTGGGCGGATCGAAACAGGTTTGGATCCAATCAACTCTCCGGTGAAAGATGAAGCTGCCATGAACCTGCTCCGACTGGAATCTCGTGTTGACGGCGTCATGGATTACTTGGCTCGACTGAAGGTTGCCATGACGCGGATCGACCCGACGCTTTGGCCAGAGTCTACGCTCCAGAATGATCTCGAGTCTCTGATGACTCGACTCAACGGAATCCCTGACCGAGTGCAGGAGTGGAAGAAGTCTTCAGCTCGGTGTGGCGCTGACGTGGCTCTGTCTCTGGTCCACGTCCATTGCAAGGAGGTGTGGGAGGAGAAGATGGCCGCCATCCAAGTCGCCAACACGAGGAAGCACAACTTCCAGGACTTCATGGAGACATTTATTGCTGCTGCTACCCATATCGCAGACGGGATCGACTTGGATGAGTTTGTCGCCCCTGCCAGTCCTCCTCCTCCTGAGGAATGAAAAAACTTGCCTCGGAATGCCGAGTGTATTTTGTAATCCGTTAAACTCTGCCTTAAATTTTCCTGGGAATGCCGAGTGGAAGTTAACAGTTAAACTCTGCCGAGCCGGGGGCTCGAGTACTTTGATCTGAGGTCTCTGGGACGTTTTAGGCTTTATTTGAACTTGATTTGTCGTTGAATCTCTTTGTGGATGACCCGTCGAGTGGAATTTGGTCTTCACTCGAAATAACTTTGTGTCTGTGGTGCAGCTCCGAAGGAGAAGGTAGTAGTCGATCTACACCCTGTTACTGCAGAGTGGGACGGAGCGCACATTGTATTTGTGGCGAAGCTCTCCAGGAGGAGGTGGCGGTCGACCCACACCCTGTTGCTGTGTGGTGGGACGGAGCGCACATTGTATTTGTGGTGAAGCTCTCCAGGAGAAGGTGGCAGTCGACCTGCCCCTCGTCGTCCTTGGGAAATGAGATGTGTTTCATACTTAGGCGAGCGCTGGGCTGCAGCTAAGCCTCCGAGCGGGAGGTTTGCTCTCGCTCGGTAGGATTTCAAACTTAGGCGAGTGCTGACTGCAGCTAAGTCTCTTCGTAGGAGAACTTAGGCGAGTGCTGGACTGCAGCTAAGCCCCCCGAGTGGGAGGTTTGCTCTCCGCTCGGTAGGGTTTTTCAAACTTAGGCGAGTGCTGACTGCAGCTAAGTCTCTTTGTAGGAGAACTTAGGCGAGTGCTGGACTGCAGCTAAGCCCCCGAGTGGGAGGTTTGCTCTCCACTTGGTAGGATTTTTCAAACTTAGGCGAGTGCTGACTGCAGCTAAGTCTCTTCGTAGGAGAACTTAGGCGAGTGCTGGACTACAGCTAAGCCCCCAAGTGGGAGGTTTGCTTTCCACTCGGTAGGATTTTTCAAACTTAGGCGAGTGCTGACTGCAGCTAAGTCTCTTCGTAGGAGAACTTAGGCGAGTGCTGGACTGCAGCTAAGCCCCCGAGTGGGAGGTTTGCTCTCCACTCGGTAGGATTTTTCAAACTTAGGCGAGTGTTGACTGCAGCTAAGTCTCTTCGTAGGAGAACTTAGGCGAGTGCTGGACTGCAGCTAAGCCCCCGAGTGGGAGGTTTGCTCTCCACTCGGTAGGATTTTTCAAACTTAGGCGAGTGCTGACTGCAGCTAAGTCTCTTCGTAGGAGAACTTAGGCGAGTGCTGGACTGCAGCTAAGCCCCCGAGTGGGAGGTTTGCTCTCCACTCGGTAGGATTTTTTTTTGAACTTAGGCGAAACGGATTCGTGGCTAAGTCACCCACTGGGGGTTTTCGTATGTAAACAAAAGTGACAGCAATCATTGGAACACTCTTGACTTTGATAAAAATGAACTGCGGAAGTTTCTCTTATTACATCTTTATAGGAAGGAACTTAAGTGTAAAAGTGGTGGAGCAGCTCCGCGTTCCAAGCTCGCGGCTCGTCGATCTGGCGATCAACATTGTAGAGGTGATACGCTCCATTGTGGAGGACTCTGGTGATGATGTAGGGGCCTTCCCAAGTAGGAGCAAGCTTGTGTGGTTTCTGTTGATCCACTCAGAGGACCAAATCTCCTTCTTGGAAGGCTCGACTCTTCACATGCCGGGCATGGAATCGACGCAAGTCTTGCTGATAAATGGTCGATCTGATCATGGCCATCTCTCTTTCTTCTTCCAGGAGGTCTACTGCATCTTGCCGAGCCTGTTCTGCTTCATCTTCGGTGTAAAGCTCGACTCGGGGAGCATTGTGAAGGAGATCACTTGGCAGAACGGCTTCGGCTCCATAAACAAGAAAGAATGGGGTTCTTCCAGTCGACCGGTTAGGGGTGGCCCTTAATCCCCACAGAACTAACAGAAGCTCGTCGACCCAGGCACCTGCCGCGTGCTTGAGATCACGCATTAGTCGAGGTTTTAGTCCTTTGAGGATCAGACCATTTGCTCTTTCAGCTTGTCCATTCGACTGGGGATGGGCGACTGATGCATAGTCGACTCGAGTGCCCTGAGAGGCGCAAAAGGCTCTGAACTGGTCTGAATCAAAGTTTGACCCATTGTCAGTGATGATGCTGTGAGGGACTCCATATCTGAATGTTAGTCCTCTAACGAAACTAATAGCAGTGCGAGCATCGAGGTTCTTGATGGGTTTAGCTTCAATCCATTTGGTAAACTTGTCGACTGCCACAAGCACATGGGTGAAACCGCTCCTGCCTGTTCTCAGAGGACCGACCATGTCCAGTCCCCAGACAGCGAAGGGCCAGACGAGTGGAATGGTCTTCAGGGCTGATGCGGGCTTGCGTGACATGTTGGAGTAGAACTGACACCCCTCACACTTGTCGACTATCTCCTTTGCCATCTCATTTGCTCTTGGCCAGTAAAATCCCGCTCGGTATGCTTTGGCCACAATGGTCCGAGAGGACGCATGGTGACCACAGGTCCCCGAGTGGATCTCATCAAGGATCATCTGACCTTCTTCCGGTGTTATGCACTTCTGACCGATTCCAGTCGCGCTTTCTCTATACAACTGTCCTTTTATGACTGTGAAGGCCTTGGATCGACGGACGATCTGTCGAGCCTCTTCTTCGTCCTCCGGGAGTTCTTTTCTTAGGATATACGCGATGTACGGTACCGTCCAGTCGGGAGTGATCGCCAAGACTTCCATGATTAGGTTGACCACGGCAGGAACTTCGACTCCAGTTGGATCTGTGGCACTTTTCGGCTGCGGGGTTTCTTCTGTGAAGGGATCTTCTTGGACTGACGGCGAGTGGATGTGTTCCAGGAACATGTTGCTGGGAATGGCTTCCCTCTTGGAGCCTATCTTTGCCAGATCATCAGCTGCCTGATTTTTCAGTCGGGGAATGTGATGAAGCTCCAACCCCTCAAATTTCTTTTCTAGCTTTCTTACTGCGTTGCAGTAACCGGTCATAGCCGGACTTCTGACGTCCCACTCCTTCATCACTTGATTAACCACTAAATCCGAATCGCCATAGACCATGAGGCGACGGGCGCCGAGTGAAATGGCCATGCGCAACCCATACAAAAGTGCTTCATACTCTGCTTCATTATTGGAGGAATCAAAGTGAATCTGGAGAACATATCTGAGCTTATCTCCTCGGGGGGAGACCAAGACTACTCAATCGAAGAACATGGTCCAGTGCTCCGAGTGAAGTTGAGTCGGAAGTTGCTGTTCAATCCACTCGGCGATGAAATCTGCGATTGCTTGGGACTTGATAGCCTTCTTTGCCTCGAACTTGATATCTAAGGGAAGGAGTTCAATCGCCCACTTGGCCACTCGACCAGTTCCATCTCTGTTGTGCAGAATCTCTGACAGTGGGGCGTCGCTGACGACTGTAATGGAGTGGTCAGAGAAGTAATGTGCAACCTTCTTTGTGGTCATGTAAATCCCATATACAAGCTTCTGGTAATGGGGGTATCTTTGTTTTGAAGGGGTCAAAACTTCAGACACGTAATAGACTGGTCGCTGAACTCTGAAGGCCTTTCCTTCCTCTTCCCGCTCGACCGTAAGTACTGTGCTGACAACTTGTCCTGTGGCTGCAATGTAAAGCAGCAAAGGTTCTTTGCTGATTGGGGCAGCAAGCACCGGCTGGGGGGAGAGCAGAGCTTTGAGATCTGCAAACGCTGCATCAGCTTCTGGAGTCCACTCGAATTTGTCAGACTTCTTCATCAGTCGGTAAAGAGGCAACGCCTTTTCACCGAGACGAGAAATGAATCGACTTAAAGTGGCCAAGCAGCCTGTAAGCTTTTGGACATCGTGCACGCATACAGGACGCTTCATCCGGAGTATGGTGCCAATTTTCTCAGGATTGGCATCGATCCCTCGTTCGGAAACGAAAAAACCGAGTAACTTTCCACCTGGAACTCCGAATGTGCATTTTGATGGATTGAGCTTGATATCATACCTCCTGAGATTGGCAAAGGTTTCAGCAAGGTCAGCCCGCAGGTCGGAACCTTTTCGGGACTTGACCACGATATCGTCCATGTATGCCTCCACATTCCGACTGATTAGAGTGAGTAAACACTTCTGAATCATTCTCATGAACGTGGCTCCGGCGTTCTTGAGGCCAAACGGCATGGTGACGTAACAGAAGCACCCGAATGGAGTGATGAAAGCTGTTTTTATCTCGTCGGGCCCATACAGACGGATCTGATGGTATCCGGAATAGGCGTCTAGGAAAGACAGTCTCTCGCACCCTGCAGTCGAGTTGACTATTTGGTCGATGCGAGGGAGGGGAAAATGATCTTTCGGGCAGGCCCGATTGATATGCTTGAAGTCAATGCACATGCGGAGCGACTTGTCCTTTTTGGGGACCATGACGACATTGGCGAGCCACTCGGAGTGGTAAATCTCTCGGATGAACTCTGCTGCTAAGAGCCGAGCCACTTCCTCGCCAATGGCTTGCTTCTTCTAGACAGCGGACCGTCGAAGATGTTCCTTCACAGGCTTGAATTTTGGGTCGACTCATAGACGGTGCTCAGCCAGCTCTCTGGGAACTCCAGGCATGTCAGAGGGTTTCCATGCGAAGATATCCCAGTTCTCACAGAGGAGCTGGATGAGCGCTTCTTCCTATTTGGAGTCGAGCGTTGTTGAGATGTGAGTTGGAGCAGCGTCGGGGTCGGTCGGGTGAATGTGGACTGTCTTTGTTTCACCAGCCGACTGAAAAGCTGATTCTGAGGCGGGCTTCTTGGCTCGTAGCAATTCACTCGGATCGGCAGTCTTTTGGTACTCTTTCAGCTCGACTACTGCCATCTGAGCGTCAGCGATCTTTGAGCCTTTCTAAAAGCAATCTTCTGCTTTCTTTCGGCTGCCAGTAAAAGTGATCACACCTTTGGGGCCAGGCATCTTCAGTTTGAGATACACGTAACATGGTCGAGTCATGAAGCGTGCGTAAGCTGGCCTACCCAAAATGGCATGATAGGCACTCTGGAAGTCCACAACTTCGAATGTCAACCTTTCCTTGCAGTAATTCTTTGAATCACCGAAAACTACATCAAGAGCAATCTGGCCGAGCGACTCGGCTTTCTTCCCAGGAATGACTCCATGGAAGCTCATGTTGCTGGTACTAAGTCTGGACATCGGAATGCCCATCCCTTTCAAAGTCTCAGAGTACAGTATGTTCAGGCCACTGCCGTCGTCCATCAATACTTTGGTCAGCCGAGTGCCTTCGACAACTGGGTCGACCACCAAAGCTTGCCTCCTAGGGGTGGCAATGTGCGTCGGGTGATCCGACTGATCGAATGTGATGGCAGTCTGCGACCACTTCAGGTAATTGGGTGTTGCCGGGGCAACCATGTTCACCTCACGGTTAATGACTTTCAGTCGACTCTTGCTCTCAACATCAGCAAAAATCATCAGGGTGGAATTGATCTGGGGGTATCCATCGCCACTGTCTTCTTTGTCTTCAATCATGTCTGGCTCTTTTTCCTTATCTTTGTGCTGCTTGCCCTGGAACTGCTGGATCAGGAGCCGGCACTGTCGAGTGGTATGCTTTTGGTAAATAAAATTACCCTCTTCGTCTTTCTTGGTGTGGATGTGACACGGTAAGTCCGAAACATCATTTCCGTCTTGATCTTTGACCTTCTTGGGCTTCCAGGTGCCCTTGGGTTTCCCCTTGAAGTTTCCCTGGGCAACGGCCAGGGCCTCCCCGGGAGCGGCTGGCTCGGCCTTCCGCTTCTTTTTCCGAGTGGAGTTTCCTCTAGTTTCTTGGGCGACTGCTTTGAGCTTGCCGCTTCGGAGTCGGTCTTCGTCTTCACCATTAGCGTACTTGGTGGCGATCTCCATCATCCGATTCAGAGACATCTCTCCAATTCAACCGAACTTCAGATTCAACTCTCTGTATTTAACGCCCTCTTTGAAAGCGCAAACCGCTTGATGGTCTGGCACATTCTCAACTGTGTGGTGCAGCGTGATACACCTCTGGATGTAATCCCTCAGTGTTTCATTCGGCTTCTGCACGCAAGACCGTAACTCTGTGAGGCCTGCAGGTCGTTTGCATGTTCCTTCAAAGGTCATGACAAACACTCGGGAGAGGTCCTCCCAGGTGTAAATACTGCTAGGTGCCAACTGATTCAACCACGCTCTGGCTGAGCCCTCCAACATAAGAGGCAAATGCTTCATGGCCACTTCATCATTGCCACCGCCAATCTGTACAGCCACTCGGTAATCTTTGAGCCAAGTGTCAGGCTTGGACTCGCCGGTGAACTTGCTGACTCCAGTTGCCAGCCTGAAATTGGGAGGAATCACTGCGGCCCTGATGGCTCGACTGAAGCACTCTGGCCCTGAAACACGTACTCTGCTGCTGCTGGCAGGCGCATCTCTGTTGTGGCCCTCTCAATGAGCCCTGTTCATGTCGACCAAACCTTGAACGAGGATAGACCTCGCATCAAAGCCTGGGTCTCTGGGGTCGACTGGAATCCTCTGCCCAACACTGTGAGGGCGTCTGTCATCTTGCCGTCGAGGCGCATATGACCCGCTCCTCGGGGGAGGGGTTGGCACTCGACGTCGATCATCTTGACCGAATCGATGATCATACTGCTCATTCCTCCTGTATTGATCATGCCGGTCATCACGTCCCTCATGCCTCGGGGGCAATCTCGGGCTATGGGCCGACTGGACTATGTCTGCTGCAACGGATCGACTGTGGATCCTATCCCACTACTGAGAAACGGCGGAATTCTGGTTTCCTGCCGCCCAGAGCAATGCTCTGATCTGCAACAAGCCCCTGCCTGCCTCTGACTGGGATGGCTGAATTGATTCTGCTATACGGGCTGCAGCGGCCAAATTCTGAACTGGGGTTCGATATACCTGAGGCGGTGAGAAGAGCCGGCGCCGACTGGACTCGGGAGCTAGCGGACGTCGACTGGACTCGGGAGCCCGCTGACGCGCTTGCTCGTCGAGTATTCGCTGGAGATTCTCCAGTCGAGTGCGCTCGGTCAGGTTAGTAAGGCGCACGTCCTCCAAGGCCCGGGCCTCGGGGGTTTCTCTGACAATAGGAGTGTGGAGTGCGTCCATGTTCCGGCGGCGAAGCTCCTCTCGCTGTAACGACGAGAGAGGTTCGGGCAGATACTCATCGTGGGGACACGACGGGTCACCTCCGCCCGTAGCTCCATCAACGCGAGGGAAACCGGGGGGACTGTGTGCTCCATCGACCGCCAGAACCTCAGCCGCTGGGTCGCTGCTGTCGCACTCGGATGCGGTCCCCACGGAGCCAGTCGACAGGTCGAACAGGCCATAGAGGGACTCGACGGGCTCGATTGCCGCAACTTGTGGGGCTGCCGACTGGCGGGCCATGGCGTGCCTCACCCACCGCTGAAGTCTCGACCGACCGGAGCGCTTGCGCTCGTGGGAGACAGGGCGGGGAGACGACGCAGGGGTCGACCGATATTGGGTCGACGGCTGCTGCAGGAGGACGCCACGAATGCATGCGCGGAAGTGCGTCGCGCCGCGGACGGGGAGCGCGTCGATGTCGAGTGGTGCCTCCTGAAGCCAGGCGGAGTCATCGGTGATGAAGGGGAGCGCGCCGAGACGGATCTCGCGGCCCTCCACCAAAACTCCGCAAGAAACCATGATCAAAGGGATCGGAAAAGATCGCAACTTCTCCAACTAAGTGCTAAGATTCCCGCCCCACGGTGGGCGCCAACTGTCGTGGTTCCGACTCTGACAGTGATGTAGGGGGTGAGTATGGAGAGGCTAGATCCTAGCTATTGGGAAGTTGTTACACGCGAGGTTTACGAGTTCAGGCCCTTCTCGGAGGAAGTAATAGCCCTACGTCTCGGAAGCCCGGAGGCGGTCGACTGGATTATGCGTGTATGGATTACAGGGGTGCGAACCCTTCATACTGAGGAGGGGGTGGCTTATATATTGTTCGCCGGCCCCTCCTGCCCTCAGTAATGCAGGGTTTAAGGTACATTTAAGATTGGGCGTTACTGTAACGCCTCTAATAAAGTGCCTATAATGACCATGAAGACTACTTAACAGCTGACCGTTTGCCTACGGAGTGACTGTAGGTCTCCTGGCAGTCGAGTGATTAGCTTCATGGTCGAGTGGTAGCTTCTTGGTCGAGTGTCTTGAACCTGTCGAGTGGGGTACCTTCAAGTCGATTGATAGGTGATTTCTTCTAGGGATGTCCTTGGGTAGGGCTCTTTGGACGGGTCCGTGCCCCTACCCTAGGTACATAGCTTCATCATTTCATACTCTAACTTTTTCAAAACTTTTTCAATCTTCACGCAATACATGAGCGTGAGCCATGGATATAGCACTATAGGTGGAATAGAATGGTGGTTGCGGAGAAGAAAAAAAGGAGGGGAAGATAGTCTCACATCAACTAGGCGTATAAACGGGCTATGGAGATGCCCATCAATAGATATCAATGTGAGTGAGTAGGGATTGCCGTGCAACGGATGCACTAGAGCTATAAATGTATGAAAGCTCAACAAAAGAAACTAGTGGGTGTGCATCCAACTTGCTTGCTCATGAAGACCTAGGGCAATTTGAGGAAGCCCATCATTGGAATATACAAGCCAAGTTCTATAATGTAAAATTCCCACTAGTATATGAAAGTGATAACATGAGAGACTCTCTACTATGAAGATCATGGTGCTACTTTGAAGCACAAGTGTGGTAAAAGGATAGTAGCATTGCCCCTTTTTATTTTTATTTTTATTTGGCCTTTCCTTTTTTGGCCTTTCTCCTTTTTTTGTTTGGCCTTTCTTTTTTTATTTGGGACAATGCTCTATTAAATGATGATCATCACACTTTTATTTATTTACAACTCAATGATTATAACTCGATTACTAGAACAAAGTATGACTCTATATGAATGCCTCTGGCGGTGTACCGGGATATGTAATGAATCAAGAGTGACAAGTATGAAAAAATTATGAACGGTCGCTTTGCCACAAATACTATGTCAACTACATGATCATGCTAAGCAATATGACAATGATGAATGTGTCATGATGAACTAGATGATGTAAAGTTGAATGGCAATATATCTCGGAATGGCTATGGAAATGCCGTAATAGGTAGGTATGGTGGCTGTTTTGAGGAAGGTATATGGTAGGTGTATGATACCAGCGAAAGGTGCGCGGTATTAGAGAGGCTAGCAAAGGTGGAAGGGTGAGAGTGCGTATGATCCATGGACTCAACATTAGTCATAAAGAACTCATATACTTATTGCAAAAATCTAGAAGTTATCAAAGCAAAGTATTACGCGCATGCTCCTAGGGGGATAGCTTGGTAGGAAAAGACCATCGCTCGTCCCCGACCGCCACTCATAAGGAAGACAATCAATAAATAAATCATGCTCTGACTTCATCACATAACGGTTCACCATACGTGCATGCTACGGGAATCACAAACTTTAACACAAGTATTCTTTAAATTCACAACTACTCAACTAGCATGACTTTAATATTATCACCTCCATATCTCAAAACAATTATCATGCTTCAATCTTTTCTTAGTATTCGACACACTCAAAAGAAAGTTTCACAAATCTTGAATACCGAGCATATTATTATTAAGCAAATTATCATGCTATTAAGACTCTCACAATGATTTAAGTGAAGCATGAGAGATAAATAGTTTCTTTGAAACAAATCCACCACCGTGCTCTAAAATAACTAAGTGAAGCACATAGAGCAAAATTATAACGCTCAAAAGATATAAGTGAAGCACATAGAGCAAAACTACTTAGCTCAAAAGATATAAGTGAAGCACATAGAGTATTCTATCAAATTTTAATTCATGTATGGCTCCCTCAAAAGGTGTGTACAGAAAGGATGATTGTGGCATACTAATACACAAAGACACAAATAATACAAGACACTCCAAGCAAAACACATATCATGTTGGTGAATAAAAATATAGCTCCAAGTAAATTACCGATGGAAGTGGACGAAAGAGGGGATGCCTTCCGGGGCATCCCCAAGATTTGACTTTTTGGTATCCTTGGACTATCTTGGGGGTGCCATGGGCATCCCCAAGCTTAGGCTCTTTCCACTCCTTGTTCCATAATCCATCATAAGAATTCACCCAAAACTTGAAAACTTCACAACACAAAACTTAAAGCAGAAAACTCGTGAGCTCCATTAGCGAAAGAAAACAAAAGACCACTTCAAGGTACTGTAATGAACTCATTATTTATTTATATTGGTGTTAAACCTACTGTATTCCAACTTCTTTATGGATTATAAACTATTTTTCTAACCATATATTCATCAAAATAAGCAAACAACACACGAAAAACAGAATCTGTCAAAAACAGAACAGTCTGTAGTAATCTGTAGCTAGCGCAAGATCTGGAACCCCAAAAATTCTAAAATAAATTCCTGTACGTGAGGAATTTATCTATTAATCATCTGCAAGAAGAATTAACTAAATATCACTCTCCAAATAAAAATGATGGCAGTTCTCGTGAGCGCTAAAGTTTCTGTTTTTTACAGCAAGTTCAACAAGACTTTCCCCAAGTCTTCCCAACGGTTCTACTTGGCACAAACACTAATTAAACACAAAAAACACAACCAAAACAGAGGCTAAATAATTTATTTATTACTAAGAAGTAGCAAAAATCAAGGAATTAAAATAAAATTGGGTTGCCTCCCAACAAGCGCTATCGTTTAACGCCCCTAGCTAGGCATAAAAGCGAGGATAGATATAGGTATTGCCATCTTTGGTAGGCAATCCATAAGTGGCTCTCATGATAGTTTCATATGGTAATTTTATTTTCTTTCTTGGAAAGTGTTCCATGCCCTTTTTTAATGGAAATTGAAATCTAATATTCCCTTCCTTCATATCAATAATCGCACCAACCGTTCTAAGGAAAGGTCTACCAAGAATAATAGGGCAAGAAGGATTGCAATCTATATCAAGAACAATGAAATCTATGGGCACATAATTCCTATTTGCAACAATAAGAACATCATTAATTCTTCCCATAGGTTTCTTAATAGTGGAATCCGCAAGATGCAAGTTTAGAGAGCAATCATCAAAATTACGTAAATCTAGTAAATCACACAAAGTCTTGGGTATGGTGGAGACACTAGCACCCAAATCACACAAAGCATAAAACTCATGATCTTTAATTTTAATTTTAATAGTTGGTTCCCACTCATCATAGAGTTTTCTAGGGATAGAAACTTTCAACTCAAGTTTTTCTTCATAAGATTGCATCAAGGCATTAACAATATGTTTGGTGAAGGCTTTATGTTGACTATAAGCATGTGGAGAATTTAGCACGGATTGCAACAAGGAAATACAATCAATTAAAGAGCAACTTTCATAATTAAATTCCTTGAAATCCAATATAGTGGGTTTAGCAACATCTAGATTTTTATTTCTTTCAATCCCACTTTCATCAATTTCATCATTAAGATCTAAATACTCCGAATTTTTAGAACGCCTTCTAGGTAAAGGATGATCATATTCAGTTTCATCAAGATTCATATTGCAAAACAAAGATTTAATAGGGGACACATCAATAAATTTTAGATCTTCATCTTGATTTTCGTAGGAATTGGAGGAACACGCTTTAATAAAGACATCTTTGGAAGCACGCATCCTAGCGGTTCTTTCCTTGCACTCATCAATGGAAATTCTCATGGCTTTGAGAGACTCATTGATATCATGATTAGGAGGAATAGATCTAATCTTTAAAATATCAATCTCAAGAGAAATTCTATCAACGTTTCTAGCCAAATCATCAACTTTAAGCAATTTCTCTTCAAGCAAAGCATTAAAATTCTTTCGTGAATTCATAAATTCTTTAACACTATTCTCAAATTCAGAGGGCATCTTATTATAATTTCCATAAGAGTTGTTGTAGGAATTCCCATAATTATTAGAAGGATTACTAGGATATGGCCTAGGATTAAAATTCCCTCTATAAGCGTTGTTACCAAAATTATTCCTACCAACAAAATTCACATCCATAGATTCATTGTTATTCTCAATCAAAGTAGACAAAGACATATCATTAGGATCACAAGAAACACTCTTAGTAGCAAATAATTTCATAAGTTCATCCATCTTTCCACTCAACACATTAATTTCTTCTATCGCATGCACTTTTTTATTAGAAGATCTTTGAGTATGCCATTGAGAATAATTAACCATAATATTATCTAGTTGTTTAGTAGCATCTCCTAAAGTGATTTCCATAAAAGTGCCTCCCGTGGCTGAATCTAAAAGATTTCTAGAAGCAAAATTCAATCCAGCATAAATTTTTTGTATAATCATCCACAAATTCAAACCATGAGTAGGGCAATTACGTATATTAATTTCATTCTCTCCCAAGCTTGTGCAACATGTTCATGATCAAGTTGTTTAAAGTTCATAATATCGTTTCTAAGAGAGATGATCTTAGCGGGAGGAAAATACTTAGAGATAAAAGCATCTTTGCACTTGTTCCATGAATCAATACTATTTTTAGGCAAAGACGAAAGCCAAGCTTTAGCACGATCTCTAAGCAAAAAAGGAAATAGCTTCAATTTAACGACATCATTATCGACATCTTTTTCTTTTGCATATCACATAAATCAACGAAGCTATTTAGATGAGTAGCAGCATCTTCACTAGGAAGGCCGACGAATTGATCTTTCATAACAAGATTCAACAAAGCAGTATTAATTTCACAAGATTCAGCATCAGTAAGAGGAGCAATCGGAGTGCTAAGGAAATCATTATTATTGGTATTGGTGAAGTCACACAATTTAGTGTTATCTTGAGCCATCGCGACAAACAAGCAATCTAACACACGAGCAAACAAAAAGCAAGCGAGCAAAAGAGGCAAATAGAGAGGGAGGATAGAGACAGAGAGAGGGCGAATAAAACGGCAAGGGTGAAGTGGGGGGAGAGGAAAACAAGAGGCAAATGGCAAATAATGTAATGCGAGAGAAAGGGATTGTGATAGGTACTTGGTATGTTGACTTTTTGCATAGACTCCCCGGCAACGGCGCCAGAAATCCTTCTTGCTACGTCTTGAGCTTGCGTTGGTTTTCCCCGAAGAGGAAGGGATGATGCAGCAGAGTAGCATAAGTATTTCCCTCAGTTTTTGAGAACCAAGGTATCAATCCAGTAGGAGGCCACGCTCAAGTCCCTCGTACCTGCACAAAACGATAGCTACTCGCAACCAACGCGATTAGGGGTTGTCAAGCCCTTCACGGTCACTTACGAGAGTGAGATCTGATAGATATAATATTTTTTGGTATTTTTGATATAAAGATGCAAAGTAAAAAGTAAAGGAAAAGTAAAAAAGCAAAGCAAGATTAAAGTGATGGAAATTGATATGATGAGAATAGACCCGAGGGCATAGGTTTCACTAGTGGCTTCTCTCAAGAGGATAAGTATTCTACGGTGGGTGAACAAATTACTGTTGAGCAATTGACAGAATTGAGCATAGTTATGAGAATATCTAGGCATGATCATGTATATAGGCATCATGTCCGTGACAAGTAGACCAAAATGATTCTGCATCTACTACTATTACTCTAGTTATCGACCACTATCCAACATGCATCTAGAGTATTAAGTTAAAAACAGAGTAACGCCTTAAGCAAGATGACATGATGTAGAGAGATAAATTCATGCAATATGAAATAAACCCCATCTTGTTATCCTCGATGGCAATGATGCAATACGTGCCTTGCTGCCCCTTCTGTCACTGGGAAAGGACACCGCAAGATCGAACCCAAAGCTAAGCACTTCTCCCATGGCAAGAACTACCAATCTAGTGGGCCAAACCAAACGGATAATTCGAAGAGACTTGCAAAGATAACCAATCATACATAAAAGAATTCAGAGAAGATTCAAATATTATTCATAGATAGACTTAATCATAAACCCACAATTCATCAGTCTCAACAAACACACCGCAAAAAGAAGATTACATCGAATAGATCTCCACAAGAGAGGGGGAGAACTTTGTATTGAGATTCAAGGAGAAAGAAGAAGCCATCTAGCTACTAACTATGGACCCGAAGGTCTGAGGTAAACTACTCACACTTCATCGGAGGGGCTAGGATGATGTAGAAGCCCTCCGTGATGACGGCCCTCTTCCGACGGAGCTCTGGAACAGGCCCCAAGATGGGATCTCGTGGATACAGAAAGTTGCGGCGGTGGAATTAGGTTTTTGGCTCCTGTTCTGATCGTTTGGGGTACGTGTGTATATATAGGAGGAAGAAGTACGTCGGTGGAGCACCGAGGGGCCCACGAGGCAGGGGGGCGCGCCCCCACCCTTGTGACCTCCTCTTTGACTCCCTAGAGTAGGGTCCAAGTCTCCTGGATCACGTTCGGTGTGAAAATCACGTTCTCAAAGATTTTATTCCGTTTGGACTGCGTTTGATATTCTGTTTCTCCGAAACACTGAAATAGGCAAAAAAACAGCAATTCTGGGCTGGGCCTCCGGTTAGTAGGTTAGTCCCAAAAATAATATAAAAGTGGAAAATAAAGCCCAATATAGTCCAAAACAGTAGATAATATAGCATCGAGCAATCAAAAATTATAGATACGTTGGAGACGTATCAATAGGATCCATGTATCAAGACGAAGTATGGACTTTGACTGCCTTGCCCGATAATCGGCGAGCCATCTATAAGGCTCGACGTATCTTTAAGAAGAACATAGACGCGGATGGTAATGTGACCATCTATAAGGCTCGGCTTGTCGCTAAGGGTTATCGACAAGTTCAAGGGGTTGACTACGATGAGACTTTCTCACCCGTAGCGAAGCTGAAGTCCGTACGAATCATGTTAGCAATTGCCGCATTCTATGATTATGAGATATGGCAAATGGACGTCAACACGTTATTCCTTAATGGTTTCCTTAAGGAAGAATTGTATATGATGCAGCCGGAAGGTTTTGTCGATCCTAAGAATACTAACAAGGTGTGCAAGCTCCAACGCTCAATCTATGGGCTGGTGCAAGCATCTCGGAGTTGGAACATTCGATTTGATGAGATGATCAAAGCATTTGGGTTTACGCAGACTTATGGAGAAGCCTGTGTTTACAAGAAAGTGAGTGGGAGCTCTGTAGCATTTCTCATATTATATGTGGATGACATACTATTGATGGGAAATGATATAGAATTCTTGGAAAGCATAAAGGCCTACTTGAACAAGTGTTTTTCAATGAAGGATCTTGGAGAAGCTGCTTATATATTAGGCATCAAGATCTATAGAGATAGATCGAGACGCCTCATTGGTCTTTCACAGAGTACATACCTTGACAAGATATTGAAGAAGTTCAATATGGATCAGTCCAAGAAGGGGTTCTTGCCTGTGTTGCAAGGTACGAGATTGAGCACGGCTCAATGCCCGACCACGGCAGAAGATAGAGAAACGATGAGTGTCGTCCCCTATGCCTCGGCCATAGGGTCTATTATGTATGCCATGCTGTGTACCAGACCTGATGTAAACCTTGCCGTAAGTTTGGTCGGAAGGTACCAAAGTAATCCCGGCATGGAACACTGGACAGCGGTCAAGAATATCCTAAAGTACCTGAAAAGGACTAAGGATATGTTTCTCGTTTATGGAGGTGACGAAGAGCTCGTCGTAAAGGGTTACGTCGATGATAGCTTCGACACAGATCTGGATGACTCCAAGTCACAAACCGGATACGTGTATATTTTTAATGGTGGGGCAGTCAGCTGGTGCAGTTGCAAGCAAAGCGTTGTGGCGGGATCTACATGTGAAGCGTAGTACATGGCAGCCTCGGAGGCAGCACAAGAAGCAATCTAGGTGAAGGAGTTCATTACCGACCTAGGAGTTATTCCCAATGCGTCGGGCCCGATGACTCTCTTCTGTGACAACACTGGAGCTATTGCCCTTGCCAAGGAGCCCAGGTTTCACAGAAAGACTAGGCATATCAAGCGTCGCTTCAACTCCATTCGTGAAAATGTTCAAAATGGAGACATAGATATTTGTAAAGTGCATACGGACCTGAATGTCGCAGATCCGTTGACTAAACCTCTTACTCGAGCAAAACATGATCAACACTAGAACTCTATGGGTGTTCGATTCATCACAATGTAACTAGATTATTGACTCTAGTGCAAGTGGGAGACAGTTGGAAATATGCCCTAGAGGCAATAATAAAATGGTTATTATTATATTTCCTTGTTCATGATAATTGTCTATTGTTCATGCTATAATTGTGTTATCCGGAAATCGTAATACATGTGTGAATACAAAGACCACAACATGTCCCTAGTGAGCCTCTAGTTGACTAGCTCGTTGATCAATAGATGGTTACGGTTTCCTGACCATGGACATTGGATGTCATTGATAACGGGATCACATCATTAGGAGAATGATGTGATGGACAAGACCCAATCCTAAGCATAGCACAAGATCGTGTAGTTCGTCTGCTAGAGCTTTTCTGAATGTCAAGTATCATTTCCTTAGACCATGAGATTGTGCAACTCCCGGATACCGTAGGAGTGCTTTGGGTGTACCAAACGTCACAACGTAACTGGGTGACTATAAAGGTGCACTACAGGTATCTCTAAAAGTGTCTGTTGGGTTGGCATGAATCGAGACTGGGATTTGTCACTCCGTATGACGGAGAGGTATCTCTGGGCCCACTCGGTAATGCATCATCATAATGAGCTCAGTGTGACTAAGTAGTTGGTCACGGGATCATGCATTACGGCACGAGTAAAGTGACTTGCCGGTAACGAGATTAAACGAGGTATTGGGATACCGACGATCGAATCCGTATTGGCTGGAGAGTTGTCTCGGACATGTCTGCATGGTTCCCGAACACGTAGGGTCTACACACTTAAGGTTCGATGAAGCTAGGGTTATTAGGAAGACATGTATATTATTACCAAATGTTGTTCGGAGTCCCGGATGAGATCCCGGACATCACGAGGAGTTCCAGAATGGTCCGGAGCTGAAGATTTATATGTAGGAAGTTGTCATACGGTCAGCGGAAAGGTTCGGGGGCATATCGGTATTGTACCGGGGCCACCGGTGGGGTTTCGGGGGTCCACCGGGTGGGGCCACCTCTCTCGGAGGGCCTAATGGGCCATAGAGGAAAGGGAACCAGCCCTACATGGGCTGGGCGCATCCCCCCATGGGCCCATGTGCCTAGGGTTTGGGGGGAAACCCTAAGGGGGGCGCTCCCCTTGCTTGGGGGGCAAGCCCCCTCCCCTTGGCCGCCCCCCCTCTAGATCTCATCTAGAGTGGGCCGGCCCCCTTCCTCCTTCCCCTATAAATAAAGGGGCAAGGGGAGGGCTGCACACACCATCCAAGGTGCAGCCCCTCCCCTCCCCAACACCTCTCCTCCTCCGAAGAGCTTGGCAAAGCCTTGCCGGAGTACTGCAGCTCCACCACCACCACGCTGTCGTGCTGCTGTTGGAGCCCTCTTCCTCAACCTCTCCCTCCTCCTTGCTGGATCAAGGCACAGGAGACGTCCTCGCTCCGTACGTGTGTTGAACGCGGAGGTGCCGTCCGTTTGGCACTAGGATCATCGGTGATTTGGATCACGACGAGTACGACTCCTTCATCCCCGTTCTCTTGAAAGCTTTCGCTCGCGATCTACAAGGGTATGTAGATGTACTCCTCTCCCCTCGTTGCTAGATGACTCCATAGATTGATCTTGGTGATGCGTAGAAAATTTTAAATTTCTGCTACGTTCCCCAACAGGAAGGCTCGGCCTTATGCCTGGTGTTTTGTTCCACTCTTGTCACCCTAGTTTCCATCATATCGGTGTTATGTTCCTTGATTTTGCGTTCCTTACGTGGTTGAGTGTTATGGGAACCCCTTGATAGTTCGCCTTGAATAAAATTCCTACAGCAAGGCCCAACCTTGGTTTTACCATTTTCCACCTAAGACTTTTCCCTTGGGTTCCGCAGACTCAAGGGTCGTCTTTATTTTAAACCCCCCGGCTAGTGCTCCTCCGAGTGTTGGTCCAAACTGGGCAATGTCCAGCGCCCCCTGGGAACCAGGGTTTATGCCAACCCGACATCTTGCCCATCTGGTGTGCCCTGAGAACAAGATACGTGTGACTCCTATTAGGATTTGTCAACACATCGGGTGGCTTTGCTGGTCTTGTCTTACCATTGTCGAAATGTCTTGTAACCGGGATTCCAAGGCTGATCGGGTCTTCCTGGGAGAAGGAATATCCTTCGTTGACCGTGAGAGCTTGTGATGGGCTAAGTTGGGACACCCCTGTAGGGTTTGAACTTTCGAAAGCTGTGCCCGCGGTTATGGGCAGATGGGAGTTTGTTAATATCCGGTTGTAGAGAACTTGACACTTAACTTAATTAAAATGAATCAACCGCGTGTGTAGCTGTGATGGTTTCTTTTCGGCAGAGCCCGGGAAGAGAACACGGCCTTGTGTTATGCTTCAACGTAAGTAGTTTCAGGATCACTTCTTTATCACTTATAGCTTCTCGATCGTGCTTGCTCCTCTTCTCGCTCTCATTTGCGTATGTTAGCCACCATATAAGCTAGTGCTTGCTGCAGCTCCACCTCACTGCCCCTTTCCTACCCTTAAGCTTAAATAGTCTTGATCTCGTGGGTGTGATATTGCTAAGTCCTTTTGACTCACGGATACTTCCAAACAGATGCAGGTGCCGATGATGCCAGTGTAGGGGACGCTACCGAACTCAAGTGGGAGTTCGACGAAGACTTGGGTCGCTATTATGTTTCCTTTCCTGATGATCAGTAGTGGAGCCCAGTTGGGATGATCGGGGATCTCGCATTTGGGGTTGTCTTTCTTTATTTTGGTTCCGTAGTCGGACCTTTGATTATACTTTGGATGATGTATGGATTATTTATGTATTGTGTGAAGTGGCGATTGTAAGCCAACTCTTTATCCCTTTCTTATTCAGTACATGGGATGTGTAAAGATTACCCCTCTTGCGATAGACCTATCATGCGGCTATGCCTCTAAGTCGTGCCCCGACACGTGGGAGATATAGCCGCATTGTGGGTGTTACAGTGGCCAGGGCGTTGGGTTCGCTGCCACTACGACCAACAGTCCAACCCAGGTCGTTCACCATCGCAGCTACTTGGCCATTTGTGTCGAGCCTCCTGCCACTACCAGTGGGGTTCCATCGCTGCACCGCCCATACCGTTCACCGCCGCCACACCGGGTCGTTCAACAACACAACCCGAAGCAGTTCGCCGCCGTGGCTCGGGAGGCACACACTTCGCCCCTCCATCCCAGGAGAGTAGTACATCTCCTTGTGCGGGGGCAGTCCGTTGCTGATGTACACTGCTGCTATAAGCTCTTCAGCCACTGCTCCAATATGTCCAGCGCCGTCCCCATTCCAGCCCCGTGGCATCCGGACGGTCGAGTTCATGTCGTGCAGCAGTCCATGGCCATCAGCTCCAATTTCCACTATAGTGGTTGGGTTGCCGTTTTACTCATCGTTCCCGATGCACGACAACCCAGCCCACATGTTGATGTTGTCCGCCACCCCAAAATAGCATTGGCTCTTCCTCAAGAAACCATTTGAAGAACCTTTTGCTGTTTTTTCTTCTGGTGATTGATTTTAGCAAATTGTAGCTATCTTGCATATGGAACCTGAAAGTTCAAGATTGTTGTAGATTCAATTCTTGTAGCATAAATGTCCCAGAGTTCAGTGACATCTCTAATTGATGTATTGTGGTCTTGCATCTCCAATGTATATTGCTCAGCATCCTACCAATCCACTCGGTCTCATCCTGCTCCGGAGCATGCTTCAGTTCAACAAAAAGCTCCGAAAAAGTTCAGAGTTCAGAGTACTTTGCATTTATGGGCTAAAGTATATTATTTTTTGTAATGCTACATCATCAGCTATAATAATTATCTTACGTCCTCTCTAACTCTTTTTTGCATCTCATATGCCAGGCCGTGGATTGTGCCCAGCACGTCGTTCCACAATGAGCCAGGATAGAGGTTGTTGGACACTGTCGTGCACGCCGTGAGCAGCTATGGCTGTTGGCCACCCCTTCAGTCAGTTGTCTTTCCTTGGTTTGATCTATTGAAAATTGAATTGTTGAATTTTGAACTGAACCATTGAAAAGTTGGTTATGAACATGTGACCTTCTGTTTGAATTGAATGGTTGAACTGATGAACTACTACATGTGATCTTGAACTGTTGGAATTGAAATGTTGAATTTGGTCATGACTTTCCAGGGACAAAGCATAGTTTAGTTTCTAATTTTACAAAGATCATGCGCAAAAATACTTGATATACATATACAAAAGAACTGTATAAAAGATCATGGGTTGGTTTGCTGAAGACATGTGTTTGTGTGTATATTTTTAAGCTCATAGTTCTATATTATATTTACGTATCCTTCAAGATAGTGGAACTTCTAAGAAAATAGTGTGCTTTTGTTTGTGTCCAAATCAAAGCCCAGATAGACATTAGTCTTGTTCATCAGTTCATAGATAAGCACATCTATCAGTTCGATGTGTGTTAGAGAAAAAATTCAGATTTATTGGTTCATAAAATAAGCGCAACGCTATTCTCGTGCATGTATTTGTTTACTTTCTTTTTGAGAAAGTACTTGTTTAGTTTCTTGTTTGGAAAATCATCCATGGGTGAGCGTTCATCTGAACGGCCCAGACACTTGCTCACAGCCTGGATTCTAGCATTTGCCGCTGCCCTATGCTTAACCAGAGTCCTCATCCTCCCCATTCTCCACTACAACAAGCAGTTGCTCTATTTCTAATCGAGAGAACTGCAAGTTCATTAAAATTGAAAAACATTCAACCAAATTCCTCATGTACTGTATTATTACCTTTGTTCTGAAAAATTTGATGTGGTTTTAATTAAATACATCGTAACTAAAATTTTCTCAAAACTTAATTCTCATGTGTATGTGCCATGCATTGTTCAAGATCTTCCATCATAGTTAAATGTATCTCTAGCATACAAGTTCAAAACACGAAAACATTTCCTGGGAAGAAAAACATTTCCCTGTGCATATGTGCGTGTGCGGCTACAATTTTGAATTTCTTGTGAAGTTGTACAAGTACTAATGAATATCGAGTTGATTGAAAAAATGTAGTTGATTCTTGAGACCCTTACTAGTTCTACATATAGAAGTTGTGCTTGATAGCCATACATGACTTTTCTCTCTGTTGTGCTGCTTGCTTGTGCAAATTTCTTAGAACTTGTTTGGGTGATATATTTGGACTACTCTTTTGTTCAAACGAAATCTCTCACCACTTTCCTTTCTATTTGTTAATCCTTGTTGTGCATAATTAATGTAGATGTGTTGTTGTAACAACCTCGATGCGACTATAGCTCCCACGTGTCGAGGCACGACTTAGAGACATAATCGCATTGAAGGCATATGTCGCAAGTAAGGTAATCTTTACACATCCCATGTAATATAATAATAAAGGGGAGATAACATAGTTGGCTTACACTCGCCACGTCAATCAAGGTACATAAATAACATTACATCATCCAAACACTCATGGCCCGACTACGGTGCCAAAATAAAAGATAACCCAACAGGCAACACGGTCCCGATCACCCCCAACTGGGCACCACTACTGATCATCAGGAAAGGAAACATAGTAACGCTGAGAGTCCTCGTTGAACTCCAACTTGAGCTCGAGCGCGTCACCTGGAGCGGAAACATCAGGCCCTGCATCTAGTGTAATAGTAATCTGTGAGCCACAGGGACTCAGCAATCTCGCACCCTCGCGATCAAGACTATTTAAGCTTATAGGTAAGGCAAGGTAAGATTATATGTGGAGCTGCAGCAAGCGACTAGCATAATATGGTGGCTATCCTATTCGCAAAAGAGAGCCAGAAGAGGAGGCAAAGCGCGAGCGAGAAACTAGAGGACAACCTGCGCAAGCATTACTCCAACACCGTGTCCACTTCCCGGACTCCGCCGAGAAGAGGCCATCACGGTAACACACTCAGTTGATTCATTTTAATTAAGTTAAGGTTCAAGTTATCTACAACCGGACATTAACAAATTCCCATCTGCCCATAACCGCGGGCACGGCTTTTGAAAGTTCAATCCCTGCAGGGGAGTCCCAACTTAGCCCATGACAAGCTCTCACGGTCAACGAAGGAATAGACCTCCTCCCAAGACGTTCCGATCAGACTCGGTATCTCGGTTCTTCAAGACACTTCGACAGGTTAAAACAAGACGAGCAACACCGCCCGAATGTGCCAAAAAATCCCGATAGGATCTGCACATATCTCGTTCTCAGGGCACACTCAGATGAGACATCCTACAAGTAAAACCAACCCTCAAGTTGCCCTGAGGTGGCCCTGCAGTCTACTCGTTTCGGACCAACACTCAGAGGAGCACTGGCCCCGGGGGGGGGGGTTTAAATAAGATGACCCTCAGGCTCCGGAAACCCAAGGGAAAAAAAGGCTAGGTGGCAAATGGTAAGACCAAGGTTGGGCATTGCTGGAAAAGCTTTAATCAAGGCGTACTATCAAGGGGTTCCCATTATAACCCAACCGCGTAAGGAACGCAAAAATCCGGGAACATAACACTGATATGACGGAAACTAGGGCGGCAAGAGTGGAACAAAACACTAGGCGAGAGTCCGAGCCTTCCACCCTTTACCAAGTGTATAGATGCATTAAGATAACAAGATTATATAATGATATCCCAGCAAGTAAATAAATGTTCCAACAAGGAACGGCCTCCAATCTTCACCTGCAACTAGCAACGCTATAAGAGGGGCTGAGCAAAGCGGTAACATAGCCAATCAACGGTTTGCTAGGAAAAGGTGGGTTAGAGGTTTGACATGGCAATTTTGGAGGTTTGAAAGCAGGTGGTAGGCATCGTTGCATTGGCATAGCAAAAGAGCGAGCAAACTAGCATAGCAAAGATAGTAGTGATTTCGAGGGTATGATCATCTTGCCTGCACAGTTGTCAGAGTTGACTGGATCCTCGAAAGCAAACTCAACGGGCTCCTCGTTAGTGAACTCGTCTCCTGGCTCTACCCAAACAAGACAAACAAGCAACAAGGACACAATCAACCACGTGCAAGGATCAAACAATATGATGCAAGGATGGTATGCTATGCAGGATGCATATGCAAGAATTGACAAGGGATGCATGAATCTGGCCTCAACAGGGGAATCCAAGTGTGCCACTGGAAAGATGAGATGAAATTGCTTGAAAACGATATAAAGAACATCGGAATCAGAGTTACGGCTTGGAAATGGCAAGCGATTCAATTATGACACCGGTCTGCGATTTACAGCAAGTAACCAACTGAATGCAATGAGATGAACATGATACAGCACCCAAACATGACAAAAAAATACATGGCAGGGATGCACTCAAGATTCTTAACAAAAGTCTAGCACTGGGATACGGCCAATTCACCCATTAACAGGTTCAAACAAGCATGGCAAAAATGCATATGCAAACAGATTTCAGACTTAGTGAAATTAACACTTGTCTGGAATTTCAGATCAGGTAGCCCTCTTAGGAGCAACAAAACTACATGCTACAGGACCTGAACATGACAAAGTAAAGCATTACATGGAGCTACTCAAAGAGCTTAACAAAAGTCCCTTAGTGACCTTGAGCCAAAAGGGATCATAAAATACAATTGCAAGCATGTGAACATGGCAAAAACATAATCAGATCACAGACTTAGTGAAAACTGGAGCATGCTGAAAACAGATATCAATTAGGCAGGTTTACGAGCTCGATGCACTCGCTACGGAGTATGTCATGATAAACTAAGCATACATCTATCAAGAACACACAAAATGCAAGCTAGACATGGCAAGAACAATAGCATAGCATGCACGGATCAACTACAACATCATCGGCAAAATTGCAAACAAGTTGACAATCTGCCCAGATTCACGAAGTAGCAAAAGTAGAGCTCGATCGACTCAAGCTAGGGTGCTCCATAATTGCAAACAAGGACATGGATGGATATAGAACTACAAGATAAACAAAACTTCCTTACTGATCATCCTCAAAAGAGGCACGGATCTCTCGGAAACAACAAGAACATATGGCCATATGAAATAAACAGCCCAAGGACTTAGTGGAATTACTAAGTCCCTGAAATCAGCACTACCAAGTGCCTCACCTCTGGAAAGATGGCAAAACCCTTAACAAATCATATGTAGAGCTCATGGACATATCATGCACAAAATAATCATTGCAAAAATGACAAATATGCAAATGGAGTAGCAGATCTGACAATTATCTCAAGTAGCCCTCTTCTAACAGCATTTCGGGCATCAAGATGAATTCAAATGAAAATGATGCAGTGGAATGAAATGATGCACTCTCTGAGATGAACATTTTTATATGCTATATGCCAAAAACGGAGTTATGAATGCGGAGATACGACACGATGAACAGGAGCACTTGGATTAGGGTTTCGGGCGAAAAAGTCAACCCTGAGATATTTTCAGATCTAGATTGGGGGCACGCAATCCGAGGTCGTTGCCGGGGTTCCTGTTCGCCGGAGATGGAGGAGTCACCGGACTTGGCGGGCTCGGCGGCCGGAGGAGGTGGGAGGAGGCTCGCCGGAGCTACTCTCGCCGCAGCACGGGACGGCGCAGGGCGGCGGTTCGCCGGAGGAGGATGGGCGCGGGGCGGCGGCGGCTTGCTCCGGCGGGGCCAGCAATGGCCCGCAGCGGCGCGGTGGAGGGAAGACGGCGGCGCGCGGCGAGGCGGCGACCGGCTATGGTGGCGGCGAGGCGCGGGCGGCGGGGAGCAGCGTCGGCCCCTTGGGGGCCCCTGCTGGGCTCACGGGCCGCGGCGCGGGAGGACGGCGGCGGGACACATGGTGGAGCGGGATTGGCCCGGGTGGGCGGCGGACGTGTCCGATCTAGGCGGCGGACATGTCCGTCGGTGGCGGGGCGATTTAGGGTTTCGGGGGAGGAGGAGATCCGAATTTCGGGGAGGTCTATTTATAGGCATAGAGGGAGCTAGGAGAGTCCAAATGAGGTGCGGTTTTCGGCCACGCGATCGTAATCGAACGCTCTAGATGATGGAGAAGGGTTTGGTGGGTTTTGGGCCAAATTGGAGGGGTGTTGGTCTGCAACACACATGAGGCCTTTTCGGTCCCTCGGTTAACCGTTGGAGTATCAAACGAAGTCCAAATGATACGAAACTTGACAGGCGGTCTACCGGTAGTAAACCAAGGCCGCATGGCAAGTCTCGCTCCAATCCGGAAATTTTTAATCCCCACACATGAAAGAAAGGTAGAAATGACCACCGGAGGAGAACGAAGCGCCGGAATGCAAAACGGACAACGGGGAAAATGCTCGAATGCATGAGATGAACACGTATGCAAATGCAATGCACATCATGACATGATATGAGATGCATGACAATGATAACAACACACGGAGACAAAAACCCGAACCCGAGAAAATAAAATAAATAAACGCCGGAAACGGCAAGAGTTGGAGTACAAATTGGGAAAGTTACATCCGGGGTGTTACAACACTCCACCACTACGAAAGGATCTCGTCCCGAGATCTAGGACTGAAAGAACGCCGGGTACTCAGAACGGAGGTGATCCTCGCGTTCCCAGGTAGCTTCACAGTCGGAATGGTGTGACCACTTGACTTTGAGGAATTTGATTGACTTATTGCGAATCTTGCGTTCAGTCTCTTCAAGAATAGCCACTGGGTGCTCAGGATAGGAAAGATCTTCTTGGAGCTCAATGTCCTCGAAGTTAACGGTGCGATCAGGAGTCTTGAAGCACTTTCGGAGCTGAGAGACATGGAACACATCATGAACATTTGCAAAGTTTGAAGGAAGCTCGAGTTGATAGGCGAGATCGCCTCTCTTGCTGACAATCTTGAAAGGTCCCACGTATCTGGGGGCAAGCTTCCCTTTGATACCGAAGCGACGAGTACCTTTCATAGGAGAGACACGGAGGTAAACATGATCTCCGATCTCGAAAGCCAAATCACGGTGCTTACTATCATAGTAGCTCTTCTGACGGGATTGGGCTGCTTTGAGGTTATCACGAATGACTTTGCACATTTCCTCTGCCTCTGTGATTAAGTCATTTCCCAAAAGTTGACGTTCACCGGTTTCAGACCAGTTGAGAGGGGTACGGCACTTCCTGCCATACAGAATTTCAAAAGGGGCCTTGCCCGAACTTGCTTGGAAACTGTTGTTGTAGGAGAATTCAGCATAAGGAAGACAATCCTCCCACTTCATGCAGAATGAGATCACACAAGCCCTGAGCATATCTTCAAGAATCTGGTTGACACGCTCGACTTGACCGCTAGTTTGAGGATGGAAAGCTGTGCTGAAGCGGATGTTGGTGCCCATGGCCTTCTGAAAAGAATCCCAAAACTTGGAGGTAAAGATGCTGCCACGGTCTGAAGAGATCACTTGTGGAATACCGTGCAGAGAGACAATCCGAGAGGTATAGAGTTCTGCCAATTGAGCTGCAGTGATCGACTCTCTGATAGGCAGAAAGTGAGCCACTTTAGTGAGTTTGTCGATGACAACGAATATAGCATCATTGCCACGTTTGGACTTTGGAAACCCAGTCACGAAGTCCATCTCAATGTGGTCAAACTTCCATTCTGGAATGGCAAGAGGTTGGAGGAGACCAGCTGGCCTTTGATGTTCTGCCTTCACTCTTCTGCAAACATCACGCTCATTCACGAATTCAGCAATCTCACGCTTCATTCGAGTCCACCAATAAGCCTGCTTGAGGTCCTGATACATCTTCGTACTCCCAGGGTGGATGGAGAGGAGAGAATTGTGAGCCTCGTTCATGATTACTTTACGGAGGTCACCTTTGGGCACAACAATATGATCCTCGAAGAAGAGAGTGTCCTTGTCATCAAGGCGGTAGCACTTATACTTGGGTTGACTCTTGGCAATCCCAATCTTCACCTTTTTCACCATAGCATCAACAAGCTGGGCTTGGCGAATCTAGTCTTCTAAGGTAGGAGAGACTTGAAGGTTGGCGAGGAAACCTTGAGGAACAATTTGCAGATTAAGCTTGCGAAAAGCTTCACAAAGCTCGGGTTGATATGGCTTGAGAATCAGACTGTTGCAATACGCCTTTCTGCTCAAAGCGTCAGCAATCACATTGGCCTTGCCTGGAGTATACTCGATACTCGGATTATACTCTTGAATCATTTTGACCCATCGAGTTTGCCTGAGGTTGAGATTAGGCTAAGTGAAGATGTACTTGAGACTCTTGTGATCAGTGAAAATGTCCACTTTTCTTCCCAATAGAAGATGTCTCCAAGTCAAAAGAGCATGCACAACTGCCGCCAACTCGAGATCATGAGTGGGGTAGTTCTTCTCATTAGGCTTCAACTGGCGAGAGGTATAAGCAACAAATTTCTTCTCTTGCATCAATACTGTGCCAAGACCTTGGAGAGAGGCATCACAAAAGACCTCGTACGGCTTGGATTCATCGGGCGGAGTCAGAACTGGAGCAGTGATCAATTTCTCTTTCAAAGTGTTGAAAGCAATGTCACACTCCAGAGACCAAACGTACTTGACGTGCTTCTGGAGAAGATTAGAGAGAGGCTTCATGATCTTAGAAAAGTTTTCAACAAATCTTCGGCAATAGCTTGCGAGACCGAGGAAGCTACGGAGTTGCTTCACGTTCTGAGGGGGTTCCCAATTCAAAATTGCAGACACCTTCTCAGGATTCACGGCAATGCCCTTGGTAGAGATGATATGACCAAGATAAAGAACTTCATCGAGCCAAAATTCACACTTGGAGAACTTGGCGTAGAACTGATGTTCTCTGAGCTTATCGAGCACCAGACGCAAGTGTTTGGCATGATCTTCCTTGTTCTTCGAGAAAACCAGAATGTCGTCGAGATAGACCAAAACGAAGTCATTGGTGTAGGCGTTGAAGATGAAGTTCATCATGCGAGAGAAAGTGGGAGGCGCGTTGATGAGGCCAAAAGACATGACAGTGTATTCATATGAACCATAGCTTGTTCTGAAAGCCGTCTTGGGAATATCTTGCTCACGGATTCGAATCTGATGATAACCCATACGGAGATCAAGCTTGGAGAATACTTGGGCACCTTTGAGTTGTTCGAACAGCTCATTGATGTTGGGAAGTGGGTATTTGTTCTTTATAGTCTTCTTGTTCAATGGACGGTAATCAACACAAAGTCGGTCCGTTCCATCCTTCTTCTTCACAAAAAGAACACCACAACCCCACGGAGAAGAACTAGGCTGGATGAGACCCATTTTCTCTTGAATATCGAGTTGCTTCTTCAGCTCCTTCAGCTCTTCAGGTCCGAGCTTGTAAGGACGCTTGCACAGAGGTTCCGTGCCGGGCTCAAGATCAATGAAGAATTCAACTGGCCGGTGCGGAGGCATTCCTGGAAGCTCTTCTGGAAAGACGTCTTTATATTTGCAAACGACTGGAATCTGCGAGATAGCATCCAGTTCACCCTTCTCATTGAGAGAAAACAGACGGATGGTATTATCCCAAGCGGCAAAGACAATTACATCCTCATACGAATGAGTCAATTGAATCTGCCTGGCAGCACAATCAAGATGCGCCTTGTTCTTAGAAATCCAATCCATTCCGAGAATAAGATCAATATCCGAGTTACCAAGAACCACCGGAGAAGAAAGAAACTTGTAATCACCCAACGTGATAGAGATATGGGGAGCAACCAAACTAGAAGTCAAAAGCTTGCCGGGAGAAACAACTTGCATGACTTTGAGCATGATCTCAGTAACAACATTGTGCTTCGATGCAAACGGGCATGACAAGAAAGAATGCGATGCACCAGTATCAAAAAGTACTTTTGCGGGAACATCGTTAACAGGAAGGTTACCCATAATGACATCTGACGAATCCTCTGCCTGAGTTGCATTCATCAAGTTGACCTTGGCATTCTTGGGGTTATGCTTGACCACAGCTGTACTTGCTGATCTGACAGGAGGAGGAGGAGGAAGACGCCTCTGGTTGAAGCACTTGTTGGCATAGTGACCCTTCTGTTGGCACTTGTTGCACGTGACCTCTGAAAGCGGACGGTGGTACGGAGCACTCGATCTTGGAGCTTGAGACGAAGTCTTGTTCTGAAAGCCGGGGGTGGGGGGGGGGGGAAGATCCACTACCACCTTTGCTCTTCTGCTGATACGGCTGACGGAACGGAGGAGGAGGAAGCCAATACTTCTGCTACTTGGCCACTTGAGTAGAGGAAGAAGGAGTAACATCTCTGACTCGCTTCTTGGAAGCATCACACCTCAACTGAGCAGCCTCTTGCTTCAGTGCCATGTTGTAGAACTCATCGTACCTCAAGGGCTCAAAGAGAACAAGAGCTAGCTGAATTTCTTCTCTGAGACCACCCCTGAACTGGTATATCATGCTCTTCTCATCAGGGACGTCCTGCTTGGCAAAGCGGGCGAACTTCTGAAACAACTTGTTGTAGTCATAGACAGACAAAGAGCCTTGCTTCAGATTGCGGAATTCCTCACACTTGCTTTCGACCACGCTCTGAGGGATATGGTGAGCTCTGAAATCTGAACGGAATTCATCCCAAGTGATAACACGTCCACCTCTGGAGTCCTTGTACAGCTAGAACCATTCTGCAGCTTGATCTTTGAGTTGGAAGGAAGAGAACTTGACAAAGTCCTCAGGCCTGACGTTACTGCACTCGAATGCTTGCACAGATCCACAAGCCAATCGTCAGCATCGGTTGCCTCAACACAATTGCTGAAAGTCTTTGGCCCGTTAGCAAGGAACTGGTTGAGTGTAGCAGAGTGATTCTGATTGTTGCCTTGGTTCCCTTGGTTGCCTTGATTGCGCTCTTGAAGAATTTGCATGATCAACTGTGTGTTTGCATTGGTTGCGGCCATCACAGCTTGCCATGCCTCCGGAGGAGGTGGAGGTGGTGGCGGATCAGGATTCGGAGTCGTGCGCGTTGGAGGAGCCATCCTGAAGAGGTTGACCACCATTAGCACATAGACAGATAAAATGAAGCTGAATCCAACGGAATGAAAATTGCAACATATAGTCTTCACATCCGAACAAAATGAACGAATGCATTCCTCTTGAAATGGTCACATATCCATAAATTGAGAAGCCACGTAGAATTTAAGGCAGAGAAAGAAATCAACAAGGTACGGATCAAGAACAAATAATCGGTAAGAAATCCCAATCTCAAACCAATATCCATGGAAGAAGAACTAGAGCTACAAGAATTCCCACCTATGAAACTCCCGAACCTTTCCGGTTATGCAATCAGGTGTTGGGGATACAGGGGAAGCATAATATCTCACCCAAACTAGCAAATCCTACATCCAGCTGTATCCATCCTTCAACACATAACCAAGAAACCTTCGGAAACCATCTACCTCAACCTTCGAAAAGCATCCGTTATACAAGTTATGGCGATACTCCCGAACTCCTGCCCCAGTACTGGGTGGCGTCGAGGTTATCTCACCAACGAACTGCATAAAAGAGATTTTCGATGTCGGCGTACTAAACTCAGGTATCCCGAATTGCAACGATAAAATTATGACGACAACACCTCAGAGCTCAACTCCCCAGGACACTTCCACAAAACCCCTGACAGGAGGCACCAAGACAATGTTCTCATCATAAAACCATCGAAACGATTCCAAGATACCCGCGTTATCCTAAAAAAAAATTTAGTGAAATTTGAGAAGAGAAGAGTCAAAACTCTACGTCAGGATGCCTTACCAGAGCGATGAGGAGACTGGGAAGTAAAAAGAATTCCTAAACTCTCCGATATATAATTCCTAAATGACTCAAAACATTTTTCTAGACACAACTCGGCCGCTAAAAACGATCAAGCAATGGGGCTCCTAAGGTCGGGGAAGGCTCTGATTACCAACGTGTAACACCCTCGATGCGACTATAGCTCCCACGTGTCGAGGCACGAGTTAGAGACATAATCGCATTGAAGGCATATGTCGCAAGTAAGGTAATCTTTACACATCCCATGTAATATAATAATAAAGGGGAGATAACATAGTTGGCTTACACTCGCCACGTCAATCAAGGTACATAAATAACATTACATCATCCAAACACTCATGGCCCAACTACGGCACCAAAATAAAAGATAACCCAACATGCGACATGGTCCCGATCACCCCCAACTGCGCACCACTACTGATCATCAGGAAAGGAAACATAGTAACGCTGAGAGTCCTCGTCGAACTCCCACTTGAGCTCGAGCGCGTCACCTGGAGCGGAAACATCAGGCCGTGCATCTGGTGTAATAGTAATCTGTGAGCCACAGGGACTCAGCAATCTTGCACCCTCGCGATCAAGACTATTTAAGCTTATAGGTAAGGCAAGGTAAGAATATATGTGGAGCTGCAGCAAGCGACTAGCATAATATGGTGGCTATCCTATTCGCAAAAGAGAGCGAGAAGAGGAGGCAAAGCGCGAGAGAGAAACTAGAGGACAACCTGTGCAAGCATTACTCCAACACCGTGTCCACTTCCCGGACTCCGCCGAGAAGAGGCCATCATGGTAACACACTCAGTTGATTCATTTTAATTAAGTTAAGGTTCAAGTTATCTACAACTGGACATTAACAAATTCCCATCTGCTCATAACCGCGGGCACGGCTTTCGAAAGTTCAATCCCTGCAGGGGAGTCCCAACTTAGCCCATGACAAGCTCTCACGGTCAATGAAGGAATAGACCTCCTCCCAAGACGTTCCGATCAGACTCGGTATCTTGGTTCTTCAAGACACTTTGACAGGTTAAAACAAGACGAGCAACACCGCCCGAATGTGCCGACAAATCCCGATAGGAGCTGCACATATCTCGTTCTTAGGGCACACTCAGATGAGACATCCTACAAGTAAAACCAACCCTCAAGTTGCCCTGAGGTGGCCCCGCAGTCTACTTGGTTCGGACCAACACTCAGAGGAGCACTGGCCCTGGGGGGGGGGGTTAAATAAGATGACCCTCAGGCTCCGGAAACCCAAGGGAAAAAAGGGTAGGTGGCAAATGGTAAGACCAAGGTTGGGCATTGCTGGAAAATCTTTAATCAAGGCGAACTATCAAGGGGTTCCCATTATAACCCAACCGCGTAAGGAACGCAAAAATCCGGGAACATAACACCGATATGACGGAAACTAGGGCGGCAAGAGTGGAACAAAACACTAGGCGAGAGTCCGAGCCTTCCACCCTTTACCAAGTGTATAGATGCATTAAGATAACAAGATTATATAATGATATCCCAGCAAGTAAATAAATGTTCCAACAAGGAACGGCCTCCAATCTTCACCTGCAACTAGCAACGCTATAAGAGGGGCTGAGCAAAGCGGTAACATAGCCAATCAACAGTTTGCTAGGACAAGGTGGGTTAGAGGTTTGACATGGAAATTTGGGAGGCTTGAAAGCAAGTGGTAGGCATCGTAGCATTGGCATAGCAAAAGAGCGAGCAAACTAGCATAGCAAAGATAGTAGTGATTTCGAGGGTATGATCATCTTGCCTGCACAGTTGTCAGAGTTGATTGGATCCTCGAAAGCAAACTCAACGGTCTCCTCATTAGAGAACTCGTCTCCCGGCTCTACCCAAACAAGACAAACAAGCAACAAGGACACAATCAACCACGTGCAAGGATCAAACTATATGATGCAAGGATGGTATGCTATGCGGGATGCGATGCGGGATGCATATGCAAGAATTGACAAGGGATGCATGAATCTGGCCTCAACTTGGGAATCCAAGTGTGCCACTGGAAAGATGAGATGAAATCGCTTGAAAACGATATAAAGAACATCGGAATCGGAGTTACGGCTTGGAAATGGCAAGCGATTCAATTATGACACCGGTCTGCGATTTACAGCAAGTAGCCAACTAAATGCAATGAGATGAACATGATACAGCACCCAAACATGACAACAAAATACATGGCCGGGATGCATTCAATATGATTAACAAAAGTCTAGCACTGGGCTATGGCCAATTCACCCATTAACAGGTTCAAACAAGCATGGCAAAAATGCATATGGCAAACAGATTTCAGACTTAGTGAAATTAACACTTGTCTGGAATTTCAAATCAGGTAGCCCTCTTCGGAGCAACAAAACTACATGCTACAGGACCTGAACATGGCAAAGTAAAGCATTACATGGAGCTACTCAAAGAGCTTAACAAAAGTCCCTTAGTGACCTTGAGCCAAAAGGGATCATAAAATACAATTGCAAGCATGTGAACATGGCAAAAACATAATCAGATCACAGACAGTGAAAACTGGAGCATGCTGAAAACAGATATCAATTAGGCAGGTTTACGAGCTCGGTGCACTCGCTACGGAGCAATTCATGATAAACTAAGCATACATCTATCAAGAACACACAAAATGCAAGCTAGACATGGCAAGAACAATAGCATAGCATGCACCGATCAACTACAACATCATCGGCAAAATTGCAAACAAGTTGACAATCTGCCCAGATTCACAAAGTAGCAAAAGTACAGCTCGATCGACTCAAGCTAGGGTGCTCCATAATTGCAAAAAAGGACATGGATGGATATAGCACTACAAGATAAACAAAACTTCCTTACTGATCATCCTCAAAAGAGGCACGGATCTCTCGGAAACAACAAGAACATATGGCCATATGAAATAAACAGCCCAAGGACTTAGTGGAATTACTAAGTCCCTGAAATCAGCACTACCAAGTGCCTCACTTCGCAAGCTTGCACTAGTCACCACACACATCACAAAAATACATGGGTTGCACCTCTGGAAAGATGGCAAAACCCTTAACAAAACATATGTAGAGCTCATGGACATATCATGCACAAAATAATCATTGCAAAAATGACAAATATGCAAATGGAGTAGCAGATCTGACAATTATCTCAAGTAGCCCTCTTCTAATAGCATTTCGGGCATCAAGATGAACTCAAATGAAAATGATGCAGTGGAATGAAATGATGCACTCTCTGAGATGAACATTTTGATATCCTATATGCCAAAAACAGAGTTATGAATGCGGAGATACGACACGATGAACAGGAGCACTTGGATTAGGGTTTCGGGCGAAAAAGTCAACCCTGAGATATTTTCAGATCCAGATCAGGGGCACGCAATCCGAGGTCGTTGCCGGGGTTCCTGTTCGGCGGAGATGGAGGAGTCGCCGGACTTGGTGGGCTCGGCGGCCGGAGGAGGTGGGAGGAGGCTCGCCGGAGCTACTCTCGCCGGAGCACGGGACGGCGCGGGGCGGTGGTTCGCCGGAGGAGGATGGGTGCGGGGTGGCGGCGGCTTGCTCCGGCGGGGCCAGCAATGGCCCGCAGCGGCGCAGCGGAGGGAAGACGGCGGCGCGCGGCGAGGCGGCGACCGGCTATGGCGGCGGCGAGGCACGGGCGGCGGGGAGCGGCTTCGGGCCCTCGGGGGCCCCGGCTGGGCTCACGGGCCGCGGCGCGGGAGGACGGCGGCGGGACACATGGCGGAGCGGGATTGGCCCGGGTGGGCGGCGGACATGTCCGATCTAGGCGGCGGACATGTCCGTCGGTGGCGGGGCGATTTAGGGTTTCGGGGGAGGAGGAGATCCGAATTTCGGGGAGGTCTATTTATAGGCATAGAGGGAGCTAGGAGAGTCCAAATGAGGTGCGGTTTTCGGCCACGCGATCGTGATCGAACGCTCTAGATGATGGAGAAGGGTTTGGTGGGTTTTGGGCCAAATTGGAGGGGTGTTGGGCTGCAACACACATGAGGCCTTTTCGGTCCCTCGGTTAACCGTTGGAGTATCAAACGAAGTCCAAATGATACGGAACTTGACAGGCGGTCTACCGGTAGTAAACCAAGGCCGCATGGCAAGTCTCGCTCCAATCCGGAAATGTTTAATCCCCACACACGAAAGAAAGGTAGAAATGACCACCGGAGGAGAACGAAGCACCGGAATGCAAAACGGACAACGGGGAAAATGCTCGAATGCATGAGATGAACACGTATGCAAATGCAATGCACATGATGACATGATATGAGATGCATGACAACGATAACAACACACGGAGACAAAAACCCGAACCTGAGAAAATAAAATAACTAAACGCCGGAAACGGCAAGAGTTTGAGTACAAATTGGGAAAGTTACATTCGGGGTGTTACAGTTGTTTTGTCGTGAAGATTTTTCTAGTAAACTATGCAAAAAAGAAATTAGAAGTACCAAAATGTTCAACTTGCAAACAAGTGGTAGTTCTATAATGCAACATGTATCAAATTAAAAATAGAAACCATGCGTTGAAGCAAGAAATCACGTCTGGTTTTCCCACTTCAGTACATGAACTATAATCAGTTCGTGAAAAGTACATATAACAATATAGTGTGTGTGTGTGTGCAATGCAGTATATGTGTTGATCTTTTTGTTGATATATGTTGATAGTTGATCCATACAATAGACATGATGATTATATTTTGCAATTATGTTTTGCATACATCTTGGTTTTGTCTATAGTAAATTTTTTATAGGAAATTGTGATCTAAGTGGTTTTTCATATAGCTACATCTAATGAAGTGCAGGTCACTTCTGTTGTGCCAATTGGTGCGTTTGTGCGTGTTGTGGGCTTGTCGTGTGCGTCCGCTGGTGCATGCGAGCATGTGTGCCGATGTTGATAGCTAAACTAAATGGTTTCCAAGATCTGTATTGCAAGGAAAAATCTATCAGTACTAGTGTGCCTTGTATGCAGTAAGTCCTGCAGGCTGCAACTACATTCCCAATTTTCCATGTATGGTCCTCCTCACCAGATGTTATGAAGAATACATATTTTAATACAAACTTTTTAAAAGTTTCTTTTTGAGCTTCTCCTGGTTAATATACATGAACTTGACTATCCTTTTAACATGTACTTATATCAGCTTCATTGGATTTTGTGTTGTGTTCTTGTAACACAATCGGTTCATATCTAGAGAGACCATAAGTTCAAGTTCACTAGTATTTCCTCTCAATTTTTGTTACCAGATGTGATGCGTAGAAATATCACCTCCACACCCCTTCCATTCATCTACATTTCTGTATTTTGTAGTGATGACATCCATGGTGAACAGATAGACTTCACAATTAGTTTCTCAGGAAAAGTCCACGTAAATGAATGGTAGGAGGGGGTCATGTGTGTGAATGGACAAAGTTCACATAAAGCTCTTGGAGCTGGAGCTGCAGGATCCAGTAGAGCTTACTGACTGAAGAGTTTATATTCCATGTGCTTTTCAGTTTATCTTACATGTGGTTTTCACTTCAGTGTGTAGAAAGCTTGAGGAAATCCAAAAATATTATGTGCGCACTATATTGTTCTTATCCTGATGAGAATTGGTCCTAATTTTGTACATTGTTTATTGCACACACAAAAAGGAAAGCTCAAAAATAAATCATGTCCCATAGTTCATGTATTACCATCAGGGGAGTTCAAAAACACCAGAACGCGTATACTTCAATATTCTATAACGAGGAAATTGAGTTAAAAAGGAACACATGAAAAAACTTTTAATATCATTCAGTTCAACGATATAAACCATGCAAGTTCGCTGACTATGATATCGATCGTTGAAATGTTACGAGGAAAACCATACCGAAAAAACAAACAAAGTAAAGTCTAGTCTTTACAAGGGAAATCATACCGAAAAACAAAATAAAGTCTAGTTTGTGAAAACACGCCCAGTACCAAACCATACGGACATTAGTTTAAATAATCTTTTTTTGGAACCTTACAAAATTACGCTTTGAAAGATACATCAGTACAAACACATGCATAGATTAGTACAAGTCCTCTGTTTTTTGACGGAAAAACAATACGATGGGTTTCACCGTAATCCAAATTACTCTTCAATGATTGCGAATTTGAGAAAACTTTCAACAGGACTAAGTTTTGCACTTTCGGAAGCTTTCTAACGATATATTATTTGCCCCAATTCAGCTAACTTTTTTAAAAAAAATCTCATTCCAATCAAATTTAACATTATTCAAATTTGAGTTTAAACCGTAAGGAATTAGAACAATATTTCTATACCAAAAATTTGCGCATTTTCCAATAGCTTTCCAACGCTGTATCATTTGCATCATTGCGACAAACCGTTTGCAAAAAATCACAAAAATACGTTTTGCCCAGAATTTCACCATTTTTCAAATTACTTTTAAAACATATAAAATTTTAGAAAACATTAGATATATGGAAGAAGCGGATTTTCACCAGCTTTCCAACGCCGTCTTATTTGCTCAATTCTGACAAACCGTTTGAAAATTAAGTCCAAAATACGATTCACGGTTTCAGTTTTGAAAAAAATGATTTTTTTTAAAAATTCTCTTAAATCATAATTATTTTGCAAAAATGTTCAATATACTTGTAATATAGATGTCAAGAGCTTTCCAACCATAGATTACACGCCCTGTTCCGACAAAAATAAATTGCAAAATTTTTTGGAACTAAAGAAAACGATTTTCAACAGAAATGAAGGTATCAGTTCAGCCGCTCGAATTCATCAGTTCAACCGCCTGAAACCATCAGTTCAAGTAGGGTAACAGAATAATATTCTGTTACGCGAAACAGAATAGCCCAGATGTATGTGTGTGTGTGTGTGTTTATTTGAGCTTTTCATGTCCTCTATAGCATCAACATATTGCTAATTCTTCAAATTTTGATTTCTTAATCTATGTGGATGTGATCGGACCAACTCCCCTCTATGCTAAGATCAACCCACTTTGTTCACAAATTCTTCATATGTGTTCTACTTAACATTGTTCAAAGTCTTCACTGTGTCCTTGACAGCTAAACAAATTGCGCACACACTTAAAAAATTCTCAAAGTATTTTTTCTGCTGGTTGCCATAGTAACTCATCCCATGCTTCACACGCACTGATAAGTGGGAAAATGCATGCGTGACATGTATCACCAAGATGCGAATGGTCAGGGGCTTATCCGTCCAAAAACTTCGGACCCTTCAGTTTTCACAGCGGCTATAAATAGCCTTGACCCTGTCAATGTTAGTTCACTCCGTTTCTTCGCTCCCTTTGCTCTCAGTCCTCAAAACCTAGCGCAGCCGCTGGATCTCATTGCCGACAGAGAAGAAGAGCTTCACTGCCTCAACTTCTTTGTCGACATACTCACGTCGGTCGCGGATTTCTTCAGCTCTGCCACCGCAGTACGTCTTTTGCCACTAAGTTAGGGCACGGAAGATCTGAGTTGATGATTTGCTTCTCCTCGTCGTCCAGTTCATCGAGTTCATCGTTGGGGTAATTAAATTCTTATTTACCGCCCCTCTTTGATCTTCACTCTACTCAAAATCCTTCAAGTGTTGTTTTTACCACTCCTCCAATTCTTCAGCACTTCAATTTTGTCAGTCTTGTGTATTTCATCATTGATATTCTTAACAAGTAGATTCCTCAATTGTTCAAATTGCTCAAATCTGTACAACTCTAGAACCTAAGTCAAGAAGAACTGATGAAAATTCTTCAAGATGACGAGGGTCAATTTTCTCAACTAGTTTATTTCGAAAATCTCTGATAACACATGTGACTCTTCCCTATTTCTTCGCAACTATACTATGTTCACAGGTACAATGTCTGCAGACGAATCTCTAGGTTCTCATCAACTTAATTCATTTGGAGGACTGCTTGAGGAAATACTTCCAACTTCATCAGAGACCTCACAGGATCAAAATCCTCAATTAAAGAAAATGGCTGATGGAGAGAGACCACGGAAAGGTGGCAAGAGAAAGGAAGAAAAAATAGCTTTTGAAATCACTGATGATCTGTATGATGATTACTCCACGCCTGATGAAAATATTCATCGCAAGGAAACTGATAAGCAGTGCAAGACTCGCATGCAGAGGATCAAACGGTATTGGTCATATGAATGGAGGGCTTACAAATATGTCACTCCCAAGTATATGAAGGATTAGTTAAGCCTCCATGCAAAAGGCCTTAGCTTGCTGAAGGTCAACATGCTCATCCCTCTAGTATCAGAAGAGGTGAGGATTTCCCTGGAGATTGGGTTAAGCACCAGGCCAAAGAAATTGCTCGACTTCATTGACATCTAGTGTACCAACTCAGACACTCCTCTTGATGACCTCAACTTCCCTCCTGGTCCAGGCCATATGATTTCTTCATTCATATTGAATGAGAAATACAATATTGCACAAGCTAAACTGGTGCACAAGCAGAAAGTGCAAAAGGAGAAGGAGTTGAGGAAGAACATGTTGTCAATATGTCCTCAACAGCTCGTATCACTACAGTCTGAAATTCTTCAGCTGTCTGAGGAATATGAAAGGCAGGCCAATCATTGTTGTGGTGTCAAAGACAATTCATTACTGCCTCAGCTAAGGTAGTTGAAGACCACAACAACAGAGAAGCTGCCAAGTTTGGATCTGCACTACCATCAAGTTCATCAACTCCACTGCCAACCACACAGGCCAGTGAGACTGCGCCTTTATCTACTGAAGAGACTGCCAGGGCAACTGAAGAAGTTGCGCCTGAAGAAACTGAAAGTGCAATAGACAATGTTGTGCCTGAAGAAATTGCCAGGGTGACTGCATTAGTCATGCCTGATGAAACTGCTCCAACCAGTTTCTCAGCAGAAGCTCTAACAACGACTTCATCTTTGAAGCTTATCACCCTTCCTTCTGCATCAGAAGCTAAGAAGACAAAAGCTGTTGAGAGAGAAGCTAAGAAGAGAAAGTCTTCAATCGTCATTCCCATTGACGCGATTCCAATCTCATGAGCACCCCCTACTCGTTACCCTGAGAATCTTCAAATGGTTCCATATGGGGTGGATTATGAAATTCCTCAGGATGATGATGAAGAAGAGGATACCCATTCTGCTGCGACCACAGAGCAAATGGATGAAGAAATTGAGGATAACATTGATGTTTCTGCGCCTCAAGAGACTGTTCGAACCCCTCAGCGAACACCGCTGACTGAAGAAAGAGGATTAAGTGGATATCGATGGTGAAATAACTCCTCCACTCCATGATGAATATTGGGAAGAAGCTCACCCAAATTCTCCCCTCACCACTCCCCTCAAGATAGAGCCTCAGTCGCCACAGCGCACTGAAGAAATTCCAACCGGCTCTGAAGAATAACAACCCCTACTCCAAGGCATCCCTGAAGAAGTTCCAGCTACAGCAGCTAATGAAATTGCTCATGATGACCCTAATATCAATGTCATCAATGCATCTCCTCACATGCAGAATCAATCCCCTCAGCCGACACTGACATAGGCCCTACTGCTACAGCTGAGGAAGTTGCTCGTGCTCAAGCCGCCACTGATCCAAATGACTCAACTGGCTCTCCACGACCAGTCCTTGATGTTAGAACGGAAATGCACAATCTTCAACATGTCCCAGTTATGCCCATGATTGCCAAAAGCCTCAAGCGGCCTAAAATTGATAATGTTAAATTCTTCGAAGAGAAGAATTTCTTCGTTGGCGAGTCACCCTATGACTCGGCCAAGCTAAGGCATTTGAGATTCTGGACAAGGACGCAGATGAAGTTCTATGCTTCACTACAGTTTGATAAGAAGAAAGTGTTCCCCCATCGTCATATTCCTCATGTGGATATGAAATCCATTCCTTGCTTCTGGCCTCTGTTGGTTGTGATACAAGATCCTGGACTGCTGAACTTTGCAACAGATGTATCCAACTGGAATGAAGAACTTATTCTTCAATTTTATGCTATTGTGCACATCTCGGGCAATGCTGAAGACACAGCTACTTGGGCTCTAGACTAGATGAGTGAAGTGTAATGCCCCGAGACCGATGCGCCAGGTGTATTCCAGTTATTCACCGTCATTGTCATGTCATTTTCTTGCATGTTTCATTTTTCCATGTCATCATGTGCATTTCATCTTTATGTTTTTCAAAACTTGCATCTGGTCATTTTCTCCGTTGTCCGTTTCGGATTCCGACACTCTCATATGCACCCGCCGCACCTTCCAGATCTCGTTTCCTTAGCAGGGAAAAAAACGTTCTCGGAATGGGACGAGAGTTGACGAGCGGTCTTGGTATATCACCGATAGACCACCTGTCAAATTTCGTTCCATTTGGAGGTCATTTGATGCCCCAACGGTTAACCGCGTTAACCGTCGTACCTCTTTCTCTTTGCAGCCCAGCACCCCTTCACAACAGCTCGCTAGCCCATCTAAACCCCCTCCATGCTCATCGCTGTCGGATCATGATCACGTGGGTGAAAACCGCTCTGAAAAATACCACTCCTAGCTCCTTCTGCCTATGAAAACACCTTCCGCGTCCAAATCTGTGAGAGAGAGCACCTTGACCCTAATCCGCCTCATTTTCTGCGCCCCAACAGTGCCAGTAGCCGCCTCCCACCGCACAGGCCTGCACATCCCGGAGTAGGCCCACCCCAGCCCATCTGGGCCCGAGCACGCCGTTGCCCGCGCCGGACCTCGTTGCCGCTTCACCGGTGCTGCCCGCCGCCGCCTCCACGCCGTGTCCCGCACTGCGTCTGGCTGCCCATCGCAAGCCGCCGCCGCCTCGTGCGCCACCACCGTCCGGCCAAGCCGCGTCCGAGCCGACTGGCCCGACCCGCACCTCGCCCGGCCGCCCGCCTGCACTGGGCACCGCTCCGCCACCGGATCTCCACCGACCGCCTGCGCCAGATTTGCGCCGCCCCTGCACCTCGCAACCGACCGGAGCGCGCCGCCCCACCATCGGACCTCGCCGGCCCTTCCTTCCACGATCCGGAGGGATCGGGAGGAGGACGAGGCGCCTCCATCGACCATGTGGGCCCCACAAGCCTCTGCCCAGCGCACCCTCCCGGCCTGATCCACCACCACCCTAGGCCTTGGCCCGCTAGGTGAGCACCCCCGCATGTCTATTCCTTGCCCAGTGCGCTGCTTAGCTATTCCCTGCTCACTCATGTTTTTTCCTGAAATTCGGCTAAGTCCCCAGATCTGCTACGTTTTGTGTGCATCTTCATCATGCCATAACTTCATGCTCATTGCTCTGTTTTGCATGTATGATATGTCCAAATGTTCATTTATGAATGCTCTACATGATGGTGTAGTTTTAATGCATGTTACTGTTCATCTTGATGTCTTAATCCTTGTTACAAAAGTGCTAAGTGTTGTTAACTTCTGAAAACTGTTGTAACTTGTCATTTTGTCATTTTCATATCATTTTGTGTGATTTTATTTTGAGCATCATGTCAACATGTTTTTGGAGCATATTCATGTCATCCTTATAGTGGTTCAATCCATGCATTTTTATGTGAATATGTTATCATTTGCATTCTTGCCATGATATTTTGAGCATGTTCTACTGGTTCCTAGCAGTAGCTCAGTGATCATGTTTTGTGATGCTCTACCTATACAAGCTTTCCATGTCCTTTGATGCCATGAAATGTTCCTGTAGCATATACTTTTGTTGTCTCAAAGTATGCATCTTGAATCTGTTTTCTGCCATACTCTGTTTTTCACTAAGTCTGAGAATCTATTTTTAACTTCCTTACTTGTATTAATGAATGCCATCAATCTAGAGGTTATATAAAGATGCTTAGTAATCATGTTTTGCCATGTTTAACATGTGCTCTGATGCCATGCTTTTGTTTGCTATGATCTTGCACTGTAGCATGCTTGTTTCATGCTTCCAACATGTCAACATGTTATTCCTGCTGACATGCATGCCCTGTTTTTCGCTAAGTCATTATATGTGTTATAAAGTTACTTGTTGCTTTGATCATGTTAGTTTAATATCGATGCCTATGAACCTGAACCTTGATGGTATTTGAAGCATGTAATCGGTACTTTGATTGCATAACAAGTTTGTGTCCATATGTTTCCTGTAGCATGATGTTTCCTTGATTGCAAAGTGCTTAGTTGTTGTTTTGGGCAGATTGTGTTGGAAACTTGGATTGAGTGTATGTGTTGAACCGTGGCTCTGTTTGGAGCATGCTCTACATGAAACGTCCTTGGTTTTGCATGTAGTTTCATATTGCCTTATTGCATCCTTGGTTTGAGCATGTGTGCTTGATGTTTTAATGCATTTTGCATCAATGCCATGTTTAACTTGTTTTGCTCATATCTTCTAGGCCGTAGCTCCGAATTAAATGAACTTTATATGTAACTTGACAAGAAAGACGCGTAGATCATCATGGTGAACTTTAACTCGCTGTTTAACAACTTCAACATAATGTGTTATTAAGATCTGGATCAATTTCGAAATTTGCATATGGGGACTTACCAGAATTGTTGTATGTTGATTCCGGCCTCATTTAAACTTGCCTTGATGTGTTGTTATTTTATGCATCATCTCTTGCCATGAGTAGCATCATGTAGCCTTGTCATGCATCATACTTGGGTGAGCCTCATGCCACGTTATGTGCTGTGTGTTTACCGTGTAGCTTGCTTCTTTCCGGCTGTGCTTCTTCTCGATAGTTCATGTTTTGTTGCGATCGTGAGGATTCGTTCGGCTCGTTGGTTCGTCTTCTTCATGGATTCGTTCTTCTTCCTAGCGGGATTTCAAGCAAGATGACCGTCACCTTGGATCTCACTACTATCTTTGCTATGCTAGTTGTCTCGATGCTATCACTATGGCGCGCTACCTACCACTTTTTATCAAGCCTCCCAAATTGCCATGATAGCCTCTAACCTTTTCCACCATCCTAGCAAACCGTTGTTTGGCTATGTTACCGCTTTGCTTAGCCTCTCTTATAGCGTTGCTAGTTGCAGGTTGTTCCATGTTGGGACATGGACATCATGGGATATCACAATATCTCTTATTTAATTAATGCACATATATACTTGGTAATGGGTGGAAGGCTCGGCTGTTTGCCTGTTGTTTTGTTCCACTCATGCCACCCTAGTTTCCATCATACCGGTGTTATGTTCCTTGATTTTGCGTCCCTAACACGATGAGGGTTTATGGGCCCCTTTTGATAGTTCGCTTTGAATAAAAATATTCCAGCAAGACCCAACATTGGTTTTACCATTTGCTCAACATAATGACTAACTTGATAATAAACTTGATGCATATTGAGTTAGCGCTACCTGAGGTTCGTTATTCTACATAATACAGGGGGTCAGTGCTGATGGTGTTGGTCCCAAACTAGAGTCGTGTGTGGCTTCCCCGGGGAAACTCGGGTCTTAGTTGCTGTACGATGCGCTCATCCTGTCATGGCCTGAGATGAGATACACGCGGCTACTGTCAGGGTGTTGGCACGCCAGGAGGTCTGGCTGCACTAGTTTTACCATTGTCGAAATGTCCTGTGCATTGGGATTCCGAGTCTGAACGAAGGATCCCGAGATGGAGGATTGTCTCCGCGGATCATGATCTTGTCATGGGCTAAGTTGGGACACCCCTGCAGGGTTTAAACTTTCGAGAGCCGTGCCCGCGGTTATGTGGTAGATGGGAATTTTTTTTAATATCTGGTTGTAGTGGACTTGAACTAAACTTAATTAAAACACACCAACAGCGTGCGTAACCATGACGGCCTCTTTTCGACTGAGTCGATAAGAGAACACGGTGGGGTTATATTTGCGACTGTTTGCATAGATTATCATCTTACTCTTGTACTCGTAAGTTAGCCACCATACATTGCTTAGTCGCTTGCTGCAACCTCACCACTTGTCCTTTCCATACCTGTCATGGAATTGTCATGGCAGATGTCCTAGTGGAAGGACTTAGTCGTGGAGCCATCGCAACTAGGAAGCTTAAAGGGGTTAATCGGGACAAAGGACACGAGAAGTTTATACTGGTTCGGCCCCTTGCGGTGAAGGTAAAGCCTAGTCCAGTTGATGTGGTATTGCTAGGTTTCGATGACCAAGGAGCAAAATATGCTAGCTTGGCTCTCGATCTGTTGTTTCTTGCCCTAAGCCGCCATCGGGTCGTCCCCTTATATACACGGGTTGACGCCCTGCAGCCTACAGAGTCCCTACCAACTCATACAACATGTCTGGCTCGGTGACGTCTTTTACATGCCTTACTTTACAAGTCTTATCATACATGGCGGTTTATACTCATGGGCCTTAAGCCGCCTCTGGGCTTTGGCCTACTACAAGCCTTATCATAAACCGTCACCTTCTGTACTCTTCGGGCTTCCTTTAGTTAACCCGCCATTGCTATTGACCCGGCCCCTCATGGGAGGGTCATTCCTGGTAGTTATATCCCCAACATTAGGCCCAGGTTGATTTGAACTTTGTTCTTGTCAATCACCAACACCTAGATGAAATCCAACTTCCGCTGCTTGTAAATGCTTTGAAACCCGCCATGACGTCACCTTCACAAAATTTGGAAACCCGCCACGACGTCATCTTTAACGGATCCTCATCTTAAATGTCTTCCAAAAATCGAGGCACCCATTTAGTCGGATAATCATTACTTTGGCCTTCCTTGATTTTCGCGCCTGCCTATTCACCTATCTCCTTATAAATAGGCACAATTGGTCTTTCCTCATTCTTCTTCTTTCTCTCGCAACCCCCTACCGCTCGAGCTCCGCCGCCGCCGTAGCGCTCACCGTCGTCCTCAACCTTGGCCGCTGCATCACCATGAGCTTGTCCAGAGAACAACGACGACGCTCCGCAGTAGATTCGCATTCGTAAGTTCTTACCTTTCCGCACCTTTAGATCCGCATTAGGGTTTGCAAGTTCGTCGGTGTTCTTCGCTGTTCATCATGGATTTTTCATAGTTTCTCCACCGCATCCTCTTTCGATCCAAAAGAAGTATGGAACTCCTGCGGTAGTCGTTTTGCATCCATTTCGGATACTGGTAGATCTTCTTTTCTTGCACAAGTGCCTCCTCAGACTGATGAACTCCTCTGCACTAGTTTTTTAGGTCTAGATTTATTTTTATTTTTTGAACCATCTTGATCCAAAATAATAGCAACAGCTTGCGAAACTTGTGTATCTCAGTACTTAGTCAATTATGTCCCTGGCAACTTTCGAATATCTTTAACCATGGCATCTTATCATGCCGGCTCATTTTTTCCTTCATATATCATTAGCCCATACTTAAGTCGCCATTATTCATCTATACTATAATCATTAACCTGTAAGTCCACCAATTAATTTGAACTGGCAAATTGCTTTCTTTTCAGCTTGTCCTTTTTTTCATTATGCCGTCAAAGACGCCAACAGTCTGCAACTGGGTCCCTTCCACAGTCACTGATGACACTTTGAAGGATTTTGTCGCCATCAGATATTTTCCAGAGAAAAACATTATGTCCTATCGTGCCCCTGGCCTGGATGAAGAACGACCTCAGCCCAAAGATGGTGAAGTCATTATCTTTACTGATCATATGAACTAGGGTTTTTCACCACCTGGCTCAAAATTCTTCAGAGATGTTCTACATTTTTTCAAGCTTCATCCTCAAGATCTTGGACCCAATTCCATATCCAACATATGCAATTTTCAAGTTCTCTGTGAGGTTTACCTTCAAGAAGAACCTACTATTGAACTCTTCAGAGAGTATTTCTATCTGAACCGTCAGAATGAATGCACCAACGGCCCTAGCTTGGAAGTTGGTGGAATTTCGATTCAGCGCCGGCAGGGTGTTGTCTTTCCCTTAGTAGTCTTACCAAGCCATCCCAAGGATTGGAACCAAACTTGGTTTTATTGCAAGGACACGTCGCCAGCTGATGAAAACCCAATATCGGGTTATCGCGTGGAGCGTCTTGACTCTAAGTTTGTGCTCCCTGACAAGCTGATTGCTGCTGAACATAAGAAGCTTATCCCCTCCGTCAAAAGGATTCAAGCCTTATTGGGAAATGGCCTAACCGGTCATCCCTCTGAGCCGCCGATCCACCTTGATGTATAAATATGGCAGAGGCCCAAATGATCCTCTGCATCATAGTTCTGTACAACTGACTGAAGAGGCCATTGTTGAAATGTCAACCACCCTCATAAACGGTAAATGAGAGGACTGCAGTAAAGTTGGATTGAATCCTTTCCGCAAGCTTAACCCGGCACCAGAGGTAAGTCCCCTTGACTCCCTTTTTTCAGTAGTTAAGTACTTGTCTGACTTTTAACATGTTATCTGCCTACAGGCCAAATCTGACTTTTGGAAGGCCAAATATGATCATGAAGCTGCCAAGAAGGCTAGAGCCGCCGCCATAGCCGCCAAGAAGACAACCTGTCGGGGATATACCCCGCGATATGACCCGGCCGGAAGTATGACCCGACCGGGATTGACGTTTTCATTGGTAACCCGCCGGAGTGGCGACTCACGAACCTGGCGACTCACGGATGGCCCTAACGGCGGGTCAGATAGAAGACTAGGCCCAAGGCCCAAAAGGCCGGCTGACGTTTATGATGGGTCGGTTTAAGAGGAAAGGCATAAGAAATATTCTCCTACAAAGGAAGCAATACTAGGACTCCACCTGTAATAGGTTAATCCTAATCCTACTAGGACTAGTCATGTAACCCGCCCCTTCAACATATATAAGAAGAGGCAGGGCTCCCCAAAGAGGGACAAGGAACAAGAAACAATATCTAAGGCTAGACACAAAGGGGGAGCCGGCTTATGCAGCGACTCTCTCGTGATGATAATGATACCTAGCCACAAACAACATGTAGGTCTATTCCGGATGATGTTTCCCGGGGCCCGAAGCTGTCTAAATCCTTGTCTTGTGTGATAATCCGCCTCACGTCTCTCGTCCCGATCAACCCCTCTCAAGCTACCACATAGATGCGATGGCCTCACGACTAAGTCCTCACACTAGGACATCTGCCGTGAAAAATCCACGATAGTTGGCGCCCACCGTGGGGCTTGCGCACAGTGGTGTTGAGTTCTTGGAGGGATCTTTCCCAGGGTTACGAGAAGCTCGCAATTTCTCAGATAAAGAGTCGGTTTGAAAAGATCTGCATCAGCTTCAAGTTCATCAGTTCAGACTTATAATCTATGAGATTGGAGTTTAAAAAGAATTAGGTTTAAGATATTCGCGTCTGCCTCCGCTGTTCGATGATCCGCCAAAAATGACAGGTACTCAATCTATGCGTCACCAAACGATGGGGTTGATGAGATTAATTTTTTCTCGGTGGATGCTGCGCACTACACCTGGCGATCTGACAAGACGACAAATCCCAGAGAAGGCAAAGACGGACGATTTCTGTGACTCCATAGTATTGGTTGGACGCAAGACGCTAAAACCAAGGAGGACCGTTCCGATGAGAAAACCAGCAAAATCGCTGAGTTGACGAGACCAACAAGCAGTCTAATCCAAAACCGGATCAATTTCTTGGGATGCTGTCGCGCGTCGCTGAGACTGGTTAGATTTCCATAACACGCTGCCAAGGATTCGGAAGCACGGCACATGTTCTCCATTCATAGCAGCTATACGGCAGGGAAATTTCAAGTCCCGAGGAGCTCAGGCGCTGCTCGTGTTTCATTGATCATTTTCTAATCAACACTGCAGCTATTACAAGGCCATATTGCTGCCACTTCCCATCAATCCAAGTACTCCAATCTAGTGTCACACACACACGGACCAAATCCCAAAAGACTCCTGCGGTGGTAGGGGACAGCGGCGGCTTTTGTTTTTGTCTGATTCTAGAACACTGGTGTTGCTGATACATTGCACAGTACTGCCAGTACTACATGGAGATTAAAAGCTACTGTCGTTTCTCCATCTCATCAAGACAAATGAGTTTTTTATGGATGGAATAAGGAAAAAGGGCAATGAGTCATCGTGGCAGTCATGATGGCCACATGGGGTGCTACTCCTCCGTCAGTTAGACATACATATAGGCGGGTTATTTTCTGTCAGACTACATCCAACATTTGCGGTGCCTCGTTTTGTTGCTGAGCCGCTGTGAGCGCTATTTCTGCTGCATTGAGCCGTCTCTGCTGTGACTGAGCCGCCGAGACCGTGTTGATCCAACTCCGCATTGAGCCGCCCTATGCGGACCCTGCGTCGAGCAGCCGTGATTCGTCTCCGTTTTCATCTGTTGCATGCCGCCGTTACATCTACCACGGCCGTGGTCCTCTGCTACAAGTTTCCCCCGCCGCGGTGGTTAAGCCGCCTCTGCTTCCATGACCAACGTCATCATGGATTCACCTTAAAGCTGGCCTCGTCTCATCTACGGCGGGTTAACGCCAAGCTTCCACCGTGTGTGATCGTGTACATGCTCTTCAAAACTCAAGGCATCAGTGTATGTATTTGTTGCTACTTCCTGACGCAAACACAGAAGGGAAAATACTACTTCAAGTAGTAGTCCACATGTTCAAAATTTGCTGCTATTATCATACATAAAATACTTCAGAAGATATTGATTTACAGAAAGACTCAGACGTGAGTCGCGGCCCTCACTTGAGTCGCCGGTTGCTACCAAGACATCTCCGGCACCACAGGCCTGACCCTCATCGCGAGTCGTCGCTGTTTCCATGACCCCATGCCTGATGCTGACATGTGAGCCACCCATCGCCTAGTATCAAGCTGCTTCAAGCCATCCTCACCGAACGGCTGCACTCTGAGTCATTGTTAAAATCGGGCTTCCATCATTGCTGCTCGGTGAACCAAGCGAAAACAATACTGGTCAAATTACAAAGTTGTTTCCATTGGAGCATTCACGTGGAAAGGAAGTTCACGCATGCATAATTGTTTTGAAGACCATTCTGCCAACTGAACTGGTGCACGAGTCCCCAGCGGTCTGTGTTGGCTGTCATAAGGAGAACTGAAGAGGAGAAGCGCCAGCTAACACCTGCCCAGAAACAACTCTAAAAGAATATATTGCATGAGGCTGACAGGGCTATTCAAAAAAAAGAGGCGTCTACATCATGCCACTATATCTCTGGTTGTCTCAGCTAGAAGATTGTTGCATCTGCACGTAAAAATCAGTACAACATTGGGGCAGAGGCAAGTTGGATCGATTGTTTTTGCTACTGCTCATGTCAAGAGCTATATCAAGACATTTTCTATGTCTTTGATCATCAGCATCCGTGTTCATGCGATAAAAATACCAAGTGCTATTTTTTTGTCTATTTTTAAGTATACGTTAATTCATCTGAGCAAAACTACCTTGCCCTGTTGTATTTTATATGCAGGAGAATTACCTTTTACAAAGTGGTATTATACCGCGGAGGTGGAGGCACGCCAACATCATTCGGCACAGGTGGTCATCCTTACTCAACGGACTCCCGCACCGGTTTACAACGTCGTGGCCGTTTCTTGTGATCGCATCGGCTCACAATGATGTGGCCGACTCTCTCGTCCATGCTGGCTTACAAACACCGCAGCCGACTCTCCCATCTGTACCGGTTTACAACGTCACGACCGACTCATCTGTCAGCTCCCGCGGCCGACTCGGCCGTGATTGATTTCAGCTTCACCATGGTGATCATCAACTAAGCGGTGGATATTTTCTGGCTTAACATATCAGGTGAAATCCATCCAGTATATTTTTATATTATATATTACTTTCTTTAAAAGAGAAATTACTCTGGTTTGCAAGTTCTCCAATGCAGGACAAGTTATATCACTGAGCTGTTGAATGACTCATACCGATTTATATCACGGTCAAATATGGGGAATCTCAAGCCAACTTCTCGAGTCGTCTTAAGACTCGGGGGGCTACGATTACATGACTTAGCAAATATTGTGAGATTCAAGACCTGGGGTCATTGGAGGGAAGATAACCTAGTTTCGGAGGACACCGCCATATTGATGAAAATTTAAAGGCCTTCAGAAAATTGTCGATTCAAAATAAAGATTCCAGTTTAAAATCTGGTTCAAGAGACATCTCTTTCCCGTAAAGCTTTGAAGCTCTCAAATCCGGTTCAAACATCCGGCTCAAGGTAAATTTGTTTGTTACAAAGCTTTTAAGCTCTCAAATCTGGTTCAAACATCCGGCTGAAGGACAGTATGTATCCCACAAGGTTTTGAAGTTTTCAAATCCGGTTTAAAGTTCCGGTTCAAAAAGAATTAGTCTCTCGCAAGTTCGAGTTCTTAGAAAAATTAAAGGTTTCCAAAGAGAACTGGAAGCCATGATGCCCAGTTCAAACATGGGTGTCCTGCCTTACGGCTTATCTTATTATGGTCACTAGGGGGCTTCCTGTTCAAACATAGGTCGTATTCGAACCAAAGAGAACATAGCTGTCGGTACCCTCTTGATCGGCACACTGCCAAACTCACTAGGGGGCTTCTTGATCGTATCTGAATCATAGCTTAACCCATTTTGGGTCCGACTTGGATCGTATTCGAATCAGGGTCATTAAAAACCTCTCAAGGTCATTTGGGGGCTTCCTGTTCAAACATAGGTCGTATTCGAACCAAAGAGAACATAGATGTCGGTACCCTCTTGATCGGCACACTGCCAAAGCCACTAGGGGCTACATGATCGTATTCGAATCCTAGCTTAACCCCTTTGGAACGGTTTACTGGTCATATTCGAATCAAAAACCTCGATTATTATTTGGTTTAAGTTTTTGCAAACAACCTTTGGTTTTGTCTTGAGACTTTTTTGTTCAGATCTAAGTATAAGTGTGGTTTAAATTTAACCCGGCTTAGTTTTGGACGATAAGTCACCAGCATGTGACAATCATCATATTTTTGGAAGTATTGGCTTCTAACGATTGGGTTATCACCCTTACTACACAGTTCATGTAAACTGGCAGTACAAATTCAATATCACAGTGGTTATATGTGAGGTATTATGACTCGCCCTACGGTAAACCGCCAAGGGATCTTGTGATCTACTTGTGTGCAGGATAAGACTACATTTGGGTGGTTATCCGCCCTGGCTTTTGACGTTAAGTTGCTAGGGCATACGTTGTTTAAACTATGTGCAGGATTTACAAAGCTATGACTTACATAAATGGTTAAGTTCAAGCCCATCATCAAAGATTGAAATTGGTGTCTCAAAAGGGTTATCAATTCTTGATTTTCTCAAAGGCTATAAGCCGTCAAGTTATAAAAATTTCGGCTTACAATGGAGGCGTATTAAATTGCCATCGGCAAAGAGCCGCCGGGTATTTAAACTCCAGATTTACTTATCAACAGATGAGGTATTCAAAGTCGCTTTGGCCCAACGGCTATTATTTTATCAATGGATATGATTTATTCTACAATGGAAGGAATAGTCCCAAGTCGCTGCAGGCTTACGACCCGGCACTTGGGGGCTACATTATTTAAATTGAGATTACATCAGATATGCAAGTCCCATGTCACTGCCAGCATGCACCATGGCACTTAGGGGTTAATGTAAAGTAACTTTTTGTTCAACTTATTGAATACCCGACTCATCACATTGTAATGACCCGGCCCTTGGGGGCAACCAATTGCTCCTGTCAAAAATTCAAGGTACACAAGCATTAATCCATTATATTGAACGGTCCACTATTCAGTTGGTAGAGTACAAAGCTCTTAACCTTGTGGATGTGGGTTCAAGCCCCATGGTGGAGATTATATTATATGATGTTATTATCAATAAATTATATGCAAAGTCCGAGCTCAGTATTATCTTACTAAGCCGGCCCTTGGGGGCTACACGTTGCTGTTCAAATTTACATGGTTATATCTACAAAGTCCCTGCTCATTATTGCATAATGACCCGGCCCTTGGGGGCTACACTGGTTGAAGTTTTCATGAGCATAAGGCAATTACAAGTCCCAGGTTGCTGCAAGCATGACAACCCGGCACCTGGGGGCTATAGGTGATATGCATATAAGGGAGAAAAAATCTTCAAATTCTCAGTTTGGAGTAGACCAGATTAACCCGGTGTCTGCAACAATCATGACCTGGCATCATTTATTTTATAACCTGGCAATTTTGGCAATCATAAATCGGCAAGATCTACATCTTTAAGTCGGCTGAATATCAGTTGAATATTTCAAGACCAATATTTTTGTCAAGTCAGAGCATTGAAAGCTGACTCAAATGGATTATTTCTTATAATATTTCTCTACAAGAGCCAATTTCAGCAAATTGGTTATGAAGCTGGCCTATTGACCCGGATTTTTTAGAAGAAGTGCCTGGATTTTTTGCATTGGCAATGTTTGGACATATCTGTTAAAAGAGATTTGCTATAAGATCTTGAGTATGCATCCAGGAGGAAATGACAAAGACTTAAAGATGATCTGGTGCCGGTTCAGGAAAATATTTAACCCAGAGCACAACCTATCAAGTTTGTTCTTGTGTTTATTTTACAGGATCAGTTTAACATGGATAAATCCAAATTAAACTGGGGGCTAATGTTGGGGATATACCCCGCGATATGACCCGGCCGGAAGTATGACCGGGCCGGGCTTGGCGTTTTCATTGGTAACCCGCCGGAGTGGCGACTCACGAACTTGGCAACTCACGGATGGCCCTAACGGTGGGTCAGATAGAAGACTAGGCCCAAGGCCCAGAAGGCCGGCTCACGTTTATGATGGGACTGTTTAATAGGAAAGGCATAAGAAATATTCTCCTACAAAGGAAGCAAGACTAGGACTCCACTTGTAATAGGTTAATCCTAATCCTACTAGGACTAGTCATGTAACCCGCCCCTTCCACATATATAAGGAGGGGCAGGGCTCCCCAAAGAGGGACAAGCAACAAGAAATAATATCTAGGGCTAGACACAAAGGGGGAGCCGGCTTATGCGGCGACTCTCTCGTGATGATAATGAGACCTAGCCACAAACAACATGTAGGGCTATTCCGTATGATGTTTCCCGGGGCCCAAAGCTGTCTAAATCCTTGTCTTCTGTGATGATCCGCCTCGCGTCTCTCGTCCCGATCAACCCCTCTCAAGCTACCACATAGATGTGCTGGCCTCATGACTAAGTCCTCACACTAGGACATCTGCTGTGACAAATCCATGACACAACCTGAAAATCCAAGAAGAAAGGAACTGCTTCTGACATGTTCAAGCTGGATGACGTTTCTAAGTCGGAGGTAGCCCTTGACTCTCTTGGCCTGCTTTTTAACAATCTTATTGACACTGACTATTGCTAGGATGACACGGGGGCCAGGCAGGCAGTAGAAGAAGAGGTAACTATTTCCTCCGACTCAGCCCCTTTGCCAAGACAGAAACCTCGACTAGTAACCCGGAAAGTAAGGTTTTCACACCCTTTGGCTTATTTGGATCCTCATTTTTGTTTGAAAAAGCAGCAACATGAGAGCTGCCGTTAGGCCCAGACCAAGGACGATAATGAATTGCCCTCTGGCTTACCAAAAACTCCTCGGAAACGCCAGAATGAGGTTTATTTCATTTTTGACTTTTGCATTTGTCAATGAATCTATTTCCTTACTCTCTTAACTGTAATTTTACCATTGTAGGAAGTTTCTCGCTCTTCTGGTGATTCTTCACAAACTCAATTTCCGGCTTTCAAGACTGCCCCTGGGTAAAGAAAATTATCTTTCTTCTGCATCTTTAAGACTACATCATTATACTAACTCATGAAATCCTTCTTAGCGGTCAAGCAAAGCCCAAGAAAACCAGGGTGGCTAAGTCGGCGGAAGACCCGAAAGACCCTGCTCCTGAACCAGCAATACCAATTCCTGCTCCTGATCAATCTGAAGCACCAAAAGACCCTACCATGAACATTCAACCCGACCTTCCTGAGCCGTCAGCTGATCAGACCATTCTCAATCCATCCACCGTCGGGCCGTCCAGCTCAGCTAACCCGCCGGCGCCTTCTAAGAATGACGTCCTAATCACTGGTAGCAGATTCGTTGAGCCGAGCAATCCAACTGTACTGGCTAGGCACTCTGCCAAACAAGAGGCTTTGGAAAGGCAGAAAGTGCGGTTTGACATCTCTCACTATGCTCACCTGAATGTTAGTGATGTGTTGTCTGGATATCTTAGTCATGTGCATTCCAGTCATGACTCTGACATTGAGATGGTCAAGCAGCTGCAACTGAAATATGAGGTATGTTCTCCGGCTTTCACTAGTTTACATATGCTCTGCTAGCCCCCAAGTCTCCGGATTATGATGAACCTGAATGATCTGTAGACTTGTGATATAGGTTGATGCTCTATCTTAGATTTTCCCTAAGTCCAGCGGATTAGCATAAATTTCACCTGTAGTCCCCAAGGGCCGGCTTAATTTATCATGAATGAGCCGGTACTTGACTTTCATAACTTTCTTGAATCAGTCCAATCAAATAGTGTGATCCGGCTCAAGATGAAAAAAAATTCTTTAATATCATGCATTAGCCCCCAAGTGCCAAGCGTTGTTACTTGTAGAACACTTGGGACTTTAATCATGGAAGAGCCATTTTGTATTTAAAAAATTTCTTTGGCAGACATTAGCCCCCAAGTGCCGAGTGGTGTTGCGTTGCAAAGTACTTGGGACTTTAATCATTGTTTCCTTTATTGAAATAAATTTTTAACACATCTGTGCATGTGTGTAGACCGCCATAACTGAATTGGGTTCTCAATTGACTGACGCAAAGACCCGGCTGGCGGATCAAGAAACTGAAATAAAGAATGCTGACTCCAAACTCCAGTTGAGCCTCTCTGAAGCAGAAAAACTGAAAACTAGTTTTGATGACCTTGCTGATACAGCGTGCTGAGACAGCCGAGGCGGCTCTCAAGGAGGTTACCACAGAGCTCACCGGCTTAAAAAACCGCGTGTCTCAGATGGTCTCCGCAATCTTTGGTGAGTCATTTGTATTATTTACTTACACTCTATTTTTGCCAGAAATATAAGTCGCCTGCTTAACCCTTTAAAATACTCATAGGTCCACGGAGCAGCAATCTGAGCCAAAACAGCGTCACAAAACTCAAGGCGGTTTACACCCTGGTGGAGCAATTGTACACTGGGGCTCAATGGGCGCTTGCTATTATCTCCCCAGCCAACCAAGGACCAAACCTCTTGAGTGATGTTTTGAAGAAGTTATCTATCTTACCCGCCAGATTCCAAGAGGTCAAGCGGTCTTGTGCAAGAGCTGGAGTCCTAACTGCTCTAAGCCGCTCCAAAGCCTGGGTGCCAGAACTAGACCCGGCGGACGTAGCCAAAGGGTATCCCCTTGAAAGAAGACGGGACTCCGTTTGACCCGGCGGACGTAGCCAAAGGGTATTTCCCCTTGTCGCTTGTGTGAGGGGAGTTCATCCTCAGGCTACTATCCTTGGTGATGAGACCAATAATAAGTATTAGCCGGGTTTTGATGTTGAGAATAAAAAGATGGCGATGTCGTTGTATAAAGTGACAGATATCATCCCACCGGTTTGCCAACACACCTTTGCCCTAGAAATTGACCCGTCTGGTCTAATTGACGATGAAGCTGGGTTTGTTGCTCTTCATCGCTTTGATTGGTCCAAGCCCAGTTTCCAACCAGTGGAGGAAGATGACCCAGCGAGGGAGGAGTCGTAACCATCCAACAAATCTGGCTGAGATTTCAATGAACCGGCTTTTAGCTTAGCATCTGCTTAGAAGACGGAACAATTTTAACATTTTGGGCTCCCAACACCTGGTAATAGGCTAGCTTTAAAACCTACATGTTCTACCTATGCCATCGTGTATATCATACTGCGTTCGACATTTTATCCATCATGTCAATATATGTTGTCTATCCTTTATCATACCTGTAGTGTTTAAACCTATTCATGTATGTAAAAGATGAGAAACTGTCCTGGCGGTTTATCATTGGATGGGTCAAAACACCCAATACATAACTATGAAAGTACCATACTGGAATAATCAATACTAGATGTAAAGATAAACAAGGCTGAAAAAGCCTTTGATTAAAGAAAAAACACAGATAAGTCTGTTTATGAACGACAATGTCATACCTGTGTTCTTTGATTCTGGACTGCCGGCTTATGTGACCCGGACAGTAAGGGTGACAACCCAATCGTTTTATAAGTGAATATTCCATATGCCTGATGACTGTTATACATTGGCAACTTAATGTCAAAGAACCAAGCCAGTTTAAGTTGAAACCAAACTTATAGTTAGATTCAAGACAACAAAAAACCAAATAAACAAAAGAGTATCTTTCAAACAATGTAAATCAATCATTAAGAAAAATTTGGAGGCTTCTGATTCGCATATGATCAGTAAACCGGACCAAAGGGGTCAAGCTAGGATTCGAATACGATCATGTACCCCCCAGTGGCTTTGGCGTTGCGCTGATCAAGAGGGTACCGACAGCTATGTTCTCTTTGGTTCGAATACGACCTATGTTTGAACGGGAAGCCCCCAAATGACCTTGAGAGGATTTTAACGACCCTGATTCGAATACGATCCAAGTCAGACCCAAAAGGGGTTAAGCTATGATTCGGATACGATCAAGAAGCCCCCTAGTGAGTTTGGCTTTGCGTCGATCAAGAGGGTTACGACAGCTATGTTCTCTTTGGTTCAAATACGACCTATGTTTGAACAGGAAGCCCCCTAGTGACCATAAATTTTAAAGGCTAGACTCGAATACGATCATGAGCCGGACCGAGAGGGTTAAGCTTAGATTCGAATACGATTAGCCCCCAACTGGTCATTTAATAATTTGGAAAAATAAAGATATGTGATCAAAAAAGGACAGAGGTATGTACATTATGAGAGCCGGTGGCTCAAGTGTAGTAAGGCCGAAGATGAGCAATATTCCATGACTAGCGGGTCTCTTCCTCCGACTTACTTGAGTCTTTGTGCTCTCGAACATCGATAAGGTAATATGACCCGTTGTTCAAGTTCTTGCTAACCACAAAGGGTCCTTCCCAAGGTGGGGATAGCTTGTGCACCTCAGATTGATCCTGGATGAGCCGGAGCACCAGGTCACCTTCTTGAAAGGCTCTGGACTTAACCCAGCGGCTGTGATAACGGCACAGGTCCTGTTGGTAAATCGCTGAGCGAGCCGCTGCTAAGTCTCGCTCTTCATCTAATAAGTCAAGCGCATCCTGACGGGCTTGTTCGATATCAGCTTCAACATAAGCCGCCACGCGGGGCGAGTCATGACGGATGTCACTAGGCAGGACTGCTTCTGCTCCATAAACCATGAAAAAAGGTGTATAACCCATAGACCTGTTAGGGGTGGTATTGATACTCCATAGTACCGAGGGTAACTCCTCTACCCAACAACTCGGCGTCCGTTGTAAAGGAACCATAAGCTGGGGCTTGAGACCTTTTAAGATTTCCTGGTTTGCTCTCTCAGCTTGACCATTGGATTGGGGGTGATCTACTGACGAAACATCAAGCTGGATATGCTCACGTTGACAAAATTCCTCCATAGCACCTTTGGAAATATTAGTACCATTATCAGTTATAATGTTGTGTGGAAAGCCAAAACGAAAGATCACCTTTTTCATGAACTGAATCGCCGTGGCTGCATCACACTTACTAACCGGCTCTGCCTTAACTCATTTTGTGCATTTGTCAACTGCCACCAAAAGATGTGTCTTTTTATCCTTGGATCTTTTGAAAGTCCCAACCATATCGAGCCCCCAAACTGCAAACGGCCAAGTAATTGGAATCATCTGCAATTCTTGAGCCGGCACGTGCACTCGTCGTGCAATCTTCTGACACCCATCGCACCTACTGACCAGGTCCTCTACATCAGCGTGAGCTATTAGCCAGTAAAACACGTGATGGAAATCTTTGGCCACAAGAGACTTTGAACCAGCATGATGTCCACAATCTCCTTCATGGATCTCACGAAGAATTTCTTGAGCTTCTTCAGGAGAAACACAACGTTGAAACACTCCGGTGACACTGCGATGATACAACTCACCATTGGAAATCATCATTGACTTAGACTGCCGGGTTATCTGTCTAGCCAAGGTTTCCTCCTCTGGCAACTCGCCCCACGTCATATAAGCCAAATACGGCAATGTGAAATCTGGAATGACACGAAGAGCCGCCACCAATTGTGCTTCTGGGTCTGGAACAGCCAAGGCCTCATCTATAGGCAACTTAAAAAAAAGGGTTATGCAGAACATCTAAAAAGGTGTTAGGCGGCACTGGCTTACGCAGAGATCCCAACCGGCTTAAAGCATCGGTTGCTTCATTCTTTCTGCGGTCAATGTGCTCCACCTGATAACCCTTGAAGTGTCCAGCAACAGCGTCAACCTCATGGCGATAAGCCGCCATGAGAGGGTCCTTGGAATCCCACCTGCATGATACTTGCTGAGCCACTAAATCTGAGTCACCAAGGCACCATACCCGGCTTAAACTCATTTCTCTAGCCATTCGAAGGCCATGGAGTAAGGCCTCATACTCAGTTGCGTTGTTAGTACAAGGAAACATCAATCACAACACATAACAAAAATTGTCACCTTGAGGAGAAGTTAAGACAACTCCATCCCCCGAGCCTTCCAATTGTCGGGACCCATCAAAATGAATCATCCAATATGTATTGTCTGGCTTCTCTTCAGGTATCTGCAACTCCGTCCAATCGTTAATGAAGTCCACTAGTGCTTGAGGTTTGATGGCAGTACGTGGCACATACTTTAAATCGTGAGAGCCAAGTTCAATGGCCCACTTGGCGACTCGTCCTGTGGCTTCTCTATTTTGAATAATATCTCATAAAGGAGCAGAGCTAACCACAGTGATAGGATGACCCTGAAAGTAATGCTTAAGCTTCCGGCTTGCCATGAACACCCCATAAACAAGCTTCTGCCAATATGGATATCTCTGTTTGGACTCAACGAGCACCTAACTGACGTAATAAACCGGCCGTTGAACCGGATGTTCCTTGCCAGCCTCCTTGCGCTCTACAACAATGGCCACACTGACAGCATGTGTGTTAGCAGCCACATATAACAACAGTGGCTCCTTCTCAATGGGAGCATCAAGAACCGGCGGCTCGGTGAGCTATCTTTTCAGATCTTCAAAGGCAGAGTTAGCAGCGTCATTCCAGAAAAATTTATCCGTCTTCTTCATCATCTGATACAACAGCATAGCCTTCTCGCCTAACCAGCTTATGAACCGTCTTAAAGCTGCGACACGACACGCCAGCCGCCGAACGTCATTGATGCACGCCGGCTTAGCCAAAGACGTAATCGCCTTAATTTTCTCTAGGTTAGCCTCAATGCCTCTATTACACACGAAGAAACCCAAAAGCTTACCAGCTAGGACTCCAAAAACACACATGGCCGGGTTAAGCATCATCTTGTAGACCCGAAGGTTATCAAAGGTTTCCTTCAGATCATCTACCAGAGTTTCCTTCTCTCTGGATTTCACCACTATATCATCCACATAAGCATGAACATTACGCCCAATCTGATTATGAAGACAGTTCTGCACACACCGCTGATAAGTCGCCTGGGCACTCTTAAGCCCAAAAGGCATAGATACATAGCAGAAGGCTCCAAACGAAGTTATGAAGGCCGTCTTCTCTTGGTCCTTCACTACCATCTTGATCTGATGATAGCCAAAATAAGCATCCAGAAAACTCAAACGCTCACAACCTGCAGTAGCATCAATGATTTGATCAATATGAGGGAGAGCAAAAGGATCAACCGGACAAGCCTTGTTTAAATCTGTGTAATCCACACACATATGCCAAGTGCCATTCTTTTTTAGCACAAGCACCGGGTTAGCCAACCACTCTGGGTGAAAAACTTCAACAATAAACCTGGCCGCCAAGAGCCGGGCCACCTCTTCTCCAATAGCCTTGCGCCTTTCCTTGTTGAACCGCCGAAGAAACTGCCTGACCGGATTAAATTTGGGGTCAATATTGAGAGTGTGCTCAGCAAGTTCTCTCGGTACACCCGGCATGTCAGAAGGCTTCCATGCAAAGATGTCCCGGTTCTCATGGATGAACTCCATGAGCGCGCTTTCCTATTTGGGATCCAAGTTAGCACTGATAATGAATTGTTTGGATAAGTCGCCAGGCACAAAATCAATCATCTTGGTATCGTCAGCTAACTTAAACTTCAGCGCCGGCTCATGCTCTATGGTTGGCTTTTTCAAAGACGTCATGTCAGCCGGGTCGACATTATCCTTGTAAAATTTCAACTCCTCTGTTGCACAAACAGATTCGGCGTAAGCAGCATCGCCTTCTTCACATTCCAAAGCTATCTTCCGACTTCCATGCACGGTGATAGTACCCTTATAACCCCGCATATTGAGCTACAGATAAACATAACACTACCGTACCATGAATTTTGCATAAGCCGCCGTCCAAATAGGGCGTGATATGGGCTTTCGATTTTGACCACTTCAAAAGTTAACTTCTCCGCCCTAGAATCATGCTCATCTCCAAAGGCTACTTCCAGCTCAATCTTACCAACTGGATATGCCGACTTGCCAGAGACTACTCCACGGAAAATGGTGTTGGATGTCTTAAGACTTTTGTCAGTCAACCCCATGCGACGGAATGTCTCATAATAGAGGATGTTGATGCTACTGCCTCCGTCCATGAGTACTTTAGTGAATTTATATCCACCAACCTGAGGGGCCACCACCAAGGCCAGGTGACCCGGATTATCGACCCGGGGAGGGTGATCTTCCCTACTCCACAAAATAGGCTGCTCAGACCATCTCAAATAACGTGGAACCGCCGGCTCAACAGCGTTCACAGCTCTCTTATGAAGCTTCTGGTCCCTTTTGCATAAAATGACGGTGAATACGTGATACTGCCCACTGATCAGCTGCTTTGGGTTACTCTGATACCCGGATTGCTGCTGCTGACTACCTTGGCCAGATTGCTGATTATAGCCGCCTTGATTGCTTTGAGGGCCCTGGCCATGAAAATCGCCGCCTCCTGAGCCGCCGCCCGGGCCATGAAAGCCGCCACCGCCTGAGCCGTTGCCAGGTCCATGATTACCGTCGAACATGTTAGAATTCTTGAAAGCCTTCATGATCATACAGTCTTTCCATAGATGGGTGGCCGACTTCTCCCGGGTGTCGTGTCTTGGACAGGGTTCATTTAGCAACTGCTCGAGGGTGGGACCTGACCCGCCTGACCGAGGAGGTGGCATCCCCTTACGTCGTTGGTTGTTGCCCTGTGCGCTAGTGTTAGCCACAAACTCCAGACTACCGTCAGCCTTACATTTATTATTACCTCCTTGATTTGCCGGGTTATGCTGATGACCTTTGCTATTGCCGTTGTTCTTTCCCTTCCCTGTCTTCTCTTCGTTAGACGCGGGATCCTTGGTACTATCAAAATCGGCGTATTTGACCAGTGCCGCCATCAGCTGGCCCATGTCATTGCAATCACGCTTGAGCCGCCCCAGCTTCTGTTTCAGAGGTTCAAAACAGCAATTTTTCTCCAACATTAAAACTGCGGAGCTGGCATCCATCTTATCAGATGAATGTATTATCTCCTTCACCCGGTGCACCCAATGGGTTGTGGATTCACCTTCCTCTTGCTTTCAATTAGTCAAGTCCACAATCTACATGCGTTGCTTGCATGTATCTTTGAAGTTCTGAATAAATCGGGCCTTTAACTCTACCCATGAGATGATGGAATTGGGTGGCAACCCCTTCAACCAAGTGCGAGCTGTTCCATCCAACATCATGGTGAAGTACTTGGTCATCGCTGCGTCACTGACCTCCAATAACTCCATGGCCATCTCGTAACTTTCAATCCATGCCCCGGGTTGTAAGTCAGCTGTGTAATTAGGCACCTTCCGAGGCCCCTTGAAATCATTTGGCAAGCACTCATTACGTAGAGCTGGCACCAAGCAAGGGACACCTTCAGTCCTCGTGGTCACACCTGCTTCAACAGAGGTCGTTGGATAAACCGGAAAAGCTTGGTGAACTGCCTTCTCAGCTGCCTGTTGAACCGCCCGCTCAGCCTCTTGGTGAATCCTCTCCTAGTCAGCCAAGAGCTCCATCATGCGCCGGGTCATACCTGTGCGGCTGGTTACAGTGCTGGGCGTTGCTTGACACGGCCGCGGAATCCATATGCTTGCTATAGCTTGGGCTCTGGCTTGGGCAAGGGGTTGAATGAATCATGTCTCGATTGTAAGAGTATGACTCCTGCTGTGCCAGAGCCGTCTGAAGAAGTTCTCTGACCATTCGCGTTTCGATCGCCGTCGGAGAGTCTCCTTCCATGGGGAGAGACGCCAAACGCACCGATGCAGCGATCAGATTCTCCAGAGGGCTAGGAAAATGACCCGGTGGTGTCGATGTATAACGAGGCGGAGCAGTATTCATACGAGGGGGCTCCATAGCCCGCGGCTGACCCGCCGCCCGGCCCTGGGTGTTGTAATCCGGTTTGCCTCTGGCGGGTTACTGGTACCGGCTCCGGGTGTGTGGAAGAGGTTCCTAGGATCGTAAGTCAGGGGCAGACGTGACTGAGTCTTCTGGTGCCTCCTCCTCATGACCTCGTTTGATGCGTTCAGATTCACCGAGAGCTAAAAAGCCTCTAATTGAAGCTGCTGAGACCGGGCGTCCAAAGCCGCCCGCTCTGCAGCCATCCGGACGTCCTCCGCTGCCAAGTTTTCCTTGCCTTGAGCTACCTCCCCACGTAACCGTGCCACCTCCACATCATGCTGAGCCTTATCCGCTGGTTCGACCATGGCGGTCAACAGGGTCGTCATTCTATCCATGAGATCCATCAGCACCTGAGCCGGCGGTCGCGCGGGGTCTCTTGACCCGGCCGCTGCCGACCCGGTGGTTATCACTGCTACAGCCGTAGAGTTCTGAGCGGGCTGTGTACCAGCCATGAAGATCCCTGCTTTGTTCAGTGGCTCAAAGGGGTCCGGAATACTGCTGCCATCGGAACAGCCCCCAAGCCCGCCATCTTGTAGTTGATACAATGAATCCGTCTCACCTGTGGACGACTCGCTGTCAGAGCAGACAGCCGTCCCACCGCGATTCACAGATCCTTCAGAGAACTCCCCTCCATGGATGCAACCCATGAAGGCATGTTTCACGGTAGGCTCAGTCCGGGCGGGTCTCGCACGCTGACTCATCTCGATGAGGTCGGTGCAGATGTCCAGCTAAGGGCCCGGCTCGCTGATCCGGCCGACGAAGACGTGGATTCCTCCGAAGGGGACCCGGGACCCGTACTCAATTGAGCCGGCGTCGGGGCCCCAGCCTGCGTCATCGATGTAGGGCTTGCCGCGACGACTCTTGGTCATCCGGCCCACAATGTATCCCTTGAGCCCTTCGAAGCTTCCCTTCAAGAACTCAAATCCATAGTGCGATGGCCCCATGGTGGGCACCAACTATCATGGAATTGTCACGGCAGATGTCCTAGTGGAAGGACTTAGTCGTGGAGCCATCACAACTAGGAAGCTTAAAGGGGTTAATTGGGATAAAGGACATGAGAAGTTTATACTGGTTCGGCTCCTTGCGGTGAAGGTAAATCCTAGTCCAATTGATGTGGTATTGCTAGGTTTCGATGACCAAGGAGCGAAATACGCTAGCTTGGCTCTCGATCTGTTTTTTCTTGCCCTAAGCCGCCACCGGGTCGTCCCTTTATATACACGGGTTGACGCCCTGCAGCCTACAGAGTCCCGACCGGCTCATACAACATGTCCAGCTCGGTGACGTCTTTTACATGCCTTACTTTACAAGTCTTATCATACATGGTGGTTTATACTCATGGCCTTAGGCCGCCTCTGGGCTTCGGCCTACTACAAGCCTTATCATAAACTGTCACCTTGTGTACTCTTTGGGTTTCCTTTAATTAACCCTTCATTGCTATTGACCCAGCCCCTCCTGGGCGGGTCATTCCTGGTAGTTATATCCCCAACAATACCCATTAAGCTTTGCTAGTCTTGATACCCCATGGTAATGGGATTGCTGAGTCCTCGTGGCTCATAGATTACTACAACAACAGTTGCAGGTATAGGTAATGCGATGATCATGACGTGAGAGCGATGTTTACTTGTTTTGGAGTTCTTCTTCTTCGTCGTCCATCTTGGGATAGGTTCCTAGTCGGCAGCCTGGGCTAGCAGGGTGGATGTCGTTTGAGTTTCTGTTTGTGTTTCATCTGTAGTCGGGTGTTGTTCTCATGTATGATGTTTGATGTATTCATGTGGCATTTGTATGCCTTCTATGTATCCCCAACTATTATGTAATGGTACGATGTAATGATATCCACCTTGCAAAAGCGTTTCAATATGCCGCTCTATCCTTGGTGGGACCTTCGAGTTCATCTCGGATAGGATCGCATATTGGGTGTGACAAGTTGGTATCAAAGCCTCGACCGACCATAGGAGCCCCCTTGATTGTCCGTAGTTGGCCGTTGTCAAGTATAGAAGAAAATTTTTCTGAGTCTAGTTATATCGGAGAGTAGGACTTCTTTTTACTCCTCAGCCCCCTTCGTCGCTCTGGTGAGGAATCTTGACGTAGGTGTTTTGACTTACTCCTCTGCCCCTTCAAATTTTTTAGGAGCACGTAAGCTTCTTTTGATCATTGTGTTCTCAATCCTCTTTTCATCCGGCGCACTTCACTTCGAGTTGATTCGACCCTCTTTGTCTTCTGCAAGATCAGTCCTCAGTTCTTTCTCAATGATGATGTTTCCCGGTCCGAAGATAGACAATGTCATCCGAAGTTTTCTTTCTTTTTCCCCCCCCCCCCCCCCCTTTTCTTCTCAGAGTCGGAGTCCTTAATCGACTATCCATCCTACTCGTGTGAAGCCTTTGCATTCTTTCCTCAATTATTTCAATCAGTGTTTTTTCTCTTCAAGTTATTCGTCGGTTCCCCCCTCCAAGTTGCCTTTGTTTTACCCGCCCTCCCACCCCTTTTCTAAAGGAAATATGCCCTAGAGGCAATAATAAAGTTGTTATTTATATTTCCTTACATCATGATAAATGTTTATTATTCATGCTAGAATTGTATTAACCGGAAACTTAATACATGTGTGAATACATAGACAAACAGAGTGTGACTAGTATGCCTCTACTAGAATAGCTCGTTAATCAAAGATGGTTAAGTTTCCTAGCCATGGACAAGAGTTGTCATTTGATGAATGGGAGCACATCATTAGAGAATGATGTGATTGACTTGACCCATCCGTTAGCTTAGCACTAGGATCGTTTAGTTTATTGATATGGCTTTCTCCATAACTTATACATGTTCCTATGACTATGAGATTATGCAAATCCCGAATACCGGAGGAACACCTTGTGTGCTATCAAACATCACAACATAAATGGGTGATTATAAAGATGCTCTATAGGTGTCTCTGATGGTGTTTGTTGAGTTGGCATAGATCGAGATTAGGATTTGTCACTCCGTGTATCGGAGAGGTATCTCTGGGCCCTCTCGGTAATGCACATCACTATAAGTCTTGCAAGCAATGTGACTAATGAGTTAGTTGCGAGATGATGCATTACGAAACGAGTAAACAAACTACTAGATTTAACTAGGTATTGAGATACCGACGATCGAATCTCGGGCAAGTAACATACCGATGACAAAGGGAACAACGTATGTTGTTATGCGGTTTGACCGATAAAGATCTTCGTAGAATATGTAGGAACCTATATGAGCATCCAGGTTCCACTATTGGATATTTACCGGAAGTGAGTCTCGGTCATGTCTACATAGATCTCGAACCCGTAGGTTCCACACGCTTAACGTTCGATGACGATCGGTATTATTAGTTTATGTGTTTTAATGTACCGAAGATACTCCGGAGTCCCGGATGTGATCACGGACATGATGAGGAGTCTAAAAATGGTCGGGACATAAAGATCGATATATTGGAAGGCTATCTTTGGACATCGGAATGGTTCCGGATGAGTTCGGGCATTTTACGGAGTACCGAGAGGTTATCGGAACCCCCCGGGGAGTCAATGGGCCTTAATGGGCCCTAGTGGAGAAAGAGGGCAGCAGGCAAGTGGTGGGGCGGGCCCCCCTAGGCCCAAGCCGAATTGGTTTAGGGTTTGGGGGGGCGGCCCCCCTTTCCTTCTCCTCTCCTCCTCGTTCCTCCTTCTTGTAGTAGGAATAGGAAAGGGGGGTCCAAACCTACTTGGAGTAGGATTGCGCCCCCCCCATTGGGCGCGCCTCCTCCTAGGCCGGCCCTCTCCTCCTCCCCCGTTTATATACGGGGGAGGGGGCACCCCATAGGCACACAAGTTGATTGTTTAGCTGTGTGCGATGCCCCCCTCCATAGGTTTCCACCTCGGTCATATCATTGTAGTGCTTAGGCGAAGCCCTGCGCCAGTAACTTCATCATCACCCTCATCACACCATCCTGCTGACGAAACTCTCCCTCGGACTCAACTGGATCAAGAGTATGAGGGACGTCACCGAGCTGAACATGTGCAGATCGCGGAGGTGCCATATGTTCGGTACTTGATCGGTAGAATCGCGAAGACGTTCGACTACATCAACCGCGTTTCATAACGCTTACGCTTTCGGTCTACGAGGGTTCGTAGACATACTCTCCCCCTCTCGTTGCCATGCATCACCTAGATGGATCTTGCGTGTGCGTAGGAAATTTTTTGAAATTACTTGTCGGTGTACAAAAAGAGGGGTACACTTTTTGTACCCCTATAACTGTGCACGGGCAGTCTGAGCCACGGGCACCACCACACCAAGCAAGGCAAGGGAGGTGAGCCAGGGTAAGACCGAAGCTCAAGAGAACTAGAACGACGCCAAGGCCAAGACCACGAAGAGCAAAGGGGACGAAGCGGACTCCCCCGGCAAGATCCTTGCCGGGAGACAGTTCTAGCAGCCCCGGCAAGACCCTTGCCGCGGCGACTCGTCCCGCACCTACGGAGCAAATCATCCTTGAGTCCACTGCCCCCAAAGGGCAAGGATTCGGAGACATCCCCGTGGTGGCATGCAGATCTTTGTGAAGACATTCAAGATTAGATACGAACTAAGGAGACGACAACCCTTGGCGGGATCCCAGCCGAGGAAGACCACAAGGCCCCCGGCAAGCGCCTTGCCGAGGATGACAGCAGGCGCCTCGGCAAGACCCTTGCCGGGGCCCCGGCAAGGCCCTTGCCGAGGACACCCGCAGGGCCACCATCAGGCCCACGCCAACTAAACCTCCACCACCGCAGGCATGCAGCTGCCGACCCAACCAGCTGGGCAGGCACCTGCGTGGTGGCATGCAGATCTTCATGAAGGCCCACCATTGCGCCACCTCAGCTGCCTGCCTACCTACATGGCATCTCAGGCATCGCTGGCCAGGGCGCGTGTCGACACAAGAAGGAGCGCCGACGGACGAGACAGATCTCTCCCCCGTCCCCGATAAAGCAAGGACAGCTAAGCAAGACGCATTAAATGCGCCTTGTCATGTAATGCGAGGGATAACCTCGCATCACTGTACCCTTTCCACCTCCTGTGTGCCATTGTGGCAACCCCTTTTTCTATAAAAGGAGGCCCGAGGCGACAAGAGGAAGGATTCGGCTTTTTGGAGCTCCTCACGCCCCATAGCTAGCTCAAGAACATAGATATACAATCCACCAAAGCAGGAGTAGGGTTTTACGCATCCTCGCGGCCCGAACCTAGATAAACGAACCATGTGCTATCTGTTTGATCCGCTCTTCTCACGACCCTGCACCCCGCTAACCACAGTAGGGATTCTTGTTATCCCATAGGTGTCGTTCCCACCGACATCTTTGGCGCGCCAGGTAGGGGGTGCAGTTTTGAGAATCGGCTCTAGCAATCAGCGCAGCACTCCTTCGTCTTCGTGGCTCTTGGAGAGGGAAGGAGGCCAGAAGATCAGCGCTCGAGCGACTACAAACAGAAGCTAAGTTACATTGGACCCTGGATATTTCCATTCTATTACATAAAGTTATTATGCTTGGAGCTATCATTCTTTGTACAAAAATAAACCTGTACGCAAATGGGGCCTTCCCCGATCGGCAATGCCTTTGTTCTGTTTCGAGTCCGCTCAACAGTTCAAATGCCTGCGTTGAAAACGGTAGGGTAGCCTTCTGCAATTGGCAAGGCTCTCGACTCTGACTCGAGTCAAACTCGACAGTTAAAGCGGCTGCGTCAAAGGTGGTAAGGTGGCTCACCCGGAAGCACGCTCACCCGGCAGGCCAATGGGGACCCGTCCCCAAGACGCCACCTTGGGTTTCCGCGCCGGCAAGCTTACCCAGCTGGCGTAGGGTGGACGTACAAAGAGGCAACAAACAGGAAAATAGCATGCATAATCCCAAAAGTACTGCAAAGTTATATTACATCACATCATCGTTGCGGTTCTAACTAAAGATGAAATTTGTCTTGGTCATGAAACTGCAGCGGCAGTGAAGAACGGGATGCCTAATCCCGGTGCTGGCCTTCCACCCTCTTGATTTCGTCGATGCTGCTGATGACGGGCTTGATGCGCTCCTTGAGCACCGTGAGGTCAGTACCATCCGGCAAGCTATCCATCGCGGCATCGAAATCGAGGTCAGGATTCCAGTATGCCATCTTGGTGAGGACATTGGTCATGACCCCCCGGCAAAGTCGCCGGGCATCCCCGGCCAACGTGGCCGCTCGGTTGGAGTGAAGATAAGCTAAGGCTCCAAGGACGCCCTCGAAAAACTGGGTCAGCTTGGTGTTGAAGGTCCCGCTGCGCTCAGGGGTGTACCTCATGTTTGGCATCCCCATGGTGGCCAACTGCGAGGTGACCCTGCCGGCGACGTCCTCTAGACGGCTGATCCATCTGTTCTCACCTGCCACATATTCCTGGTGGGAGGCGGCCTCGTTCGCCCGCAGCTGCTTCTCCTCCTCCAGACTCCTGGTCAAGGTCTCCTCCTGAGCCCTGCTCTCCGACAACATCTTCTCAAGATCCTCCAGCTTCCGCTTGAGATCTCTAACGGAGTTTTGCACTTCGGAGAGCTCCCCAGTCCTGCTGAGGACCGCTCCTTGTGCCTCCGCCAAGGTGCTGTTGAGCGTGCTCTTCTCGTTGGATAGCTTGAGGGCCTGCTCCTTCAGCTCGTCCCGCTCCACCTCCAACTCCCTTACTTTGCCGGCATGGGCCAGAGCCTCGGCATCGAGTGCCTCCTTGTGCCTCTGCTCCAGCTCGCGAGTCCGCCGCGCGACAAGGGCCTCAAGCTCCTCATCCTTGCCACGGAGCACTGCGGCAAGCTTCGCCTCACGCACGGTGAGGTCCTCTTCGTAGGAATCCAGTGCGGCTTGATGCTGGTTCCGGACGGCCTCGGCCGCGGCAGCCAAGTTCGCCGCCTTTTCCTGGGCCTTCTCGATGTCAGCCATCTTCATGGTGAGCTCGACATTGCGCTTGGCCAATTCCTCCTAAAAGGCCCTATGCTCCTCGCGTGTCTGGTGGAACCAGGTCAACGTCTCAGCAACGCGCGCCTTGAAATCCACCTCCGCCTGGTCCACCGTTGCCGTCCTGGACTTAACCTTGTCCAGACGGACACGGTAGAGCGCTTGGAGTTTTCGGAAATTGGCCCCCACAGCGCGGAAAAGCTGCTCTTCTAGAGAACCATCACCGCCAACGCCCGGCTCATCGACAACCTCGAGCCCGGTGGCGGCAAGCACCTCGTCGTCAAAGACTTCCCCTTCGACGGGCGCTCGGGAACTTGACGCCCCTGGGAGATGGATGAAAAGATCGTCGCACACCTTCAGATATCTACCGGGGCCCGAGGTTGAGGAGGAGGGAGGCTGATCATCAACCACCTCTTCCTCGGCAGTGGCCTTGCCGGCTTCCCCGGCAGGCCCACCGTTGGCACCCTTGGCAGAAGCCTCGCTGGTCGCCTTGGCGGCCCCCGCAGCGGTGTCCTTGGCAGCATCCTTGGCGGCCAAGAAGTTTAGAGGGCTGAGGAAGGGGGATGGCTAACCAACGACGGCGGGCGACGGTGGAAGCTTAGGAAGGAAGGAAGAGAGGAAACAGCGGCTCTGAGATTGGAAAAGGCATGAGGAAAGAGGAGAAAGTGAGCAGCACGCACGCGGTTATTCCTTTTGTATGGGGGGAAACACGGGCCGCCTCCTTTCACATTAACTGTGGTGTGACGCATGCCCACGGGAACCAACCCCACGCATGCTGCCCATGTCACACGCACCTCCCCACGTCGCGCCACGTGCGGGAGTCGTGGGAAGCGCAGCGCGCGAAGAACCTTACCGCGGTAAAAACCGCCCCGCCTGCTCGTGCACCGTTTTTGGGCCTAGACCAACAACGCGTTGCGCTTATGTGTGGCCCAGGCCCCGGGGCTCCTGTCGGTGTACAAAAAGAGGGGTACACTTTTTGTACCCCTATAACTGTGCACGGGCAGTCTAAGCCACGGGCACCACCACACCAAGCAAGGCAAGGGAGGTGAGCCAGGGTAAGACCGAAGCTCAAGAGAACTAGAATGACGCCAAGGCCAAGACCACGAAGAGCAAAGGGGACGAAGCGGACTCCCCCGGCAAGATCCTTGCCGGGAGACAGTTCTAGCAGCCCCGGCTAGACCCTTGCCGCGGCGACTCATCCCGCGCCTACGGAGCAAATCACCCTTGAGACCACTGCCCCCAAAGGGCAAGGATTCGGAGACATCCCCGTGGCGGCATGCAGATCCTTGTGAAGACATTCAAGATCAGATACGCACTAAGGAGACGACAACCCTTGGTGGGATCCCAGCCGAGGAAGACCACAAGGCCCCCGGCAAGCGCCTTGCCAGGGATGACAGCAGGCGCCTCGGCAAGACCCTTGCTGGGGCCCCGGCAAGGCCCTTGCCGAGGACACCCGCATTGCCACCATTAGGCCCACGCTGACTAAACCTCCACCACCGCATGCATGCAGCTGCCGACCCAACCAGATGGGCAGGCACCTGCATGGCGGCATGCAGATCTTCATGAAGACCCACCATTGCGCCACCTCAGCTGCCTGCCTACCTACATGGCATCTCAGGCATCGCTGGCCAGGGCGCGTGTCGACACAAGAAGGAGCGGCGATGGATGAGAGAGATCTCTCCCCCGTCCCCAATAAAGCAAGGACACCTAAGCAAGACGCATTAAATGCGCCTTGTCACGTAATGCGAGGGATAACCTCGCATCACTGTACCCTTTCCACCTCCTGTGTGCCATTGTGGCAACCCCTTTTTCTATAAAAGGAGGCCTGAGGCGACCAGAGGAAGGATTCGGCTTTTTGGAGCTCCTCACGCCCCATAGCAAGCTCAAGAACACAGATATACAATCCACCAAAGCAGGAGTAGGGTTTTACGCATCCTCGTGGCCCGAACCTGGATAAACGAACCGTGTGCTATCTGTTTGATCCGCTCTTCTCACAACCCCGCGCCCCGCTTACCACAATAGGGATTCTTGTGATCCCATAGGTGTCGTTCCCACCGACATTACTGCGTTCCCCGATAGTGGTATCCGGGCCAGGTTTATGCGTAGATGTTATATGCACGAGTAGAACAAAAGGAGTTGTGGGCATGGGTATATATATATTGCTTGTCGTCACTAGTTGATTCTTGATTCAGCGATATTGTTGGATGAACCGGCTCAGACCGACAGTATGCTACGCTTATGCGAGCCTGGTTCTACCGACGTGCTTCGCACACAGGAGGCTAGTGGGTGTCTGTTTCTCTAACTTTAGTTGAATCGGTTTCAATGAACAGGGTTCTTTCTGAAGATCAAAAAGCAATCACTATACTATGTTGTGGTTTTGATGCATAGGCAAGAACGGTTCCTGCTAGAAGCCCGTAGCAGCCATGTAAAACTTGCAACAACAAAGCAGAAGACGTCTAACTTGCTTTTGCAGGGCATGTTGTGATGTGATATGGTCAAGACGTGATTATATAAATTGTTGTATGAGATGATCATGTTTTGTAACATAGTTATTGGCAACTGGAAGGAGCCATATGGTTGTCGCTTTATTGTATGAAATGCAATCGCCATGTAATTGCTTTACTTTATCACTAAGCGGTAGCGATAGTCGTGGAAGCAATAGTTGCCGAGACGACAACGATGCTTCGATGAAGATCAAGGTGTCAAGCCGGTGATGATGGTGATCATGACGATGCTTTGGAGATGGATATCAAAAGGCACAAGATGATGATGGCCATATCATATCACTTATTTGATTGCATGTGATGTTTATCCTTTATGCATCTTATTTTGCTTAGTACGGCGGTAGCATTATAAGATGATCTCTCACTAAATTTCAAGGTATAAGTGTTCTCCCTAAGTATGCGTTGTTGCTACGGTTCATCGTGTCGAGACACCACGTGATGATCGGGTGTGATAAGCTCTACGTTCACATACAATGGGTGCAAGCCAGTTTTGCACATGCAGAATACTCGGCTTAAACTTGACGAGCCTAGCATATGCAGATATGGCCTCGGAACACTGAGACCGAAAGGTCGAGCATGAATCATATAGTAGATATGATCAACATAGTGATGTTCACCATTGAAAACTACTCCATCTCACGTGATGATCGGACATGGTTTAGTTGATATGGATCACGTGATCACTTAGATGATTAGAGGGATGTCTATCTAAGTGGGAGTTCTTAAGTAATATGATTAATTGAACTTCAATTTATCATGAACTTAGTACCTGATAGTATTTTGCATATCTGTGTTGTTGTAGATAAAAGGCCCGTGCTGTTGTTCTGTTGAATTTTAATGCATTCCTAGAGAAAGCTAAGTTGAAAGATAATGGTAGCAATTACACGGACTAGGTATGTAACTTGAGGATTATCCTCATTGCTGCACAGAAGAATTACGTCCTGGAAGCACCGCTGGGTGATAAGCCTGCTGCAGATGCTGCTGGCCACGTTAAGAACGTCTAGCAAAGCAAAGCTGATGACTACTCGATACTTCAGTGTGCCATGCTTTACGGCTTAGAACCGGGACTTCAACGATGTTTTGAACATCATGGATCATATGAGATGTTCCAGGAGTTGATTTTAATATTTCAATCAAATACCCGGATTGAGAGATATGAAGTCTCCAATAAGTTCTACAGCTGCAAAATGGAGGAGAATAGTTCTGCCAGTGAACATATACTCAGAATGTCTGGGTACCACAACCACTTGACTCAGCCGGGAGTTAATCTTCCTGATGATAGTGTCACTGACAGAGTTCTTAAATCACTACCACCAAGCTACAAGAGCTTCGTGATGAACTATAATATGCAAGGGATGGATAAGAAAATTCCCGAGTTCTTCGCAATGCTAAAGGCTACGGAGGTAGAAATCAAGAAGGAGCATCAAGTGTTGATGGTCAACAAGACCACCAGTTTCAAGAAGATGGGCAAAGGGGAGAAGGGGAATTTCAAGAAGAACTGCAAGCAAGTTGCTGCTCAAGTGAAGAAGCCCAAGTCCGGACCTAAGCCTAAGACTGAGTGCTTCAACTGCAAAGGGACTGGTCACTGGAAGCAGAACTGCCCAAGTATTTGGCGGATAAGAAGGATGGCAAAGTGAAAGGTATATTTGATATATATGTTATTGATGTGTACCTTACTAATGCTCGAAGTATTAACTAGGTATTTGAAACTATTTCTATTGCTAATATTTGCAACTCGAAACAGGGGCTATGGATTAAGCGAAGATTGGATAAGGACGAGGTGACGATGCGCGTGGGAAATGGTTCCAAAGTCGATGTGATCGGCGTCGGCACGCTACCTCTACATCTACCTTCGGGGTTAGTTTTAGACCTGAATAATTGTTATTTGGTGCCAGCGTTAAGCATGAATATTATATCTGGATCTTGTTTGATGTGAGGCGGTTATTCATTTAAATCAGAGAATAATGGTTGTTCTATTTATATGAGTAATATCTTTTATGGTCATGCACCCTTGATGAGTGGTCTATTTTTACTAAATCTTGATAGTAGTGATACACATATTCATAGTATTGAAGCCAAAAGATATAAGTTTAATAATGATAGTGTAACTTATTTGTGGCACTGCCATTTAGGTCATATTGATATAAAGCGCATGAAGAAACTCCATGCTGATGGGCTTTTGGAATCACTTGAATATGAATCACTTGATGCTTGCGAACTATGCCTCATGGGCAAGATGACTAAGACTCCGTTCTCTGAAACAATGGAACGAGCAACAGACTTATTGGAAATAACACATACTAATGTATGCGGTCCGATGAGTGTTGATGCTTGTGGCGGGTATCATTATTTTCTGACCTTCGTAGATGATTTGAGCAGATATGGGTATATCTACTTGATGAAACATAAGTACGAAACATTTGAAAAGTTCAAAGAATTTCAGAGTGAAGTGGAAAATCATCGTAACAAGAAAATAAAGTTTCTACGATCTGATCGTGGAGGAGAATATTTGAGTTACGAGTTTGGTCTTCATTTGAAACAATGCGGAATAGTTTCGCAACTCACGCCACCTGGAACACCACAGCGTAATGGTGTGTCCTAACATCGTAACCGCACTTTATGAGATATGGTGTGATCTATGATGTCTCTTACTGATTTACCGCTATCATTTTGGGGTTATGCTTTAGAGACAGCTGCATTCATGTTAAATAGGGCACCATCGAAATATGTTGAGACGACACCTTATGAATTGTTGTTTGGCAAGAAACCCAAGTTGTTGTTTCTTAAAGTTTGGGTCTGCTATGCTTATGTGAAAAAGCTTCAACCTGATAAGCTCAAACCCAAATCGGAGAAATGTGTCTTCATAGGATACCCAAAAGAGACTGTTGGGTACACCTTCTATCACAGATCCAAAGGCAAGATATTCGTTGCTAAGAATGGATCATTTCTAGAGAAGGAGTTTCTATCGAAAGGAGTGAGTGGGAGGAAAGTAGAACTTGATGAGGTAATTGTCCCTACTCCCTTATTGGAAAGTAAATCGTCACAGCAATCAGTTCATGTGATTCCTACACCAATTAGTGAGGAAGCTAATGATGATGATCATGAAACTTCTAATCAAGTTACAACCGAACCTCGTAGGTCAACCAGAGTAAGATCCACACCAGAGTGGTACGGTAATCCTATTCTGGAAGTCATGTTACTTGACCATGCCGAACCTACGAACTATGAGGAAGCCATGATGAGCCCAGATGCTGAAAAATGGCTTGAGGCCATGAAATCTGAGATGGGATCCATGTATGAGAACAAATTATGGAATTTGGTTGACTTGCTCGATGATCGGCAAGCCATAGAGAATAAATGGATCTTCAATAAGAAGACTGATGCTTACGGTAATGTTACTGTCTACAAATCTCAACTTGTTGTGAAAGGTTTTCGACAAGTTCAAGGAGTTGACTACGATGAGACCTTCTCACCTGTAGCGATGCTTAAGTCCGTCCGAATCATGTTAGCAATTGCCGCATTTTATGATTATGAAATTTGGCAAATGGATGTCAAAACTGCATTCCTTAATGGATATCTTAAAGAAGAGTTGTATATGATGCAACCAGAAGGTTTTGTCGATCCAAAAGGTGCTAACAAAGTGTGTAAGCTCTAGCGATCCATTTATGGACTGGTGCAAGCATCTCGGAGTTGGAATATACGCTTTGATAGTGTGATCAAAGCATATGGTTTTATACAGACTTTTGGAGAATACTGTTTTTACAAGAAAGTGAGTGGGAGCTCTGTAGCATTTCCGATATTATATGTGGATGACATATTGTTAATCAGAGATGATACTGAATTTCTAAATAGCATAAAAGGATACTTGAATAAGAATTTTTCAATGAAAGACCTCGGTGAAGCTGCTTATATATTGGGCATCAAGATCTATTGAGCTAGATCAAGACGCTTAATTGACTTTCATAAAGCACATACCTTGATAAATTTTTGAAGAAGTTCAAAATGGATCAAGCAAATAAAGAGTTCTTGCTTGTGTTACAAGGTGTGAAGTTGAGTCAGAATCAATGTCCAACCACTACAGAAGATAGAGAGAAAACGAAAGTCATTCCCTATGCTTCAGCCATAGGTTCTATCATGTATGCAATGTTGTGTACCAGACCTGATGTGTGCCTTGCTATTAGTTTAGCAGGGAGGTACCAAAGTAATCTAGGAGTGGATCACTGGACAGCGGTCAAGAACATCCTGAAATACCTTAAAAGGACTAAGGATATGTTTCTCGTTTTATGGAGGTGACAAAGAGCTCGTCGTAAACTGTTACATCGATGCAAGCTTTGACACTGATCCTTATGACTCTAAGTCACAAACCGGATACGTATTTTTATTGAATGGTGGAGCTGTCAGTTGGTGCAATTCCAAACAGGGCGTCGTGGCGGGATGTACGTGTGAAGCGGAGTGCATAGCTGCTTCGGAAGCAGCAAATGAAGGAGTCTGGATGAAGGAGTTCATATCTGATCTAGGTGTCATACCTAGTGCATCGGGTCCAATGAAAATCTTTTGTGACAATACTGGTGCAATTGCCTTGGCAAAGGAATCCAGACTTCACAAGAGAACCAAACACATCAAGAGACGCTTCAATTCCATCTGCGATCCAGTCAAGGAGGGAGACATAGATATTTGCAAGATACATACGGATCTGAATGTTGCAGACCCGTTGACTAAGCCTCTCTCACGAGCAAAACATGATCAGCACCGAGACTCCATGGGTGTTAGAATCATTACTGTGTAATCTAGATTATTGACTCTAGTGCAAGTGGGAGACTGAAGGAAATATGCCCTGGAGGCAATAATAAAATTGTTATTTATATTTCCTTATATCATATAAATTTTTATTATTCATGCTAGAATAGTATTAACCACAAACTTAATACATGTGTGAATACATAGACAAACAGAGTGTCACCGGTATGCATCTACTAGACTAGCTCATTAATCAAAGATGGTTAAGTTTCCTAGCCATGGACAAGAGTTGTCATTTGATGAACTGGATCACATCATTAGAGAATGATGTGATTGACTTGACCCATCCGTTAACTTAGCACTATGGTCGTTTAGTTTATTGCTATTGCTTTCTCAATAACTTATACATGTTCCTATGACTATGAGATTATGCAACTCCTGAATACCGGAGGAACACCTTGTGTGCTATCAAATGGCACAACGTAATTGGGTGATTATAAGGATGCTCTACAGGTGTCTCCGATGGTGTTTGTTGAGTTTGCATAGATTGAGATTAGGATTTGTCACTCCGTGTATCGGAGAGGTATCTTTGGGCCATCTCGGTAATGCACATCACTATAAGCCTTGCCAGAAATGTGACTAATGAGTTAGTTGCGAGATGATGCATTACAGAATGAGTAAAGAGACTTGCAGGTAATGAGATTGAACTAGGTATTGAGATACCAACGATCGAATCTCGGGCAACTAACATACAAATGACAAAGGGAACAACATATGGTGTTATGCGGTTTGACCGATAAAGATCTTCATAGAATATGTAGGAACCAATATGAGCATCTAGGTTCCGCTATTCGTTATTGACCGAAAGTGAGTCTCGATCATGTCTACATAGTTCTCGAACCCGTAGGGTCCGCACGCTTAACGTTCGATGACGATTGGTATTATTAGTTTATGTGTTTTGATGTACCGAATGTAGTTCGGAGTCCCGGATATGATCACAGACATGACGAGAAGTATGGAAATGGTTGAGACATAAAGATCAATATATTGGAAGGCTATGTTTAGACACCGGAATGGTTCCGGATGAGTTCAGGCATTTTCCGGAGTACCGGGAGATTACTGGAACCCCCCGGGGAGTCAATTTGGCCTTAATGGGTCCTAGTGGAGAAAGAGGGCAGCAGGCAAGTGGTGGGGCACACCCCCCTAGGCCCAAACCGAATTGTTTTAGGGTTTGGGGGCCGGGCCCCCTTTCCTTCTCCTCTCCTCCTCCTTCCTCCTTCTCCTAGTAGGAATAGGAAAGGGGGGCCAAACCTAATTGGAGTAGCGCTACTAGGAAAACGCTTATACATAGTAGCATAGTAGTAGCGCTGGAAGGAAGTAAACACTGCTGCTATTTAGCAGTAGCACTTTTCCCGGAAAGCGCTACTAGTAACTCCATAGTAGTAGCATTGTGAAGCAGAAACGCGCTACTACTATGTGGGACCAGACGAGGCCACGACTGTTTTCGTAGTTGTAGCAGTGTACAGAAAAAAGTGCTACTACTAATAGTTTAGTAGCAGCGCTCTATTTTTATGCGCCTCTACTACTAGTGGGCCCCACTTAGTAGTAGCGCTTTTCCTGGAAAGCGCTACTACTAAGTCCAATAGCAGTAGCGCTTTTTGCAAAGCAGCGCTACTGCTAGTTGCGGCTGGCGCCACCTTTTCCACCCCCCTCCCCCCCTCCCCCCCCCCTTTCCCCCCTCTCCCCCCCCCTTCCCCTCTCCCCTCTCCACTCTAGCTCCACCATTGTTTCTCTTCTTCTCTCTTCCTCCTACCTCTCTTCTCTCCTCATTAATGGCACCCTCCTCCATAAATGGCCTCTCTCCTTCTCCTACAGCTCTCTTCTCTCCCCCATTAATGCCCCAATCCACCATAACCCCTCTCCATTAGTTAGGTAGCTAGATTCACCTCTCCTCCCCAACAACTAGATCTAGCTAGCTATTTAGCCAACCACACATGCTTTGTCGATCGTTCTCTCTCATCATCTAATTAACCGCGTGCTCTCGATCTCTCTCGGGAGAGAGATATATATATAGGTGAGTAAAAAGTTATTCATTTCAAGAATGGGAATATGTGTGTGAATGAGAATATGTGTGTTTGGTATATATATGGAGAGATTTGCGCTGGTGACATGCCCTCGAGTTGCTTATGTTTTGCCGAAATGTTGATTTATTTCCGTTTCGGTGAATTTCGAGCAAACTCATATGTCCTATTTTTAGGCAAGGTCATGCCAGAATTTTATATATATGACTTTGAAGCATGCATTATTTATTTCATAACCCTTTTGCTTGTTATACCGTGCAGTCAGCCATGAAGGTGAGTGGATGGAAGGTGGAGCGGTACATGCAATCTGCGGTGATGGACATGTATGCAAATAATCGGACTAGGATTAGATGTCCGTGTGCAAGATGCAAGGAAGGAGTCCTTTTGGACCCTTTTGATCATGGCACTCTGAAGGCGCACCTGCTGATGAATGGTTTCATGGATGGCTATACTCAATGGATAAGTGAAGCGGATGATGATGATGAGGACGTCCACATGGCAGGGAATAACGACATGGGGCTAGACGAAGAGATGACCGATCGACAAGAAGACGATGGCGCCGTACATGTCGGTGGGGAAGAGTCCGGAAATGACGACGGTGGCGGAGAAGATTCCGTACACGACGAAGAAGAGTATGGACATGGCGGAGAAGAGGTGGCGGTACTAAGTGCAGTCGTCCAGGACCCACAAGTTCGATACCTCCTTCACAAGAGTACGACTAGCGAGAGAGCTGCTTCTAAAGAGGAGGCCAAGATGACGCAACTTGAAGTAGACTCGAGGACTCTATTGTATGACAGTTGCGATCCCGAGGTGACCCTCTTGAGTTTCACGCTCGAACTTCTAAAGACGAAGGATAAAAACAAATGGACAGGTAAAAGCCTCGATGAGCATTTGAAGTTTCTACATAATAAAGTTCTTCCCGCGGGGAATCTATGTCCTACTAGTGTCGAGGAGGCCAAGAAAATCGTTTGCCCTTTTGATTTGCTGCACATTAGGTACCGCGCATGCATCAACAATTGCATCATTTATCGGGGGGAGCATGCGGGAAAAACCAGTTGTCCAGTGTGCAATGCTTCTCGATACAAGAAGGCGGGAAAGAAAGCTCCTTAGAAAGTTGTATGGTACTTTCCGATCACTCCTCGTCTGCAGCTGTATTTCATAGATCCTAAGGAAGCAAAGCTCATGCGCTGGCACACGGAGAGGAAGAAGCCCGACGATGGAGATGATCCGAGGCTGAGACACCTCGTAGATGGTATCCAGTGGAGAGAATTCAATGCAATATATGGATTTGCTGCAGAAGATCCAAGGAACATCGTGCTTGGTGCGAGTACTGATGGCATGAATCCGTTTGGAAACCAGAACACCAACCACAGCACATGTCCCGTGTTTGTATGGATGTAGAACCTCCCCCCATGGAAGTGAATGAAGACAAAGTACATACACATGAGCATGCTGATTCAAGGGTCGAAACAACCGGGAAATAGTATTAACCTGTATATGGTGCTTCTGCAAGAGGAGCTAGACACGTTATGGAAAACACCGGCATGGACATGGGACGCCAGCAAAGGAGAATATTTCCATATGAGAGCCGTGCAGATGACGATGGTGCACGACTATCTCGGTTACGGGTACACGTCAGGCCAGGTGTGCCACGGATACTACGGATGCACGAGGTGCATGGATGATACAACATCTCAGCAGCTTACATCAACGAAAGATGGCGGGTCCGGGAAAATCGTGTACATGGGGCATCGTAGATGGCTCGAGAAGGATGACCCGTGGACAAAGCATGGAGATCTATTCAATGGGTTGGTTGAGCTTCGAGGACCTCCACGTAAGAGGAGTGGCGCCGAAATCGATGAGTTGTTGAGAAACTGGGAACAATGCCCTGCACCGGGAAAGATTAAAAAGGCACCGAAGCCGCTGCTGAAGGTATGGAAAACGAGGTCTGCTTTCTGGGACTTGGAGTACTGGTCCAATCATGACACACCTCATTGCCTTGATCCAATGAATATCACGAAGAATGTCCTCGAGAGCTTGCTTGGCACACTGATGAACATGCCGGAGAAGACATGTTCCATATGACTTAGCTGGATTTCCAGTTCATCCGCATGTATGCGCTGTATCTGAACTACTTCATCAGGGTCGAGAAAATCAAATATATCTGTGTCGCGGACCCGTTCTATATGCACGAGAGCTTCTTGGAAGTTTGAAAAGAGCATCGTGACTATGCGAGCAAGTACCTCGGCGAATTCATGATCGCTAATAAGGACAAGGAAGTGATTCTCTTGCCTTATCATACCATGTAAGTCATCCGCACATATCCTTCCGTAAGTGTTAATCATTCCTTTGCAAGCATGGAGGCTAATTTGAGGTGTACTTAATTTGCGCAGCGGGGGGGGGGGGCACCGTCCTCATCGTTCTGTCCCCGGAATAGTCCCATGCGATGTACTTAGACTCATCGAAGAACCTCGGGAAAAAGGATTACAAGCACATAAAGAGTGTTCTCGATAGTGCCATGTTAACCTTCAGCCTGTCTGGTGGATATATCAAGGTGAAAAAGTACAGGAATCACGGGCTGGCTTTCGGTCATAAGACCGACTTCTGCTGCATCCAACAACCGCACACCAGTATGGCTGATGGATTCTACCTCATGCATCACCTTCTTGAGTACAGAAGGGATAATCAACACCTTCGCATGTCACCTAATACCAATGATGCCGAGATTGTAAGCTGGGCCACAAGCATAGGAAGGACACCGGATCATCGAATCAAAGCTGAGTTTTATCACATACAGTGTGAACTTGCCCAAGTGATCATGAAGGAGGTCCTCGAACAACAGGGATGTTCTACCATGGGCCAATCACGCGGGAAGATGTCCGAGCACTGCTACTCGCTCAACGTCTGGACCTGAAGCCTTTCAAGAAGCTCGAGTGCTTCCTCCCTGACTATGAAGATTAGACCGCCGACATGGAGTACTGATTGTTGATGACAATGTGTCACTACTATCTTTCTATGGCAAAACTTTGAATTATGATGATGGTATGATGAGACTAATGTATGTCTATGATATGATGAGAATAGTGTATGTTTTGTATGATGTGATGGAACTATTGTATAGTCTGTATAAATACAACACAAATACATAGAGGGGTGCGAATTGCTAAAAGCAGGAACATTAGCAGTAGCGCTGGAAAGCACCTAGCAGTAGCACCAGATTAGCAGCAGCGCTTCCTATGAACAAGCGCTACAGCTAACAATACTTATCGGTAGCACTGCCCATACCAGCGCTACTGCTACAACTTAGCTGTAGCGCGCTAGCAGTAGCGCTGGACCCAGTGCTACTGTTATGCATATTTCAAGCACGGCTACTTGGGTTTTCCTAGTAGTGTAGGATTCCCCCCCCCCTTGGGCGCGCCTCCTCCTAGGCCGGCCCTCTCCTCCTCCCCCCTTTATATACGGGGGAGGGGCACCCCATAGACACACAAGTTGATTGTTTAGCCGTGTGCGGTGCCCCCCTCCACAGATTTCCACCTCGGTCATATCGTTGTAGTGCTTAGGCGAAGCCCTGCGTCGGTAACTTCATCATCACCGTCAACACGCCATCGTGCTAACGAAACTCTCCCTCGGACTCAACTAGATCAAGAGTATGAGGGACGTCACCGAGCTGAACATGTGCAGATCGCGGAGGTGCCATATGTTCGATACTTGATCGGTTGGATCGCGAAGACGTTCGACTACATCAACCGCGTTTCATAACGCTTACGCTTTCGGTCTACGAGGGTTCGTAGTCATACTCTCCCCCTCTCGTTGCTATGCATCACCTAGATGGATCTTGTGTTTGCGTAGGAAATTTTTTCAAATTACTGCGTTCCCCAACATTTTCTTCCCGGAGTCTGAGCCTCTATTCGAGCATCAATTTCATTCGTGCGGAGCCTCTTCAGTCTTACCTCTATTGTCTCAACTGGTGAATTCTCGTCTAGTTCATCATTGTTCGTCTCGTTTTCCTTTTCGGTGGATCCAATTCATGTTTTTTGTTGTTGATCATATTCCTTTCCTTGACTCAAGTGTGTTCGCCTCTCGCCAGTTTATCCTTCTGGAGTGCTCTAGACATCTCAGAGGATTCGTGTTTGTGTTCAAATTAATTCGAGGTTGTCACCTCATTCGAGTCTTTCAATCATTCTGGTGCATCATTTCTCATTCAAACAATCCTTTACAATGGCGTTTCTTTTTAGTGGGCCCTAACCCATAGGTCTTTTCTCAGGATCTTACCTGACTCTTCTAATTTTCCTGGTGTATTCTCAAATTCTTTTCGAAGTTTGAGGTAAGAATGAATTTCATTAGTCAGATGCTTTTCCAAGATCGATTACAAATTATTTTTCATTGTTTGCTCAACCTCTTCGCTTTTCATTCTCCCGGAGTGTCTCAACAATTTTTGTGGTGTTTCTCGTCGTCATTCTATGCTTTGAAGACCGAAGAACAGTTTTCCTCTAAATCTTGTCCGTTCTCTCGGGGATTCGTGGTTCTAGCTTCATGTTATCCTCTCGAATTATTTCGTTTGTCAGAATTCTTTCCGTACCCATCCGGAGTATATCAAGAGTTGTTTTTTGTTTCGTTTCACCAAAGGCCATCATTCCTGAACAATTCCTCGTCCTCATATTCCAGCTATCATTCGTGCTTTCCTAATTCTTCCCGGTGAGGAATTATCTTTCTTCTTTTATTTTCAAATTCTTATGGTGGTTCGTTCAAGATTTCCTTTTCTATAGTTATCATATCAATTCGTTCGTTCTTCCCAGTCCTACCGGTGGTTCAGGAAGACCTTCTCAAATTTGCGGTATATCTCACTACAATCCTTTTCAAGAAGAATATGTGCATGCCAAATCCGTTTGTCATCAATTAAATTTGTTGAGGATAAGCACAACGTAATTCTTATTCTCATTTCCTCATGGTCATGTAATTCCTTCCTTTGAAGATTGTTCATGGTGAATAATCTCTTGGTTCTAAGTTGTTCATTTTTTGTTTTCCGGAGTTCCAAGTTTTTCTCGCTTGTCTCATTGTGAAGCTCCATCTAAATCATCGCAAGACTTTAATCTTATTCTTTCATCCTTCAATTATATCTCATCATCCTTTTGTTACCAAAGTTCTTCATGGTGGTTCGTTAAGGATTTAATTCTCAAGTATCTTTTCTTCTTGCGTCTCAACGTGCAATTAATTCTCCGCATTCTTTTGAAGTGGAGTTTTGCATTTCTTCATTCTTCTCAGCTATTCTATCATTTCCATTTGTGGCCGGTTATCACCTCATAATTTTGAGATGTTTTCCATAAGCCCACAACAAGCTTATACTTTTCGTTGTTGACAACTCTGTTCAATCCTTCCTTGCAAGGATGCTTCTTAATTCAATTATGGAAAAAATTGTCTTTTGTTTTCCCATTTCTTTTCATTCCAATGATTCCCTTATATTCTTCCATTCCGGAGGCAGTGTGATGTTGCTCTTTTCACCCATCATCTAGTTTACTCCTTGCTTATACATTTTATCGGAGTGTCAAGACCTCTTTTGAAGACCTTCTCGCCAATCTTTGCTTTCCTTTTCTACTCGGACACTATCGGAATTCTGTCATTCTTATTCCTTTTCTATCTTGTTCTAACCAAAGTGCTTTCTAAGTCTATCTTACTCATTAAGCCTTCGATTTTTCGTTATAATCACCATTCCTATTTTCTACCTGAGTGCTCTCAACTTTGTTAACATTCCCTCTTGCGCTCTTGTTTTACCTCATCCTCTTTCTCTTCCGTCTCATTCTTAAGATCTCAGGACGAGATCTTCTGTTAGTGGAGGAGAGTTGTAACGCCCCGAGACCGATGCGCCAGGTGTATTCCAGTTATTCGCCATCATTGCCATGTCATTTGCTTGCATGTTGCATTTTGCCATGTCATCATGTGCATTTCATCTGCATGTTTTACAAAACATGCATCCGTTCATGTTCTCCGTTGTCCGTTTTGGATTCTGACACTCTCATATGCCCCCGCCGCACCTTCCAGATCTCGTTTCCTGAGCGGGAGAAAAACATTCTCGGAATGGGCCGAGAGTTGACGAGCGGTCTTGGAATATCACTGGAAGACCGCTTGTCAAATTTCATTCCAGTTGGAGGTCGTTTGATGCCCCAACGGTTAGCCATCGGACCTCTTTCTTTTTGCAGCCCAGCAGCCATTCACATTAGCTCGCTAGCCCATCTAAACCCCATCCATGCTCATCGTTGTCGGATCACGATCGCGTCGGAGAAAACTGCTCCGAAAAATACCACTCCTAGCTCCTTCTGCCTATAAAAACACCTTCCCCGTCCAAATTTAAGAGAGCGAGCACCTTAACCCTAATCCGCCTCGTTTCCCACGCCCAAACAATGCCAACCGTCGCCTCCCACCGCGCGGGCCCGCGGAGCCCGGAGCAGGCCCGTGAAGCCCGGAGCAGGCCCGAGCGCGTCGCCGCTTCGCCGGAGCTCCCCGCCGCCGCCTCCACACCGCGCCACCACCTCCACGCTGCGTCTCGTGCTGCTTCTCGCCGCCCGTCGCAAGCCACCGCTGCCTCGCGCTCCACCGCCGTCTGGCCGAGCCGCGACCGAGCCGGCTGCCCTGACCCGCACCTCACACGGCCACCTGCCTGCGCCGGCGCACTGCTCCACCACCGGATCTCTGCTGGGCTCCTTCGCCAGATCCGTAGGCCAGGTGTGCCACGGGTACTACAGATGCACAAGGTGGATGGATGATACAACCTCTCAGCAGCTTACGTCAACGAAAGATGGCGGGTCCGGGAAAATCATGTACATGGGGCATCGTAGATGGCTCGAGAAGGATGACCTGTGGAGAAAGCATGGAGATCTATTCAATGGGTTGGCTGAGCTTCGAGGACCTCCACGTAAGAGGAGTGGCGCCAAAATCAATGAGCTGTTGAGAAATTGGGAACAATGACCAACACCGAGAATGATCAAAAAGCCGCCGGAGCCGCTGCTTAAGGTATGGAAACAAGGTCTACTTTCTGGGACTTGGAGTACTGGCCCAATGATGACACACCTCATTGCCTTGATCCAATGCATATCACGAAGAATGTCCTCGAGAGCTTGCTTGGCATGCTGATGAACAAGCCGGAGAAGACATGTTCCACATGACCAAGCTGGATTTCCAGTTCATCCGCATGTATGCGATGTATCTAAACTACTTCATCAGGGTCGAGAACATCAAATATATCTGCGTCGCGGACCCGTTCTATATGCACGAGAGCTTCTTGGCAGTTTGCAAAGAGCATCGTGACTATGCGAGCAAGTACCTCGGCGAATTCATGATTGTTAATAAGGACAAGGAAGTGATTCTCTTGCCTTATCATCCCATGTAAGTCATCCGCACATATCCTTTCGTAAGTGTTAATCAATCCTTTGCAAGCATGGAGGCTAATTTGAGGCGACCTTAATTTGCGCAGCGGGGGGCGTTCTCATCGTTCTGTCCCCGGAATACTCCCATGCGATGTACTTGGACTCATCGAAGAACCTCAGGAAAAAGGATTACAAGCACATAAAGAGTGTTCTCGATAGTGCCCTGTTATCCTTCAGCCAGTCTGGTGGATATATCAAGGTGAAAAGGTACAGGAATCATGGGCTAGCTTTCGGTCATAAGACCGACTTCTGCTGCATCCAGCAACCATGCACCAGTATGGCTGATGGATTCTACCTCATGCATCACCTTCTCGAGTACAGAAGGGATAATCAATGCCTTCGCATGTCACCTACTACAAACAATGCCGAGATTATCAGCTGGGCCACAAGCTTAGGAAGTACACCAGATCATCGAATCAGAGCTGAGTTTTATCACATATAGTGTGAACTTGCCCAAGTGATTATGAAGGAGGTCCTCGAACCAACAGGGATGTTTTACCATGGGCCAATCAAAACCGGCAGATCTCGAGTAGGGGGTCCCGAACTATGCGTCTAGGATCGATGGTAACAGGAGACGTGGGACATGATGTTTACCTAGGTTTAGGCCCTCTCTATGGAGGTAATACCCTACTTCCTGCTTGATTGATCTTTATGAATATGAGTATTACAAGAGTTGGTCTACCACGAGATCGTAATGGCTAAACCCTAGAAGTCTAGCCTATGTGGGTATGGTGATGAGTATATGTGGTGTCCTTTCCAGACTATCCCCTTCGGTTTATATAGACACCAAGGGGATCTAGGGTTTACATGGAGTCAGTTACAAAAGAAGGAATCTTCGGTCGCCAAGCTTTCCTTCCACGCCAAGTAGAGTCCAATCCGGACACGAGTATGGTCTTCGATCTTCATAGACCATCAGTCCGGCCCATGGATAACAGGCCGGACACCCGAGGACCCCTTAGTCCAGGACTCCCTCAGTAGCCCCTGAACCTGGCTTCAATGACGAGGAGTCCGGCGCGCAGATTTTTCTTCGGCATTGCAAGGCGGGTTCCCTCCTTCCGAACTCCAGAATAGTCTTCCGACGAAGTAAATATATCCGGACCTGTGTATATAATTGTAGAGAATATAATATCCCACGAGCCCAACTTGTTGATAACTATTCATGACATCGTATCATGCATGCCTGGTTAATATTTCCAACCATCGGCTAGCGAGCCGCCCCATGTCTCGAGGCGCAGTTTTACTGGCATGTCTCGTCAAGGCAGAGACCGTGTCCCTTTATTTACGGGATTTTCATTAATGCAGGCGTGGGTAACCCAACCGTTCCCTGGGTACAATTCATTGGTGATAGGTAAGTTTAGAGACCCTGGGGGAGACGCCCAGTATTCGGGGCCTTTATATAGAGACCCAGTCTCATCTTCTCCCCTTGCGCTTTGCTCCTTCCTCAACCCCAGCCACCCCAAGTTCCATCCCTCGGGTTCCAATCGCCACCAGCCCTAGTCATGTCCGGATCCAACCATCAGGGCCGGTGGGCGGCTTCTTCTGTCACAGAGGAGGATATTGCGAAGCTCCACGTGGCGAGGTATCTAAGCCCGGAAATCTTTCATCGGCTTCCCGCACAAGGGCAAGTCATACCGACCCCCAGATCTGGTGAGAGGGTAGTACTTGTATCCCACTACCTTCATGGTCTAGGGTTCGCACTCAACCCCTTCGTCCGGGGGCTCATGTTCTACTACGGGCTAGCTTTTCATGATCTGGCCCCGGACTCTACTCTACTCATCTCGACATTTATCGTCACGTGTGAGGCCTTACTCCGGACTCCTCCGCACTTTGGTTTGTGGCTCAAGACCTTTGATGTGAGGCCGCAGATGGCAGAGGAGGAGCAGGCAGAGTGCGGCAGCGTCATAATAGGCAAGCTGGCCGGCGCGGTTTGGCCCGAAGGATCTTTCGCCAAATCTTCTGACCTATGGCAGCATGGGTGGTTTTATATCAACGAGCGGGGCCCCAAGTGGGCGGCTACACCTACGTTCCGACCCGGTCCTCCAATCCAGCTCGCTTCATGGGTCAATAAGGGATTGGACTGGGGTTCTGTCAATGAAGTGCAGACTCTGCAAAGTTGCATCCGAAGCCTTACCGAGAAGGGCATCAATCTTGTGAACGTCGTTCAAATAATCCTAGTCCGCCGGGTCCTGCCATGTCAGCGGCGGCCTCTTCGTATGTGGGGGTTTAACCCAGAAGGGCGGCGGACTTTAGAGAACTTCTTCAGCAATACGCATGAAGGAATGTGGAAATTATATTTCGGGGAACGAGAGCAATGGCCGGACACCACCAAAGACGTTGGACTTGACTGCAATTATCCGGACACTCCGGTAAGTACTCGATATCCGAGCACCTTTCATTCAGGCATCTCTTAACAAGATACTGAACAATATGTCCCTGTACAGGACTGGATAAAGAAAGCGGTGCTAATCTGGTGTCTGGCGCCTCTTCCTGAAGGCCCTACGACCGCCCTGCTGACGAGAATGCTGATTCTGACACCGTACCAGGCGGCTATGTTCGGGGAAACCGAAATCCTTTTGCCCAAGGGTGAAAGTGGAGAGGGAGCCCTCCAAGGCAAGAAGTGGGTCGCCTCCGAAGGTCAGGAGGGGAAGCCTTCCAAGAGAGGAAAAACACCGTCATCGAGCGGCTTGGGCCGGGCGAGCAATGACGAGGACGAACCTCGAGGCAAACCATAAGCGAGGCTGGGGCACTTTAAACGCACCTCATTCTTTTCCTATTAGTGAAGTAATCATCCAATATATGTTCGTCCATGCAGGTTAATGTCTGGTGCTTCTCAATCGTCCTCCTCCTTGGTAGATCTTCTTTCGAAGGTGATGGAGAGTGACATGCCTTCTCCGGCCCCATCTCCCAATAGGGGGGATGATACCGAGGTATCGCCCCGAAGGGCTCCTCCCTAACACCAAGTAGTACAAGAAACGAGGAAGGCGTTACCCGAAGGCGGTGCCTCTGTCACTTGGGGTTCCGGGGTCAAGACTGGCATCCCCGAACTGTCCGGTTTACAGTAGGAGATGATTCTGGAGGCAAGTAAGCAGGTTCCTTCACAGGAATGCCGTACTCCGGTGGCGGTTTCTGAAGACCCAGGAGCGCCGGAAATGCTGACGGGCTTGCTACGACGAGCATCCATTTCATAAGAGCACCGTACCTTGATGGCTATGGTGGTCTAAAGGGTTCTATCCGCGAAGAGTGGATTTAACGAGGCCTTCACGAGCCTTCTAAGAGGTTTTGAGGTTTGTGATGTAGTTTTGTCAATTGAATTTTATTGACAGAATGCACCTGTTGTATATGCAGTAGCCCCTGAGACTCGGATTGTCTTTCAAAGGAAGCGATCGGAGGATCAATGAGATGTGCTTAGGTATTAACCTTGGTTTAATTTGAAATACAGGCTGCTTCTCCTCCTGTGGCTGCCCGGAATACGGAAGTGGCCGAACTGCAGCGAAAGCTGGACATTCCGGAGGATGACATTGCATTGATCAACAGGCGTCTTGACAACTCGCAAGGTATGTATTTCGAGCATTCTTTACATCAATGTGATTGACGTGGGAAAGAGCTTTGTATGAAATGTGCATGAAATGCAGATGGTGCTGCCGCCGTGGAGGCTCTTCGGGCGGAGCTAGTCCAGGCCAAGGAGCGGGCCCGGCTTAGTGATGCTCCTGCTGAAGGGGCGTCGATTGAACTGAAGGCCGAACAAGCTGCGTGATGCCAGGGCGAGGAGAAGGTATCCACGATGACACTTGCTTTGGAGAATGCTACTGGCCGCTGCGAATTTCTTGAGAAGGGGAATAAAGCCTTAACGGTTGAACTAGACAAAGCCCGACAGGAGGCAAGAGAAGCGCGATCAGAGTCTAGAGCACTCCGTGAGGAGGTTCGGCAGGTGAAAGAGATAGTGGTTGGAAAGCCTTTTCTGCTGCAGACTAAGTTTGGCGACCCGGACTATGCTCAGCTGAACCAAGTGTGGAGTTCTCCGGACGAGTATTTGGACTTGCCGAAGAGTTCTTCTGATGCAGAGCGATATTACCAAGCATGAGCCAGATATGCAACGGAGAAGCTTTTTTGGTCACAGTTCGGTGCATTGAAGCGCCTGCTGCTGCTCAATGAACAGATGGCCCAATGGCCCGAACTTCATAGGGTATCTGGCGCTGCCATGAAGGATGTTATAATCCGGTTGTGGCCAACCGAGCATGCGCCGAGTAGCAATTTAGGTTTGGTGCAGAAGCTTGTCGATGTGGTGCCGTGAATCGATGCTGCAAAGCGATCGGCGTGCATTGAAGGTGCACGGATGGCCCTTGCCTAAGTCAAGACATTATGGGGAAAGATGAAGGCCATCGACGTTGCAACGAAGGGTCTGCCTGAAGGCAGGGACCGTCCAGAACCGGAGTGTTATTTCGAAGACATTCTGGAGGCCGCCCGCTTGATAGAGGGTCAATGCTCGAAAAACATAATGTTCGAGTGAGGTGTATGATGATTGTAAAAGACAATTTTATAGTTAATCTATTTATGTTTTGCTCGAAAAGCTTGAATTCCTCCTGTGTGGTCATTTTAATATAATCTGAAAGGTTTCCAATCGTTGGCTTCAGCCCCCTCGTAGGAAGTACGGGGGTGTTCGGAAAAGCATTTAATCACTCTTTATCCAACGTCTTCGTCCATGAAGGAGGTGATAATGCGGCGAACCAGGAAATCGGACTATAAGGCATTAACACTTTCACTTAACCATAGGAGTTTTATGGTGGGGCTACGACATAGCCCCTGGTGTGTATGCGGCGTGTGGTGCCTTGCATATATGATCTGAAAAAGATCCCTCGTGTTACACAGAAAATCGCTAAAGATTCCAATAGTCGTCAAGTAGTTGACCAGCTCTCGCCGCATCATGACAGTCAATTTTCGGCTTTCTCTACTGAGGTGCTCGTCCGGTTTAGGCCAAGGCACAATCGCAGTAGTTCTCCCTTTACTACCCTAGCCGATAGAGCGGAACGTAGGGTAGCAAACACAGGAGCCAGGCAACCCAACTATTGACCCAAGACAATGATTCAGAGCTGATGCATATAAGGCCAAACTTGCGACGCCGAAGTACGCTATAGAGCTGTTCGGACTTTTACTGGTAGCTCATTCATTCCCATGCCGAGCCCCTGGCAGGGTATCTCGAGGTGCATCTGCAGAGTAGCCGTTAAGGCCGCACTTACTATTGAAAGAGTATGAAATCTCGGTTCAGATAAGACTTACTAAGAATGGAGCGATGTGCCAATGATAAATTCATGTATATATATAATAAAAAGAGAGAAACCATGGACCTGGCTATTTGACATGCTCAGGGTCGGTATTAGAGGAAAGAGGGCATAGTACAGGCTCGGAATAAAGAGTGTGGTCCAAAAAAAAGGTTATTTTGGACCTCCTATCACACGTCTGCGTCGCCCGTCCTTGGGGAGGGGAATCCTTAACAGAAGTAGCCCCTTAGGTGAGCATACGGATCCGAACTCCGATAGAGTCCGTTGTAGATGATGTCCAGCTGGTCACCTATTCTTTAGGGATGATACAGAAAAATAAGGTAAAAAGATAATAAAAAGTTACGGGAATGCTTGTAGGGTTGTCTGTATTGTGCTTCCGTCGATGCCCATGGTATCTTGAATGCGTAGTGGTGTGCGCGTGGTGCAAATTTTGCCAGTACAGTACGTGGGTGGTGGATGACGAACTGATATTCGCGTTCCTAAAGTGGTCGAACGTTGGAGGGAAACTATTTCTGGCTCCTGGCGTTCTGCTGGTGAGCCGATCCGTCGTCTTTATCGCCTGGCGGCCTCCTCCCCTTGTTATCAGTGTTAAGCTTGCCTGCTTGCTTGAAGACCCAACAGTTTCGGTTAGTATGATTAGCTGGCCTATCAGGGTGACCGTGAATCTGACATGGTCGGTCCAATATCCTGTCAAGGGTGGATGGTCCATCCTGGTTTGCCTTTAGTGGCTTCTTCCTTGACCGGGCTTCGGATTTTGAAATCCGGCGTTCACCGCCGTGTCGCGTATATTACTGTGACTATTGTGTTCGGTTCGTCGTGGCTAGCCGTTGCCATCTCGGATTTCGGAAGTGCCCGGGCCGCTGGCGTCGTTGCTTTTACGAGCAAGCCAGTTGTCTTCTCCCGCGCAGAAGCGGGTCATTAGAGCGGTAAGGGTTGCCATGCATTTGGGTCCTTCCTGGCCGAGGTGACGCGCTAGCCATTCATCCCGGACGCTATGTCTGAAGGCCGCAAGGGCTTCTGCATCCGAACAGTCGACAATTTGGTTCTTTTTGACTAAGAACCTGGTCCAGAGCTCCCTGGCTGACTCGCTGAGATCCTAGACAATGTGACTTAAGTCATCGGCATATAATGGCCGGACATATGTTCCTTGGAAGTTGTCTCGAAAGGCATCTTCTAAATCTTCCCAGTTGCCAATAGAATTTTCTGGCAAACTGTTTAGCCAGTATCGAGCTGGCCCTTTTAGCTTGAGAGGTAAGTATTTAATGGTGTGGAGGTCGTCTCCCCGGGCCATGGGAATATGGAGGAGGTAATCCTCGATCCATACCACGGGATCTGTTGTTCCATCGTATGATTCGATGTTAATGGGTTTAAACCCGTCTGGAAATTCGTGCTCCATTACTTCGTTAGTGAAGCAGAGAGGGTGTGCAGCTCCTCTATGTTGGGCCACACTACGAAGCACCTCCGGTGGGCTATGTTTACGGTGCTCGGACCGGGCATGGTTGGCTTTATAGCGTCCGAATAGGCGACCATCATCGGCGGTCGGGGTATATCTTCATGATCTGTACGTCGATCTTGTGCGTCTTGCTCTACCCTCCCTGTCTTGGTTGATATCGTGGGTATTCCCCCGAGCTGTTTTGTTTTGATGGCCGGATGGGTTGGTATGGTGCTCTGCTTGGGCTGCTGCTTTGTCTGGACCGAATTGTGGTCGGCCCGCTGCATTATTCGATGGTGGTATGGGTTCCATTGCTCTGCCATCGTGTTGAGGGAGCCACCTATTCTTGGGGTGGCTTTTGACTGGGCTGCTAAGGCCGTATTCTTTGGCGGCCAAGACCTCGGTCCATCTATCATTGAGCGAATCTTGGCTTGCTTGAAGCTGCAGGTGCTTCTTTCTTAGGCTCCTTGTAGTGGCTATAAGCCGGCGTTTAAAGCGTTCCTACTCGAGAGGTTCCTTGGGCATGATAAAATCCTAGTTGCCAAGGATCTCCTCTTCCTCAGAGAGTGGGAGATAATTTCTGTCCTCCGAGTCCCCATATGTGGTCTGTTCATCAGAGCTATCTTGCCTGCCTTCCTGTTCCTCCTGCTCGGATTCTATCTCAACAGGGTCTTTGTTGTCCGGAGTATCGTCTTCTCTAGTGCTAGCAGTGTTTTGTCTTGGGCGATGTGACCTAGGGCGCCGGTGTCTGGGCTGTGTGCCAGGCGGTTTATTCTTGACCGGATCCTCTTTGTCATCGTCGAGAGCGTCGTAAGGTGTGCCTATCATACACACATCATACCAGGAAGTGGCCATCTTGTGTCGAGCGGGTAGTAAGCTCTGGCCTTGCCCCTCATTGTCGTCCACACCGTCTATGTCTTTGGGGCGGGGGCCGGGCCTGTTGGTTAGGTTTTCAATAGTGGCTACGAAGTGGGTGGCGGGTGGGAAACAAAATTCTCCATCGTCCGCTGAAAGTTCGAACCGAACATAGTTCGGTGACGGGCCGTTTGCCAGGGATAGGTTTTTTAGCGAGTTTAGTATGTCACCCATGGGTGAGTGTTGGAAGACATCTGCGGTGCTGAACTTGAAGATCGATAACCGATTGAGTTTGATATACGGGGCTCATAGGGTTCGGAGTTCGACGTCGGAGGCGAGTCCGAGGTTCCGTTGATGCGGATACCGTATGAAGTGGAATCTGCGTGCGGCTCCAGCGCCACGAAATCGGTAGCCCCCGTGATGGGGTCGAGCTACCCATCTTTGGGCGACTTGATCTGCTCCGGATTTAAGGCCAGAGCTGCTACAGGAGCTATCTCCTAGATGCGGCCCGATGACAGGTTTAAGCCATGTTCATCGAGGCAATGGGGAGCGGTTGTCGCGGTCTCGAATCCATCGAAGATCAAATCTCCCCGGATGTCCGCGATGTAATTCAAGCTTCCGAATCTGACCTGATGGCCAGGGGCATAGCTGTCGATCTGCTCCAGATGGCCAAACGAGTTGGCCCGCAGTATGAAGCCACTAAATATGAAGATCTGTCTGGGGAGGAAGGTTTCTCCCTGGACAACGTCATTACTGATGATCGAAGGGGCCATCGATCCTTCTACCGACGGCACAGTGGAACTCTCAATGAAAGCACCGATGTCGGTATCAAAACCGGCGGATCTCAGGTAGGGGGTCCCGAACTGTGCGTCTAGGATCGATGGTAACAGGAGATGGAGGACACGATGTTTACCCAGGTTCGGGCCCTCTCTATGGAGGTAATACCCTACTTCCTGCTTGATTGATCTTGATGAATATGAGTATTACAAGAGTTGATCTACCACGAGATCATAATGGCTAAACCCTAGAAGTCTAGCCTATGTGGGTATGGTAATGAGTATATGTGATGTCCTTTCCGGACTATCCCCTTCGGTTTATATAGACACCGAGGGGATCTAGGGTTTACATGGAGTCGGTTACATAAGAAGGAATCTTCGGTCGCCAAGCTTGCCTTCCACGCCAAGTAGAGTCCAATCCGTACACGAGTATGGTCTTCGATCTTCACAGGCCAGACGCCCGAGGACCCCTTAGTCCAGGACTCCCTCCAAGATGTTCGAGCACTGCTACTCGCTCAACGTCTGGACCTGAAGCCTTTCAAGAAGCTCGCGTGCTTCCTCCCTGACTATGAAGATTGGACCACCGACATGGAGGACTGATTGTTGATGATAATGTATCACTACTGTCTTTCTATGGCAAAACTTTGAATTTATGCACGGCGAAACTATGTGATGTAACTAAACTGTGGTCCTGAACTAGCATAGATCGCTCTAGTTAATTAGTTTGGGTATGAGGAACTTCGTCATTTATGTTTACTATTGGTTGCTTGTATTTTGCAAATTATGCCTCCTTGTTTTCTTAAGTACATTATGTTGCATATTATCATTCAATTCATCAACTCACGATGTAGGTACATAGATCAGAGACGGCGAAGGGCTACTATGTCATGTACGTTGGGAGGGTTCCGGGAGTCTACGACCATTGGCGAGCCGCTCCGGATCAGGTGCACAGGTACCGGGTGCTAGCCATAGAGGGTTCGACAGTAGAGCCGAAGCGGAAAGTAGTTACTTGAGGTGGACACTCCAGCATGAGCAGGGGCGGGACCGCCGGTACTAAATAGTTGCGCTCTTGCTCATGCTGATCGCTCTTCTCTTCTACATCATGGTTTAGATAGAGATGATGAAACTTGTGTTGTGTGTGCCATGACCATGCAGTTGCACTTATTCGAGACATGACATGATCGCACTTGTGTATCGCTATTTTCGATATTTGATGATATTTGAGTTGAATGATGATGATGGTATGATGAGACTATTGTATGTCTATGATATGATGAGAATAGTGTATGTTTAGTATGATGTGATCAAACTATTGTATAGAGTATGTACAAATACAACAAAAATACGTAGAGGGGTGCGAATTGGTGAAAGCAGGAATATTTGCAGTAGCGGTGGAAAGCACCTAGCAGTAGTGTCGGATTAGCAGCAGCGCTTCCTATGAACAAGCACTACAGATAGGTATCAGTAGCGCTAGTCCAAGAAGCGCTACTGCAAACAATACTTACCGTAGCGCTACCCATACCAACGCTATTGCTAAAACTTAGTTGTAGCACGCTAGCAGTAGCGCTGGACCCAGCGCTACTGCTATGCATATTTCAAGTGCTGCTACCAGGGTTTTCCCTAGTAGTATAGGATTGCCCCCCCCCCTTGGGTGCGCCTCCTCCTAGGCCCCCCCCCCTTGGATTGCCCCCCCATGTGCGGTGCCCCCTCCACAGATTTCCACCTCGGTCATATCGTTGTAGTGCTTAGGCAAAGCCCTGCGTCGGTAACTTCATCATCACCGTCAACACGCCGCCGTGCTGACGAAACTCTCCCTCGGCCTCAACTAGATCAAGAGTATGAGGGACGTCACCGAGCTGAATGTGTGCAGATCGCGGAGGTGTCGTACGTTCGGTACTTGATTGGTTGGATCGCGAAGACGTTCAACTACATCAACCGCATTTCATAATGCTTCTGCTTTCGGACTACGAGGGTTCATAGACATACTCTCCCCCTCTCATTGCTATGCATCACCTAGATGGATCTTGCGTGTGCATAGGAGATTTTTTGAAATTACTACGTTCCGCAACATTATCTTCCTGGAGTCTGACCCTCTATTCGAGCATCAATTTCATTCGTGTGAAGCCTCTTCAGTCTTACCTCTATTGTCTCAACCGGTGAATTCTTGTCTAGTTCATCATTGTTCGTCTCGTTTTCCTTTCTGGTGGATCCAGTTCAAGTTTTTCGGTGTTGATGATATTCCTTTCCTCGACTCAAGTGTTTCCCCTTGCTCTTTCGCCTCTCGCCAGTTTATCCTTCCGGAGTGCTCAAGACATCTCAGAAGATTCTTGTTTGTGTTCAAATTAATTTGAGGTTGTCACCTCATTCGAGTCTTTCAATCATTCTGGTGCATCATTTCTCATTCAAACAATCCTTTCCAACGGTGTTTCTTTTCAGTGGTCCCTAACCCACAGGTCTTTTCCCAGGATCTTGCCTGACTCTTCTAATTTTCCCAGAGTTATTCCCAAATTCTTTTCAAAGTTTGACGTAAGAATGAATTTCATCAGTCAGATGCTTTTCCAAGATCGATTTAAATTATTTTTCATTGTTTGCTCAACCTCTTCACTTTTCATTCTCCTGAAGTGTCTCAACAATTTTTGTGGTGTTTCTCCATCGTCATTCTAAGCTTTGAAGACCGAATAACAGTTTTCTTCTAAATCTTGTCCGTTCTCTCAGGGATTCGTGGTTCAAGCTTCATGTTATCCTCTCGAATTATTTCATTTGTCAGAATTCCTTTCTTACCCATCCGGAGTATGTCAGGAATTGTTTTTCGTTTTGTTTCACCAAAGGCTATCATTCCAGAACAATTCCTCGTCCTCGCATTCCAGCTATCATTCGTGCTTTCCTAATTATTCCCGGCGATGAATTATCTTTCTTCTTTTATTTTCAAATTCTTATGGTGGTTCGTTCAAGATTTCCTTTTCTGTTGTTATCATATCAATTCATTTGTTCTTTCCAGTCCTACCGGTTGTTCAGGAAGACCTTCTCAAATTTGCGCTATATCTCACTTCAATCCTTTTCAAGAAGGATAAGTGCATGCCAAATCCGCTTGTCATCAATTAAATATGATGAGAATAAGCATAACATAATTCTTATTCTCATTTCCTCATGGTCAAATAATTCCTTCCTTCGGAGATTGTTCATGATGAATAATCTCTTGGTTCTAAGTTGTTCATTTTTTCTTTTCCGTAGTTCCAAGTTTTTCTCGCTTGTCTCACTGCGAAGCTCCATCTAAATCATCGCAAGACTTTAATCTTATTCTTTCATCCTTCAATTCTATCTCATCATCCTTTTGTTACCGAAGTTCTTCATGGTGGTTCGTTAAGGATTTAAATCTCGAGTATCTTTTCTTCTTGCGTCTCAACATGCAATTAATTCTCCGCATTCTTTTGAAGTGGAGTTTTGTATTTCTTCGTTCTTCTCAGCTATTAAATCATTTCCGTTTGTGGTTGGTTATCACCTCATAATTTTGAAATGTTTTCCATAAGCCCACAACAAGCTTATTCTTTTCGTTGTTGACAACTCTGTTCAATCCTTCCTTGCAAGGATGCTTCTCAATTCAATTATGGCAAAAATTGTGTTTTGTTTTCCCATTTCTTTTCCTTCCTATGATTACCTTATATTCTCCCGTTCCGGAGGCAGTGTGATGTTGCTCTTTTCACCCATCATCTAGTTTATTCCTTGCTTATACATTTTATCAGAGTGTCATGATCTCTTTTGAAGTCCTTCTTCTCGCCAATCTCTGCTTTCCTTTTCTACTCGGACGCTATCAGAATTCTGTCGTTCTTCTTCCTTTTCTATGTTGTTCTAACCAAAGTGGTTTCCGAGTCTATCTTACTCCTTAAGCCTTCGATTTTTTGTCACAATCGTCGTTCCTCTTTTCTACCTGAGTGATCTCAACTTTGTTAACATTCTCTCTTGCGCTCTTGTTTTACCTCATCCTCTTTCTCTTCTGTCTCATTCTTAAGATCTCAGGACGAGATCTTCTGTTAGTGGAGGAGACTTGTAATGTCCCGAGACCGATGCGCCAGGTGTATTACAGTTATTCTCCATCATTGCATTGTCATTTTCCTACGTGTTGCATTTTTTCATGTCATCATGTGCATTTCATCTGCATGTTTTTCAAAACATGCATCCGGTCATTTTCTCCGTTGTCTGTATTGGATTCCGACACTCTCATATGCACCCGCCGCACCTTCCAGATCTCGTTTCCTGAGCGGGAGAAAAACATTCTCGTAATGGGCCTAGAGTTGATGAGCGGTCTTGGAATATCACCGGAAGACCGCCTGTCAAATTTTGTTCCATTTGGAGGTCGTTTGATGCCCCAACGGTTAACCACGTTAACCATCGGACCTCTTTATTTTTGCAGTCCAGCAACCCTTCACAATAGCTCGCTAGCCCATCTAAACCACATCCATGCTCATCACCGTCGGATCACAATCGTGTCGGCGAAAACCGCTCCGAAAAATACCACTCCTAACTCCTTCTGCCTATAAAAACACCTTCCCTGTCCAAATCTAGGAGAGCGAGCACCTTAACCCTAATCCGCCTTGTTTTCCATGCCCCAACAGTGCCAGCCGCCGCCTCCCATCGCGCGGGCCCGTGGAGCCCGGAGCAGGCCTGAGCACGTCGCCGCTTCGCCGGAGCTCCCCGCCGCCGCCTCCACACTGCGCCACCACCTCCATGATGCGTCCTGCGCTGCTTCTCGCCGCCTGTCGCAAGCCGCCGCCGCCTCGCATTCCACCGCCGTCCGGCCAAGCCGCGACCGAGCCGGCTGCCCCGACCCGCACCTCGCCCAGCCGCCCGCCTGCGCCGGCGCATCGCTCCACCAGCGGATCTCCGTCGGCCTCCTGCGCCAGATCCGCGCCGCCGCCCCTGCACCTCACCACCAACCCGAGCACGTCGCCCCGCCGTCAGACCTCGTCGGCCCTTCCTTCCCTGATCCAGGCAGGATTGGGAGGAGGACGAGGCACCACCATCGGCCACATGGGCCCCGCAAGACGCGGCCCGGCGCACCCTCCCGGCCCGATCCACCGCCACCCTAGGCCTTTGATCGCTAGGTGAGCGCCCCCGCACGTCTATTCCTCGCCCAGTGCGCTGCTTAGCTATTCCTCGCTCTCTCATGGTTTTTTTCCTGAAATTCAGCTAAGTCCCCAAATCTGCTATGTTTTGTGTGCATCTTCATCATGCCATAACTTCGTGCTCATTGCTCCGTTTTACGTGTATGATATTTTAAAATGTTCATCTCTGAAGATGGTGTAGTTTGCATGCATGTTACTGTTCATCTTGATGTCTTAATATTTGTTACAGAAGTGTTAAGTGTTGTTAACTTCTGAAAACTGTTGTAAGTTATCGTTTTGTTATTTTCATATCATCTTGTGTGATTTTCTTTTGAGCATCATGTCAACATGTTTTAGGAGCATATTCATGCCATCCTTACAGTGGTGCAATCCATGCATTTTTTATGTGCCCTGTGGTGACTAGCACAAGCATGCAAAATGAGCTACTTGTTGTTTTTTATTTCAGCCACTTGGTGAATTCTGCTAAGTCTGAATCTTCTACATTATGTTGCCATGTTAACTTGATGCTACAAGTGAATCATTGCCTAATCTGGAGATACTCAATAAGGATGTTTTGGAGATCTTGTTATGCTCTATCCATCCATGTCCTTGTTTGCAATTATGACCTATTGCATCTTATTATTGCCATGCCCTAAAATTGCTAAATAATGTATGTCAGCCGGTTATCAGTAAGTTCAGTTTTGCCATGTGAATAGCTAGTGTTCTATGCCTCCTATGACCCTGTTATTGACATGAGTAGTTCTAAAAATATGCCTTATTGTTGTTGGGTACACTCACTTGCCATGATATGATTTATGATGAGTTAACCAAGCTTGCAAACAAATCTACTTGTCGCTATTTTTGCCATGTCCAGTAAATTCCAGTCCGTGAATCAGTTATCACTTGCATTCTTGCCATGATGTTTTGAGCATGTTCTAGTGGTTTCTGGTAGTAGCTCAGTGATCTTGTTTTGTAGTGCTCTACCTTTACATGCTTTACATGCCCTTTGCTGAAATGAAATGTTCCTCTAGCATATACTTTTGTTGTCTCAAAGTATGCATCATGAATCTGTTTTCTGCCATACTCTGTTTTTCACTAAGTCTCAGAATTTATTTTTAACTTCCTTACTTGTCTTGATGAATGCCATTGATCTAGAGGTTATATGAAGATGCTTAGTAATCATGTTTTGCCATGTTTAACCTGTGATCTAATTCGTTGCTTTTGTTTGTTATGATCTTGCACTGTAGCATGCTTGTTTCATGCATCCAACATGTCAACATGTTATTCCTGCTCACATGCATGCCCTGTTTTTCGCTAAGTCATAATCTGTGTTATAAACTTACTTGTTGCTTTGATCATGCTGGTTTAATCTTGATGCCTATGAACCTGAACCTTGATGTTATTTGAATCATGTAATCTATAATTTGAGTGCATATCAAGTTTGTGTCCATATGTTTCCTGTAGCATGTTGTTTCCTTGATTGCAAAGTGCTTAGTTGTTTTGGGCAGATTGTGTTGGAAACTTGTATTGAGTGTATGTGTTGAACCGTGGCTCCGTTTGGAGTATGCTCTACATGAAACTTGCTTGGTTTTTGTAACGCCCTCGATGCGGCTATATCTCCTACGTGTGGAAGCATGACTTAGAGGCATAACCGCGTTGAAAGCAATGTCGCAAGTGAGGTAATCTTCACAACAACCCATGCAAATAAATAAAGGGGAAAAGTACATAGTTGGCTTACACTCGCCACATCACACAAATACATAAATAAGTCATTACATTCATCCAATACACTCAGGGTCCGACTACAGAACCAAAATAAAGATCAACCCCCAAATGCAACAAAGTCCCCGATCGCCCCAACTGGGCACCACTACTGATCATCTGGGAAAGACACGTAGTAACGACGAGAGTCTTCATTGAACTCACACTTGAGCTCGGTGATATCATCTAGAGCGGTATCATCGATCCCTGCATCTGGTTTTGGAAGTAATCTGTGAGTCACGGGGACTCAGCAATCTCACACCCTCGCGATCAAGACTATTTAAGCTTATAGGTAAGGTAAAGGTATGATGTGGAGCTGCAGCAAGCGGCTAGCATATATGGTGGCTAACATACGCAAATGAGAGCGAGAAGAGAAGGCCAAAGCACGGTCGAACAACTATGATCAAGAAGTGATCCTAGAACAACCTATGTCAAGCATTACTCCAACACCGTGTTCACTTCCCGGACTCCGTCGAGAAGAGACCATCACGGTTACACACGCGATTGATGCATTTTAATTAAGTTAAGTTTCAGGTTATCTACAACCGGACATTAACAAATTCCCATTTGCCCATAACCGCGGGCACGGCTTTCGAAAGTTCAAATCCCTTCAGGGGAGTCCCAACTTAGCCCATCACAAGCTCTCACGGTTAACGAAGGATATTCCTTCTCCCAAGACAATCCACTCAGACTCGGCATCCCGGTTACAAGACATCCTCGACAACGGTAAGACAAGTCCAGCAACACCGCCCGAATGTGTCGACAAATCCCGATAGGAGCTGCACATATCTCGTTCTCAGGGCACACTCAGATAAGCAATCCGTACAACTAAAACCAGCCCTCGAGTTTCCCCGAGGTGGCGCTGCACGGGGCTCTAGTTTGGACCAACACTCAGAGGAGCACTGGTCTGGGGGGTTTAATGAAGATGACCCTTGGGCTCCGGAAACCCAAGGGAAAAAGAGGCTAGGTGGAAAATGGTAAAACCAAGGTTGGGCATTGCTGGAGGAGTTTTATTCAAGGCGAACTGTCAAGGGGTTCCCATTATAACCCAACCGTGTAAGGAACGCAAAAATCCGCGAACATAACACCGATATGACAGAAACTAGGGTGGCAAGAGTGGAACAAAACACTAGGCATAAGGCCGAGCCTTCCACCCTTTACCAAGTATATAGGTGCATTAAGATAATCAAGATAATATGGTGATATCCCAACAATGAACAAGCTCCAACAAGGAACGATCTCCAATCTTCACCTGCAACTAGCAACGCTATAAGAGGGACTGAGCAAAGCGATAACATAGCCAAACAACGGTTTGCTAGGACATGGTGGGTTATAAGTTTGACATGGCAATATGGGAGGCATGATAAGCAAGTGGTAGGTATCGTAGCATAGGCATAGAAAAATAGCGAGCATCTAGCAAGCAAAGATAGAAGTGATTTCGAGGGTATGGTCATCTTGCCTGCAAAGTTCTCAGAGTTGCCTTGATCCTTGAAAGCGTACTCAATGGGCTCGTCATTCACGTACTCGTCTCCCGGCTCCGAGGTGGATCTGGATCTAGGCACTGTAGCTTCACGCGAACCGAGGATCGCCGCAAAACCTGTTCGCCGAAGACGTCGGGGATCACCGGATCTGAAGGGGAAGAAGGGCGGCGAGGTCGGCGAGGTGGCGGCGCCGGCGCGGCAATGGCAGCGCGGTCGGAGACGGCGGGCGGCGGCCGGAGCGGAGGCTCGCCGGCGCGGGCGCGTCGGCGGCGGCGAAGCAGTCCAGCGCGGGCAGCGGCCGATGTGGGCGAGCGCGCCATTGGGCGCGGGGGCGCGATGAGGCGGGTGGTGCGCCTTGGGCCGGGCGGTGGGGTGATGTGGCAGCCCCTGATTGGCTGTGGCGGTGTGTCCGGCGGTGGTCGGACGTGTCCGGCCGCGCGGAGTGGGAGAGGTCTAGGACTAGGGTGGTTTTGATCCGGAATTTCGAGAGGGATGCCTTTTTATAGGTAGGAGGGGCTAGGAGGCTCCAAATTGAGCACAGTTTGCGGCCACGCGATCGTGATCGGACGCTCTACGTGATGGAGGGGTTTTTGGTGGGTTTTGGGCCACTTTGGAGGGGTGTTGGACTGCAACACACACGAGGCCTTTTCGGTCCCTCGGTTAACCGTTGGAGTATCAAACGAAGTCCAAATGGCACGAAACTTGACAGGTGGTCTAACGGTAGTAAACCAAGGCCGCATGGCAAGTCTCCGTCCAATCCGGAAATGTTTAACACCCGCACATGAAAGGAGGTAGAAAGGGACACCGGAGGACATAGGAGCATCGGAATGCAAAACGGACAACGGGGAAAATGCTCGGATGCATGAGACGAACACGTATGCAAATGCAATGCACATGATTACATGATATGAGATGCATGACCAAGACAAAAGCACATGAAGGCAAAAACCCGACAACGAGGAAATAGAATAACTTAGTGCCGGAAATGGCAAGAGTTGGAATACAAACAAGGTAGGTTACATCAGGGGTGTTACAACACTCCACCACTACGAAAGGATCTCGTCCCGAGATCTAGGACTGGAAAAACTCCGGGTACTCAGAACGGAGGTGGTCCTCGCGTTCCCAGGTGGCTTCACGGTCGGCATGATGTGACCACTTGACTTTCATGAATTTGATAGACTTGTTACCAGTCTTGCACTCAGTTTCTTCAAGAATAGCGACTGGGTGCTCACGATAAGACAGGTCTTCTTGGAGATCAATGTCTTCGAGGTTGACGGTGCGGTCAGGAGTCTTGAAACACTTGCGGAGTTAAGACAAGTGAAACATGTCGTGCATGTTTGCAAAGTTGGGGGGAAGCTCAAGTTGATAGGCGAGATCATCTCTCTTGCTGACGATCTTGAAAGGACCCACGTATCTAGGGGCAAGCTTCCCTTTGATACCGAAGCGACGAGTACCTTTCATTGGAGAGACATGGAGGTAAACATGGTCTCCGATCTCGAAAGCCAAGTCACAATGCTTACTATCATAGTAGCTCTTCTGGCGCGATTGCGCGGCTTTGAGATTATCACGAATGACTTTGCACATCTCTTCTACCTCTGTGATCAAGTCATTGCCAAGAAGTTGACGTTCACCAGTCTCTGACCAGTTAAGAGGAGTACGGCACTTCCTGCCATAGAGAATTTCGAATGGGGCCTTGCCTGAACTCGCTTGAAAGCTGTTGATGTAGGAGAACTCGGCATATGGAAGACAATCTTCCCACTTCATGCCGAAAGAGATGACACAAGCCCTGAGCATATCTTCAAAAATTTGATTTACTCGCTCGACTTGGCCACTAGTTTGAGGATGAAAAGTTGTGCTGAAACAGATGTTGGTGCCCATGGCCTTCTGAAAAGAATCCCAAAACTTGGAGGTGAAGATACTGCCATGATCTGAAGATATCAACTACAGAATGTCGTGCAGAGAGACAATCTGGGAGGTATATAGCTCTGCCAATTGAGCTGTTGTGATAGATTCTTTGATAGGAAGGAAATGAGCCACTTTACTGAGTTTGTCGATGACAACAAAGATAGCATAATTGCCACGCTTGGATTTTGGAAATCCAGTCACAAAGTCCATCTCAATGTGGTCAAACTTGCATTCTGGAATGGTAAGAGGTTGGAGGAGACCAGCTGGTCATTGGTGTTCTGCCTTCACTCTTCTGCAGACATCACATTCATTCACGAACTGAGCAATCTCACGCTTCATTCGAGTCCACCAATACGACTGCTTGAGGTCATGGTACATCTTTGTACTTCCAGGGTGAATAGAGAGGAGTGAATTGTGAGCCTCATTCATACTGACTTTACGAAGGTCACCTTTAGGCACAACAATGCGATCCTCGAAGAATAGAGTATCCTTGTCATCAAGGCGATAGCACTTGTACTTGGGTTGACTCTTGGCAATCCCAATCTTCACCTTCTTCACCATAGCATCAAGAAGTTGAGCCTCGCGAATCTGATCTTCCAAAGTAGGAGAGACTTGGAGGTTGGTGAGGAAACCTTGAGGAACAACTTGCAGATTGAGTTTGCGGAAAGCTTCACAAAGCTCGGGTTGGTAAGGCTTGATAATCAGACTGTTGTAGTAAGCCTTCCTGCTCAATGCGTCAGCAATTACATTGGCCTTGCCTGGAGTATATTCGATACTCGGATTATACTCTTGAATCATTTCGACCCAACGAGTCTGCCTGAGGTTGAGATTAGGCTGAGTGAAGATGTACTTGAGACTCTTATGATCAGTGAAGATGTCCACTTTTCTTCCCAATAAGAGATGTCTCCAAGTTAAAAGAGCATGCACAACTGCCGCCAACTCGAGGTCGTGAGTGGGGTAGTTCTTTTCGTTGGGCTTCAACTGGCGAGAGGTATAGGCCACAACTTTCTTCTCTTGCATCAACACTGCACCAAGACCTTGAAGGGAAGCATCACAAAAGACCTCAAACGGTTTGGATTCATCAGGAGGAGTCAGAACTGGAGCAGTGACTAATTTCTCTTTCAGGGTGTTGAAAGCGATGTCACATTCAAGAGACCATACGTACTTGACGTGCTTCTGGAGAAGGTTGTAAAGAGGCTTCACGATCTTTGAGAAGTTCTCAATGAACCTTCGACAATAGCTTGCGAGCCCAAGGAAGCTGCGGAGTTCCTTCACATTCTGAGGTGGTTCCCAATTCACAATTGCAGACACCTTCTCAGGATTCACCGCTATGCCCTTGGCAGAGATGATATTCCCAAGGTAGAGAACCTCATCGAGCCAAAACTCGCACTTTGAAAACTTGGCATAGAACTGATGTTCTCTGAGCTTATCCAGCACCAAACGCAAGTGCTTGGCATGATCCTCCTTGTTCTTGGAAAAGACCAAAATGTCATTGAGGTAGACCAAGACGAAGTCATTTGTGTAGGCATTGAAGATGAAATTCATCATGCAAGAGAATGTCGGGGGAGCGTTAACGAGGCCGAAAGACATGACAGTGTATTCATATGAACCATAGCTTGTTCTGAACACTGTCTTAGGGATATCTTGCTCACGAATGCAAATCTGGTGATAGCCCATATGGAGATCAAGCTTGGAGAATACTTGATCACCTTTGAGTTATTCAAACAGCTCATTGATGTTGGGAAGTGGGTACTTGTTCTTTATAGTCTTCTTGTTCAATGGACGGTAGTCGACACAGAGTCGATCCGTTCCATCCTTCTTCTTCACAAAAAGAACACCACAACCCCATGGAGAAGAACTTGGTCGGATGAGACCCATTCGCTCTTGAACATCGAGTTGCTTCTTCAGCTCCTTCAACTCTTCCGGTCCAAGCTTGTAAGGACGTTTGCAAACAGGTTCCGTGCCATGCTCAAGATCGATGACGAATTCAACTGGCCAGTGCAGAGGCATTCCTGGAAGCTCTTCTGGAAAGACGTCTTGATATTCGCAAACGACTGGAATTTGAGAGATGGCATCCAGCTCACCCTTCTTATTGAGAGAAAACAGTCGAATGGTATCATCCCTTGCGGCAAAGACAATTACATCCTCAGACGAATGAGTCAATTGAATCTTCCTGGCAGCACAATCAAGATGAGCCTTGTGCTTAGAAAGCCAATCCATTCCAAGAATAAGATCAATATCAGAGTTACCAAGGACCATTGGAGAAGCCAGAAACTTGAAGTCGCCCATCATGATAGAAATATCCGGAACCTCGTAGTTTGCGAGCAAGCATTTACCCGGTGAGACAACTGCTAATGGTTTATGAAAAACTTGAGAAGACAACTCATGCTTAGATGCAAAAGGTCTCGAGATGAAACAATGCGATGCACCAATGTCAAAAAGTACTTTTGCAGGAACATCATTAACAGGAAGGTTACCCATGATGACATCTGACGAGTCCTCTGCCTGAGCTGCATTCATCATGTTGACCTTGGCGTGCTTGGGGTTATGCTTGACCACTGCGGTACTAGCAGATCTCACGGGAGGAGGAGGAGGGAGACGCCTCTGATTGAAGCATTTGTTGGCATAGTGACACTTCTGCTGACACTTGTTGCACGTGACCTCCGAGAGCGGACGGTGATACGGAGCACTTGATCTTGGAGCTTGAGACGAAGTCTTGTTCTGAAAGCCTGGGTTGGGGGGGGGGGGAAGATCCATTGCCACCTGTGCTCTTCTACTGATAAGGCTGACGGAACGGAGGACGAGGAAGCCAATACTTTTGTTGCTTAGCCACTTGAGTTGAGGAAGGAGTTGCATATCTGACTCGCTTCTTGGAAGCATCGCACTTGAGTTGAGCAGTCTCTTGCTTCATTGCCATATTGTAGAACTCATCGTACTTCTTAGGCTCAAAAAGGATGAGAGCTAGTTGGAGATCTTCTCTGAGGCCACCCCTGAACTGATAAATCAAGCTCTTCTCGTCTGGGACGTCTTGCTTGGTGAAACGAGCGAGCCTCTGGAACAGAATGTTATACTGGTAAACAGACAAGCTGCCTTGCTTCAGGTTGTGGAATTCCTCACACTTGCTTTCAATAACACTCTGAGGAATGTGATGAGCTCTGAAGTCTTGACAGAATTCATCCCTGGTAATCACACGGCCTTCTCTAGAATCTTTGTATTGCTGAAACCATTCTGCAGCTTGGTCTTTGAGTTGGAAGGAGGCAAACTTGACAAAGTCCTCAGGCCTGACGTTACTGCACTCGAAATGCTTGCATATATCCACGAGCCAATCATCAGCGTCTGAGGCCTCGACACAGTTGCTGAAGGTCTTTGGCTGGTTAGCAAGGAACTGGTTGAGTGTAGCAAACTGATTCTGATTGTTGCCATGGCCTTGGTTGCGCTCTTGCAGAATTTGCATGATCAGCTGCGTGTTTGCATTGGTAGCGGCCATCACAGCTTGCCATGCCTCCGGAGGTGGAGGTGGTGGTGGCGGATCCTGATTCTGATTCTGACCCTTAGCAGGAGCCATCCTGAAGAGGGTGACATCCGTTAGCATCTTGACAGACAAATATTTAAGCTGAATCAAATGGATTGAAATTGCAACTTAAAGTCTTCACATATGAACAAAATGAACGAATGCATTCAATTGAAATGGTCACATTTCCATAAATTGAGAAGCCACTTAGATAGAGGTAGAAGAATAAAACAACAAGGTACGGACAAGAACAAATACTTGGTGAGGATTATCCAATCCCAAACCAAATATCTGCGGAAGAATAACTAGAACTACATGAATTCCCACCTATGAAACTCCCGAATCTTTCCGGTTATGCAATCAGGTGTTGGGGATACAGAGGAAGCATAATATCTCACCCAAAGCTAGCAAATCCTACATCCAGCTGTATCCATCCTTCAACACATAACCAAGAAAACTTCGGAAATCATTTACCTCAACCTTCAAAAAACATCCGTTATACAAGTTATGGCAATACTCCCGAACTCCCGCCCTAGTACTGGGTGGCGTCGAGGTTATCTCACCAACAACTGCATAAAAGAGATTTTCGATGTCGGCGAAACTCAGGTATTCCAGAATCTCAATGATAAAATTGTGACGGCAACACCTCGGAGCTCAACTCCCCGGGACACTGCCACAACCCCTAAATGTCAGGAGGCACCGAGAACAATGTTCTCGTCACAAATCGATCGGAACGATTCCAAGATACCCGCGTGATCCTAAAAAAATTAGTGAAATTTGAGAAGAGAAGAGTCAAAACTCTACGTCAGGATGCCTCACCAGAGCGACGAAGGGACTGGGGAGTAAAAATAATTCCTAACTCTCCGATATATATAATCCTAAATGACTCAAAACATTTTTCTTGACTCAACAACGCCAACGATTCGATCAAGCAGGGGGCTCCTAAGGTCGGGGAAGGCTCTGACTACCAACTTGTAACGCCCTCGATGCGGCTATATCTCCTACGTGTCGAAGCACGACTTAGAGGAATAACCGCATTCAAAGCAATGTCGCAAGTGAGGTAATCTTCACAACAACCCATCTAAATAAATAAAGGGGAAAAGTACATAGTTGGCTTACACTCGCCACGTCACACAAATACATAAATAAGTCATTACATTCATCCAATACACTCAGGGTCCGACTACGGAACCAAAACAAAGATCAACCCCCAAATGCAACAAAGTCCCCGATCGCCCCAACTAGGCACCACTACTGATCATCTGGGAAAGACACATAGTAACGACGAGAGTCTTCATCGAACTCCCACTTGAGCTCGGTGATATCATCTGGAGCGGTATCATCGGTCCCTGCATCTGGTTTTGGAAGTAATCTGTGAGTCACAGGGACTCAGCAATCTCACACCCTCGCGATCAAGACTATTTAAGCTTATAGGTAAGGTAAAGGTATGATGTGGAGCTACAGCAAGCGGCTAGCATATATGGTGGCTAACATACACAAATGAGAGCGAGAAGAGAAGGCCAAAGCACGGTCGAACAACTATGATCAAGAAGTGATCCTAGAACAACCTACGTCAAGCATTACTCCAACACCGTGTTCACTTCCCAGACTCCGCTGAGAAGAGACCATCACGGTTACACACGCGGTTGATGCATTTTAATTAAGTTAAGTTTCAGGTTATCTACAACTGGACATTAACAAATTCCCATCTGCCCATAACCGCGGGCATGGCTTTAGAAAGTTCAAATCCCTGCAGGGGAGTCCCAACTTAGCCCATCACAAGCTCTCACGATCAACGAAGGATATTCCTTCTCCCAAGACAATCCGATCAGACTCGGCATCCCGGTTACAAGACATTCTCGACAATGGTAAAACAAGTCCAGCAACACCGCCCGAATGTGCCAACAAATCCCGATAGGAGCTGCACATATCTCGTTCTCAGGGCACACTCAGATAAGCAATCCATACAACTAAAACCAGCCCTCGAGTTTCCCCGAGGTGGCGCTGCAAGGGGCTCTAGTTTGGACCAACACTTAGAGGAGCACTGGCCCGGGGGGTTTAATAAAGATGACCCTTGGGCTCCGGAAACCCAAGGGAAAAAGAGGCTAGGTGGCAAATGGTAAAACCAAGGTTGGGCATTGCTAGAGGAGTTTTATTCAAGGCGAACTGTCAAGGAGTTCCCATTGTAACCCAACCGTGTAAGGAACGCAAAAATCCGGGAACATAACACCGATATGACGGAAACTAGGGTGGCAAGAGTGGAACAAAACACTAGGCAGAAGGCCGAGCCTTCGACCCTTTACCAAGTATATAGGTGCATTAAGATAAACAAGATAATATGGTGATATCCCAACAATAAACAAGTTCCAACAAGGAACGATCTCCAATCTTCACCTGCAACTAGCAACGCTATAAGAGGGGCTGAGCAAAGCGGTAACATAGCCAAACAATGGTTTGCTAGGACATGGTGGGTTGGAGGTTTGACATGGCAATATGGGAGGCATGATAAGCAAGTGGTAGGTATCATAGCATAGGCATAGCAAAAGAGCAAGCATCTAGCAAGCAAAGATAGAAGTGATTTCGAGGGTATGGTCATCTTGCCTGCAAAGTTCTCAGAGTTGCCTTGATCCTCGAAAGCATACTCAACGGGCTCCTCGTTCACGTACTCGTCTCCCGGCTCCGAGGTGGATCTAGATCTGGGCACTGTAGCTTCACGCGAACCGAGAATCGCCAGAAAACCTGTTCGCCGGAGACGTCGGGGATCGCCGGATCTGAAGCAGAAGAAGGGCGGCGAGGCCGGCGAGGTGGCGCTGCCGGCGCGGCGATGGCAGTGCGGTTGGAGATGGCGGGCGACGGCCGGAGCGGAGGCTCGCCGACGCGGGCACGTTGGCGGCGGCGAAGCAGGACGGCGCGAGCAGCAGCCAATGCGGGCGAGCGCGCCGTCGGGCGCGGGGGCGTGATGAGGCGGACAGCGCGCCTCGGGCCGGGGAGGGCCCAGATCGGGCTCCAGCGGGCCGCACGGGCGCGGAGGAGAGAGAAGACGACGGCGGGGTGATGTGGCAGCCCCTGATTGGCTGCGGCGGTGTGTCCGACGGCGGTCGGACGTGTCCGGCCGCGCGGAGGGGAAGAGGTCTAGGACTAGGGTGGATTTGATCCGGAATTTCGAGAGGGGATGCCTTTTTATAGGTAGGAGGGGCTAGGAGGCTCCAAATTGAGCACGGTTTGCGGCCACACAATCGTTATCGAACGCTCTAGGTGATGGAGGGGTTTTTGGTGGGTTTTGGGCCACTTTGGAGGGGTGTTGGACTGCAACACACACGAGGCCTTTTTGGTCCCTCGGTTAACCATTGGAGTATCAAACGAAGTCCAAATAGCACGAAACTTGATAGGCGGTCTACCAGTAGTAAACCAAGGCTGCATGGCAAGTCTTGGTCCAATCCGGAAATGTTTAACAACCGCACACGAAAAGAGGTAGAAAGGGACACCGGAGGACATAGAAGCGTCGAAATGCAAAACGGACAATGGGGAGAATGCTCGGATGCATGAGACGAACACGTATGCAAATGCAATGCACATGATTACATGATATGAGATGCATGACCAAGACAAAAGCACACGAAGGCAAAAACCAGACAATGAGGAAATAGAATAACTTAGTGCCGGAAACGGCAAGAGTTGGAATACAAACAAGGTAGGTTACATCCGGGGTGTTACAGTTTTGCATGTAGTTTCATCTTGCCCTGTTTCATCCTTGGTTTGAGAATGTGTGCTTGATGTTTGAATGCATTTTGCATCAATGCCATGTTTAACTTGCTTTGCTCATATCTTCTAGGTTGTAGCTCCGAATTAAATGAACTTTATATGTAACTTGACTAGAAAGATGCGTAGATCATCATGGTGCACTTTAACTTGCTGTTTAACAACTTCAACATAATGTGTTATTCAGATCTGGACCAATTTCCAAATTTGCATATGGGGACTTACCGGAATTGTTGTATGTTGATTTGGGCCTCATTTAAACTTGCTTTGATGTGTTGTTCTTGTATGCATCATCTCTTGCCATGAGTAGCATCATGTAGCCTTGTCATGCATCATACTAGGGTGAGAATCATGCCACGTTATGTGTTGTGTGTTTACCGTGTTGTTTGCTTCTTTCCGGTTCTTCTTCTTCTTGATAGTTCCTGTTTTGTTGCGATCATGAGGATTCGTTCGGCTACATTGGTTGGTCTTCTTCATGGACTCATTCTTCTTCCTCGTGGGATTTTAGGCAAGATGACCATCACCTTGGATCTCAATACTATCTTTGCTATGCTATTTGTCTCGATGATATTGCTATGTCGCGCTATCTACCACTCGATTATCATGCCTCCCAAATTGCCATGATAGCCTCTAACCTTTTCCACCATCCTAGCAAACCATTGTTTGGCTATGTTACCGCTTTGCTCAGCCCCTCTTATAGCGTTGCTAGTCGTAGGTGTAGTTGCAGGTTGTTCCATGTTGGGACATGGATATCTTGGGATATCACAATATGTCTTATTTAATTAATGCACATATATACTTTGTAACGCCCCGGACACACCCGCCGGTGGTCGTTACTCCTGGCGGGATCTAGACTGGCCCCGCAGATCAATACTAGTCTTTTCTGCGCACTTTGTCCTCACTCGTGCGCACCCAGGAGCAACTTCTCGGTCGGTCACCCATCCTGACACTACTCCAAGCTGAGCACGCTTAACTTTGGAGTTCTATCTGAATGGGCTCCCGGAAAAGAAGGAATTCCTTATTGATATGAGTAGTCTATCATCCCTAATAAGCCAGGCCATCACATACACCCCCACTCAGAGGAACCGATGTCCTCGTCGGGCCACAGGAACATTCCCTCTTGGCACATACATCTGTGCATCCAGTCCAGTACATGTACCATGCCGTGTGCCACGACAGGTCACAAACGTCATGAACAACATGACCACGCACCTGTCCGCAAACATCCGTGTAACCGCGAGGGTCGGCTCTGATACCAACTTGTAATGCCCCGGACACACCCGCCGGTGGTTGTTACTCCTGGCGGGATCTAGACTGGCCCCACAGATCAATACTAGTCTTTTCTGCGCACTTTGTCCTCACTCGTGCGCACCCGGGAGCAACTTCCCGGTCGGTCACCCATCCTGACACTACTCCAAGCTAAGCATGCTTAACTTTGGAGTTCTATCCGAATGGGCTCCCGGAAAAGAAGGAATTCCTTATTGATATGAGTAGTCTATCATCCCTAATAAGCCAGGCCATCACATACTTGGTAATGGGTGGAAGGCTCGGCATTTTGCCAGGTGTTTTGTTCCACTCATGCCGCCCTAGTTTCCATCATGCGAGTGTTATGTTCCTTGATTTTGCGTCCCTAACACGATGAGGGTTTATGGGCCCCTCTTGACAGTTCGCTTTGAATAAAACTCTTCCAGCAAGACCCAACATTGGTTTTACCATTTGCTCAACATAATGACTAAACTTGATAATAAGCTTGATGCATAGGGAGTTAGCCCTACCAGAGGTTCATTATTCTACATAATATAGGGGGCGAATGTTGATGGTGTTGGTCCCAAACTAGAGTCGTGTGTGGCTTCCCCCGGGGAAACTCGGGTCTTGGTTGTTGTACGTTGCGCTCATCCGGTCGTGGCTACTATCAGTGTGACGGCACGTCGAGAGGTCTTTCTGCACTTGTTTTACTATTGTCGAAATGTCTTATGCATCGGGATTCGAGTCTGATCGGAGGGTCCCGAGATGGAGGATTGTCTCCGCGGATCGTGATCTTGTCATGGGCTAAGTTGGGACACCCCTGCAGGGTTTAAACTTTCGAGAGTCGTGCCCGCGGTTATGTGGCAGATGGGAATTTTTTAAATATCCAGTTGTAGTGGACTTGAACTACACTTAATTAAAATACACTAACCGTGTGCATAACTGTGACGGTGTCTTTTCGAGTGAGTCGAGAAGAGAACATGGTGGGGTTATATTTGAAGGTATGTAGTTGAGGATCACTTCTTGATCGTTACTAGTTTGCAACTATTTGCATAGATTCTCATCTTACTCTTGTACTCGTAAGTTGGCCACCATACATTGCTTAGTCGCTTGCTGCAACCTCACCACTTGTCCTTTCCATACCCATTAAGCTTTGCTAGTCTTGATACCCATGGTAATGGGATTGCTGAGTCCTCGTGGCTCAGAGATTATTACAACAACAGTTGCAGGTATAGGTAATGCGATGATCATGATGTGAGAGTGATGTTTACTTGTTTTGGAGTTCTTCTTCTTCGTCCATCTTGGGATAGGTTCCTGGTCGGCAGCCTGGGCTAGCAGGGTGGATGTCGTTTGAGTTTCTGTTTGTGTATCGTCCATAGTCGGATGTTGTTCTCATGTATGATGTTTGATGTATTTATGTGGCATTTCTATGCCTTGTATGTATCCCCAACTATTATGTAATGGTACGATGTAATGATATCCACCATGCAAAAGTGTTTCAATATGCAGCTCTATCCTTGGTGGGACCTTTGAGTTCCTCTCGGATCGGATCGCATATTGGGCATGACAAGTTGGTATCAGAGCCTCGACCAACCATAGGAGCCCCCTTGATTGTCCGTAGTTGGCCATTGTCGAGTCTAGAAGAAAACTTTTCTGAGTCTAGTTATATCGGAGAGTAGGACTTCTTTTTACTCCTCAGCCCCCTTCGTCGCTCTGGTGAGGAATCTTGACGTAGGTGTTTTGACTTACTCCTCTCCCCCTTCAAAAAAAATTTAGGAGCACACAGGCTTCTTTTGATCGTTGTGTTCGCAATCCTCTTTTCATCCAGCGCTTTCCCTTCGAGTTGATTCGACCCTCTTTGTCTTTTGCAAGATCAGTCATGAGTTCTTTCTCAACAACATTGTTTCCCCATCCGAAGATAGACAATGTCGTCCGAAGTTGTCTTTATTTTTCTCACCCGCCCACCCTTTTCTTCTCGGAGCCAGAGTCCTTAATCGACTATCCATCCTACTCGTGCGAAGCCTTTGCATTCTTTCCTCAATTATTTCAACCAGTGTTTTTCTCTTCAAGTTATTCGTCGGTTCCCCGTTCCAAGTTGCCTTTTTTTACCTGCCCTCCTACCCCTTTTCTTCCCGGAGTCTGAGCCTCTATTCGAGCATCAATTTCATTCGTGCGGAGCCCCTTCAGTCTTTCCTCAATTGTCTCAACCGGTGAATTCTCGTCTAGTTCATTACTTTCCGGTGGATCCAATTCAAGTTTTTCATTGTTGATCATATTCCATTCCTCGACTCAAGTGTTTCCCCTTGCTCATTCGCCTCTCGCCAGTGTATCCTTCCGGAGTGCTCAAGACATCTCAGAAGATTCGTGTTTGTGTTCAAATTAATTCGAGGTTGTCACCTCATTCGAGTCATTCAATCATTTCCGGTGCATCATTTCTCATTCAAACAATCCTTTCCAACAGTTTTTCTTTTTAGTGGGCCCTAACTGAGGAGTCCTAGATTATGGGGTCCTTGGGTGTCCGGGCTATGTGACATGGGACGGATTGATTGGTCGTGAAGATAGAAGGTAGAAGGCCTTCCCCCGTGTCCGGATGGGACTCTCCTTTGCATGGATGGCACAATTGGCGTCCGGATGTGTGCTTTCCTTTCTCTGTAAACCCACCATGTACAACCCTAGGCCCCTCCGGTGTCTATATAAACCGGAGGGTATAGTTCGTAGAGGCTATCAGAATTTACACAGGCTAGACAGCTAGGATTTAGCCATTACGATCTCGAGGTAGATCAACTCTTGTAACCCCTATACTCATCAAAGTCAATCAAGCAGGAAGTAGGGTTTTACCTCCATTAAGAGGCCCCAAACCTGGGTAAACATCGTGTCTCCTTTGTCTCATGTTACCTTCGATCCTCAGACGCATAGTTCGGGACCCCCTACCCGAGATCGGCCAGTTTTGACACCGACATTGGTGCTTTCATTAAGAGTTCCATTGTGTCATCAGCAGAAGGTTCAATGGCTCGTTCAATCATCAACAATGATACTGTTTTCGAGGAAACCTTCCTCCTCGGTCAACTTCTTGTGTTTGGCGGCTTCGCTCTGCGCGCCAATTTGATTGGTCACCTCGAACAGATCGACAACTACTCCCCTGGTCATCAGATCATATTCGTGAGCCTGAACTACGTCGCCGACGTCTGAGGAGACTTTATCTTTGAAGGGTTCACGGCCTCGACCATTGTTCCTCTGCTCCAAGGGGGAAACTCATCAGACTCGTCATCAGGCACCGCTCAAGGACCAACTATCATCCCTGCCCTGGCCTTAGATCCAGGGCAGACTACTTCATCCGAAGATGGGTATCTAAAACCCACCGGACCCTCTCCTACTATGGAGCTTTTCTCTGAAGACCCGGAGGCAGCTACGTCTTCGGCGAGCCTGGAGTCAAACAGGACTCTTCCTATCATCGGACAGCCGAATCCGCCTCAGGATGCAAACTACGAACTCTTGAGGCCAGCATCTGGTGAGCATAGCCTGGAATCTGCCGTGCTTAGCCCTACAGGTCCTCGGTCCCCCGTCCGGCCTTCGCTCTTAAACGATGCCTTAGACTTAATGCGATCCATCTCCATTACAGAAGCGTCACCTCCAAACTACGCCTAGCCCGGACTAGGGGCTAAGTGCGGGGAATTTTACATCCCACCCACCATCCACTTAATAGGCACTGTCGAGGATCTAACCGACATGCTAGATTACGCCTCCGAAGACATTGATAGTATGGACGACGATGCCGGAGACAAACAGAGCCAAGGCCCGTCATTCATCGGGCGCTGGACGGCTACCTCCACATATGATGTGTACATGGTGGATACACCCAAAGAGGATGACGACGAAGGCAGGAAAGATCCGAGTGAGGACAAGCCCGCGGACGCACCACTAAAATGTCGACGTCAGCGACGCCACTCAAAATCGCGGCGCGAAACGGACAGTAATACCGGCACCGGAGACAATAACACTCCGGACAATGCTGAGATTCTCGAAGACCCCGTCGAGCCTACGTTCGAACAGGATGATTGGGAGGAGGAACAAGTCAACCCCGACGAGCCGGTCGGGAATGAGGATTCGGAAGATAGTAACTATCTACTGATCTCCGAGGATCATGTTAGCGTCTGCATCGAAGACTTCATCATGCCAGAGGAACCCCTCGAACAAGAGCGCTTTAAGCATCAGCTAATTGCAACTGCGTGAAGCCTAAAGAAGAAGAAGCAAGAGCTCCAAGCCGAACAGGATACCCTCAACGACAGATGGACCCAAGTCCTAGCTTCCGAAGAATACGGCCTCGAGCGCCCAACAAAGAGCTATCTGAAGCATCGGCTACTACCACAATTCGACAATGAGGCCCTTGAGCTAATACCGTCGATATACAAACAAGCTGATGAACTAGACCGACCACCACGTGGGCGTGATAAAGCGGCTACTTATGCCGAACACCAGCCCCTACTACCTCGCCCTCGAGGCAAAGAGGTAGCAGCTCCGAGCTATACCTACGACTTACGCCAGGACCTAGACAATAGAGCCGGTCAGGCCAGATCAATCTATGGATCAAGGGGACGTGCCCCAACGCGAGACGACGGCCATCAAGCCTGGCGCGACAGGCACAACCTCACCCGGGCCAAAAACCGAATACATATGCCATCTGAACTCCGTCGCGACGTTGCCCGATACAGAGGCGCCTCACACCCCTTATGATTTACCGATGAGGTAATGCAGCACAGGTTCCCAGAAGGGTTTGAACCCGTAAACATTGAAGCATACGATGGAACGACTGATCTCGCGGTATGGATTGAAGACTTTCTTCTCCATATTCACATGGCTCGCAGCGACGATCACCATGCCATCAAATACCTCCCCCTAAAGCTGAAAGGACCAGCACGACACTGGTTAAACAGCCTCCCAGAGAACTCTATTGGCAGTTCAGAAGATTTGGAAGATGCCTTTAGAGACAACTTCCAAGGCACCTATGTCCGGCCTCCAGATGCTGATCCAGCAACCTGGAGAGTCAGCCCAAAAACTCTGGACGATGTTCTTAATTAAAAAGAACCAAATCGTTGATTGTCCGGATGTCCAAACCCTCACGGCCCTTAAACATAGCGTCCGTGACGAATGGCTCGCCCGACACCTCGGCCAAGAAAAGCCTAAGTCCATGGTAGCCCTTACCCCACTCATGACCCGCTTTTGCATGGGAGAAGACAGCTGGTTAGCTCATAGAAGCAACAATACTAGCGACCCTGGCACCTCCGAAGCCAGAGATGGCAACGGCAGGCCACGTTGCAACAAACACAAGCATCGAAGCAACAATGAAGATATCAAAGACACGACGGTCAACGCCGGATTCAGTGGCTACAAACCTGGTCAGCGGAAGAAGCCATTCAAAGGAAATAGGGACGGCCCATCCAATTTAGACAAGATACTCGATCGGCCTTGCCAGATTCATGGTACCCCCAACAAGCCTGCAAACCACTCCAACAGCAATTGTTGGGTCTTCAAACAGGCCGGTAAGCTAAATACCAAACACAAGGGGAAAGGGCCGCCAAGCGAGGACAAAGATGAGCCCCGCCCACTGAACACACGAGGGCAGAATAAATTCCCTCCTGAGTGAAAAATGGTGAATATGATATACGTCACTCATATCCCCAAGAGGGAGCGCAAGCACGCACTAAGGGACGTCTACACTGTAGAGCCGGTCGCCCCAAAATTCAACCCCTGGTCGGCTTGTCCGATCACCTTCGATCATAAGGACCACCCGACCAGTATTCGTCATGGAGGTTCGGCAGCCTTGGTCGTTGATCCAATCATCGACGGATTCTATCTCACCCAAGTCCTAATGGACGGCGGCAGTAGTCTTAACTTGATTTATCAAGACACGGTCCGCAAAATGGGTATTGACCCATCAAGAATCAAGCCTACTAACACCACCTTTAAAGCAGTGATACCCGGCGTAGAAGCCCGCTGCACGGGCACAATAACATTGGAGGATGTCTTCGGTTCACCAGATAACTTCCAAAGCAAAGACTTGATCTTCGATATCGTCCCCTTCCGCAGTGGTTATCATGCACTGCTCGGATGAACCGCCTTCGCCCGCTTCAATGTGGTCCCCATTACGCTTACTTAAAGCTCAAAATGTCTGGACCCTGTGGCGTCATCACAATCAATGGAAACACGGAGTGCTCCCTCCGTACTGAGGAGCATACTGCGGCCCTTGCGGCCAAAGTGCACAGCGGCCCTCATCGGCCATCAAGCCCCCGGACACTGTTAAACGTGTCTGGTCTACTCTGCATGATGACAGCTCGGCGACTCCAGAGCTAGACTAGCAGTTTTGCTTCTGTCGACCGCCACACAAATCCGTGGCATTTGTACCGTGTGTGCATAATTACACGCTCAAAATACCCTGGGCAACGACAGAGACACAATGTGGAGAGTTCTATAGTACGGCTCGACATTTTTTCCTTCGATCTTTTTTTCAATACCACGGGTGCATTAAAACCTAGTTAATCCACGGTCGCGCAAGGACTGTTTCTGGGTTTGCTTTCATATAACTGACCATGGACCCCTCCTCTCAAGGAATCTTTTCCACAAGGGCGAAAGTGACGCAGACTTGCGGCAAGGGCATCAATGAGATCTTCAAGACCATTCTTCCTTTTTTAGGCCCCGCATATAGCTTTCCCTTGTCTACAAATCTTGGCATGTAAAATAGCCTTGGCACTATCTGTAATAGCACGGCTTGACGTATCAAACAGATTATAATGAAAACAGTTTTTTACCAACCCTCGTTCGGTCCTGGTTTGTTTCATAATCTGCACTCCTCTTTTGTGCTAAGATTGCCACGTATACATTCTGGTACAGAATCAATACCATGGGCTCTATTCGGCCATACATGTGTTCAAAGAAGAAAAGTCTGAATACTTTTAGAAGTACACTTTGGTGTCCTGAACATTGCATTATATGCATCAGCTCTGAATCATGTCTTTGGTCAATAGTTCGGTTGCCCGGCTCCTATGGTTGCTACCTTACATTCCACTTGTTCGGCTAAGGTGGTAAAGGGAGAACTACTGCGATTGTGTTTCTGGCTCGTCCGGTCAAGCACCTCAGTGGAGAAAGCCAAAAATTGATTATCATGATACGGCGAGAGCTGGTCAGCGATTCGGCGACTCACCATAAATCTCTTATGAGTTCTTCTGTACTATACGAAGTACTGGCCTTCATCCAGTCACGTGCCTAAGGCATCCAAGTTCAGATAGTCGCACACGCACCAGGAGCTAGTTCCTAGTCCTATTGTCAAACTCCTATGGCTAAGTGAGAGTGATAAAGCCACATAGTCTGATTGCCTAGTTCACTGTGTAGACACCTCCCTTACAGACCAAGACGTTGGGTCAAGTGTGGCCGTGCGCTATACCGAACACCCCTGTAGCATCTACGAGGGGGCTGACACCGACGACTGGTAAACTCTTAAGAATAGAAATGGCTGCACAGGAGGAAAATAATCTCAGATAAAGGCATAAATATATTACAAAGCCTCGGTTCATAAAACAACACCTAGACAGCTCGGATACATTCATACAAACATGATATCCTTCGAGCATTGGCCCTCTACTATCCGGGCACCCTCCAGGACATCGTCAAAATAACACTCCAGCTTGCGGAGGTCCTTGCCTTTGGGTGGGCCCTCAGTCACCACGACGGTGCCCTTCATCTTCGCCCATTCCATCTTGACGCGGGCGAAGGCCATCCGTGCACCCTCAATGCATGCCGAGCGCTTGACGGCTTCAATTCAAGGCAGCGTGTCAGCGAGTCACTTCACCAGGCCAAAGTAACTGCTCGGAATGGGTTCGGTCGGCCAGAGCCGGACTATGATGTCCTTCATGGCCAAGCCGGACATCTTACGCAGCGCTGCCGGCTGCATCATCTGGTTGTTCAGCAGTGCCGGATGCTCCGGCACCAGGTACTGTGACCAGAAGAACTTCTCTATGGTGTTCCCCTCCTCGGCCCGGAAGAATTGTGCGGCGTCGGCCGCACTCCTCGAAAGATCCGCAAAGGCATCTGGAGAATTCCATAGTCGAGTGAGCAAGGCATATTTCTGATTACCGAATTTACTCTGCAAAAGAAAGGGCTTACCAGCCGCTATCTGTTCGGCCTGCTTGATCTCCTCGTGAGCCGCCTGGGACTCGGTCCATGCCTCCTTTGCCCCCTGGAGAGCCTTGGCGAGATAAGTGACTTGGGCCTTATTCTTCTCCTCTAAGGCCTCGCACTTGACGGCGGCGTCCTTGAGCTCTTGCTCCACTTTGGTCACCCGCTCCTCATATCGGCAGCGGGCGACCTGCTCGGCCTTTAAATCCGCGGCCGCTTTGCTCACCCATGCCTGCTCCTTGGCTTGTGCGAGGGTGCTCTTCAGGGTCTCGACCTCGGCCGCACTACCTAATAATGATCAGGGTAACACATGAGCTTAGACTCCGCATTGGCATATTACTTCAGGTGTGCAAATAATTTTTCAAAACATACCTTGCGCCAAGTCAAATGTTTGGTTAATGCGGACGATATCATCATCGGCCAGCTGCAGCTTCCGCTTGAGTTCCGAAACTTCAGTGGCCTGGGCGGTCACCGCTAACAGTGAAGCATGTTTACTAATAGACCAGTATGTTACCTCCTGCGATTATTATTTGATCCTCTGTTCGGCCGTTTTTTAAATGAACAGAGTCTTAGGGGCTACTTTCTATACACAGGCATATTTTTTATATGAAAAGTAGCTAAGAAAATTACATTGCATACCTCGAAGCCTGTTAGTAGGCTGGTGAAGGCTTCGTTCAGCCTGCTCTTGGCGGACTGAACCTTCTCAACCACCACACCCATCAGGGTGCGGTGTTCCTCCATGATGGAAGCACGTCGCAGTGCCTCCATCAAAGTGTTCGGTGCCTCCGGATTAGTGGAGGTCGCCGCCGGAGTTGGCACTCCCCCTTCTTTGAAGGGGGTTGCTCACTCGATTCTGGAGCCACATGGGTCTCCGGAATTGTGTTCGGCTGGGGGCCGGACTGGTCAGGGCCCCCGTCTCACAAATTGAAAATACTAATTTGTTAAGAATCAATCGAATTGAAGTCATAGTGTCATCGTTGGCTGGAATCGATATATTCGCGAGATCCGGGTCACAATTTGTATCGACTAAAGAAATGGTAGGAATCCCCAAAATGGCACATTCCCGAAGAGCTATATACTCTTTTTGTTGATCAAGGACAATCACAATGTCGAGACCCGTCAGTCCCGAACTAGGGTTCAATGAATGGAGAAATTGATATTTCCTTTTTCCATGAAAAAAGGGGCAGGGAGCAAGATCAAATACCCACAGGGCACCCTTACTTCACTTTTTTTATTTTGCATCTCTCATTAAAGAGGGAGGGAAGGCATATAGGAATTTTTTTCACTACTCCCGATCAATAAAGATAAAGAAAGACACGTCAGTCTCCATGGGGTTGTGCCCCCCATGTTCTCAGCAACCGAGGCATTACCCTCTGGCGCCATCTTCGCGGCCTCCTACACCTCTCCGTGGCCCGCAGAGGTCCCTTGGGATAACACCTCAGTGTCATCCGCGGCGGGTGGCGGAGAGGCTCGTGGAGGCGTCTCGCTCTCCACCATCTCCGGCGCCAGAGAGTTCCCCAAAGATGATGATAGTTGGGAAAGGTCATGGGCCGGACTGAAACGCATAATGTTATCCTACAATCATAAAAGACTAGATATATGTAAAGCATCTCGAATACTTACGATGCAGTTTGGGGCTTTACCCGGGGGCGCCGCTCGGGGATGACTTCGTCATCCGAATCCGAGCCCTCCGAGAGAGATATTTTCCCTCTCTTGGACGCCTCCGCCTCCGGGTCTATGGAGGCCGCCCTCTTCTTTCTCCCCTTAAGGGGAGAATCGCTCTCTACCTCCTCCTCCTCCTCTTCGTCTTCATCTCCCTCGTGGGAGGAGGGACCTTCTGTCTCTCCGGACACAGCATCTGAAGTACCTTTACGGCGGAGGCCACCTTTGGCCTCCTTGCTCTTCTTCTTGGCCTTCTTCTCCGGCGCCTGATACGGCACCGAGACTAGCATCCTCGTTAACAGGGGAATGGCTAGGTCTTCGGGTAGCGGAGCCAAACAATTGATCCGCTCTGCCTTCTTTATCAACCCCTGATTGAAGGATGGAAGGCTTAGCATACCTTTTTGATTTACGAACTGAAGTTATGTTCGGAAAGTAAATGCTTACCAGGGTGGCCGGGTGCACGTTGTCGAGGCCGATGCCGTGGGTTGTCGCCGGCCACGTCTTTTGGGCCTTGAAGTGCACCTTCTAGATCTCTTCATGCGTTGTGCCGAAGAATCACTGCAAGGTTCGTGGCCCTTCCAGATTGAACTCACACATGTGGAGAGGCCGGCACTGGCAGGGGAGGATCCGGTGGAAAAGCATCACCTGAATCACATTGGTGAGACTGGTGTTCTTCTCTATCATATTTTTATGCGCTTTTGCAGCACCATCACTTCATCGGAAGACGCCCAGTTCAGACCCTTATTGGTCCACGATGCGAGCCGCATTGGCAGTCTGGATCTAAACTCAGGAGTGGTTGCCCATGTAGCGCCGCGGGGATCGGTGATGTAGAACCACTCCTGCTGCCATATCTTGACAGTCTCCACGAAGGCCCCTTTGGGCCAGATGACGTTGGGGAGCTTGCTCACCATGGCGTTGTCGCAGTCCGTGTGTTGCCCGTCGACCACCTTCGGCTTCACGTTGAAGACTTTAAGCCATAGGACAAAGTGGGGTGTGGAGGAGCACCTCGCACACGACGATAAACGCCAAGATGTGGAGGAAGGAATTTGGGGCTATGTCGTGGAAATCTAGTCCGTAATAGAACATGAGGCCGCGGACAAAAGGGTGGAGAGGAAACCCTAGTCTGCGGAGGAAGTGGAGGATAAACACCACTCTCTCGCCGGGCTCCGGAGTAAGGATGATCTGCTTTTTGGCAGGGAGCTTGTGCACGACATTCGTAGCCAGGTACCCCGCCTCCCGGAGTTCCTTGATGTCCTTCTCTGTGATGGAGGAGGCCATCCACTTGCCCTGTGAGCCGGATCCGGCCATGGCTGGGGAGTTTGCGGGCAGTGGGCAAGTTCTAAGCTTGGGCACTGGAGCTCGAGCATGGGGAAGCAGAGGGGGGAAGAAGGCGTGAGCTAAAAAGAGGGGATCTTTATCCGCTTATATAGGCAGTGAATGTCAAACGCCCCCCCCCCCCCAACAAGCCTTAAAATTTTCCTATTCCCAAGGGGTCATGCAAATGGCACGATTGGATTACCCAAACCCGTATTGATGATAATCCCGCAATAAGGGGGCACGATCTCTGCTTCGACAAGACGAATGGAGGCTGTGCCTCAAAACACGTAGCGAGAGGCTAAAAAACAGTTCGAAATGATAAAGAGGCCAGACGTAACATTTCGCCAAAAAAGTTGTCAGTAGACAGACTATATTTTGATTAAGTATCTTGCCTTTGTGGTTGAGGGTTGTGGCCATTATACAGATCCGGATACAGATCTCTCATACAGAAGACTACTTTGAAGTATTCGGAGGAGGAACCCGCCTTGCAATGCCAAAGTCAATTTGCGTGCCGAACACATCGTCATCAAAATACTGGTTCAGGGGCTACTGAGAGACTCCTGGATTATGGGGTCCTCGGGTGTCTGGGCTATGTGACATGGGCCGGACTGATGGGTCGTGAAGATACAAGGTAGAAGGCCTTCCCTCGTGTCCGTATGGGACTCTCCTTTGTGTGGATGGCACGATTGGCATCCGTATGTGTGCTTTCCTTTCTCTGTAAACCGACCCTGTACAACCCTAGGCCCCTCCGGTGTCTATATAAACCGGAGGGTTTAGTTCGTAGAGGCTATCAGAATTTATATAGGCTAGACAGCTAGGGTTTAGCCATTACGATCTCGAGGTAGATCAACTCTTGTAACCCCTATACTCATCAAAGACAATCAAGCAGGAAGTAGGGTTTTACCTCCATTAAGAGGGCCTGAACCTGGGTAAACATCGTGTCTATTTGTCTCCTGTTACCTTCGATCCTAAGACGCACAGTTCGGGACCGCCTACCTGAGATCGATTGGTTTTGACTGACACTAACCCACAGGTCTTTTCCCAGGATCTTACCTAACTCTTCTAATTTTCCCGGAGTTATTATCAAAAACAATTCGAAGTTTGACGTAAGAATGAATTTCATCAGTCATATGCTTTTCCAAGATCACTTTCAAATTATTTTTCATTGTTGGCTCAACCTCTTTGCTTTTCATTGTCCCGAAGTGTCTCAACAATTTTTGTGGTGTTTCTCGTCATCATTCTAAGCTTTGAAGACCGAAGAAGATTTTTCCTCTAAATCTTGTATGTTCTCTCGAGGATTCATGGTTGTAGCTTCATGTTATCCTCTAGAATTATTCCAATTGTCAATTCTTTTCTTATCCATCCGGAGTATGTCAGGAGTTGTTTTCCGTTTCGTTTCACCGAAGGTCATCATTCTAGAAGAATTCTTCATCCTCACATTCTAGCTATCATTCATGCTTTACTAATTCTTCCTGGCGAGGAATTCTCTTTCTTATTTTATTTTCAAATTATTATGGTGGTTCATTCAAGATTTCCTTTTCCGTTGTTATCGTCTCAATTCATTCGTTCTTTCCAGTCCTACCGGTGGTTCAGGAAGACCTTCTCAAATTTGCGCTATATCTCACTTCAATCCTTTTCAAGAAGAATAACTGCATTGCCAAATCCGTTTTTCATCAATTAAATTTGATGAGGATAAGCATAACATAATCCTTATTCTCATTTCATCGTGGTCAAGTAATTTCTTCCTTTGGAGATTGTTCATGATGAATAATCTCTTGGTTCTAAGTTGTTCATTTTTTTCTTTTCCGAAGTTCCAAGTTTTTCTCGCTTGTCTCGTTGCGAAGCTCCATCTAAATCATCGCAAGACTTTGATACGTCTCCAACGTATCTATAATTTTTGATTGTTCCATGCTATTATATTATCAACCTTGGATGTTTTATATACATTTATATGCTATTTTATATTATTTTTGGGACTAACCTATTAACCTAGAGCCCAGTGCTAGTTTCTGTTTTTCCTTGTTTTAGAGTATCCCAGAAAAGGAAAATCAAACGGAGTCCAATTGACCTGAAACTTCACGGAACTTATTTTTGGACCAGAAGAAGCCCACGGAGTATCGGAGTTGGACCAGGAGAGTCTCGGGCTGCCCACGAGGGTGGGGGCGCGCCCCCCCCCCCCCCCGGCGCCCCCCCCCCCCCGTGGACAGCCCGAAGGTCCACCGACGTACTTCTTCCTCCCATATATACCCATATACCCTAAAAACTTCGGGGAGCACAATAGATCGTGAGTTCCGCCGCCAGAAGCCTCTGTAGCCACCGAAAACCAATCTAGACCCGTTCCGGCACCCTGCCGGAGGGGGAATCCCTCTCCGGTGGCCATCTTCATCATCCCAGTGCTCTCCATGATGAGGAGGGAGTAGTTCTCCCTTGGGGCTGAGGGTATGTACCAGTAGCTATATGTTTGATCTCTCTCTCTCGTGTTCTTGAGGTGGTACGATCTTGATGTATCATGAGCTTTGCTATTATAGTTGGATCATATGTTGTTTCTCCCTCTCTACTCTCTTGTAATGGATTGAGTTTTCCCTTTGAAGTTATCTTATCGGATTGAGTCTTTAAGGATTTGAGAACACTTGATGTATGTCTTGCATGGGATACCCATGGTGACAATGGGGTATTATATTGATCCACTTGATGTATGTTTTGGTGATCAACTTGCGGGTTCCGCCCATGAACCTTTACATAGGGGTTGGCACACGTTTTCGTCTTGACTCTCCGGTAGAAACTTTGGGGCACTCTTTGTTATTTGGTTGCATGGTTGCTTGAGAGAGACCATCTTCATCCTACGCCTCCTACGGATTGATAAACCTTAGGTCATCCACTTGAGGGAAATTTGCTACTGTCCTACAAACCTCTACACTTGGAGGCCCAACAACGTCTACAAGGAGAAGGTTGTGTAGTAGACATCAAGCTCTTTTCTGGCACCGTTGCCGGGGAGGTTAGCGCTTGAAGGTATATCTTAAGATCTACCAATCAAATCTTTTTGTTTCTAGTTTAGTTTATAAAAGAAAACTACAAAAAAATGGAATTGAGTTTGCCTCATACGCTTCATATTTTTAATATCTTTCGTGAGTATGATGGAAACGAAAATTGTGCCAAAGTGTTAGAAGAAGAATGCATTAAAATGTTTGGCACTAAATATTTGAATGATGAGCATGATTGCAATGTTGTTAGTATGAATTCCTTGAATATCCATGATGCTAATGATATGCAAAGCCACAAGCTTGGGGATGCTATGTTTGATAAAGATGATATTTTTCCCCCAAGTTTGGATGAGCAAATTTATTATGATAAAAGCATGCCTCCTATTTATGATGATTATATTAATGAAAGTGGATTTGGAGAGGTTGTGACTTTATTTTGTGATGAATCCACTATTCCGGAAGAGGTTCCAATTGATTATGAGAACAAAGTTGCTATCTATGATGATTATTTTGATGACTTGTATGCTATAAAGAATAATGATATCCGTTAAACTTGTCATCATGATTTTAGTTTTCAATTGGATTATGCCTCACATGATAATTATTTTGTTAAGCTTGCTCCCACTATTATTCATGAGAAGAATTTTGCTTCTGTGGAGAGTAATAAAATTTCTATGCTTGTAGATCATGAAAAGAATGCTTTAGGTGCTGGTTATATTGTTGAATTCATTCATGATGCTACTGAAAATTATTATGGGGGAGGAATATATGCTTTTAGGAATTGCGATAATATCAAGTTTCCTCCCTATGTGCTTAAAGTTTCAAAGTTATGCTTGTTTTGCCTTCCTATGCTAGTTGATTATCGTCCCCATAAATTGCTTGCTCACAAAATCCCTATGCATAGGAAGAGGGTTAGACTTAAATGTGCTAGTCATATTATTCATGATGCTCTCTTTATATTTCAATTCTTATCTTTTATGTGAGCATCATTGAAATCATCATGCCTGGCTAGGGGCGTTAAACGTTAGCGCTTGTTGGGAGGCAACCCAATTTTATTTTTGTTCCTTGCTTTTTGCTCCTGTTTAGTAATAAATAATTTATCTAGACTCTGTTATGATTGAGTTTTTATGTTTTAATTAGTGTTTGTGCCAAGTAGAACCGTTGGGAAGACTTGGGGAAAGTCTTGTTGATCTTGCTGTAAAAAAACAGAAACTTTAGCGCTCACGAGATTAGCTGCCAATTTTTATTGGAGAGTGCTATTTCATTAATTCTTTTTGAAGATGATTAATAGACAAATTCCTCAGGTCCATAAATTTATTTTAGAATGTTAGGGGTTCCAGAAGTTAGCGTTAGTTACAGATTACTACAGATTGTTCTATTTTTGACAGATTCTATTTTTCATGTGTTGTGTTGTTTACTTATTTTGATGAATCTATGGCTAGTAAAAGAGTTTATAAACCATAGATAAGTCGGAATACAGTAGATATTACACAAATATGAATTTACAATGAGTTCACAACAGTACCTTGAAGTGGTGTTTAGTTTTCTTTCGCTAACGGAGCTCACGAGTTTTCTGTTAAGTTTTGTGTTGTGAAGTTTTCAAGTTTTGGGTAAAGATTCGATGGACTATGGAATAAGGAGTGGCAAGAGCCTAAGCTTGGGGATGCCCAAGGCACCCCAAGGTAATATTCAAGGACAACCAAGAGCCTAAGCTTGGGGATGCCCCGGAAGGCATCCCCTCTTTCGTCTTTGTTCATCGGTAACTTTACTTGGAGCTATATTTTTATTCGCCACATGATATGTGTTTTGCTTGGAGCGTCATTTTATTTTATTTAATTTTGCTTGCTGTTTGAATAAAATACCAAGATCTGAAATTATTAAATGTTAGAGAGTCTTCATAGAGTTGCATAATTATTCAACTACTCATCGATCTTCACTTATATCTTTCGGAGTAGTTTGTCGTTTGCTCTAGTGCTTCACTTATATATTTTTAGAGAACGGTGGTGGTTTTATTTTGAAGAATTAGATGAACTCTCGTGCTTCACTTATATTATTTTGAGAGTCTTTAGAACAGCACGGTAATTTGCTTTGGTTATGAAACTAGTCCTAATATGATGGGCATCCAAGAGGGATATAATAAAAACTTTCATATAGAGTGCATTGAATACTAAGAGAAGTTTGATACTTGATAATTGTTTTGAGATATGGAGATGGTGATATTAGAGTCGTGCTAGTTGAGTAGTTGTGAATTTGAGAAATGCTTGTGTTGAAGTTTGTGATTCCCGTAGCATGCACGTATGGTGAACCGTTATGTTACGAAGTCGGAGCATGTTGTATTTATTGATTGTCCTCCTTATGAGTGGCGGTCGGGGACGAGCGATGGTCTTTTCCTACCAATCTATCCCCCTAGGAGCATGCGCATAGTACTTTGTTTCGATAACTAATAGATTTTTGCAATAAGTATGTGAGTTCTTTATGACTAATGTTGAGTCCATGGATTATACGCACTCTCACCCTTCCACCATTGCTAGCCTCTCTAATACCGCGCACCTTCCGCTGGTATCATACACCCACCATATACCTTCCTCAAAACAGCCACCATACCTACATATCATGGCATTTCCATAGCCATTCCGAGATATATTGCCTTGCAACTTTCCACTGTTCCGTTATTATGACACGCTTCATCATTGTCATATTGCTTTGCATGATCATGTAGTTGACATCGTATTTGTGGCAAAGCCACCGTTCATAATTCTTCCATACATATCACTCTTGATTCATTGCACATCCCGGTACACCGCCGGAGGCATTCATATAGAGTCATATTTTGTTCTAAGAATCGAGTTGTAATTCTTGAGTTGTAAGTAAATAAAAGTGCGATGATCATCATTATTAGAGCATTGTCCTAGTGAGGAAAGGATGATGGAGACTATGATTCCCCCACAAGTCGGGATGAGACTCCGGACAAAAATAAATAAATATAAGAGGCCAAAGAAGCCCAAATAAAAAAATAAAAAGAAGAAGAGAAAAGAGGCCATAAAAAAGAAAGAGAAGGCCCAAATAAAAAAATAAAAAATAAAAAATGAGAGAAAAAGAGAGAAGGGGCAATGCTACTATCCTTTTACCACACTTGTGCTTCAAAGTAGCACCATGATCTTCATGATAGAGAGTCTCTTATGTTGTCACTTTCATATACTAGTGGGAATTTTCATTATGGAACTTGGCTTGTATATTCCAACAATGGGCCTCCTCAAGTGCCCTAGCTCTTCGTGAGCAAGCAAGTTGGATGCACATCCACTTAGTTTCTTTTGTTGAGCTTTCATACATTTATAGCCCTAGTGCATCTGTTGCATGGCAATCCCTACTCACTCACATTGATATCTATTGATGGGCATCTCCATTAGCCCGTTGATACGCCTAGTTGATGTGAGACTATCTTCTCCTTTTTGTCTTCTCCACAACCACCATTCTATTCCACCTATAGTGCTATGTCCATGGCTCACGCTCATGTATTGCGTGAAGATTGAAAACGTTTGAGAACATCAAAAGTATGAAACAATTGCTTGGCTTGTCATCGGGGTTGTGCATGATTTAAATACGTTGTGTGGTGAAGATGGAGCATAGCCAGACTATATGATTTTGTAGGGATAACTTTCTTTGGCCATGTTATTTTGAAGAGACATAATTGCTTAGTTAGTATGCTTGAAGTATTATTATTTTTATGTCAATATTAAACTTTTGTCTTGAATCTTATGGATCTGAATATTCTTGCCACAATAAAGAGAATTACATGAATAAATATGTTAGGTAGTATTCCACATCAAAAATTCTGTTTTTATCATTTACCTACTCGAGGATGAGCAGGAATTAAGCTTGGGGATGCCGATACGTCTCCAACGTATCTATAATTTTTTATTGTTCCATGCTATTATATTATCAACCTTGGATGTTATATATGCATTTATATTCTATTTTATATGATTTTTGGGACTAACCTATTAACCTAGAGCCTAGTACCAGTTTCTGTTTTTTCCTTGTTTTAGAGTATCGCAGAAAAGGAAAATCAAACGGAGTCCAATTGACCTGAAATTTCACGGAACTTATTTTTGGACCAGAAGAAGCCCACGGAGTATCGGAGTTGGACCAGGAGAGTTCCGGGCTGCCCACGAGGGTGGGGGCGCGCCCACCCCCCTAGGCGCACCCCCTGCCTTGTGGACAGCCCGGAGGTCCATCGACGTACTTCTTCCTCCCATATATACCCATATACCCTAAAAACTTCGGGGAACACAATAGATCGGGAGTTCCGCCGCCAGAAGCCTCTGTAGCTACTGAAAACCAATCTAGACCCGTTTCGGCACCCTGTCAGAGGGGGAATCCCTCTCCGGTGGCCATCTTCATCATCCCGGTGCTCTCCATGATGAGGAGGGAGTGGTTCTCTCTCGGGGCTGAGGGTATGTACTAGTAGCTATGTGTTTGATCTCTCTCTCTCTCGTGTTCTTGAGGTGGTACGATCTTGATGTATCGCGAGCTTTGCTATTATAGTTGGATCTTATGATGTTTCTCCCCCTCTACTCTCTTGTAATGGATTGAGTTTTCCCTTTGAAGTTATCTTATCGGATTGAGTCTTTAAGGATTTGAGAACATTTGATGTATGTCTTGCGTGGGATACCCGTGGTGACAATGGGGTATTCTATTGATCCACTTGATGTATGTTTTGGTGATCAACTTGCGGATTCCGCCCATGAACCTTTGCATAGGGGTTGGCACACTTTTTCGTCTTGACTCTCCGGTAGAAACTTTGGGGCACTCTTTGAGGCCTATGTGTTGGTTGAATAGATGAATCTGAGATTGTGTGATGCATATCGTATAATCATACCCATGGATACTTGAGGTGACATTGGAGTATCTAGGTGACATTAGGGTTTTGGTTGATTTGTGTCTTAAGGTGTTATTCTAGTACGAACTCTAGGGCTGTTTGTGACACTTATAGGAATAGCCCAGCGGATTGATTGGAAAGAATAACTTTGAGGTGGTTTCGTACCCTACCATAATCTCTTCGTTCGTTCTCCGCTATTAGTGACTTTGGAGTGACTCTTTGTTGCATGTTGAGGGATAGTTATGTGATCCAATTATGTTATTATTGTTGAGAGAACTTGCACTAGTGAAAGTATGAACCCTAGGCCTTGTTTCCTAGCATTGCAATACCGTTTACGCTCACTTTTATCATTTGTTACCTTGCTGTTTTTATAATTTCAGATTACAAAAACCTTTATCTACCATCCATATACCACTTGTATCACCATCTCTTCGCCGAACTAGTGCACCTATACAATTTACCATTATATTGGGTGTGTTGGGGACACAATAGACTCTTTGTTATTTGGTTGCAGGGTTGCTTGAGAGAGACCATCTTCATCCTACGCCTCCTACGGATTGATAAACCTTAGGTCATCCACTTGTGGGAAATTTGCTACTGTCCTACAAACCTCTGCACTTGGAGGCCCAACAACGTCTACAAGAAGAAGGTTGTGTAGTAGACATCAGACCTTATTCTTATTCTTTCATCCTTTAATTCTGTCTCATCATCCTTTTGTTACCTAAGTTCTTCACGGTGGTTCGTTAAGGATTTAAATCTCAAGTATCTTTTCTTCTTGCATCTCAACGTGCAATTAATTCTCCGCATTCTTTTGAAGTGGAGTTTTGCATTTCTTTGTTCTTCCCAGCTATTCAATCATTTTCGTTTGTGGCTGGTTATCACCTCATAATTTTGAGATGTTTCCATAAGCCCACAACAAGCTTATTCTTTTCGTTGTTGACAACTCTGTTCAATCCTTCCTTGCAAGGATGCTTCTCAATTCAATTACGGCGAAAATTGTCTTTTATTTTCCCCTTTCTTCTCCTTCCAATGATTACCTTATATTCTTCCGCTCTGGAGGCAGTGTGATGTTTCCATTTTCACCCATCATCTGGTTTATTCCTTGCTTATCCATTTTACCGGAGTGTCAAGACCTCTTTTGAAGTCCTCCTTCTCGCCAATCTGTGCTTTCCTTTTCTACTTGGACGCTATCCGAATTCTGTTGTTCTTATTCCTTTTTTATCTTGTTCTAACCGGAGTGGTTTCGGAGTCTATCTTACTCCTTAAGCCTTCGATTTTTTGTCATAATCGTCCTCTTTTCTACCTGCGTGGTCTCAACTTTGTTAACATTCTCTCTTGCACTCTTGTTTTACCTCATCCTCTTTCTCTTCTGTCTCATTCTTAAGATCTCGGTATGATATCTTCTGTTAGTGGAGGGGAGTTGTAACGCCCAGAGACCGATGCGCCAGGTGTATTCTAGTTATTTGCCATCATTGCCATGTCATTTGCTTGTGTGTTGCATTTTGCCATGTCATCATGTGCATTTCATCTGCATGTTTTTCAAAACTTGCATCCGGACATTTTCTCCGTTGTCCGTTTCAGATTCCGACACTCTCATATGCATCCACCTGATAACCCACTAGTATAGGGGATTGCAATAGTTTTCGAGAGTAGAGTATTCAACCCAAATTTATTGATTTGACACAAGGGGAGCCAAAGAATATTCTCAAGTATTAACAGTTGAGTTGTCAATTCAACCATAGCTGGAAGACTTAATATCTGCAGCAAAGTATTTAGTAGCAAAGTAATATGGAAGTAACGGTAACGGTGGCAAAAGTAACATTATTGGTTTTGTAGTGATTATAACAGTGGCAACGATTAAGTAACTAAGCAAAGATCAATATGTGAAAAGCTCGTAGGCAATGGATCAGTGATGGATAATTATGTCGGATGTGATTCCTCATGCAACAATTATAACATAGGGTGACACAGAACTAGCTCTAGTTCATCAATGTAATGTAGGCATGTATTCCGCATATAGTCATACAGGCTTATGGAAAAGAACTTGCATGACATCTTTTGTCCTACCCTCCCGTGGCAACGAGGTCCTATTGGAAACTAAGGGATATTAAGGCCTCCTTTTAATAGAGTACCGGAACAAAGCATTCACACTTACTGAATACATGAACTCCTCAAACTATAGTCATCACCAGGAGTGGTCCTGATTATTGTCACTTCGGAGTTACCGGATCATAACACATAGTAGGTGACTATTGACTTGCAAGATATGATCAAGAACTCACATATATTCATGAAAACATAATAGGTTTAGATCTGAAATCATGGCACTCGGGCCCTAGTGACAAGCATTAAGCATAGCAAAGTCATAGCAACATCAATCTCAGAACATAATCGATACTAGGGATCAAACCCTAACAAAACTAACTCAATTACATGATAAATCTCATCCAACCCATCACCGTCCAGCAAGCCTACGATGGAATTACTCACACACGGCGGTAAGCATCATGAAATTAGTGATGGAGGAAGGTTGATGATGACGATGGCGACGGATACCCCTCTCCGGAGCCCCGAACGGACTCCAGATCAGCCTTCCCGAGAGAGATTAGGCTTGGCGGCGGCTCCGTATCATAAAACACAATGAATCCTTCTCCTTGATTTTTTCTCCCCTAACGTGAATATATAGAGTTGGAGTTGAGATCGGTGGAGCCACAGGGGGGCCCACGAAACAGGGGGCGCGCCCCCCACCGTCGTGGACAGGGTGTGGGCCCCCTAGTGTTGATTCTTTCGCCAGTATTTTTTATAAATTCCAAAAATATTCTCTGTGAAGTTTCAGGTCATTCCGAGAACTTTTATTTCTGCACAAAAATAACACCATGGCAATTCTGCTGAAAACAGCGTCAGTCCGGGTTAGTTCCATTCAAATTATGCAAGTTAGAGTCCATAACAAGGTCAAAAGTGTTTGGAAAAGTAGATACGATGGAGACGTATCAACTCCCCCAAGATTAAACCTTTGGTTGTCCTCAAGCAATTCAGTTGACAAACTGAAAGTGAGAAAGAAAAACTTTTACAAACTCTGTTTGATCTTGTTGTTGTAAATATGTAAAGCCGGCATCAAGTTTTCAGCAAAGATTATGAACTAACCATATTCAAAATAACATTTAGGTCTCATGTTTACTCATATCAGTGGCATAATCAACTAGCGAGCAATAATAGTAAATCTCGGATGAGAACACTTTCTCAAAACAATCATAATATGATATAACAAGATGGTATCTTGCTAGCCCTTTTTGAGACTGCAAAACATAAATGCAGAGCACCTCTGAAGACCAAGGACTGACTAGACATTGTAATTCATGGTAAAGGAGATCCAATCATAGTCATACTCAATGTAAACTAATAGTAATGCATGCACATGACAGCGGTGCTCTCCAACTGGTGCTTTTTAATAAGAGGATGATGACTCAACATAAAAGTAAATAGATAGGCCCTTCTCAGAGGGAAGCAGAGATTTGTAGAGGTGCCAGAGCTCGATTTTTGAAATAGAGATAAATAATATTTTGAGTAGCATACTTTCATTGTCAACATAACAACCAAGAGATCTCGATATCTTCCATGCTACATGCATTATAGGAGGTTCCCAAACAGAATGGTAAAGTTTATACTCCCCCACCACCAACAAACATCAATCCATGGCTTGTCTGAAACAACGGGTGCCTCCAACTAACAACAATCCTGGGGGAGTTTTGTTTGCAATTATTTTAATTTAACCATGGGACTAGGCATCCCGGTTACCAGCCATTTTCTCGTGAATGATGAGCAAAGTCCACTCATCTTGAGAATAACCCACCTGGCATGGAAGATATGGACAGCCCTAGTTGATACATGAGCTATTCAAGCATACAAAACAGAATTTCATTTGAAGGTTTAGAGTTTGGCACATACAAATTTACTTGGAACGGCAGGTAGATACCACTTATAGGAAGGTATGGTGGACTCATATGGAATAACTTTGGGGTTTATGGAAGTGGATGCACAAGCAGTATTCCCGCTTAGTACAAGTGAAGGCTAGAAAGAGACTAGGAAGCAACCAACTAGAGAGCGACAACAGTCATGAACATGCATTAAAATTAATCAACACTAAGTGCAAGCATGAGTAGGATATAATTCACCATGAACATAAATATCGTGGAGGCTATGTTGATTTTGTTTCAACTACATGCGTGAACATGTGCCAAGTTGATCCACTCGAATCGTTCAAAGGAGGATACCACCCTATCATACCACATCACAACCATTTTAATAGCATGTTGGCATGCAAGGTAAACCATTATAAACTCCTAGCGAATTAAGCATGGCATGAGCAACTATAATCTCTAATTGTCATTGCAAACATGTTTCATTCATAATAGGCTGAATTAGGAACGATGAACTAATCATATTTACAAAAACAAGATAGGTCGAGTTCATACCAGCTTCTCTCTTCTCAATCAGTCCATTATATATCGTCATTATTGCCTTTCACTTGCACAACCGAACGGTGTGGATAATAATAATAGTGCACGTGCATTGGACTAAGCTGGAATCTGCAAGCATTTAATACACAGGAGAAGACAAAGTAATATGGGCTCTTTGTTAGATCAACAATAATGCATATGAGAGCCACTCAACATTTTAATCATGGTCTTCTCCTCTCGACCCCCAAAGAAAAGAAAAGAAACAAAACTATTTACACGGGAAAGCTCCCAACAAGCAAAAGAAGAACGAGCTATCTTTTTGGGTTTTCTTTTAATTACTACTACTACAAGCATGGAAAGTAAACGAGCTAAAAGCTACAAGTAATTTTTTGGTTTTTCTTAAGGTTTTTCAAACACACAAGAAGAATGCTGGAAAAGAAAATAAACTAGCATGGATAGTACAATGAAAAAGTATGAGCACCGACAACTAGAATGAGCGTGTGAACATGAATGTAATGTCAGTGAGAAATACGTACTCCCCCAAGCTTAGGCTTTTGGCCTAAGTTTGTCTATGGCCATGGCTCAAAGCTGCCCTCTCCGGTGTACGGAGGAGTGTCCTCTGGGTGCCACTGGTTGGCGATCTCCTCAGGATCCCACTGATAAACAGATTGTCGATAAGGTTCAAGGGATGGCTCCGGCTCAGGCTCTGGAGCTGGTGTCAGGCTCCAGTATGCATAAACGTCCCTCGGCAAAATGAGGTATGTGTTGTTCGCGCTGGTTGCGGAGGAAGTCGATGAGGCCTGCATTCTTAGCCAAATAATAAAAGTCCTCCTAAATCCCGGCTGCTCTCAAGAACTCATCACAAGGCCATTCGCACGGCCGAAACTCCGCAGTGCGAGGGAGATTATATTTGGGCTTCTTATTCTCTTCACTTTGCTTATCCGTCGAGCTTCAGCTAGAAGATCCCCTCAACAATCTCTTCATCATTTTCTTTGTCTGAAAAATTTCTGAAATTTTTAGTGACTCAAGATAAAAGTGAACCAAACCCAACAAGATTGATAGCATACTCCTACAAGTGCCTAGAGGCCATATCATGCATTAAAACTACTTTTGACCACATAAATTTGACATGCAAGCTCAAGAACAGGGTCACCTAAGCAGCAAAAATTTGCAACAAATAAATCACTAGAACAAAAACTAATTGGATCATTGGAGGAGTCACATACCGAAGAACAATCCCTCAAAACAGTTTCGTGAATGGAGCTTTGAGCAAGGAGATCGAAAATGGCAGCAAGATGAGCTAGAACTCGGGTTTGAGCTGTCGGATGATTTTTTATGGAGGAAGACGAAGTGTGTGGGTGCAGGAATAAGTGGAGGGGGCCACATGGGGCCCACGAGGCAGGGGCACGCCCTGGACCCTCGTGGCCAGGTGGTGTGGCCCCCTGGTGTGCTCTCAGTGCCAATAATTCTTAAATATTCTACAAAAAATCATCTAAAATTTTCAGGACATTTGGAGAACTTTTATTTTCAGGATATTTTTTATTGCAAGATAATTCAGAAAACAGACAGAAAATACTATTTTTTCTTTATTTAATCTATATAACAGAAAGTAAAAAGAGGGTACAAAGAGTTGTGCTTTCTAACTTCATCCATCTCATGCTCATCAAAAAGGAATCCATTAACAAGGTTGATCAAGTCTTGTTAACAAACTCTTTTCGAATAACATGAAACCAGAGAATTTTTTAATAACACTAAGTTACCTCAATGGGGATATGAATGTCCCCAACAATAAGAATATCATATTTCTTCTTGACAGTAGGAAGAGGGAATTCAAAACCTCCAATAGTAATTGTTGGAATTTTTCCAATAGAATTGATACTGTGGACTTCAGGTTGTTTCCTCGGAAAGTGTACCGTATGCTCATTACCATTAACATGAAAAGTGTCGTTCCCTTTGTTGTAATCAATAACAGCCCCTACAGTATTCAGAAAGGGTCTACCAAGGATAATCGACATACTATCGTCCTCAGGAATATCAAGAATAAAAAAGTCTGTTAGAATAGTGCTACCTCTTTTAGCACTGCGTTGGTTTTCCCCGAAGAGGAAGGGATGATGCAGCAAAGTAGCGTAAGTATTTCCCTCAGTTTTTGAGAACCAAGGTATCAATCTAGTAGGAGGCTACGCGCGAGTCCCTCGCACCTGCACAAAACAAATAAATCCTCGCAACCAACGCAAATAGGGGTTGTCAATCCCTATAGGGTCACTTACGAGAGTGAGATCTGATAGATATGATAAGATAATATTTTTGGTATTTTTATGATAAAAGATGCAAAGTAAAATAAAGGCAAAGTAAATAGCAAAGGAAATAACTAAGTAATAGGAGATCAATATGAGAAAGATAGACCCGGGGGCCATAGGTTTCACTAATGCCTTCTCTCGAGAGCATAAGTATTCTACGGTGGGTGAACAAATTACTGTTGAGCAATTGACAGAATTGAGCATAGTTATGAGAATATCTAGGTATGATCATGTATATAGGCATCACGTCTGAGACAAGTAGACCGACTCATGCTTGCATCTACTACTATTACTCCACTCATCAACCGCTATCCAGCATGCATCTAGAGTATTAAGTTAAAAACAGAGTAACGCCTTAAGCAAGATGACATGATGTAGAGGGATAGACTCATGCAATATGATGAAAACCCCATCTTGTTATCCTCGATGGCAACAATATAATACGTGCCTTGCTGCCCTTACTGTCACCGGGAAAGGACACATCAAGATTGAACCCAAAGCTAAGCACTTCTCCCATTGCAAGAAAGATCAATCTACTAGGGCAAACCAAACTGATAATTCGAAGAGACTTGCAAAGATAACCAATCATACATATAAAAGAATTCAGAGAAGATTCAAATATTATTCATAGATAGACTTGATCATAAACCCACAATTCATCAATCTCAACAAACACACCGCAAAAAGAAGATTACATCGAATAGATCCCCACAAGAGAGGGGGAGAACATTGTATTGAGATCCAAAAAGAGAGAAGACGCCGTCTAGCTACTAATTATGGACCCGTAGGTCTGAGGTAAACTACTCACACTTCATCGGAGGGGCTATGGTGTTGATGAAGAAGCCCTCCGTGATCGATGCCCCCTCTGGTGGAGCAACAGGGGGCCCACGAGGGTGGAGGGCGCGCCTGGGGGGTAGGCGCACCCCCTACCTCGTGGCCTCCTGTTACGTGTCTTGACGTAGGGTCCAAGTCTCCTGAGTTGTATTCGATGAGAAAATCACGTTCCCGAAGGTTTCATTCCGTTTGGACTCCGTTTGATATTCCTTTTCTTCGAAACCCTAAAACAGGCAAAAAACAGCAATTCTGGGTTGGGCCTCCGGTTAATAGGTTAGTCCCAAAAATAATATAGAAGTGGATAATAAAGCCCAATAATGTCCAAAACAGTAGATAATATAGCATGGAGCAATCAAAAATTATAGATATGTTGGAGACGTATCAAGCATCCCGAAGCTTAATTCCTGCTCGTCCTCGAGTAGGTAAATGATAAAAACAAAAATTTTGATGCGGAGTGCTACTTGGCATAATTTTAATGTAATTCTTCTTGATTGTGGTATGAATATTCAGATCCAAAAGATTCAAGACAAAAGTTCATATTGACATAAAAATGATAATACTTCAAGCATACTAACTAAGCAATTATGTCTTCTCAAAATAACATGGCCAAAGAAAGTTCATCCCTACAAAATCATATGGTTTAGTCATGTTTCATTTTCGTCACACAATAATGCTATCATCATGGACAACCCCGATGACAAGCCAAGCAATTGTTTCATACTTTAGTAATCTCAAACCTATAAACTTTCACGCAATATATGAGCGCGAGCCATGGACATAGCACTATAGGTGGAATAGAATATAATGAGGGGGGTTATGTGGAGAAGACAAAAAAGGAGGAAGTCTCACATAAACGAGGCTAATCAATGGGCTATGGAGATGCCCACCGATTGATGTTAATGCAAGCAGTAGGGATTGCCATGCAACGGATGCACTAGAGCTATAAATGTATGAAAGCTCAACAAAGGAAACTAGTGGGTGTGCATCCAACTTGCTTGCTCACGAAGACCTAGGGCACTTGAGGAGGCCCATTGTTGGAATATACAAGCCAAGTTCTATAATGAAAAATTCCCACTAGTATATGAAAGTGATAACATGAGAGACTCTCTACTATGAAGATCACAGTGCTACTTTGAAGCACAAGTGTGGCAAAGGATAGTGACATTGTCCCTTATCTCTTTTTCTCTCATTTTTTTGGGCCTTTTCTCTTTTTTATGGCCTTTCTCTTCTTCTTCTTTTTTGGGCCTTCTCTTTTTTTATGGCCTTTCTTCTTCTTTTTTATTCCTCACATGGGACAATGCTCTAGAAAATGATGATCATCACACTTCTATTTATTTACAACTCAATTATTACAACTCGATACTAGAACAAAGATGACTCTATATGAATGCCTCCGGCGGTGTACCGGGATATGCAATGGACCATGAGTGACATGTATGATAGAATTATGAATGGTGGCTTTGCCACAAATACTATGTCAACTACATGACCATGCTAAGCAATATGACAATGATGAATGTGTCATGATGAACGGAATGATGGAAAGTTGCATGGCAATATATCTCGGAATGGCTATGGAAATGCCATAATAGGTAGGTATGGTGGCTGTTTTGAGGAAGATATAAGGAGGTTTATGTGTGAAAGAGCGTATCATATCACGGGGTTTGGATGCACCGGCGAAGTTTGCGCCAACTCTCAATGTGAGAAAGGGCAATGCACGGTACCGAAGAGGCTAGCAAGGATGGAAGGGTGAGAATGCGTATAATCTGTGGTCTCAACATTAGTCATAAAGAACTCACATACTTATTGCAAAAATCTACAAGTCATCAAAAACCTCGGTACTACGTGCATGCTCCTAGGGGGATAGATTGGTAGGAAAAGACCATCGCTCGTCCCCGACCGCCACTCATAAGGAAGACAATCAAATAACACCTCATGTTTCAAATTTGTTGCATAACGTTTACCATACGTGCATGCTACGGGACTTGCAAACCTCAACACAAGTATTTCTCAATTTTACAACTACTCAACTAGCACGACTTTGATATTATTACCTCCATGTCTCAAAACAATCATCAAGCATCAAACTTCTCTTAGTATTCAACACACTCATAAGAAAGTTTTATTATTAATCTTGCATACCAAGCATATTAGGATTTTAAGAAAATTACCATGCTATTAAGACTCTCAAAATAATCTAAGTGAAGCACGAGAGATCAATAGTTTCTATAAAACAAATCCACCACCACGCTCTAAAAGATATAAGTGAAGCACTAGAGCAAAATTATATAACTCAAAAGATATAAGCGAAGCACATAGAGTATTCTAACAAATTCCAAATCATGTATGGCTCTCTCAAAAGGTGTGTACAGCAAGGATGATTGTGGTAAACTAGCAAGCAAAGACTCAAATAATACAAGACGCTCCAAGCAAAACACATATCATGTGGCGAATAAAAATATAGCTCCAAGTAAAGTTACCGATAGAAGTAGACGAAAGAGGGGATGCCTTCCGGGGCATCCCCAAGCTTTGGCTTTTAGGTGTCCTTAGATTATCTTGGGGTGCCATGGGCATTCCCAAGATTAGGCTCTTGCCACTCCTTGTTCCATAATCCATTAAATCTTTACCCAAAACTTGAAAACTTCACAACACAAAACTTAAAGTAGAAAATCTCGTGAGCTCCGTTAGCGAAAGAAAACAAAAGACCACTTCAAGGTACTGTAATGAACTCATTCTTTATTTATATGGGTGTTATACCTACTGTATTCCAACTTCTCTATGGTTTATAAACTATTTTAATAGACATAGATTCATCAAAATAAGCAAACAACACACGAAAAACAGAATCTGTCAAAAACAGAACAGTCTGTAGTAATCTGTAGCTAGCGCAAGATCTGGAACCCCAAAAATTCTAAAATAAATTGCTGGACGTGAGAAATTTATCTATTAATCATCTGCAAAAAGAATTAACTAAATAGCACTCTCCAAATAAAAATGACAGTAGTTCTCGTTAGCACTAAAGTTTCTGTTTTTTACAGCAAGTTCAACAAGACTTTCCCCAAGTCTTCCCAACGGTTCTACTTGGCAGAAACACTAATTAAACACAAAAAACACAACCAAAACAGAGTCTATATAATTTATTTATTACTAAACAGGAGCAAAAGGCAAGGAATACAAATAAAATTGGGTTGCCTCCCAACAAGCGCTATCGTTTAACGCCCCTAGCTAGGCATAACAAACAAGAATAGATCTAGGTATTGCCATAATAGTAAGATAGATTATTAAACTCATTTCATATTATCTACGTTCAGAAGCAAGTTTTCTTTGAGGCAAGCAAAAGTAATCAAAAGGGCTAAATTTATTGTGACAAAAGTCTCCAAGATCAACCTTGGGAGATATAGGTTCCTCCTTCGGTCCTTCATATTGCACAACCAATTCATCATTATAAGCATTCTTTTGACAGAACTTTGTGAGCCTATATTCAAGAGAATATCCCAATTCATTATTTCGAATAGCCAAATCATCATTAAGTTCAGAAATTCTATCAACTAAAATATTGGTAGGCACACTTTTTCTAAGATTTTCATTGAAAGCAACATAGTCTAGAGATTGAAAACGCATTATTTCTTCTTGATCAAAGAGGATGGCCTCTATGGGAGGACGGCAAGCTTCCACCCTATAATGCGCAAAGATTTCTTTGGCCTCGACACGCTTAACAGAAGAATGCTCAATATTAGAAAATTCTAGGAAAATCCTTTGTATGGAAGGATGCATGTGCATGAATTGCCTTTCAAGTTCAACTATAAGCATGGCAATAGCATCCGCAAGACTACTAGTTCTATGAAGGATAGAACTACCCATAGAGGGTAAAGCACCGGCACAAGTAAAGAAATCTTGAATAACTCCTTTTCCAATAATATTACCACTACCAACATGGAATCTTTTTATATGTGAGATAGTGGGTTCTTTAGTAGGAGCATCAAAATTATTATCGACAATAGTATCCCCAATTTCAGACATAGAGGCAGAAGGTAAAGAACTAGCCATAACGACAAGTAAGCAAACTAACACACAAGCAAACAAAAAGCAAGCGGGTAAAAAGAGGCAAATAGAGGGAGGATAGAGAGAGAGGGCAAATAAAATGGCAAGGGTGAAGTGGGGGACAGGAAAACGAGAGGCAAATGGCAAATAATGTAATGCGGGAGATAAGGGTATGTGATGGGTACTTGGTATGTCGAATTTTGTGTAGACCTCCCCAGCAACGGCGCCAGAAATCCTTCTTGCTACCTGTTTTAGCACTGCGTTGGTTTTCCCCGAAGAGGAAGGGATGATGCAGCAAAGTAGCGTAAGTATTTCCCTCAGTTTTTGAGAACCAAGGTATCAATCCAGTAGGAGGCTACGCGCGAGTCCCTCGCACCTGCACAAAACAAATAAATCCTCGCAACCAACGCGAATAGGGGTTGTCAATCCCTACACGGCCACTTACGAGAGTGAGATCTGATAGATATGATAAGATAATATTTTTGGTATTTTTGTGATAAAGGTGCAAAGTAAAATAAAGGTAAAGTAAGAAAGCAAAGGAAATAACTAAGTAGTAGGAGATTAATATGATAAAGATAGACCGGGGGCCATAGGTTTTACTAGTGGCTTCTCTCGAGAGCATAAGTATTCTATTGTGGGTGAACACATTACTGTTGAGCAATTGAGAGAATTGAGCATAGTTATGACAATATCTAGGTATGATCATGTATATAGGCATCACGTCCGAGACAAGTAGACCGACTCCTGCCTACATCTACTACTATTACTCCACTCATCAACCGCTATTCCAGCATGCATCTAGAGTATTAAGTTAAAAACAGAGTAACGCCTTAAGCAAGATGACATGATGTAGAGGGATAGACTCATGCAATATGATGAAAACCCCATCTTGTTATCCTCGATGGCAACAATATAATACGTGCCTTGCTGCCCTTAGTGTCACCGGGAAAGGACACATCAAGATTGAACCCAAAGCTAAGCACTTCTCCCATTGCAAGAAAGATCAATCTACTAGGGCAAACCAAACTGATAATTCGAAGAGACTTGCAAAGATAACCAATCATACATATAAAAGAATTCAGAGAAGATTCAAATATTATTCATAGATAGACTTGATCATAAACCCACAATTCATCAATCTCAACAAACACACCGCAAAAAGAAGATTACATCGAATAGATCCCCACAAGAGAGGGGGAGAACATTGTATTGAGATCCAAAAAGAGAGAAGACGCCGTCTAGCTACTAATTATGGACCCGTAGGTCTGAGGTAAACTACTCACACTTCATCGGAGGGGCTATGGTGTTGATGAAGAAGCCCTCCGTGATCGATGCCCCCTCCGGCAGAGCTTCGGAACAAGCCCCAAGATGGGATCTCGTGGATACAGAAAGTTACGGCGGTGGAATTAGGGTTTTGGCTCCGTATCTGATCGTTTGGGGTACGTGGGTATATATAGGAGGAATAAGTACGTTGGTGGAGCAATAGGGGGGCCCACGAGGGTGGAGGGCATGCCTGGAGGGTAGGCGCGCCCCCTACCTCGTGGCCTCCTGATACGTGTCTTGACGTAGGGTCCAAGTCTCCTGAGTTGTATTCGGTGAGAAAATCATGTTCCCGAAGGTTTCATTCCGTTTGGACTCCGTTTGATATTCCTTTTCTTTGAAACCCGAAAACAGGCAAAAACAGCAATTTTGGGTTGGGCCTCCGGTTAATAGGTTAGTCCCAAAAATAATATAAAGTGGATAATAAAGCCCAATAATGTCCAAAACAGTAGATAATATAGCATGGAGAAATCAAAAATTATAGATACGTTGGAGACGTATCAAATAGTAACGTTTGCAACCACAACAGGCACATCCTCACAAATACCAACGGGTATAGCAGTTGATTTATCGGCCATTTGCAAAGATATTTCAGTAGGTGTCAACTTATTCAAATCAAGTCTACGATATAAAGAGAGAGGCATAACTGAAAGTTCTAGTTATCGACTAGAGGGGGGTGAATAGGCGATTTTTATGGAAGTCTTCAAAACACGGGGGCTTTGAAGACAAACAGTAGAAAAGAACCTATTGATATGCAGCGGAAGGTAGACTACACTGGACAAGCCATAGTCAAGTAAGCAATGATGTGAAAGCACGAAGACTATCAGCAGCTAGGTAGTATGGATCGGGATGGAAGATAGTATGAAGCCAGACAACAATAGTCTTGACACAATGAAGTCAATTAGATCATGCAAGCAGGCAATGACTTCACGAAGACAAATTGTAAGTAAAGAGAGGTAGAGGATAGAACCAGTTGCTTGGTGAGGACAAGGATTTGTTGGACCAGTTCCAGTTGCTGTGACAACTATACGTCTGGTTAGGGAGGCTGAGATTCAACTCAGAAGACCGCGTCTTCACCTTATTCCCCTTGAGCTAAGGACACACAGTCCTCGCCCAATCACTCTAGTAAGTCTTCAAGGTAGACTTCCAAACCTTCACAGACTTCGTTCACCGACAATCCACAATGACTCTTGGATGCTCAAAACGCGACGCCTAACCGGCTAGAGGATTCATAGTCCTCAAGTGTGACAAGTCTTTAGGTCATGCAGAAAGAAAGACTCCAATGATGCCTAACACTCTTTGGCTCTGGGTGTTTAGGGCTTTGTCCTCGCAAGGATTTCTCTCTCAAATGCTTCGGAGGTGGGTTGCTCTCAAACGACAAAATCCGTGCACTAACTCTGAGCAGCCACCAATTTATGGTATAGGGGTGGGCTATTTATAGCCAGGAGGCAACCCGACCTGATTTGTCCAAAATGACCCTGTGTCCAACGATCTTGTTTCAAACACACGCGGAGCTGACTCATCCAGCTCTGGATAAGATTTTCTCTAATTGTCTTCGCTCGAAGACATAGGATTTGGTTGAGCATCACATCAGTCACTCTGACTTTGTTCACTTGGACCCCACTTAACAGTACGGTGGTTCCTATGACTCAACAAAGAAGAAAAGGAAACTATGGAACAACTATGTCTTCACACTCCATAGTCTTCATGCGATGTCTTCTCATGTCATAATCTTCACTGTGATTATCTTCACAGACCACCATTGTCTTCAATGTCTTCACACATTTTTAGGGGTCATCTCTGGTAGGTAAATTGAATCAATAAGGGACTACTACCTGTGTTATCCTGCAATTCTCACAAACACATTAGTCCCTCAACCAAGTTTGTCATCAATATTCCAAAACCAACTAAGGTTGGCACTAGATGCACTTACAATAACACTAACACCAGCTCCGAGATCACATAAAGTAGTTTTAAGATAGTTTCTTTTAATGGATCATGGTATAGTTGGTACTCCTGGATCTCCAAGTTTCTTTGGTATTCCACCCTTAAAAGTATAATTAGCAAGCATGGTGGAAATTTTAGCTTCCGGTATCTTTATTTTATTTGTAACAATAGCTTTCATATACTTAGCATAAGGACTCATTTTAAGCATATCAGTTAAACACATACGTAGAAAGATAGGTCTAAGCATTTCAGCAAAGCGCTCAAAATCCTCATCATCCTTTTTCTTGGATGGTTTAGGAGGAAAAGGCATGGGTTTCTAAACCCAAGGTTCTCTTTCTTTACCATGCTTCCTAGCAACAAAGTCTCTCTTATCATAACATTGATTCTTTGATTGTGGGTTATCAAGATCAACAACAGGTTCAATCTCTACATCATTGTTATTGCTAGGTTGAGCATCAACATGAACATCAGCATTAACATTATCACTAGGTTCATGTTCATTACCAGATTGTGTTTCAGCATCGAAAATAGAAATATCATTGGGATTCTCAGCTGTGTCAACAACAGGTTCACTAGAAGCATGCAAAGTCCTATCATTTTTCTTTTTCTTCTTCTTAGAAGAACTAGGTGCATCAACATTAGTTCTCTGAGAATCTTGCTCAATTCTCTTAGGGTGGCCCTCAGGATACAAAGGTTCCTAAGTCATTCTAGCCCCTCTAGTCATAATTCTAACAGCATTATCACTTTTCTTGTTATTTAATTCATTGAGCAAATCATTTTGAGCTTTAAGCACTTGTTCTACTTGAGTGGTAACCATAGAAGCATGTTTACTAATAAGTTTAAGTTCACCTTTAACTCTAGACATATAATCACTCAAGTGTTCAATCATATAAGCATTGCGTTTCAATTGTCTACTAACATAAGCACTGAAGTTTTCTTGTTTAACAATAAAATTATTGAACTCATGTAAGCATTGGCTAGCAGACTTATAACGAGGAATATCACCTTCATCAAATCTATAGAGAGAATTTACCTTTACTACCTGTGTAGGATTATCAAGACCATGTATCTCTTCAATAGGCGGTAAATTTGTAACATCTTCAGCTTTAATACCCTTTTCTTTCATAGATTTCTTTGCCTCTTGCATATCTTTAGGACTGAGAAATAGAATACCCCTTTTCTTCGGAGTTGGCTTAGGAGTTGGTTCAGGAAGTGTCCAATCATTATCATTACTCAATATACTATTCAATAGCAATTCAGCTTGCTCAGCAGTTCTTTCCCTAAAAACACAACCAGCACAACTATCTAGGTGGTCTCTGGAAGCATCGGTTAGTCCATTATAAAAGGTATCAAGTATTTCATTTTTCTTGAGAGGATGATCATGCAAAGCATTAAGTAATCGGAGAAGCCTCCCCCAAGCTTGTGGGAGACTCTCTTCTTCAATTTGCACAAAATTATATATTTCCCTTAAGGAAGCTTGTTTCTTATGAGCGGGGAATATTTAGCAGAGAAGTAATAAATCATATCCTGGGGACTACGCACACAACTAGGATCAAGGGAATTAAACCATGTTTTAGCATCACCCTTTAATGAGAACGGAAATAACTTAAGGATATAGTAGTAACGAATTTTTTCCTCATGAGTGAATAGGGTGGCTATATCATTTAATTTAGTAAGATGTGCCACAACAGTTTCCGATTCATCACCATAAAAAGGATCAGATTCAACCAAAGTAATTAACTCAGGATCAACAGAGAAATCATAATCCTTATCAGAAATACAGATAGGTGAAGTAGCAAAAGCAGGCTCATAATTCATTCTAGCATTCAAAGACTTTTCTTTTAGCTTAACTGACAGTTTCTTAAGATCATATCTATCTTTGCAAGAAAAAAAATCTCTAGCAGTTTCTTCATCCATAACATAACCCTCAGGTACATCAGGCAATTCATATCTAGGGGGAGAATCTTCATCATCACTTTCATCAATATTATCAGTTTCAATAACTTCATTCTCTCTAACCCTAGCAAGTTGTTCATCAAGAAATTCACATAATGGCACAGTATTATCAAGCATAGAAGTAGTTTCATCATAAGTATCATGCAAAGAAGAAGTGGCATCATCAATAACATGCGACATATCAGAATAAATAGCAGGAGTAGGTGTTGCAAGTTTACTCAAAACACAAGGTGAATCAAGTGCAGAGCTAGATGGCAATTCCTTACCTCCCTCGTAGTTGAGGGAAAAATATTGGTTCTTTCATCTTTCAAGTTCCTCAATGTAATCAACAGATATAAATCCCAAGTGACTCAAAGAATAGAGCTATGCTCCCTGGCAACGGCGCCAGAAAATAGTCTTGATAACCCACAAGTATAGGGGATCGCAACAGTTTTCGAGGGTAAAGTATTCAACCCAAATTTATTGATTCGACACAAGGGGAGCCAAAGAATATTCTCAAGTATTAACAATTGAGTTGTCAATTCAACCGCACCTGGAAGACTTAATATATGCCGCAAAGTATTTAGTAGCAAAGTAATATGGAAGTAAGGGTAATGGTGGCAAAAGTAACATTATTGGTTTTGTAGTGATTGTAACAGTGGCAACGATAAAGTAACTAAGCAAAGATCAATATGTGAAAAGCTCGTAGGCAATGGATCAGTGATGGATAATTATGTCGGATGTGATTCCTCATGCAACAGTTATAACATAAGGTAACACAGAACTAGCTCCAGTTCATTAATGTAATGTAGGCATGTATTCCGAATATAGTCATACGTGCTTATGGAAAAGAACTTGCATGACATCTTTTGTCCTACCCTCCCGTGGCAGTGGGGTCCTATTGGAAACTAAGGGATATTAAGGCCTCCTTTTAATAGAGTACCGGAACAAAGCATTAACACTTAGTGAATACATGAACTCCTCAAACTATAGTCATCACCGGGAGTGGTCCCGATTATTGTCACTTCAGGGTTACCGGATCATAACACATAGAAGGTGACTATTGACTTGCAAGATAGGATCAAGAACTCACATATATTCATGAAAACATAATAGGTTCAGATCTGAAATCATGGCACTCGAGCCCTAGTGACAAGCATTAAGCATAGCAAAGTCATAGCAATCTAAGAACATAATGGATACTAGGGATCAAACCCTAACAAAACTAACTCGATTACATGATAAATCTCATCCAACCCATCACCGTCCAGCAAGCCTACGATGGAATTACTCACGCATGGCGGTGAGAATCATGAAATTGGTGATAGAGGAAGGTTGATGATGACGATGGTGACGGATTCCCCTCTCTAGAGCCCCGAACGGACTCCAGATCAGCCCTCCTGAGAGAGATTAGGGCTTGGCGGCAGCTCCGTATCGTAAAACGTGATGAATCCTTCTCCTTGATTTTTTTTCTCCCCGAACGTGAATATATAGAGTTGGAGTTGAGGTCGGTGGAGCCTCAAGGGGCCCACGAGACAGGGGGCACGCCCCCCACCCTCGTGGACAGGGTGTGGGCCCCCTGGTGTTGATTCTTTCGCCAGTATTTTTATAAATTCCAAAAATATTCTCCGTCAAGTTTCACGTCATTCTGAGAACATATATTTCTGCACAAAAATAATACCATGGCAATTCTGCTGGAAATAGCGTCAGTCCGGGTTAGTTCCATTCAAATTATGCAAGTTAGAATCCATAACAAGGTCAAAAGTGTTTGGAAAAGTAGATACGATGGAGACGTATCACCGCCGCACCTTTCAGATCTCGTTTCCTAAGCGGGAGAAAAACATTCTCGGAATGGGCCGAAAGTTGACGAGCGGTCTTGGTATATCACCGTAGACCGCCTGTCAAATCTCGTTCCATTTGGAGGTCGTTTGATGCCCCAACGGTTAACCGCGTTAACCGTTGGACCTCTTTCTCTTTGTAGCCCAGCACCCCTTCACAACAGCTCGCTAGCCCATTTAAACCCCATCCATGCTCATCACTGTCGGGTCACGATCGCGTGGGCGAAAACCGCTCTAAAAAATACCACTCCTAGCTCCTTTTGCCTATAAAAACACCTTCCCCGTCCAAATCTGACAGAGAGAGAGCACATTAGCCCTAATCTACCTTGTTTTCCATGCCCCAACAATGCCAGCCGCTGCCTCCCACCGCGCGGGCCCGTGGAGCCCGGAGCAGGCCCGCCCGAGCCCATCTGCGCCCGAGCGCGTCGTCGCCCGCGCCGGACCTCTTCGTCGGAGCTCCCCGTCGCCGCCTCCATGCCGCATCTCGCGCTGCGTCTTGCCGCCCGTCGCAAGCCGTCGCCGCCTCGCGCGCCACGGCCATCCGGCCGAGCCACGCCCAAGCCGGCCGCCCCGACCCGCACCTCGCCCGGCCGCCCGCCTGCGCCAGCGCACCGCTCCGCTACCGGATCTCCGCCGGCCGCCTGCACCAGATCCGCACGTCCGCCGCCCCCGCACCTCGCCACCGACCGGAGCATGCTGCCTCGCCGTCCGACCTCGCCGGCCCTTCCTTCCCTGATCTAGGCGGGATCGGGAGGAGGACGAGGCGCCACCATCGGCCACATGGGCCCCGCAAGCAGCGGCCCAGCCCACCCTCCCGGCCCAATCCACCACCACCCTGGGCCTTGGCCCGCTAGGTGAGCGCCCCCGGACGTCTATTCCTCGCCCAGTGCGCTGCTTAGCTATTCCCCGCTCACTCGTGTTTTTTTCCTGAAATTCGGCTAAGTCCCCTGGTCTGCTACATTTTGTGTGCATCTTCATCATGCCATAACTTCGTGCTCATTGCTCCGTATTGCGTGTATGATATGTCAAAATGTTCATCTCTGAATGCACTTCATGATGGTATAGTTTGCATGCATGTTACTATTCATCTTGATGTCTTAATCTTCGTTACAAAAGTGCTAAGTGTTGTTATCTTCTGAAAAATGTTGTAACTTGTCATTTTGTCATTTTCATATCATTTTGTGTGATTTTCTTTTGAGTGTCATGTCAACATGTTTTAGGAGAATATTCATGCCATCCTTACAGTGGTGCAATCCATGCATTTTTATGTGCCCTGTGGTGACTAGAACAATCATGAAAAGTGAGCTACTTGCTGTTTCTGATTTCAGCCACTTAGTGATTTCTGCCAAGTCTGAATCTGCTACATTATGTTGCCATGTTAACATGATGCTACAAGTGAATCCATGCATAATCTGAAGATGCTCAGTAAGGATGTTTTATAGACCTTCTTATGCTCTATTTATCCATGTGCTTGTTTGCAATTATAACCTGTTGTAGCTTATCATTACCATGCCCTAAAGTTGCTAAATAATGTTTCTGTTAGCCTATTATCAGTACGTTCAGTTTTGCCATGTGAATACCTAGTGTTCTATGCCTCCTATGACCATGTTCTTGACATGAGTAGTTTTACAAATATGACTTCTTGTTGTTGGGCACACTCACTTGCCATGATATGCTTTATGTTGAGTTAACCAAGCTTGGAAACATGTCTACTTGTCGTTGTTTCTACTATGTCAAGTAAATTCCATGAAGTCTGTGAATCTGTTATCACTTGCATTCTTTCCATGATGTTTTGAGCACGTTATAGTGGTTTCTAGTAGTAGCTCAGTCATCATGTTTTCTAGTGCTCTACCTTTAAATGCTTTCCATGCCCTTTGATGCCATGAAATGTTCCTATAGCATATACTTTTTTGTCTCAAAGTATGCATCATGAATCTGTTTTCTGCCATACTCTATTTTTCACTAAGTCTGAGAATCTGTTTTTAACTTCCTTACTTGTCTTGATGAATGCCATTGATCTAGAGGTTATATGAAGATGCTTAGTAATCATGTTTTGCAATGTTTAACCTATACTCTAATTCCTGGCTTTTGTTTGTTATGATCTTGCACTGTAGCATGCTTGTTTCATGCCTCCAACATGTCAACATGTTATTCCTGCTCACATGCATGCCCTGTTTTTCGCTAAGTCATAATCTGTGTTATAAAGTTGCTTGTTGTTTTGATCATGTTGGTTTAATATTGATGCCTATGAACCTGAACCTTGATGTTATTTGAAGCATGTAATCTATAATTTGAGTGCATATCAAGTTTGTGTCCATATGTTTCCTGTAGCATGTCGTTTCCTTGATTGCAAAGTGCTTAGTTGCTGTTTTTGGTAGATTGTGTTGGAAACTTGTATTTAGTGTATGTGTTGAACGTGGCTCTATTTGGAGCATGCTCTACATGAAACTTGCTTGGTTTTGCATGTAGTTTCATCTTGCCTTGTTTCATCCTTAGTTTGAGCATGTGTGCTTGATGTTTGAATGCATTTTGCATCAATTCCATGTTTAACTTGTTTTGCTCATATCTTCTAGGTCGTAGCTCCGAATTAAATGAACTTTATAAGTAACTTGACTAGAAAGAGGCGTAGATCATCATGGTGCACTTTAACTTGTTGTTTAACAACTTCAACATAATGTGTTATTCAGATCTGGACCAATTTCCAAATTTCCATAAGGGGACTTACCGGAATTGTTATATGTTGATTTCGGCCTCATTTAAACTTGCTTTGATGTGGTGTTCTTGTATGCATCATATCTTGCCATGAGTAGCATCATGTAGCCTTGTCAGGCATCATACTTGGGTGAGCATCATGCCATGTTATGTGTTGTGTTGGGGATATAACTATTAGGTATAACCCGCTCGGGAGGGGCCGGGTCATCCCTATGACGATTCATCACAATGAAGCCCAAGATCATATGGCGATTCATAGATAGGCTTGGTAGAGGGCCCAGGCCCGAAGGCGGTTTAAAGCCCATGGAGATAAACCGCCATGTATGTAAACTTGTATTGTAAGGCATCTAAGAAAGGTCACCGAGCCAGATACGTTGTATAAGCCGGCCGGGACTCTATAGCCTGCAGGGCGTCAACCCGTGTATATAAGGGGACGACCTAGCGGCGGCTTAGGGCAAGAAACAACAGATCGAGAGCCGGGTCAAGCTATTCGCTCCCTGCTCATCGAAACCCTAGAAATACCATCTACAAACTGGACTAGGCTTTTACCTTCATCATAAGGGGCCGAACCAGTATAAACTCCTCGTGTCCTTTATCCTGATTAACCCCTTTAAGATAACCTCATCGCGATGGCTCCATGACTAAGTCCTCACACTAGGACATCTGTCGTGACAATTCTGCGACAGTTGGCGCCCACCGTGGGGCTATCGCACGATGGTTTCAAGTTCTTAGAGGGCATGTAACATCCCAAAATTCTAAATTTCGGAATGTTATATTAAATAAATAGTTTTGATTGTTTGTTTGATTGTGATGTGGTTGCTTATGTGAAATTGAGTGGAATTTGAAACCTTTTTGAAAGTTGAATGAGAGGGAATAAAAGGACTTTCCCAAAATTTTCTATTTGAATTCCTACGTAATTTTTAAGTTTGAATCTTTTCAACATTCTCTGACAAAAAAATGAGAGGAGGAAAATGGCACTCCAAAATCAGAGACAAGGTTCGACAATTTATTGGAAACTTAAATTCTATTTTTGGAGTTGTTGCAAAATTATTTTTTAAAAACTTATTTTATTTCATCATGAAAATATGTTCATGATTTAGGAAATCTTATTCTAAGAATTTTGGTATATAATATGCCTATATAAAAATGTGTTTTTATTTGTTTTGCTTCTTTTGTCGTTGTTTTTTTTAAAAGCCGCGTCCGCCAAGCAGGCCAACCGGCCCACCCAACAGGCCAGGCGAGACCATAGCCCGACCAGCGCCAGCGAAGCCGAGGCCGCTCCCACGCTCGCCACTGCCTCCCCTCATTCGCCTTCCTCTCTCACGTAACCCTCTATCCCCTCATTTTTTTTCTTGTGAGTCTTTCCTCTGATCGCTGGGGTCCACCTCGTCTTCAACTTCCTGTACACGAAACAGAGGAGGTCAGCACACGCACGACGCCGCCACCACGCACGCGATGGCCAAACCCTAGCCCACGGCCTACCCCCTCCCCAAGGAAAACGTCCTATATATACCCCTACCCCTCCTCTCGCGATCCCCTTCGAAAACTCTCTCTAAAACCATCCACAGCCGCCGCCATCGCCGTTCGGATCTCGATGCAGCAGCCGCTGTCCGCCGTCTATTCCGACACCGGTGAGCTCTCCTAGCTTCTCCAAGTCCGGCCAACGGCCTAGTCTACCCCCACGTTCTATTTTGACATGATTTTCCTCTCCTTCATCATATACAGAGGCAGCCCCAACTCCGCACGCTCCGCCGGAGCACCGAGCTCCGCCGCCTCGTCCTCGTCGTCTCCACTGTCCCCGATGACCCCTCACCCACCTTCAACAAAAATCGGTCGCCCTAAACGACCCGCACCCGCTGGACATTGCCGCCTCCACCGCCGGCGACCTAAGCCACCACCCCGCCGGCGCCCTACTTCCCTGCGAGCGCCTACCTCTCTGTAAGAAACAACAACGAGCACCTCCTTCCATTTGTTTCTTTTTTTTGAAACGTTAAATGCAAATAATATTAGATCGGTTTTCCTTATAGATCGGTTCCTCGGTTTAGATCGGACCGTCTCCCGGTCTTTTGTTAAATAAATGCACGTGTACGTATTGTTAAGTATCGCCCGAGCGCTATTTAGTTTCCGATCGCTCACCTTTCGGCCCAGTAGCGCCCGATAGTTTCTTTTAGTATTTTTCGTTTCTGTTTTTAAAACAGAATAGTTCTGTTCTTGTAAAATCTATATCTTTTAGGTTATTTATTATTTTTAGTTGATTCCTTTTTTGTTAGTTTACAAATTTCTTGTAGTTTCTGTAAAAAATAGATTCGACCATGTTTAAGCTTATAAAAATAGTTTTATAGTAGTTTTAGTCAGATTAGTATTTCTACTATAATTTGAGCTAGAATTAATATTTTAGGGTGATTCTTTTTGCCACTGCTTAGTTGTGACCTAGCCTAGAAGTAGGAACTTGTTGGGGTATTTGTAGATTGTATTAAAATTAGTTTTATTTGAAATCAAGCTTTTCTAGTTTTTATTTAGCTTGCTGCTGCTTCCTGATGTTCTAGTTATTATATAATTTTAATTTGCCCGTGTTATAATTTATTTTAGATTAGTTCCTGTAGTTATAGAGGGTGAACATTTATTTTCAGCAAAATAAAAGGTTTTATTTTATTTTCTTATTAGTTATGTTTTAGGTATAACAGGAGCTCTATAATCGATATTGATGTGATTCTTTTTGCACCTAGTTTATATGTTGTTTCCCTTTATGTTAGTTAGCAAAACCCGTGTTTTGGTTCTGTTAAGAAAAGTGTTAGTCGGGTAAAACTATTTCTTTGCTGTTGCTTGAAGTGATGAAAACCTTGATTTTGTTTTCCTCGAGTTTTCTTTGGAATTGGTTTGAGTTTTATTATTGAGTTTCCTTGTTGTTTCGATTATTATTTTGAGCGGTAGAATGATTGCTTATGTGAATGCCATGTTTATTATTATAGATTTCATTGGAGAGTTGTGTATAGTCTTATCAAGTTTCTGAGAGCGTTATTATCTTCATCAACTTACCAGGCAAGTTCACTTTGACCATGTTTTTCATACCTATGTTTTATTTGCATGTAGTAGCACCCTTTCAACAATCCCTCTAGTAGTGTTATTGAATCTTGTAATTGAGTAGAATGCATGTGGTAGGAACCCATCTCCCTGTTACCAAGCCCGGGACGTTATAGTTTTAATGCTACGCTATAGTAGACGGGGTTTGATATGAGTGCATGAGAGTGGTGTGAGAATGAAGGACTCTACATCAATGACGACAAATTCATGATGGCATCGGCAAGGACTGCATCTTCAGGACTTCAAGACTCAAGACAAGAATTCAATACATACTACTGGGTGAAGGACGGTTGACGGGAACCCTGGAGAAACCAGTGGATGGCCGGGTTGCATGGAGAAGTGCCATGACATCTTGCGTAAAGCTTCACCCAGACTCAAAGAGACGGAAGAATACTTCATGCCCGGAAGCTTACCTGTGCAATCGCAAGTCACTATGGGCTCTGGCTTGGTTGTCCCTAGTGGTGACTCTGGCTGGGACGGTGCTAGCAGATGTAGAACTACGGTAGCATTGGATGAGCACCAGACAGTGGTCAGAGGAACTCTTCGGAAGACCATGTTTCGGTCATCTTGTTCTCAAACACCCTGAAGTGCGAGAATGTAAAGAGAGGGATCGAATCTTGCGGGTAATGTGTACAAACCTCTGAAGAGGGTTAAAACCTAATCGATTAGCCGTGTCCCCGGTTACGGACAATTTGAGCCTCTGGACTTGGATCTATCTCGGAACTCTCAACACTGGACTGATAACATAATTGTGGGCAACTTATGATGATTTGGGTATGAGACATCTGTTGGCAGAACCATGTCTTGATAGAAAACTCCGTAGTACAGACTCCTGATATTCCTTTGTTGTAGGGAAAATAAAACCAGCTTTTACGCAAAAAAACATCAGACACAGAGCCACAAAGCCATATTGCATATAGAATAGTATTATCATCTGCTTTCTCATGTTGTGATCTTGCCGGTACATTCAATGTACTGACCTACACGGCTGCAACGTCTCATGTTGCAGATATGTTCCTTCCGACGAGTAAGAGTACGGTACAGGGTTACGGTCTACACTCAACCTGCCGATGGCGTTGATGGGACTCCACACCCGATTGTTTTTCCGCTGAGACTTATGAGGTATATATTAGTTTTACATTATTTATGCATGTGATTGCACTTTGATATATACATTGATGTACTGTGTGTGCCAGCATACCGATCCAGGGATGGCACAGATACATAGAGGCTTGACCGTCTGAGGTTGGGTCGCTACAGATATGGTATCCGAGCACATGTTGATTGTAGGACGTGGCCCTAGAAACTGGAAAGCTCCTAGGACAGGAAATCTCTAAAACTTTATTTTCAAAAGAATCCATTACTTCTCATTTTTCTGATTTTATCAAATATCCTCTCCTACCTAAAATAGTTGGAATATACCCCTTTCCCTTTTGACCACACGGAGGATCAACTAAAGCCGCTCCAAGAAGGACAAGATATCAGACAATCGATGACCATTTCAGAGTAAAGAGGATTTCACCATGCATTAGAAGAGTTGACGCTACAACAGTTGAAGACTCCGAAGACTTGAAGAACTTGAAGAATATGAAGAATTATTTGACCCTTAGAAGACCAAACCCCTGTTATATACTTACGTTAGATGCGGCGATTTGTGAGCTATCATTTATTTGATGTTTTTCCGACAGCCACAAAAGAAAACATGTTTCTTCAAAACTATTGTTTGTATTGTGTGTATCTCCCCCCACTCTTCTCTTGTATCTCATCCCAAAACCTTTGGATCCAATAGATGGTGAATGAAGTTGGACTAGTATTCTCTGGACCGAAAACCCAGCCGGAGGCAGAACTATGGATTCAGAACATGGAGAATCACTTCGGGAGAAATTTGGTTTCAAGGAAGAATGAAGTATCGTATGCTCTTCAGTACTTTGAAGGAAGTGCTGCAACATGGTGGCAGATGCATCAAGCTATACAGGGATGGAATGGAGCAAGGACTTGGGAAGAATTCAAGAAGACTCTGACAAGATCCCATCTTATCCGGAAGCACCATGATACCCCAAGAAATAAACCTTGTGCCTGCAGGATTTGTGGAGAAATAGGACACACCCAGGAGGAACACAAGGATGGATGACATCATTGTGAGGAGAAACACCCAGCTGAGGAATGCCCAACTAGTCAGGTGACTTGTTTCTTGTGTGAAGGAACCACCCACTACCCAGCTCAGTGTCACATTTACCCCATGGTGCAACAAACTATTCAGAAGCAGGAAGAAGGAATGAAAGAAGCCCTCCGAGAAGTTATGAAAGAACCTGTGATTAAGTAAAGTGTTGAAGACCCTGATGGGGAAAGCCTCAACAGATTTTACTCCAATGCCTGTTATTCATGTGGAGAAGAAGGGCATTTTTCATAGTATTGCACCAAGGAAAGAAAAGAGTATATGGGATACTTCCCTACAGAAGCAGTGGAGTTTGATCCAAAGGGGATAGAATATTTGATCAGAACGAAGAAAACCAGGAAGAGAAAACAAAGACACCCACAGAACAACCCAATTTCACAAGAGTCATATTACCTGTTTTGAATGTAAGGACGTCGGGCATTATGCCAATGATTGTCTCGAAAGGAAGCAAGGAACTCAAGGAGTAGGCACCATCACCAAGAAGCCTCGAGACATGCCGGAAGTTATTTGTTTTCGCTGCAAGGAAGCAGGACATTTTGCTAGGGATTGTACAAATCATGAGAAAGCTGGAGCTGAGTAGTGGAGATGTTGATATAAGTGATAAGGGTAGTATGGAAAACACTTTTTCATGAGAATGCGGGGTTGAGTTATGTAATAGATTGCTCAGAGATTGTAATAATTCATGACTCAATAAAGTTGATGTGTCATATGCTGAAAGGCTTTAAGGAGTTGTTATGTTTTATCTTGGAAATTAATATTTTGGGTGAACATGTAAGAAAATGAGTTGTGATGCATAAACTGGATGTTGGAAATTGAGTTTGAAGTTTTGTTTGGATGATATGAATGTGTACCCAAGGAGATATGTACCTTATTCTGAGCACCATTTTTTGTTTCACAACTGCAGATGATGACCCTTTATGAGTCTTTCCTTAAGGGCCCGGAAACGATCATGACCCTGACAAGTGATCATGACCACCCGAAGATCATGAAGGACATGATGAAGCATATTCACCTTGAAGGAGATGCAGTCTGCAAAGGCTACCCCTTCATGCAAAAGGGAGTGGAACTTTGGTATGTGGAGGTACACCTCCACCGTATGAAAGGAGTTTGCCCAAAGACGATGGGGCGGTACTTTTTCATCTCACGTGTACCACAAGCAACTTTCTTCGACGCTGTTCGTGAAGCAGCCATGGCAGCCATAAGCCAGATCGGAGAAATACTTGAAGCAAGAATCCGTTATACTCAGGAATACCTAAGAGAAGTGCATGCAGAGATGATGGAGGTGAAGCTCAAGGCCACCACGATGAAACAGAAGATTGAAGATTTCAAGGCGCATGTCGCACAATTCCAGTGGGACTGGAGAATCCTCAAGGAGGAAAAAATTAATAAAGTTGGGAGTGATGCCTGACCATACCAAACCATGTGGGTGGCAGCATTTGTAATAATTTACCATTTTTGGAATTTGGATTTACGAAAAATGGTTAAGGATGTAATAAGAGATTTGATATGAAAATAATATGATTTATGGATAAACTAGTGCATTTTTTCTGGTGTGGTAGTACTCCGTAAAGCCACAGGATCAATGAAGAAAGAAATGTGTTATTCATGACGGTCCATAGAAGGGAGCTGGAACAAATAAATTGGAGTTTTGTATGATCGTCATCACAAGGGTATGAAGGAAGAAGTACTATTGGATTTAAAGGAGATGTAATGTTGGAATATGGAATGATAATCCTCGGAAGGATGGGTTAAACTTGTACAAGAGTTGAAGTGGGCCATAACCCACATGCCCAGGAGTTAATAAGAAGCAAGCACACTCTTCCTGAAGGAAGATATTTCGGAAGAAAATTTTGAGTTAATCAGACGACATTTTTAGGAGGATACGAAAACCCGAGGGTTGTGAAGAAACGCTAGATGTCTTGTTCAGCTTGCAGAAACAATGGATTTATTCGAACTCAGTTCGTCGACAAGAGAAATTCTGCAATGCTTATGAATATACCCAAGTGTTAGAATACGTGATTCGATGTCTGCATATGTAGTAATGGTTCAAGTACGGGATGGATTGGCCCCCATACCAGAGACTTCTATCATAGACTATCATATGTTGATGGAAAATCAAGGAGCCTTGAAAACCCTAGAAGAGTGTCGACACGTCAAGCCATAAGACCATAGAATGGTAGGATGATGGAACCCTTTATAGGCAACCGTTGCCAATCGTAGGATATACGGTGAGATTCAACCCCGACCATTTTTTTTCTACTGGAGAAGCCATAAATTGTCGACCACCAGGAGATTCCGATAGTTTCTTAGTATTGACGATAGACATGTCACATATGAAGACCCACTCTTCAGAAGAACCTCACCAGGATTGAGAGGACACGAGATTTTGAGAAAAAGGGTCTTGCCCCGACCGAAAGAGCACCAGTGAAAGAGTTGTTCCAGAGTATATGAGAAGACCAATACTGTTAACCCAAAGGATGGAGTACATGAAGTTTCTCAGAACCATAACCCTGATTTTAAGTGTGGTAGCACACTAGGGTTTTCGATCAATAGATTTGCTGGAAGACACCCAAACCCTAACCCTTTTCTTGCTAGCCTCTTCAAATCTCGAGGACGAGATTCATTTTAAGTGTGGTAGGTTTGTAACATCCCAAAATTCTAAATTTTGGAATGTTATATTAAATAAATAGTTTTGATTGTTTGTTTGATTGTGATGTGGTTGCTTATGTGAAAGTGAGTGGAATTTGAAACCTTTTTGAAAGTTGAATGAGAGGGAATAAAAGGACTTTCCCAAAATTTTCTATTTGAATTCCTACGTAATTTTTAAGTTTGAATCTTTTCAACATTCTCTGACAAAAAAATGAGAGGAGGGAAATGACACTCCAAAATCAGAGACAAGGTTCGACAATTTATTGGAAACTTAAATTATATTTTTGGAGTTGTTGCAAAATTATTTTTTAAAAACTTATTTTATTTCATCATGAAAATATGTTCATGATTTAGGAAATTTTATTATGAGAATTTTGGTATATAATATGCCTATATAAAAATGTGTTTTTATTTGTTTTGCTTCTTTTGTCGTTGTTTTTTTAAAAGCCGCGTCCGCCAAGCAGGCCAACCGGCCCACCCAACAGGCCAGGCGAGACCATAGCCCGACCAGCGCTAGCGAAGCCGAGGCCGCTCCCACGCTCGCCACTGCCTCCCCTCGTTCGCCTTCCTCTCTCACGTAACCCTCTCTCACCTCATTTTTTTTCTTGTGAGTCTTTCCTCTGATCGCTGGGGTCCACCTCGTCTTCAACTTCCTGTACACGAAACAGAGGAGGTCAGCACACGCACGACGCCGCCACCGCGCACGCAATGGCCAAACCCTAGCCCACGGCCTACCCCCTCCACAAGGAAAACGTCCTATATATACCCCTACCCCTCCTCTCGCGAAACCCTTCGAAAACTCTCTCTAAAACCATCCACAGCCGCCGCCATCGCCGTTCGGATCTCGTTGCAGCCGCCGCTGTCCGCCGTCTATTCCGACACCGGTGAGCTCTCCTAGCTTCTCCAAGTCCGGCCAACGGCCTAGTCTACCCCCACGTTCTGTTTTGACATGATTTTCCTCTCCTTCGTCATATACAGAGGCAGCCCCAACTCCGCGCGCTCCGCCAGAGCACCGAGCTCCGCTGCCTCGTCCTCGTCGTCTCCACTGTCCCCGATGACCCCTCACCCCACCTTCAACAAAAATCGGTCGCCCTAAACGACCCGCACCCGCTGGACATCGTCGCCTCCACCGCCGGCGACCTGAGCCACCACCCCGCCGGCGCCCTACTTCCCTGCGAGCGCCTAACTCTCTGTAAGCAACAACAACGAGCGCCTCCTTCCGTTTGGTTCTTTTTTTTGAAACGTTAAGTGCAAATAATATTAGATCGGTTTAGTAGATCGGTTTTCCTTATAGATCGGTTCCTCGGTTTAGATCGAACCAGCTCCCCGGTCTTCTGTTAAATAAACGCACGTGTACATATTGTTAAGTATCGCCCGAGCGCTATTTAGTTTCCGATCGCTCACCTTTCGGCCCAGTAGCGCCCATAGTTTCTTTTAGTATTTTTTGTTTCTGTTTTTAAAACAGAATAGTTCTGTTCTTGTAAAATCTATATCTTTTAGGTTATTTATTATTTTTAGTTGATTCCTTTTTTGTTAGTTTACAAATTTCTTGTAGTTTCTGTAAAAAATAGATTCGACCATGTTTAAGCTTATAAAAATAGTTTTGTATTAGTTTTAGTCAGATTAGTATTTCTACTATAATTTGAGCTAGAATTAATATTTTAGGGTGATTCTTTTTGCCACTGCTTAGTTATGACCTAGCCTAGAAGTAGGAACTTGTTGGGGTATTTGTAGATTGTATTAAAATTAGTTTTAGTTGAAATCAAGCTTTTCTAGTTTTTATTTAGCTTGCTGCTGCTTCCTGATGTTCTAGTTATTATATAATTTTAATTTGCCCCTGTTATAATTTATTTTAGATTAGTTCCTGTAGTTATAGAGGGTGAACATTTATTTTCAGCAAAATAAAAAGTTTTATTTTATTTTCTTATTAGTTATGTTTTAGGTATAACAGGAGCTCTATAATCGATATTGATGTGATTCTTTTTGCACCTAGTTTATATGTTGTTTCCCTTTATGTTAGTTAGCAAAAAACGTGTTTTGGTTCTGTTAAGAAAAGTGTTAGTAGGATAAAACTATTTCTTTGTTTTTGCTTGAAGTGATGAAAACCTTGATTTTGTTTTCCTCGAGTTTTCTTTGGAATTGGTTTGAGTTTTATTATTGAGTTTCCTTGTTGTTTCGATTATTATTTTGAGTGGTAGAATGATTGCTTATGTGAATGCCATGTTTATTATTATAGATTTCATCGGAGAGTTGCGTATAGTCTTATCAAGTTTCTGAGAGCGTTATTATCTTCATCAACTTACCAGGCAAGTTCACTTTGACCATGTTTTTCATACCTATTTTTTATTTGCATGTAGTAGCACCCTTTCAACAATCCCTCCAGTAGTGTTATTGAATCTTGTAGTTGAGTAGAATGCATGTGGTAGCAACCCATCTCCCTGTTACCAAGCCTGGGACGCTATAGTTTTAATGCTACGCTATAGTAGACGGGGTTTGATATGAGTGCACGAGAGTGGTGTGAGAATGAAGGACTCTAGATCAATGACGACAAATTCATGATGGCATCGGCAAGGACTGCATCTTCAGGACTTCAAGACTCGAGACAAGAATTCAATACACACTACTGGGTGAAGGACGGTTGACGGGCACCCTGGAGAAACCAGTGGATGGCCGGGATGCATGGAGAAGCGCCATGACATCTTGCGGAAAGCTTCACCCAGACTCAAAGAGACGGAAGAATACTTCATGCCCGGAAGCTTACCTGTGCAACCGCAAGTCACTATGGGCTCTGGCTTGGTTGACCCTAGTGGTGACTCTCGCTGGGACGGTGCTAGCAGATGTTGAACTATGGTAGGATTGGATGAGCACTGGACAGTGGTCAGAGGAACTCTTCGGAAGACCATGTTTCAGTCATCTTGTTCTCAAACACCCTGAAGTGCGAGAATGTAAAGAGAGGGATCAAATCTTGCGGGTAAAGTGTACAAACCTCTACAGAGGGTTAAAACCTAATCGATTAGCCGTGTCCCCGGTTACGGACAATTTGAGCCTCTGGACTTGGATCTATCTCGGAACTCTCAACACTGGACTGATAACATAATTGTGGGCAACTTATGATGATTTGGGTATGAGACATCGGTTGGAGGAACCATGTCATGATAGAAAACTCCGTAGTACAGACTCCTGATATTCCTTTGTTGTAGGGAAAATAAAACCAGCTTTTACGCAAAAAAAAATCAGACATAGAGCCACAAAGCCATATTGCATGTAGAATAGTATTATCATCTGCTTTCTCATGTTGTGATCTTGCTGGTACATTCAATGTACTGACCTACACGGCTGCAACGTCTCATGTTGCAGATATGTTCCTTCCGACGAGTAAGAGTACGGTACAAGGTTACGGTCTACACTCAACCTGCCGATGGCGTTGATGGGACTCCACACCCGATTGTTTGTTTCCGCTGAGACTTATGAGGTATATATCAGTTTTACATTATTTATGCATATGATTGCACTTTGATATATACATTGATGTACTGTGTGTGCCAGCATACCGATCTAGGGATGGCACAGATACACAGAGGCTTGACCGTCTGAGGTTGGGTCGCTACAGGGAAACTTCAAAGGGATCAAGGGATACGCTGTGGGCCGGATGACACTGAGTCGTCGCGGCAAGCTCTACATCGACGATGCAGGTTGGGGCCCCGAGGCCAGCTCAATTGAGTGTGGGTACCGAGTCCCCTTTGGCGGAATTCACGTCTTCATCAGCAAGATCGGCGAACCGGGGCCTGAGCCAGACATCTGCACCGGCATCGTCGAGATGACTCAGCGTGCGAGACCCGTCCGGGTTCGGCCTGCCATGAATCATGCCTTCATGGGATTTATCCATGGAGCAGAATCGGAGGACATACCGGCATCTGGTGGTGAGACCGTCGTTTACTCTGATGGCGAGTCATTCACCGGTGAGACAGAGTCATTGTATCAATTGCCAGACGGCCGGCTTAGGGGCTGTTCCAATGGCGGCATTATTCCGGACCCCTGTGAGCCGCCAAACCGGGTTGCAATCTTCATCGCCGGTACACAGCCCGTGCAGCATTCATCAACGGCAGCAGAGTTGATTTCCGGGTCAGCGGCGACAACGGCTGCCGGGGCAGGAGGCCCTGAGCGCCCGTCGGCTCAGGTTTTAACCAACTTACTGTATAAGCTGACAGCATTGTTAACAGCGGTGGTTAACCCGACGGATCAAGATCAGCATAACGCGGCAGTCACAAAGTTGCGTGATGAGATAGCACTGGCCAAGGAGGAGCTAAATGCAGAAAATGCTAGGATGGACGAGGAGCGGGCCGCTTTGGATGCTCAGGCACAACGGATTCAGTCACAATCTTATCGGCTCATGTTAGATCAGAACGCTTCCAATGAAGTCATGAGGAGGAGGCATCAGACTCGTCTACCTTCGGTTTATGAGGCAAGGAATCTCTTTAACACGCCAGGAGCAGGAACCAGTAACCTGGCAGTAGTAAACCGAATCGAGGGGCCTGGGACGGGTATGCCGGTTCAGCCACGTACAACAGACCCTCCTCGTCAAAACAATAACCCGTCGCAGCACGTGCCAACGCCGCCGGGTTATTATTCTAACCCTTTGGATAACATGATCGCTGTGACGTCATGATTGGCGGCTCTCCCGGTTGATGGTGAGTCGCCAACGGCGGTTGAGACACGGAGGGCTAGAGAGCTTCTCCAGACGGCACTGACTCAGCAGTAGGCTTATTCTTACAATCGTGATAGGATTCATTCCACCCCTCGCCCAAGCCGAAGTTACAGCAGACATCTTGATGAGCCAGCGGTGTCAAGCAGTGGACGGAACCATAACCCGCCGCGAGGGCATAACCCGGCGGGCGGTGGTGCTGATGCTCAGAATGTGGTGGATCAAGGAAGATCCCGTCGAGAGACTGAGTTAGCGGCACAGTATGCAGCCCGTCAACCCACTCCGGTTCGTCCAACCACTTCTGTGGAGCCAAGTGTAACCTTCAGAAATTTGGGCGTGCCATGCTTAGTGTCGGATCTGCATAATGAGTGCCTGCCCAATGATTTCAAAGGTCCTCGTAAGGTGCCTAATTATACCGCCGATTTAAGTCCTGAGGCGTCGATCGAGAGTTATGAGATGGCTATGGAATTGCTAGATGTCAGCGAGGCTGCATGCGCTAAATATTTCCCCCTAATGTTGGAAGGAACGGCTCGTACTTGGTTGAAGGGGCTCCCTGCTAATTCCATCGGGTCATGGGCCAAGTTAAAGCCCCGATTCATCCAGAACTTCAAAGACACGTGTAAACAGCCCATGTCAATTGTAGATCTGGCCTCCTGTGTTCAAGAAGAAGGTGAGTCAGCAACCCATTGGGTGTGTCGGGTCTCAATAATTTTGCACTCGTCAGATCGCATCAATGCCGACTCAGCAGTGATGATGTTGGAGAACAATTGTCGTTTCACGCCCCTAAAGCAGAAGCTAGGGCGGCTCAAACGTCATTGCAATGACATGGGGACGCTCATGGCGACTCTGGTTAAGTATGCTGACTCTGATAGTACCAAGGACCCCGAGTATGATGATGAAAAGCCGGGGAAGGGAAGGAAGAGCGGCAACACCAAGGGGCGGCAGCATAACCCGGCGAACCAGGGAGGCAACGGTAAGCGCAAGGCTAACAATAGTTTTGACTTTGTGGCTAACACCAATGCACAAAATAATGGTCAGCTTCGCAAGGGTAAGCCGCCCCCACGGGCCAGAGGATCTGGTATCAATCTTGAACAGATGTTAAATCAGCCCTGCCCAAGACATGGTACGCGAGAAATACCATCCGGCCACCTTTGGAAGGATCGTCACATCATGAAAGAGTACAAGAATTCCAATCTCTTTCAAGACACTCATGGTCTAGGTGGCGGTTCTGGATCCGGCTTTCATGGTTCGGGTTATGGCGGTGGCAGTTCTAACTATGGATTCCAAGGAAATCAAGGTAATCACAACAGCCAGGGTGGTTACAACCAGCAGAATAATCAGCGGGGTCAACAGCAGCAGTCTGGTTATCAGAGCAACCCGAAGCAGCTGAATAGTGGACAATATCATGTCTTCACCACTAGCTTATGTAAGTGTGACCAGAAGCTTCATAAGAGAGCAGTCAATGCCGTTGAGCCGGCAGTTCCCCGTTATTTGCGCTGGTTTGAGCAACCCATCATGTGGAGTCGGGAAGATCACCCGCCCTGGGTTGATAATCCGGGTCATTTGGCTTTGGTGGTCGCACCTCAGGTCAGAGGGTATAAGTTTACCAAAGTACTCATGGACAGAGGGAGCATCATCAATATCCTTTATTATGAAACTTTCCGTCACATGGGATTGACTGATAAAAATCTTAAGCCATCAAACATTGTTTCCAACGGCGTGGTGCCTGGTAAGTCAGCATATCCAGTTGGTAAGATAGCTCTTGAAGTAGTTTTTGGAGATGATCATGACTCTAGGTCAGATACGTTGACCTTTGAAGTGGTCAAGATCCACAGCCCATATCATGCTCTGTTTGGACGGCCAGCTTATGCCAAGTTCATGGCACGGCCGTGTTATGTGTATCTGCAGCTCAAGATGTCGGGTCATAAAGGAACCATTACAGTGCATGGGAGCCGTAAGATAGCTCTGGAATGTGAAGAAGGGGATGTAGGTTATACTGAGTCAGTTTGCGCAACGGAGGAGTTAAAATTTTACAAGTACAATGTTGGCCCGGCAGATATGACATCTTTGAAAAAGCCAACCATAGAGCATGATCCGGTTTTAAAGTTTAAATCAGCGGATGATACCAAGATGGTTGATTTTGTTCCTGGCGACTCATCCAAGCAGTTCAGTGCTAATCTAGATCCGAAATAGGAAAGCGCGCTCATCAAGTTCATCCATGAGAACCGGGACATCTTTGCATGGAAGCCTTCAGACATGCCGGGTGTACCGAAAGAACTTGCTGAGCACACTCTTAATATTGATCCAAAGTTTAAGCCGGTCAAACAGTTTCTACGCCATTTTAATGAGGAGAGACGGAAGGCCATCGGAGAGGAAGTAGCCCGGCTCTTGGCAGCTGGGTTTATCATCGAAGTTTTCCATCCTGAGTGGTTGGCTACCCAGTGCTGGTACTTAAGAAGAACGGCACTTGGCGTATGTGTGTGGACTACACGGATTTGAACAAGGCTTGTTCGGCTGATCCTTTTTCTCTCCCGCGTATTGATCAGATTATTGATGCTACGGCGGGTTGTGAGCGTTTGAGCTTTTTGGATGGTTATTTTGGTTATCATCATATCAAGATGGCAGTTAAGGACCAAGAGAAGACAACTTTCATAACTCCTTTTGGAGCCTTCTGCTATGTGTCTATGCCTTTTGGGCTCAAGAGTGCCCAGGCGACTTATCAGAGATGTGTGCAAAATTTCCTTCATAATCAAATTGGGCGTAATGTTCATGCTTACGTGGATGATATTGTGGTGAAGTACAGAGAGAAAGAGACATTGATAGATGATTTGAAGGAAACCTTTGATAACCTCAGGGTCTATAAGATGATGCTTAACCCGGCCAAGTGTGTTTTTGGTGTGCCGACAGGCAAGCTCTTGGGTTTTCTGGTGTCTAACAGAGGCATTGAAGCTAATCCCGAGAAAATCAAGGTCATTACTTCTCTGGCTAAGCCGGTGTGTGTCAATGACGTGCAACGTCTGGCGGGCCGGCGTTAAGCCCGTTCATAAGCCGGTTGGGAGAGAAAGCTCTCCCTCTGTATTAGATGATGAAAAAGACAGATAATTTTGTCTGGAGTGATGCTGCTAATGAAGCGTTTGAGGATTTGAAGAAATGGCTGGCTGAGCCACCCATGCTTGCTACCCCTGTTGATAAAGAGCCTTTGTTATTATATGTGGCTGCTAAGAGCCGGGCTGTCAGTGTAGCCATTGTGGTGGAAAGGAAGGAGGCAGGCAAGGAATATCCCGGTTCAAAGGTCGGTCTACTATATCAGTGAGGTTCTTATTGAATCCAAGTAGAGACATCTGCACTGGCAGAAGCTTGTATATGGGGTGTTCTTGGCCAGCCAGAAGCTTAGACACTATTTTCTGGGTCATCTATCACTGTGGTTAGCTCTGCTCCTTTGGGAGATATCATCCAAAACAGGGAAGCGACTGGCCGGGTTGCTAAGTGGGCTATTGAGCTTGGACCTCACGGATTAAAGTATGTGCCTCGAACGGCCATCAAGTCTCAGGCGCTGGTGGATTTCATCAATGATTGGACAGAGCTACAAATGCCTGAGGAAAAGCCAGATAACACGTATTGGACTATTCACTTTGATGGGTCCAGACAGTTGGAAGGCTCGAGGGTTGGAGTTGTGCTTGCTTCCCCTCGAGGTGACAAGTTCTGTTATGTTCTCCGTTTAATGTTTCCTTGCACTAACAATGCAGATGAGTATGAGGCCTTGCTCCACGGTATTCGGATGGCTAAGGAGATAATTTAAGCCGGGTTAGGTGCTTTGGCGACTCAGATTTGGTGGCTCAGCAAGTCTCTGGAACTTGGGATTCCAAGGATCCACTCATGGCGGCTTATCGGCGAGAGGTCGACGTTATTGCTGGTCACTTCAAGGGTTATCAAGTTGTCACACCCTCGATGCGACTATAGCTCCCACGTGTCGAGGCACGACTTAGAGACATAATCGCATTGAAGGCATATGTCGCAAGTTAGGCAATCATCACAACATCCCATGTAAGATATAGATAGTAAAAGGGGAGATAACATAGTAGGCTTACACTCGCCACGTCAATCAAGTACATAAATAACATTACATCATCCAAACACTCATGGCCCGACTACGACGCCAAAATAAAAGATAACCCAACATGCGACACATGCCTTCAATGCGATTATGTCTCTAAGTCGTGCCTCGACACATGGGAGCTATAGTCGCATCGAGGGTGTGACAAGTTGGTATCAGAGCCTTCCCCGACCTTAGGAGCCCCATTGCTTGATCGTTATTAGCGGCCGAGTTGTGTCTAGAAAAATGTTTTGAGTCATTTAGGAATTATATATCGGAGAGTTTAGGAATTCTTTTACTTCCTAGTCTCCTCATCGCTCTGGTAAGGCATCCTGACGTAGAGTTTTGACTCTTCTCTTCTCAAATTTCACTAAAAAAAATTTAGGATCACGCGGGTATCTTGGAATCGTTCCGATGGTTTTATGATGAGAACATTGTCTTGGTGCCTCCTGTCAGGGATTTTGTGGAAGTGTCCTGGGGAGTTGAGCTCTGAGGTGTTGTCGTCATAATTTTATCATTGCAATTCTGGAATACCTGAGTTTAGTACGCCGACATCGAAAATCTCTTTTATGCAGTTCGTTTGTGAGATAACCTCGACGCCACCCAGTACTGGGGCGGGAGTTCGGGAGTATCGCCATAACTTTATAACAGATGCTTTTCGAAGGTTGAGGTAGATGGTTTCCGAAGTTTTTCTCGGTTATGTGTTGAAGGATGGATACAGCTGGATGTAGGATTTGCTAGATTTGGGTGAGATATTATGCTTCCCCTGTATCCCCAACACCTGATTGCATAACCGGAAAGGTTCGGAAGTTTCATAGGTGGGAATTCTCGTAGCTCTAGTTCTTCTTCCATGGATATTTGGTTTGAGATTGGGATTTCTTACCGAGTATTCATTCTTGATCCGTACCTTGTTGATTTATTTCTCTACCTAAATTCTAAGTGGCTTCTCAATTTATGGATATGTGACCATTTCAAGAGGAATGCATTCGTTCATTTTGTTCGAATGTGAAGACTTTATGTTGCAATTTTCATTCCGTTGGATTCAGCTTCATTTTATCTGTCTATGTCCTAATGGTGGTCAACCTGTTCAGGATGGCTCCCGCTAAGAGCACCAATCAGAATCAGAATCAAGATCAGCCACCACCTCCACCTCCTCCGGAGGCATGGCAAGCTGTGATGGCCGCAACCAATGCAAACACACAGTTGATCATGCAAATTCTCCAAGAGCGCAATCAAGGCAACCAAGGGAACCAAGGCAACAATCAGAATCACTTTTCTACACTCAACCAGTTCCTTGCTAACGGGCCAAAGACTTTCAGCAATTGTGTTGAGGCAACCAATGCTGACGATTGGCTTGTGGATCTGTGCAAGCATTTCGAGTGCAGTAACGTCAGGCCTGAGGACTTCGTCAAGTTCGCTTCCTTCCAACTCAAAGATCAAGCTGCAGAATGGTTCCAGCAGTACAAGGATTCCAGAGGTGGACGTGTCATTACTTGGGATGAATTCCGTCAAGATTTCAGAGCTCACCATATCCCTCAGAGCGTGGTTGAAAGCAAGCGTGAGGAATTTCGCAACCTGAAGCAAGGCTCTTTGTCTGTCTATGACTACAACAAGTTGTTTCAGAAGCTCGCCCGCTTTGCCAAGCAGGACGTCCCTGATGAGAAGAGCAGGATATACCAGTTCAGGGGTGGTCTCAGAGAAGAAATTCAGCTAGCTCTTGTTCTCTTTGAGCCCGTGAGGTACGATGAGTTCTACAACATGGCATTGAAGCAAGAGGTCGCTCAACTGAGGTGTGATGCTTCCAAGAAGCGAGTCAGAGACACTACTCCTTCTTCCTCTACTCAAGTGGCCAAGCAGCAGAAGTATTGGCTTCCTCCTCCTCCGTTCCGTCAGCCGTATCAGCAGAAGAGCAAAGGTGGCAGTGGATCTTCCCACCCACCCAACCCTGGCTTTCAGAACAAGACTTCGTCTCAAGCTCCAAGATCGAGTGCTCCGTATCACAGTCCGATTTCAGAGGTCACGTGCAACAAGTGCCAACAGAAGGGTCACCATGCCAACAAGTGTCTCAATCAGAGGCGTCTTCCTCCTCCTCCTCCTGTGAGATCGGCAAGTACAGCTGTGGTCAAGCATAACCCCAAGCACGCCAAGGTCAACTTGATGAATGCATCTCAGGCAGAGGACTAGCCAGATGTCATCATGGGTAACCTTCCTGTTAACGATGTTCCTGCAAAAGTTCTTTTTGACACTGGTGCATCGCTTTCTTTTATTTCAACACCACTTGTGGCCAAGCATGATTTTGTGACCGAAAGGATTCCTGTTCCGTTGAAGATTGTGTCTCTGGGCAAGCAAATGACTTCTAACAATTGCGTCCTGGATGTCTCTATCACGTTGGGCGATTACAAGTTTCTCTCTTCTCCGGTGGTTCTTGGTAACTTGGATATTGATCTTATTCTCGGAATGGATTGGCTTACTAAGCACAAGGCACATCTTGACTGTGCAGCCAGGCAGATTCAATTGACTCATTCGTCTGAGGATGTAATTGTCTTTGCCACTCGTGATGATACCATTCGTCTGTTTTCTCTCAATGAGAAGGGTGAACTCGATGCCATCTTGCAAATTCCAGTCATTTGTGAATATCAAGACGTCTTTCCAGAAGAGCTTTCAGGAATGCCTCCGCACCGGCCAGTTGAATTTGTCATTGATCTTGAGCCTGGCACGGAACCTGTGTGCAAGCGTCCTTACAAGCTCAGACCTGAAGAGTTGAAGGAGCTGAAGAAGCAACTCGATATTCAAGAGAGAATGGGTCTCATCCGGCCTAGTTCTTCTCCGTGGGGTTGTGGTGTTCTTTTTGTGAAGAAGAAGGATGGAACGGACCGACTTTGTGTTGATTACCGTCCATTGAACAAGAAGACCTTCAAGAACAAATACCCACTTCCCAACATCAATGAGCTGTTCGAACAACTCAAAGGTGCTCAAGTATTCTCCAAACTTGATCTCCGTATGGGTTATCATCAGATTCGAATCCGTGAGCAAGATATTCCCAAGACGGCTTTCAGGACAAGCTTTGGTTCATATGAATACACTGTCATGTCTTTTGGCCTCGTCAACGCTCCTCCGACGTTCTCTCGCATGATGAACTTCATCTTCAACGCCTACACCAATGACTTTGTTTTGGTCTATCTCGACGGCATTCTGGTCTTTTCGAAAAACAAGGAAGATCATGCCAAGCACTTGCGTTTGGTACTCGATAAGCTCGGGGAACACAAGTTCTACGCCAAGTTCTCCAAGTGCGAATTTTGGCTCGATGAGGTTCTTTATCTTGGTCATATCATCTCTGCCAAGGGCATTGCGGTGAATCCTGAGAAGGTGTCTGCTGAATTGGGAACCTCCTCGGAACGTGAAGCAACTCCGTAGCTTCCTCGGTCTCGCAAGCTATTGCCGAAGATTCGTTGAAAACTTTTCCAAGATCGCGAAACCTCTCTCAGAAGCACGTCAAGTACGTTTGGTCTCCGGAGTGTGACATTGCTTTCAACACTTTGAAAGAGAAATTGATCACTGCTCCAGTTCTGACTCCGCCTGATGAATCCAAGCCGTACGAGGTCTTTTGTGATGCCTCTATCCAAGGTCTTGGCGCAGTGTTGATGCAAGAGAATAAAGTTGTTGCTTATACCTCTCGCCAGTTAAAGCCCAATGAGAAGAACTACCCCACTCATGATCTCGAGTTGGCGGCAGTTGTGCATGCTCTTTTGACTTGGAGACATCTCTTATTGGGAAGAAAAGTGGACATTTTCACTGATCACAAGAGTCTCAAGTACATCTTCACTCAGCCTAATCTCAACCTCAGGCAAACTCGATGGGTCGAAATGATTCAAGAGTATAATCTGAGTATCGAGTATACTCCAGGCAAGGCCAATGTGATTGCTGACGCATTGAGCAGGAAAGCTTATTGCAACAGTCTTATTCTCAAGCCTTATCAACCCGAGATTTGTGAGGCTTTCCGCAAACTTAATCTGCAAGTTGTTCCTCAAGGTTTCCTCGCCAACCTTCAAGTCTCTCCTACCTTGGAAGACCAGATTCGCCAAGCTCAGCTTCTTGATGCTATGGTGAAAAAGGTGAAGATTGGGATTGCCAAGAGTCAACCCAAGTACAAGTGCTACCGCCTTGATGACAAGGATACTCTCTTCTTCGAGGATCGTATTGTTGTGCCCAAAGGTGAACTTCGTAAAGTGGTCATGAACGAGGCTCACAATTCTCTCCTCTCCATCCACCCTGGGAGCACGAAGATGTATCAGGACCTTAAGTAGGCTTATTGGTGGACTCGAATGAAGCGCGAGATTGCTCAATTCGTGAATGAGTGTGATGTCTGAAGAAGAGTGAAGGCAGAACACCAAAGGCCAGCTGGTCTCCTCCAACCTCTTGCCATTCCAGAATGGAAGTTTGACCACATTGAGATGGACTTCGTGACTGGGTTTCCAAAGTCCAAACGTGGCAATGATGCTATATTCGTTGTCATCGACAAACTCACTAGAGTGGCTCACTTTCTGCCTATCAAAGAGTCGATCACTGCAGCTCAATTGGCGGAACTCTATACCTCTTGAATTGTCTCTCTGCATGGTATTCCACAAGTGATCTCTTCAGACCATGGCAGCATCTTTACCTCCAAGTTTTGGGATTCTTTTCAGAAGGCCATGGGCACCAACATCCGCTTCAGCATAGCTTTCCATCCTCAAACTAGCGGTCAAGTCGAGCGTGTGAACCAGATTCTTGAAGATATGCTCAGGGCTTGTGTGATCTCCTTCGGCATGAAGTGGGAGGATTGTCTTTCTTATGCTGAATTCTCCTACAACAACAGTTTTCAAGCAAGTTCGGGCAAGGCCCCATTTGAAATCCCTGTATGGCAGGAAGTGCCGTACCCCTCTCAACTGGTCTGAAACTGGTGAACGTCAGCTTCTCGGAAATGACTTAATCACAGAGGCAGAGGAAATGTGCAAAGTCATTCGAGATAACCTCAAAGCAGCCCAATACCGCCAGAAGAGATACTATGATAGTAAGCACCGTGATTTGGCTTTTGAGATCGGAGATCATGTTTACCTCCGCATCTCTCCTATGAAAGGTACTCGTCGCTTCGGTATCAAAGGGAAGCTTGCCCCCAGATACGTGGGACCTTTCAAGATTGTCAGCAAGAGAGGCGATCTCGCATATCAACTCGAGCTTCCTTCAAACTTTGCAAATGTTCATGATGTGTTCCATGTCTCTCAGCTCCGAAGTGCTTCAAGACTCCTGACCGCACCATCAACTTCGAGGACATTGAGCTCCAAGAAGATCTCTCCTATCGTGAGCACCCAGTTGCTATTCTTGAAGAGACTGAACGCAAGACTCGCAACAAGTCAATCAAATTCCTCAAAGTCAAGTGGTCACACCATTCCGACCGTGAAGCTACCTGGGAACGCGAGGATCACCTCCGTTCTGAGTACCCGGCGTTCTTTCAGTCCTAGATCTCGGGACGAGATCCTTTCGTAGTGGTGGAGTGTTGTAACATCCCGGATGTGATTTACCCAATATGTATTCGAACTCTTGCCGTTTCCGGCGTTAAGTTATTTTATTTTCTCGGGTTCGGGTCTTTGTCTCCGTGTGTTGTTATCGTTGTCATGCATCTCTTATCATGTCATCATGTGCATTGCATTTGCATATGTGTTCATCTCATGCATTCGAGCATTTTCCCCATTGTCCGTTTTGCATTCCGGCGCTTCTTTCTCCTCCGGTGGTCATTTCTAGCTTTCTTTCATGTGTGGGGATTAAACATTTCCAGCTTGGACAGAGATTGCCAAGCGGCCTTGGTTTACTACCGGTAGACCGCCTGTCAAGTTTCGTACCATTTGGACTTCGTTTGATACTCCAACGGTTAACCAAGGGACCAAAAAGGCACCGTGTGTGTTGCAGCCCAACACCCTTCCAATTTGGCCCAAAACCCACCAAAACCTTCTCCATCATCTAGAGCGTTCGATCACAATCGCGTGGCCGAAAACCGCACCTCATTTGGACTCTCCTAGCTCCTCCTATGCCTATAAATAGAACCCCCCCCCCTCCTCAAATCCCGGGTCTCTTCTCCCCTAACCCTAGAAATCCTTCTCGCGCCGCGCCGGACATGTCCGCCCGCATCGGACGCCTCTCCGCCGCCGCCCGCAGCCACTCGTAGGCTGCCACGTGTCGCTCCGCCGGCGCCTCCCACCGCGGCCCGCCGAAGCCCGCGAGGGGCCCTCCTCGGCCCACATCGCCCCGCCTCCTCTCGCCCGAAGCCGCCGCCACCCTCCTCGCGTCCGGCCACCCGAGGCCATCGGCGCCGCCCAGCCCGCTCGTCACCGGCGACTCCTCCGCCACCCGCCGCCTCGCCTCGCCTCTCCGCAGCAAGCCATCGCCGCCCCGCGCCGCCTTCTCCTCCTCGCCAAGTCCGGCGAGCTCCGGTAAGTCCGGCGAGCCTGTCCGGCGAGCCCCCCCTCCAAGTCCGGCGACGACCTCGACGCCTCCGACCACCGCGGACCCATTGCCGGCGATCTCTTCCTCGAGCAGCTACAGTGCAACCGGATCTAGATCTGGGATTTATCTCGGGTTGACTTTTTCTCCCGAAACCCTAATCCATATGCCCATGTTCATCTTGTCGTAACTCCTCATCCGTAGCTCCGTTTTTGGCATATAGCATATCAAATTGTTCGTCTCAGAGAGTACATAATTTCATCTCATTGCATCATTTTCATTTGAGTTCATCTTGATTCCCGAAATGCTGTTAGAAGAGGGCTACTTGAGATAATTGTTAGATCTGCTACTTCATTTAGATATTTGTCATTTTTGCCATGATTATTGTGTGCATGTTATGCCCATGAGCTCTACATATGTTTTGTTAAGGATTTTGCCATCTTTCCAGAGGTGCAACCCATGTATTTTTGTGATGTGTGTGGTGACTAGAACAAGCTTGCAAAGTGAGGCACTTGGTAATTCTGATTTCAGGGACTTAGCATTTCCACTAAGTCCTTGAGCTGTTTATCTCATATGGCCATATGTTCATGTTGTTTCCGAGTGATCCGTGCCTCTTTTGAGGATGATCGGTAAGGATGTTTTGTTAATCTTGTAGTGTTCTATCCATCCATGTCTTTGTTTGCAATTATGGAGCACCCTAGCTTGAGTCAATCGAGCTCTACTTTTGCTACTTCGTGAATCTGGGCAGATTGTCTACTTGTTAGCGATTTTGCCGATGATGTTGTAGTTGATCCATGCATGCTATGCTATTGTTCTTGCCATGTCTAGCTTGCATTTTGTGTATTCTTAATGGGTGTATGCTTAGATTATCATGACTTGCTCCGTAGTGAGTGCATCGAGCTCGTAAACATGCCTACTTGATATCTGTTTTCAGCATGCCCTAGTTTTCACTAAGTCTGAAAACTGATTATGCTTTTGCTATGTTCACATGCTTGCAATTGTATTTTATGATCCCTTTTGGCTCAAGGTCACTAAGGGACTTTTGTTGAGCTCTTTGAGTAGCTCCATGCCATGCTTTACTTTGCCATGTTCAGGTCCTGTAGCATATAGTTTTGTTGCTCCGAAGAGTGCTACCTGATATGAAATTCCAGACAAGTGTTAATTTCACTAAGTCTGAAATCTGTTTACCATATGCATTTTTGCCATGCTTGTTTGAACCTGTTAATGGATGAATTGGCCGTAGCTCAGTGCTAGGCTTTTGTTAAGAATCTTGAATGAATCCCTGCCATGTATTTTTATGTCATGTTTGAGTGTTGTAGCATGTTCATCTCGTTGCATTTAGATGGCTACTTGCTGTAAATCGCAGACCGGTGTCATATTTGAATTGCTTGCCATTTCCAAACCGTAACTCCGATTCCGGTGAACTTTATATCGTTTTCAAGCGATTTCATCTCATCTTTCCAGTGGCATACTTGGATTCCCAAGTTGAGGCCAGGTTCATGCTTTCCTTGTCAAATCTTGCATATGCATCCCGCATCGCATCCCGCATAGCATACCATCCTTGCATCATATTGTTTGATCCTTGCACATGGTTGATTGTGTCCTTGTTGCTTGTTTGTCTTGTTTTGGGTAGAGCCGGGAGACGATTTCGCTTATGAGGAGCCCGTTGAGTTTGCTTTCGAGGATCCAGTCAACTCTGACAACTTTGCAGGCAAGATGATCATACCCTCGAAATCACTACTATCTTTGCTTTGCTAGATGCTCGCTCTTTTGCTATGCCAATGCTACGATGCCTATCACTTGCTTTCAAGCCTCCCAAATTGCCATGTCAAACCTCTAACCCACCATGTCCTAGCAAACCATTGATTGGCTATGTTACCGCTTTGCTCGGCCCCTCTTATAGCGTTGCTAGTTGCAGGTGAAGATTGGAGGTTGTTCCTTGTTGGAACATTTATTTACTTGTTGGGATAGCATTATATTGCCATGTTATCTTAATGCATCTATATACTTGGTAAAGGGTGGAAGGCTCGGCCTCTCGCCTAGTGTTTTGTTCCACTCTTGCCGCCCTAGTTTCCGTCATATCGGTGTTATGTTCCCGGATTTTTGCGTTCCTTACGCGGTTGGGTTATAATGGGAACCCCTTGATAGTTCGCCTTGATTAAAGATTTTCCAGCAATGCCCAACCTTGGTTTTACCATTTGCCACCTAGCCTCTTTCTCCCTTGGGTTTCTGGAGCCCGAGGGTCATCTTATTTAAACCCCCCCGGGCCAGTGCTCCTCTGAGTGTTGGTCCAAATAGAGCCACTTGCAGCGCCACCTCGAGGCAACTCGAGGGTTGGTTTTAGTTGTATGTAGTGTTCATCTGAGTGTGCCCTGAGAACGAGATATGTGCAGCTTCTATCGGGATTTGTCGGCACATTCGGGCGGTGTTGCTGGATTTGTTTTAACCTGTCGAAGTGTCTTGAAGAACCGAGATACCAAGTCTGATCGGAACGTCTCGGGAGGAGGTCTATTCCTTCGTTTACCATGAGAGATTGTCATGGGCTAAGTTGGGACTCCCCTGCAGGGATTTGAACTTTTGAAAGCCGTGCCCGCGGTTATGGGCATATGGGAATTTGTTAATGTCCGGTTGTAGATAACTTGAACCTTAATTTAATTAAAATGAATCAACCATGTGAGTTATCGTGATGGCCTCTTCTCGGCGGAGTCCGGGAAGTGGACACGGTGTTGGAGTAATGTTTGCGCAGGTTGTCCTCTAGTTTCTCGCTCGCGCTTTGCCTTCTCTTCTCGCTCTCTTTTGCGAACAGGATAGCCACCATATATGCTAGTCGCTTGCTGCAGCTCCACACATATTTACCTTGCCTTACCTATAAGCTTAAATAGTCTTGATCGCGAGGGTGCGAGATTGCTGAGTCCCTGTGGCTCACAGATTACTATTACACCAGATGCAGGGCCTGATGATTCCGCTCCAGGTGACGCGCTTGAGCTCAAGTGGGAGTTCGACGAGGACTCTCAACGATACTATGTGTCTTTCCCTGATGATTAGTAGTGGTGCCCAGTTGGGGGTGATCGGGACCGTGTCGCATGTTGGGTTATCTTTTATTTTGGCGCCATAGTCGAGCCATGAGTGTTTGGATGATGTAATGTTATTTATGTACTTGATTGACGTGGCGAGTGTAAGCCAACTATGTTATCTCCCCTTTTACTATCTATATCTTACATGGGATGTTGTGATGATTGCCTAACTTGCGACATATGCCTTCAATGCGATTATGTCTCTAAGTCGTGCCTCGACACGTGGGAGCTATAGTCGCATCGAGGGTGTTACACAAGTTGAGCACGTGGATTGGAGGAAAAATGAAGCGGCAGATGCTTTAAGTCGGTTGGGTTCTCAACGTAAGCCGGTGCTGCCTAATGTTTTTCTTGATGTTTTGTATAACCCGTCGGTCAAGTTACCTATAGAGGAGGATTTGGCTATCCCTGACCCGGAGGCTCGGTTGGTGGCGGCTCTTCATATAATTCCGGATTGGACAGTTCCTTATTTGCCTTATATGACACAGGGCGAGTTACCTGAGGATGAAACCTTAGCCAGACAGATAACCCGGCGGTCGAAGTCAATGACAATTGTTAATGGGGAGTTACACCATTGCAGCGTCACAGGAGCATTTCAACGTTGTGTTTCTCCAGAGGAGGGCTGTGAGATCCTGCGTGAGATTCATGAAGGAGACTGTTGTCATCATGCCAGTTCAAAATCTCTCGTGGCTAAAGCTTTTTGTCATGGATTTTATTGGCTAACAGCTCATGCTGATGCGGAGGACCTGGTCACAAGGTGTGATGGATGTCAAAAAATTTCACGACGAGCTCATGTGCCGGCTCAAGAATTGAGGATGATTCCAATTACTTGGTCGTTTGCAGTTTGGGGGCTTGATATGGTTGGACCTTTCAAAAGATCCAAGGATAAAAAGACACACCTTTTGGTGGCGGTTGACAAGTTCACTAAGTGTGTAGAGGCAGAGCCAGTCGGTAAGTGTGATGCAGCAACGACAGTACAATTCATGAAGAAGGTGATCTTCCGTTTTGGCTTTCCACACAGCATCATAACAGACAATGGCACTAATCTCTCTAAGGGTGCTATGGAAGAATTTTGTCAACGTGAGCACATCCGGCTTGATGTGTCGTCAGTGGCTCACCCTCAATCTAATGGTCAAGCGGAGAGAGCCAATCAAGAGATCTTGAAAGGCATCAAGCCCCAGCTTATGGTTCCCCTGCAGAGAACGTCGGGTTGTTGGGTGGAGGAGTTACCTTCCGTGTTATGGAGCATCAATACTACCCCTAACAGATCTACAGGATACACACCTTTCTTCATGGTTTACGGAGCAAAGGTGGTTCTCCCTAGTGACATCTGTCATGACTGACCTCGTGTGGCAGCTTATGTTGAAGCTGACAATGAAAAGGCACGTCAGGAAGCACTTGACCTATTGGATGAAGAGCGTGACATCGCGGCGGCTCGTTCAGCGATTTACCAGCAAGATCTGTGTCGTTACCGCAGCCGCTGGGTTAAAACCAGAACTTTCCAAGAAGGCGATCTGGTGCTCCGGCTTATCCAGGATCAGACTGATATGCACAAGCTATCCCCACCTTGGGAAGGACCCTTTGTGGTCAGCAAGAATCTGAACAACGGGTCATATTACCTTATCGATGTTCGAGACCACAAGGACTCACGCACGTCAGAGGAAGAGACTCGTCGGCCATGGAATATTGCTCATCTTCGGCCTTACTACACTTAAGCCACTGACTCTTCCAATGTACATACTTTGACAATGTATATATTATGATCAATATAATAAAGCCGGCATCCCTGTTAAAGCAGGGCCTCTGTCGTTGTTTCTCTTTAAATAATGAGTTTTTTGGTCACATGGGGGCTTCTGCTTTATACAGCAAAGTTATGATTACCCTTTGATCCGTCTTATAATCCACATAAAAAACTTGGGGGCTTGCTACCTAGGTTAAAGGGACCAAAGAGAGTTTGTTGCAAAATCACAACTCAAACATAGGTACCCCTTGAGCACAGCTCGGAATATTTCTTGGGGGCTCTTTTGTTCTAAAGAACAAAGAGTCTATAACCTTGTGATAGGCTATAAAAAAGCCAGGCTTGGAAGCCAGGTGCATTCACCTAAAACCCCGGGTTATCCTGCCTTTTTAAGTAAGTCACTCCGCCCAGGTAATCCTGGAAAGACCCGTCGAACGTTTGACAAGTCCATCTTATACAGACCCTGAACTTGTCAAAGTTAAAACGATGATTGGTTAATGTGAGGTCCATCTTGTAAGGTTTGTAAAATGGTTTAACTCAGTGGCCTGGCAACCCATGAAAAGCCTCGTTTTGGGCCTGGCAGCCCATGAAAAGCCTCGCTTCTCATTTATTTTTTAGCAGATTCTTTCTTTTGAGGTTTATTTGGTAAAGTTTATAAAGTTTTATGATTATTATTCATCTGGTGTTTATTGACCCGGCCCGGTTTGACTATAAGTCGCCAGTATGAGATAATATCCGGTGTTTATTGACCCGACCTGGTTTGACTATAAGGCGCCAGTATGAGATAATATCCGGTGTTTATTGGTCCAGCCTGGTTTCGGGTATAAGTCACCAGTATGAAATAAAGATAATATCCGGTATTTATTAACCTGGTCCGGTTTTGTTCATAAGACGACAATCTCTGATAAATACCGGTGTCCAAAGTGTTGGGTTATCGCCCTTTTTGCACTGGCTTGGTAAACCAACAAGTGTGATCAAATGTCACAGGTATGACATATTTTTAATCATATATGATTTAGTCCAATCTTGGTTATAAATCGTGATAAGTTCATATTGGGGCCTTATAACCCGTCCAGCAGTAAACCGCCAAGACACTTTTCATCTGTTATATGCAAGAACAGATTCAAAATTGATAATATCATCAAGCATATATGGCATATCTTCGCATAGCGAATAAATAAGTATCATAAACAGCAAAATATGCACGATGGCATAGCAGCATAAGTGTTTAAAGCTAGCCTATTACAAGGCGCTTGGTGCCCACAAGGATAATTGTTTTTAAATTCTTACAATCAGCAGATGATAAACCGGCCCCGGTTCATGAATCTTGGCCTGGCTGACTCGAAGGTTGTGCTTCATCCCTCACCGGTTCGTTTTCCTCCTCCATTGTTTGGAAGTTGGGTTTGGACCAATCAAAGCCATGCAAGGCGACAAATTCAGCTTCATTGTCAATCAGATCAGACGGGTCAATATCAGGGGCAAAAGTGTGCTTACGAATGGGCGGAATCAAGTCCATCACTTTATATGAAGGGGTCGACATCTTCTGATTGTCTACATCATAACCCGACTGATACTTGGTAAGGTTGGTCTCTTCGGCAATGATTGTTGCATGAGGGAGAATCTCCTTGACACAGGCAGAAAAATCTTGTTGGTCAAAAGGGGTTCCATCTTCTTTAAGACTAGGATACCCACTGGCTACGTCTGCCGGGTCTAATTCCGGTACCCAAGCTTAGGCACGGCTCAAGGCTGTCACAGCTCCGGCTCTAGCACAAGATCGCTTGATTTCTTGGAACCTAGTGGGCAAGATGGACAAATTGTTCAAGACATCACTTAACAGATTTGGTCCTTGATTCGCTGGGGAGATAGTGGCAAGAGTCCGCTGAGCTCCAGTGTATAGTTGCTCAACAAGCGTGTAAACCGCCTTGAGCTTTACCAGTGTATCTCAGCTCAGATTGCTACTCCTGGGACCTGTAAAGTTTACACAATTGGTTAAGTGGCAGCTTATATTATGATGACAAATACTCACTTTGGGTAAATAACAAGGTGACTTACCGAAGATTGCAGAAACCATCTGAGACACATGGTTCTTTAAACTGGTGAGTTCAGCGGTAACCTCTTCCAGAGCCACCTCGACTTTCTTAGCATGCTGCGTCAAGGCAGTCTTCTCATTAGCCCAAGCCTCTTTCTCCACAGTAAAGCTGGTCTTCAATTTTTCTACTTCAGACACACCCAACTAGAATTTTGATTCAGCCTTTTTTGTCTCAGTCACCTGAGCCGCCAGCTGGGTCTTGGCCTCGGACAATTGAGTTTCCAGTTCTGTGGTCGCAGCTTGCATACAGCATAAGTTCGTTAAGTTTCTGGCGGATTACAAAATATAAGTCCCAAGTGCTTTGCAAGCAACAACACTTGGCACTTGGGGGCTAATGTCTGTCAACGAAATTAGCTCTTTCTAAAAAGTCCCAAGTGCTTTGCAAGCAATAACACTTGGAACTTGGAGGCTAATGCATATTGCTTGTTTTCTTGTTAAAGATGAGCTGGGTGTGCTATTGATAGTCCCAGCCGACTCATGAGGGATATGCAGTTAAGTTTTGGTCCTTTACATAATGACTAATAGGACCGGCTCATTCATACTAAATAAGCCGACCCTTGGGGATTACAAATGTAAAGTTATGCTATCATCAGAATCCGGTTTAAAGCTTTTTAAACCTCACTTGGAAGGAGTCTAGAACAGCAGCTTGTACATATTTCAAGTCTACAGATCATTCAAAGTTTCTCATAATCAGAAGACTTGGGGGCTGGCAGGATATAGATATAAGCCGGATGACATACCTCATACTTCTGGTGCATTTGCTTCACCATTTCAATCTCCAAGTCACAGCCGAAATGCACTTGACTGACATAGCCAGATAAAACTTCACTAATACTCAGGTGAGCATAGGGAGAGACATCAAACCTCACTTTTTGTATTTCCATGACTTCTTGTTTGGCAGAGTGTCTTGCTAGTACAGTTGGATTCCCCGGTTCAACGAATCTGGTGCCAGTGATCAAAACGTCATCACCATGAGTCTCTGGCGGGTTAGCTGAGCTTGATGGTTCAATACTTGACGGATCAATAGTGGTCTCATCAATAGACGGCTCAGGTAAATCCAGTTGAACATTGAGAGCAGGGTCTTCTGGTTGTTCAGGGTGTTCTGGTACAAGGGCGGATTGATCCGGTTCAGCAGCTTTCGGATCCACGGCCGGCTTCGTCACCTTTGCTTTTTTGTTGGGCTTTGCTTGACCGCTAAAAGGAATTTTGATAAGTCAGCATAATGATGAAGATATAAAGGAACAGAATAGAGATAATTATCTTTACCCAGGGGCAGTCTTGAAAGCCGGCAGTTGAGTCTGTGATAAGTCGCCAGAAGAGGAACGGAAAATTTCATGCAAAGATGCAATCAAAATTGAGTGATTAATGAAAGCAAGTCATTGGTAAATACAAGAGTTAAGGTTAAAAGAACCTCATTTTGCCGTTTCCAAGGGGTGTTTGGTAAACCGAAGGTTAAATCTTCATCTTCACCGGCCCGGGTCTGGCGGCGGCTCTCATGTTCTTATCGTTTCAAAAGAAAATGAGGATCTAAATAAGCCAAGGGGTGTGAAAACCTTACTTTCCGGGTTACTCGCCGAAGTTTCTACCTTGGTAAAGGTTTTGAGTCAGAGGAAATAATAGTTACCTCTTCTCTGACTGCCTGGCTGGCCCCCGTGTCATCCTGGCAATAGTCAGTGTCAATAAGGTTGTTAAAAAACAAGCCAAGAGAATCAAGGGCTACCTCTGACTCAGAGGCATCATCTAGCTTTAGCAACTCAAAGGCGCTTGGCTTCTTTCTAGACCGCCTGCTGGTCTTTTTGACGGCTCTTGCAGCAGCCTTAGCCTTTTTAGCAGCCTCATGGTCATATTTGGCCTTCCAGAAGTTAGATTTAGCCTGTGGACGGATAAACATATTGGAGGTCATGCAATGTTTAAGTGTCGAAGGAGAAAGAAATCAAAAAATTTACATCTGGTGCCGGGTTAAGTTTGCAGAAAGGATTCAAGCCCACTTTGCTGCAGTCTTCGTATTTACTATTTACAAGTGTGGTCGCCATCTCAACGATGGCCTCTTCAGTTAGTCGTAGAAAGCTATGGCGTAAAGGATCATATGTTCCTCGGGTATAGTTACACATCAAGCCGCATCGGCGGCTTAAGGGGATGATCCGCCATGCGACCCAGCAGCGAATTAAGTCAACTCCAGTTAAGTCGTTTCCCAGCAAGGCTTGAACTTTTCTAATTGTAGGGACAAGTTTCTTGCGTTCGGCGGTAGTAAGTTTATCAGGGAGTTGGTACTTTGAATCGAGGCGCTCAGGCCGATAACTCATCAACGGATTCTCATCAGACGGAGAGACATCTTTGCAGTAGAACCATGTTTGGTTCCAGTCTTTAGGATGACTTGGCAGAGCTACTTGAGGGAAGATGGCATCTCGTCTGCGTTGAATTGAAATCCCACCAAGCTCCAAGTTGGGTCCATTTGTGAACTCGTTCTGCCAGTTCAAGTAGAAATACTCTTTGAAAAGCTCAACACTAGGCTCTTCTTGAAGGTATACCTCACAAAAGACTTGGAAGTTACAGATGTTTGATATGGAATTGGATCCAATGTCTTGCGGATGGAGTTTGAAGAAGTGTAGGATATCTCTGAAGAATTTAGAGTCGGGTGGCGAGAAACCCCGGTTCATATGATAGGTAAATACGATAACTTCACCGTCCTTAGGCTGAGGCTTCTCTTCGCCCGGGTCAGGAACACCGTAATGCATCACACTCTTATCCGGCAAATGTCCAACGGTGACGAAATCCTTCAAGGTATCCTCAGTGACTGTGGAGGGAACCCAGTTGCAGGTCGTGATTGTTTTGGGCGGCATGGTGAAAGGACAACCTAAAAGACAGGAAAGAATTTGTCGGCTCAAAATGATTGTTAAAATTGCAAGATTAACAAATACAGTGCATGTTTAGAATGGTGGCTTAAGCAAGGGCTAATGATATATAAAGTAACAATAAACCAACAGAATAAGCCACCATGACTAAAGGCATTCAAGATCTATCAAGGCTATAATTTGCTAAGTGTTAGGACAAACAGGTTCTGCAGATTGAGGTTGCAAATGTTGGATCTACCGCTGTTCAGAAAAAGGAAATAAATTCGAAATTTACAGAGGTGACAGTGGAAAAACAGAGGTGCCCTAGAGGAGATCTGTCGCGGTGGGGATATATTCCAGTGTCAAGAACAAGTGCTAAAACTACTACCGCACAAGATTCATATGGTTTTTGGATCTAACCCATGGAACTAAACAAAGAGAAAGAAGGGCGGCGGTGAACGCTGACGAACACCAACAAAACCTAGTGACAGATCTATGGTGAAGAAAAAAGAACTTACTAATGCTGTTAGGACAGCGGAGTGGCGCCGCAGTTTTCTGGTCTATTCAGGGCGATGCAGAGGCCGGAGTTGAGGTTGGTGACGGAGATTGACGGCGGCGAGGCTCGTGTGGGTCGGTGCGTCACGAGGAGGAAGAAATGAGAAGGAGAAGAATGAAAGATGACTCTATGGTCCTATTTATAAGGAAACAGAAAAACAGTCAGGCACGAAAGACGAGGAGGCCAAATGATGGTTATTCAGCTAATTGGACGCCTCGATTTTCAAAAAGACATTAAGATAAAGATCCGTTAAAGATGACGTCGTGGCGGGTTTCTGAAATTTTTGGAGATGGCGTCATGGCGGGTTATAAGGTTTTCACAACATATGCGAAAGGATTTTTCTAAGTCTTGAAGATTGACATGAACAAGTTCAAATCAACCCGGGGCCTAATGTTGGGGATATAACTATTAGGTATAACACGCCCGGGAGGGGACGGGTCATCCCTATGACGATTCATCACAATGAAGCCCAAGATCATATGGTGGTTCATAGATAGGCTTGGTAGAGGGCCCAGACCCGAAGGCGGATTAAAGCCCATGGAGATAAACTGCCATGTATGTAAACTTGTATTGTAAGGCATGTAAGAAAGGTCACCGAGCCGGAAACGTTGTATAAGCCGGCCGGGACTCTGTAGCCCGCAGGGCGTCAACCCGTGTATATAAGGGGACGACCTAGCGGCAGCTTAGGGAAAGAAACAACAAATCGAGAGCCGAGTCAAGCGTATTCGCTCCCCGCTTATCGAAACCCTAGCAATACCATCCACAAACTGGACTAGGCTTTTATCTTCATCGTAAGGGGCCTAACCAGTATAAACTCCTCGTGTCCTTTGTCCTGATTAACCCCTTTAAGCTAACCTCATCGCGATGGCTCCATGACTAAGTCCTCACACTAGGACATCTGCCGTGACAATTCTGCGACATGTTGTGTGTTTACCGTGTTGTTTGCTTCTTTCCGGTTGTGCCTCTTCTTGATAGTTCCTGTTTCGTTGCGATCGTGAGGATTCGTTCGGCTACGTTGGTTCGTCTTCTTCATGTACTCGTTCTTCTTCCTAGCGGTATTTCAGGCAAGATGACCATCACCTTGGATCTCACTACTATCTTTGCTATGCTAGTTGTCTCGATGCTATCGCTGTGTCGCGCTACCTACCACTTGTTTATCAAGCCTCCCAAATTGCCATGATAGCCTCTAACCTTTTCCACCATCCTAGTAAACCGTTGTTTGGCTATGTTACCGCTTTGCTCAGCCCCTCTTATAGCGTTGCTAGTTGCATGCAGTTGCAGGTTGTTCCATGTTGGGACATGGATATCATGGGATATCACAATATGTCTTATTTAATTAATGCACATATATACTTGGTAATGGGTGGAAGGCTCGGCCTTTTGCATGGTGTTTTGTTCCACTCATGCCACCCTAGTTTCCGTCATACCGGTGTTATTGTAACGCCCCGAGACCGATGTGCCAGGTGTCGTGCAATTATTCGCTGTTGTTGCCTTGTCATTGCTTGCCTGTCATGCATTGCATATCATGTCATCATGTGCATTTCATTTGCATACGTGTTCGTCTCATGCATCCGAGCATTTTTCCCGTTGTCCGTTTTGCAATCCGGCGCTCCGTTCTCCTCCGGTGGTCGTTTCTACCTTTCTTTCATGTGTGGGGATTAAACATTTCCGGATTGGGCCGAGATTTGCCAAGCGGCCTTGGTTTACTACCGGTAGACCGCCTGTCAAGTTTCGTACCATTTGGACTTCGTTTGATACTCCAACGGTTAACTGAGGGACCGAAAAGGCCTCGTGTGTGTTGCAGCCCAACACCCCCCCCTAATTTGGCCCAAAACCCACCTAAACCTGCTCCATCATCTAGAGCGTTCAATCACGATCGCATGGCTGAAAACCGCACCTCATTTGGACTCTCCCAGCTCCCTCTACCTATAAATATGTGGCCATCCCCGAAATTTTCGCGGTCTAACCCTAGCCTTCGTCCACCTCGCGCCGCCGGACAAAAATCCCCGCGCCGGACATGTCCGCGCCGCCGTCCCCGACGAATCCGCCGCCGCCACGTCAGCCCCGCGCTCCTTCTCTCTCCTCCCCGCCGCCAGGCCCGAGGAAGCCCAGATCGGGCCCGCCCCGGGCCAGATCAGGCCGCCGCCGCTAGCGCCCGTGCGCCACCCGCGCCTGCTCGACCCCGCCGCCGCGCCTCGTCTCAGCCGCCGCCCGCCGGCGTTCGCCGCCACCGCCGGCACCGTTCGGCCGCCGCCTTCGCCCGGTCCCGCCGGGGATCTCAGCCGCGTGCTTCACCGCCGGAAGCCGTCCCCGCCACCCAACGCCACCCGCGCCGCGCCGCTCCGATCGCCGGCCGCCGCCGCCATCGCCGGAGCTCCCGGAGCTCGCCGGAGAAGACTCCGGCCGGATCCACCCGGTGTGGACCAGATCAACCCGCTCGCTCAACCAAACGCCTCCCCTCGTCCCGATCCACTCCGTCCGGGATATCTTCGTCCCGGTTTGACTTTTTTTGGAGGTATATTTTCACTAAGTCCCGAAATTCCCAGATCCATGTGCCTCTGTTCATCGCATTGTAACTTTGCATCCGTAGCTCCGATTTATGCATATAACATATCAAAATGTTCATCTCAGAGAGTACATCATTTCATTCCATTGCATCATTTTCATTCGAGTTCATCTTGATGCCCGAAATGCTGTTAGAAGAGGGCTACTTGAGTTAATTGTCAGATCAGCTGCTCCGTTTAGGTTTTTGTCATTTTTGCCATGATTAATGTGTGCATGATATGCCCTGTTGCTCTACATATGTTTTGTTAAGGGTTTTGTCATATTTCCAGAGGTGCAACCCATGTATTTTTGTGATGTGTGAGGTGACTAGTGCAAGCTTGCAAAGTGGTGCACTTAGTAATTCTGTTTTCAGGGACTTAGCAATTCCACTAAGTCCTTGATCTGTTTATCTCATGATGCCATATGTTCATGTTGTTTCCTAGTGATCCGTGCCTCTTTTGAGGATGATCAGTAAGGATGTTTTGTTAATATTGTAGTGCTCTATCCATCCATATCTTTGTTTGCAATTATGGAGCACCCTAGCTTGAGTCAATCGAGCTCTACTTTTGCTACTTTGTGAATCTGGGCAGATTGTCAACTTGTTTGCAATTTTGCCGATGTTGTTGTAGTTGATCCGTGCATGCTATGCTATTGTTCTTGCCATGTCTATCTTGCATTTTGTGTGTTCTTTATGGATGTATGCTTAGCTTTTCATGACTTGCATCGTAGTGAGTGCATCGAGCTCGTAAACATGCCTACTTGAGTTATGTTTCAGCATGTGTCAGTTTTCACTAAGTCTGAAAAACTGATTATGTTTTTGCTATGTTCACATGCTTGCTATTGTATTTTCTGATCCCTTTTGGCTCAAGGTCACTAAGGGACTTTTGTTAAGCTCTTTGAGTAGCTCCATGCCATGCTTTACTTTGCCATGTTCAGGTCCTGTAGCATGTAGTTTTGTTGCTCCGAAGAGTGCAACCTGATCTGAAATTCCAGACAAGTGATAATTTCACTAAGTCTGAGATCTGTTTGCCATATGCATTTTTGCCATGCTTGTTTGAACCTGTTAATGGATGAATTGGCCGTAACTCAGTGCTAGACTTTTGTTAAGCATCTTGAATGCATCCCTTCCATGTATTTTGTTGTCATGTTTGGGTGCTGTAGCATGTTCATCTCATTGCATTTAGATGGCTACTTGCTGTAAATCGCAGACCGGAGTCATATTTGAATCGCTTGCCATTTCCAAACCGTAACTCCGATTCCAGCGTTCTTTATATTGTTTTCAAGCGATTTCATATCACCTTTCCAGTGGCACACTTGGATTTCCAAGTTGAGGCCAGGTTCTTTCATATCTTGTCAAATCATGCATATGCATCGCATACCGCATCCCGCATATCATATCATGTTCATGTGTTGGTTGTTTACTATGTTGTGTGCTTCTTTTCCGGTGTTTGCTTCTTCGGGTTGGTTCCGTTAACGTCGCGTTTGTGAGGACCCGTTCGTCTAGGTCCGTTTGTCTTCTTCATGGACTCGTTCTTCTTCCTTGCGGGATTTCAGGCAAGATGATCATACCCTCGAAATCACTTCTATCTTTGCTTGCTAGATGCTCGCTCTTTTGCTATGCCTACGCTGCGGTACCTACCACTTGCTTATCATGCCTCCCATATTGTTGAACCAAGCCTCTAACCCGCCTTGTCCTAGCAAACCGTTGTTTGGCTATGTTACTGCTTTGCTCAGCCCCTCTTATAGCGTTGTTAGTTGCAGGTGAAGATTGAAGTTTTGTTCCTTGTTGGAACATGGAGATTGTTCCTTGTTTGGAACATGGATATTTTGTTGGGATATCACAATATATCTTATTTATTTAATGCATCTATATACTTGGTAAAGGGTGGAAGGCTCGGCCTTATGCCTGGTGTTTTGTTCCACTCTTGCCGCCCTAGTTTCCGTCATATCGGTGTTATGTTCCCAGATTTTGCGTCCCTTACGCGGTTGGGCTATAATGGGAACCCCTTGACAGTTCTCTTTGAATAAAACTCCTCCAGCAAGGCCCAACCTTGGTCTTACCATTCGCCACCTAGCCTCTTTTTCCCTTGGGTTAGGCCAGCCCAAGGGTCATCTTTATTTTTAAACCCCCCCCCCCCCGGGCCAGTGCTTGTCTAAGTGTTGGTCTGAACTGAGTAGACTACGGGGCCACCTCGGGGAAACTTGAGGGCTGGTTTTACTCGTAGGATGTCTCATCCGGTGTTGCCCTGAGAACGAGATATGTGCAGCTCCCATCAGGATGTCAGCGCATCGGGCGGCTTTGCTGGACTTGTTTTTACCATTGTCGAGGATGTCTTGAGGAACCGGGATACCGAGTCTGATCGGAATGTCTCGGGAGGAGGTCTATTCCTTCGTTGACCGTGAGAGCTTGTGATGGGCTAAGTTGGGACACCCTGCAGGGATTTGAACTTTCGAAAGCCGTGCCCGCGGTTATGGGCAGATGGGAATTTGTTAATGTCCGGTTGTAGAAAACGTAAAGTCGACCTTAATTAAAATGAATCAACCGCGTGTGTAACCGTGATGGTCTCTTTCCGGCAGAGTCCGGGAAGCGAACACGGTTGTTGGAGTTATGCTTGACGTAGGTCGCTATAGGATCACTTCGTGATCATACTTTTATCGACCGTGCTTTGCCTTCTCTTCTCGCTCTCATTTGCATATGTTAGCCACCATATATGCTAGTCGCGTGCTGCAGCTCCACCTCATACCTTTACCTTACCCATAAGCTTAAATAGTCTTGATCGCGAGGGTGCGGGATTGCTGAGTCCCGGTGGCTCACAGATACTTCCAAAACCAGTTTGCAGGTGCCGATGAGTCCGTGCAGAGGACACAACCCAGCTCAGGAGGAGCTCGATGAAGATCTTGTCCTTTGCGTTATCTCATTCTAGTTGATCAGTAGTGGAGCCCAGTTGGGGTCGATCATGGACCTTTGTCGCATTTGGGGTTCTTCTTTTATTTTGGTTCCGTAGTCGGACCTTGTGTGTATCTGGTCGATATAATGCTTTGTTCATGTATTTGTGTGAAGTGGCGATTGTAAGCCAACTATGTATCTTTTCCCTTATTGTATTACATGGGTTGTTTGCAAAGATTACCTCACTTGCAACATTGCTTTTAATGCGGTTATGCCTCTAAGTCGTGCTTCGACACGTGGGTGATATAGCCGCATCGAGGGTGTTACAGTTATGTTCCTTGATTTTGCGTCCCTAACACGATGAGGGTTTATGGGCCCTCTTGACAGCTCGCTTTGAATAAAACTCTTCCAGCAAGACCCAACATTGGTTTTACCATTTGCTCAACATAATGACTAAACTTGAAAATAAACTTGACGCATAGGGAGTTAGCACTACCCGAGGTTCGTTATTCTACATAATACAGGGGGCCAGTGTTGATGGTGTTGGTCCCAAACTAGAGACGTGTGCGGCTTCCCCCTGGGAAACTCGGGTCTCAGTTGTTGTACGCTGCACTCATCCGCTCGTGGCCTGAGACAAGATACGTGAGGCTACTATCAGGGTGTCGGCACACCGGGAGGTCTTGCTAGACTTGCTTTACCATTGTCTAAATGTCTTGTGCACCGAAATCCGAGTCTGATCGGAGGGTCCGGAGATGGAGGATTGTCTCCGCAGATCATGAGCTTGTCATGGGCTAAGTTGGGACACCCCTGCAAGGTTTAAACTTTCGAGAGCCGTGCCCGCGGTTATGTGGCAGATGGGATTTTTTTAATATCCGGTTGTAGTGGACTTGAACTAAACTTAATTAAAATACACCAACCGCATGCGTAACCGTGACGGTCTCTTTTCAAGTGAGTTGAGAAGAGAACACGGTGGGGTTATATTTGAACGTAAGTAGTTCAGGATCACTTCTTGATCATTACTAGTTTGCGACTGTTTGAGTAGATTCTCATCTTACTCTTGTACTCGTAAGTTAGCCACTATACATTGCTTAGTCGCTTGCTGCTACCTCACCACTTTTCCTTTCCATACCCATTAAGCTTTGCTAGTCTTGATACCCATGGTAATTGTATTACTGAGTCCTCGTGGCTCACAGATTACTACAACAACAGTTGCAGGTACAGGTAATGTGATGATCATGATGTGAGAGCGATGTTTACTTGTTTTGGAGTTCTTATTCTTCGTCGTCCATCTTGGGATAGGTTCCTAGTTGGCAGCCTGGGCTAGCAGGGTGGATGTCATTTGAGTTTCTGTTTTTGTTTCATCCGTAGTCGGATGTTGTTCTCATATATGATGTTTGATGTATTCATGTGGCATTTGTATGCCTTGTATGTATCCCCAACTATTATGTAATGGTACGATGTAATGATATCCACCTTGCAAAAGTGTTTCGATATGCGGCTCTATCCTTGGCGGGACCTTCGAGTTCCTCTCGGATAGGATCGCATATTGGGCGTGACATGAAGACACTCACTACAAAGCACCTATTGATGAATTACTTCGTGCTCTTCCAGTGGATCCACCCCAAGAAGAAGGAAGAAGAATATGAAGAAACTGAGCTGCCAAACCATTTGATGCAAGTACTGATGAAGCCTATAGTTGATGATAATGCTCCAAGGACAACCTTCCTAGTGAAGGATTTTCTATATGTGCCAAAGACTGTGTATCGTATTCTGGCAAAGACCCTAAGTCCGATCAAAGGCCACAATTCCAGCACTGAAGAAGTTGTGGGAGTCATGAAGAACTTATTGTTCCACATTATACATGGTACTCCCATCAACATTCATGATTTTGTTCTGAGGACTTTGGTCACTGTTGATACTTCTCCATTTGATTTGAAGCCGTATGCACCTTGGATTATGAGATTCATCAGATCCCGATCTTCAATCAACTACAAGATTGATCGTCAGAATCACTTGAGTTACTTGCCAGATGTTGAAATTCTTCAAAGCACACTGTCCTCTGTTCCTAGCAAAGGCATAGAAGTTATTGATGAAGGAATTTGTCCCCTTGATGGACAATTTCTTCAACCTATCTCCAGCTCCATAGTTGATGAATCTGCCAGCCAAGACACTACCGCAAAAGCTTCTAGACTATCTTCTTCACTAGAAGCGTCACATGTCATGACTGACCATGAGCTGCTCATTAGTCTTCATCAGAAACTTGACAAGCATCATCGATGGGTTAAGCGTCAATTTGCAGTTGTGCAAGCAAATATGACAGTGACACATAACGGCGTCTGCAAGAACAGATATTATCTCCATGAGATATTTGATCGCAGTTGGGCCACTCTTTTACATCTTAAAACATAGGCAGAACTTGCTGCTGGTGACTTTTAGCAGATTTTTGATTGGGCTAAACCACCAAGGAAGACATTTAAATAAACTGAAGTTATTCCGTTGATGCCAAGTTCAGCGTCTTCATCGTGCTCCACCGACGAAAATGAAGTCGTCGAAGACACAGCTGCTGGTCCCTCTGCACCGCACGATCCCAACAATGCTGGCACTCCTTTTTCCTCTCCTTGATGATTTTATTCAGAGGCGCTAGTTCTCAAATACCTCACATTTTGGTCATTTGATGACAAAGGGGGAGAAGTTTGAGTTAGTCTTCAAGCGGGTCATTATATGGGTTGTTTTTGCTTAAGTTGCAACTCTTGAACTTTTCTGGTTGTGCTCTTGATGAGTTGTAACCTAATAAATGTTGGTCATCTGACTCTTTTGCTTCATTCGATAGGCAGCCACAACGGCCTCTTCCTCATCTCCGAGCCACGCGACGCCAGAAGCTCCGTACCATCGTCCTCTCTGTCATCTTCATCCTCAGCCACCATGGATCACCGAAGTCGACTCACAAGCTCCTGACCATCCCCAGCCTCATTGTTGCCTCTGATGGATTCACTGTGCGCCACTACCCCTTTCCCCTCTCTCCCCGCTCTTGTTTTCATCCCCTAACCATGCTAACCACCGGACCTGAGAGGTCCCGCCGCCGTGGCTCCTCGTCGCCATGGCCAGGGCCACCACAGGTCGCGCCTAAGTGTGTCATCGTGTTCTGGCATCCTCAGGAGCACGTAGCACCCGCTAGCTTCTCCCCAAGCACACCGTAGCGTCAACTCCATCGACGTCCAAACTCCGGCCACCGCCTATGTCATCGCCGCCGTCATTTTGGTCCCCCCGGCATGAACTGATGGCTCCTCTGGATGCGCACGAGCACTAGCATCCCATAGATGCTCGCCGCCGTGTGTTTGGTTGCCTATGGCCATTTTCCGAGCAGCGTTGCCGTCTCGGCCCTCGCCGGCGGCTGAACGCCGATTTTTTTGACCGGGTTTGACCACCTTTTGACTCCCAATGAGTCACTGACGTGTGGGCCCAGACCTTGACTAATTTTGGATTAGTGACAAATTAACACTAATTAACAATGTTAACAGTATGAGTCACTGACCGGTGGAACCCATAGGTCAGTTCTGACTCTGGGCAACCCAATTAAATACTGACGTCACACTAATGCAATAAACCTTTTTCTAGATTATTTCTAATTTTAGAAATATTTGGAAATTCCAAAAAATAGCTAAACTTCAAAAATTCATAGAAATACAATCGTAGCTCGGATTGAAATAATTTACATATGAAAAAATATCAGAAAAATTCAAATCCATTTGTACAATTTTCATGCATGACAAAGCAACTTATACCTACTGTATAAGTGAAAACACATAAGTGGCATTTTAAATGCTTAAATTTGGAGTTTGCATTTGAACCTTTGGTTTAAATGAACTTCATTTAAAAATTTTCTAGGTGCATTAGCACAATCCATAGCATTCTTGCCATGTCATAATCATGCATCATATTATTGCATTTGTCATGTATTGATTGCATCTCCGGCATTGTTCTTCTTGATAGGTCCTGCTCCTGCGAGTGGCACCGAGTATTTATGTGAGGACAGTGCTACCGTGTTGATATTCCAGGCAAGCAGACCCCCTTGGTCATTTTAGTACAATCCACTCTCTTGCTCCTACTCTTTTTATTGCATTATGACAACAACGATTCAACGCTACTTGTCATAGTAGTTGAACCCATTCCTCTGCATGACCTGTCATTGCCACAGTAAATAGTTAAGCCTTCATAGAATGATTAGGGGTTGCTTGAGCCATTTTGTGACTTCATCCATGCCATGCTTGCTATTGCTTAGAGTTGTGTTAGGTCTGATTCATCTGGGAATGAATTGGAATGTTGTGATCATGTTTTGATGTTGAGAGCTAAGTGTATGGACATGATTTGGTAAAGGTAGCGATGAGAGGCTATGTAGGAGTACATGGTGGGTTGTCTTGTTGAGACCGTCCTTAAGAACTGCTGAAGCACAAGGCAAATATTGAGCCTTCAGTGATTGTTGGGTTTTTCTATTACATATGGTTTCTCAGACAACACCGTGGGCGATGAACTCAAACAAACCCACACGGTTTCTAGAAAGTAGGCGTGTTGGATCAATGAACAATCACACACGACTTCCACCTGACAAATGTTTGCGTTAGGCCACCTTCCACAAACATTTCCACATAAAAAATTTGTGTGTGATATACATACGAACGGAAACATTTTCATGGGATTCACTGTGTGGGATGTACGTACCAATGGAAATGATTGGGCTTGTATAATTGTCTCTGATGGCTAGCCCAATCACACACGAGCTCCTTTTGCCCTGTGTGTGTGACCGGAGGACCTATCACCGACGGTTTCTGGGTCGTGTGGGAAGGACCCCCCCCCCCCTATCGCACATAGAGGCAAGGCAGTGGTTTAATACTCCGTAGCGGGAAAGGGGGTTAAAACCGTTTGTATAGCACGTCTCTACACCAATGGATGAATCATGTCGACATGGCTTCCTCACTAAAGATCATTAAGCATATCATCCTCCTCAAGTTTGGAGTACCTAAAGTTCTTATTACTGATGGTGGATCTCATTTTATACAAGATACCTTTAGGAGGATCCTCTGTAAGTATGGAGTAACTCATCACATAGCATCGGCATATCATCCACAAATGAGTGGTCAGGTCAAGGTATAAAATCATGAGGTGAAGACTATATTATAGAAGACGGTGCAGAAGTCAAAGAAGGGCTGGGCTAGGAAGTTGAATGAAACCTTGTGGGAATATCTAACTACCTACAAGAATCCCATGGGTATGACACCATACAAAATAGTATACGGTAAGGTATGCCATTTACCCTTAGAGATAGAGCATAAAGCTTATTGGATTGTGAAAAATATAAACTTTGACTTCAAGGAAGCAGGGGAGAAGAGGTTTTTAGATATGCATGCTTTAGGGGAGCTTAGAAATGAGACTTATGAAAGTGCACGTCTTTTCAAAGAAAAGGTTAAGAAATGGCATGATAGAAAAATATTGAAACAAAAATTTAATGTAGGAGACAAAGTCCTCCTGTTTAATTCTCGTCTTAAGTTTTTCTAGAAAACTTAGGTACAGATGGGAATGACCTTGTGAGATTGAAGAAATTTACAATTCAGGAGCCATTCAATAGAAAGGATAGAAAGATACTCCATGGATTGTGAACAGGCAACGTCTGAAGCTCTACCTTGCTGATGTACAGCAATAGGACGAAGAGGTAAATTTAATAACTGGTTAAGAAGCTGAAATGCTATAGAGACATGGTAAATTGTATTAGAATAGTTTTTGATTTTAGTGCAATTTTATTTTGAGCCTTTATATTTGCTAGAATTTTTTAAATCATTCATTGGAAATATCTATTTTAAACTGGAGGTCAAATTTTGTGATGTTGTTGCCTATTGGAGGTCTTTCAAACTAACTTTGTAGGATAGAAATAAAAACTTTTGAACAGGAAGTAATGGGAGCCAACAGAGGAGTCAACAGTGTGTGGTACGAGCGCATACGCTCATACCAGTGGTCGTACTTCCCCTCAACACTGAGAGCAGTTCCAACAGAGCTATCAACGGTGTCTAGTACGAGCGCATGTGGTCATACCAGGAGTCATACTACAGGTCGAAGCCGACTTATAGAAAGTCTCTGAAGCTAAGACGACATGTGGTACAAGCGGAGGTGCTCATACTAGGGTCGTACCCTTCAGTCCCTCCAACGACAGGTTTGCTGCAAGAAAGAGAGGGAGAGGGGGGCCACGGCAGCGATGGTACGAGCACCGATGGTCATCCATTGTTTTGTTGGGCCAATTCTTTCACAGTTTTATCTCGATTTCTTTCTAACTTCTTCTGTAAGATTGATCTCGAGATTTTTAGGGTTCCTAACCATTATAAAAGGCTAAGGATCACGTCCCTTAGCCCAGTATCAATCTAATCTATTGCCTTTGGTTGCATGTCACCTCCTCCCAAAAACTCTTAGTACAGGATGAAGAATATGGTCGCGGACATGAACGATGGATCATACTCAACACCTTCCTTAACCTTTGTCCGCATCATCGCCTTCCTAACTTGGAGGAGGTGGTTCCAGATAGTTGGAAGGACCTCAGGAAGATGAATCTCAAGGAAGAGTCGTATTCAAAGGTGGAGGCTGGCAAGGAGAAGATCATTGCAGAGAACGAGGAAAAAAGTCACGGGAAGAAGAAGAGGTCACCTCAGATGAGTATCCTCTAATCACTACCAATTCAATATATGTGGATCTATTCCTATATTTCCTCTTGGGCCTCCAAATAACGAGTGGGTGAAGGAACCATCGTCCCAAGAGGAGATAAAGGAAAATATTAAGGATCTTTAGCAAGTTTCCAAAGCTTGTGTGCATACCATCGGCAAAGGGATCGATGCTTATTGGATGCTGAGAAAATACCTTGAAGCTAGGGTTGATGGTCTCTTCCATAAGATCGGTATCATGATTGATACTCTGAATCAGAATACTGCACATCTTGATTTCTTCAGAAGGGTTGTTGATGAGCAGCAGAAGATGCTTAGGGGATCAAAGCATGCTTCAAGAACATCTCTATTTCTTGCGAGGATGCCAAGCAGGAAGCATAAAAACTAGGTACCAGGATGTAATGCCCACGATGCGGCTATATCTCCCACGTGTCGAGGCACGACTTAGAGGCATAACCGCATGGTGGTTTGGTCGCAAGTGGGGTAATCTTCACACAATCCCATGTACTGAATAAGAAAGGGATAAGGAGTTGACTTACAATCGCCACTTCACACAAATAACAAGTTAAACATACATCATCTAGAGTACAATCAATGTCCGACTACAGAACCAAAATAAAAGAAGACAATCCCAAATGCTAGATCCCCGGTCGTCCCAACTGGGCTCCACTACTGATCAACAGTAAACGAAACATAACAACGATCAAGATCTTCATCGAGCTCCCACTTGAGCTCGGTTGCGTCACCTGCACTAGTATCATCGGCACCTGCAACTGTTTGGAAGTATTTGTGAGTCATGAGGACTCCGCAATCTCACACCCGCGAGATCAAGACTATTTAAGCTTATGGGTAGGATAAGGTAATGAGGTGGAGCTGTAGCAAGCACTAAGCATATATGGTGGCTAATATACGCAAATGAGAGCGAGAAGAGAAGCAACGCAATGGTCGAGAAGCTAGAAGTGATCAAGAAATGATCCTGAAACTACATACGTTCAAGCATAACACAAGACCGTGTTCACTTCCCGGACTCCGCCGAAAAGAGACCATCACGGCTACACACGCGGTTGATGTATTTTAATTAAGTCAAGTGTCAAGTTCTCTACAACCGGACATTAACAAATTCCCATCTGCCACATAACCGCGGGCACGGCTTTCGAAAGTTTAAACCCTACAGTGGTGTCCCAACTTAGCCCATCACAAGCTCTCACGGTCAACGAAGGATATTCCTTCTTCCGGAAAGACCCGATCAGTCTCGGAATCCCGGTTACAAGACATTTCTACAATGGTAAAACAATACCAGCAAAGCCGCCCGATGTGCCGACAATCCCGATTAGGAGTCGCATGGATCTCGTTCTCAGGGCAACACCATATGAGACTAGCTACGAGTAAAACCAACCCTCAAGTTTCCCCGAGGTGGCCCCGCAGGCAGCTCGGTTCGGACCAACACTTAGAGAAGCACTGGCCCAGGGGGTTAAAATAAAGATGACCCTCGGGTTAATTACTCCCAAGGGAAAGGTATAGGTTGTTAGGCAAATGTAAAACCAAGGTTGGGCCTTGCTGTAGGAGTTTTATTCAAAGCGAACTATTAAGGGGTTCCCATAACACCCAACCGCATTAGGAACGCAAAAATCAAGGAACATAACACCGGTATGACGGAAACTAGGGCGGCAAGAGTGGAACAAAACACCAGGCATAAGGCCAAGCCCTCCACCCTTTACCAAGTATATAGATGCATTAATTAAAATAAGAGATATTGTGATATCCCAACATAACCATGTTCCAACATGGAACAAACTTCAACTTCACCTGCAACTAGCAACGTATAAGAGGGGCTGAGCAAAAGCGGTAACATGGTTTGCTAGGAAGGTGGGTTAGAGGCTTGACATGGCAATATGGGAGGCATGATATAACAAGTGGTAGGTAGCTCAACATAGCGATAGAACAAACAACTAGAAAGCAAAGATAGAAGTGATATCGAGGGTATGGTCATCTTGCGTAAAATCCCGCAAGGAAGAAGAACGACTCCAAGAAGTAGACGACCCAACATAGTCGAACGAATCCTCACAACTCCGGAACAAAACCGAAACTAACGAGAGAAGCAACCCGGAAAGAAGCAAGCAACATAGTAAACAACCATCACATAAACATGGCATGATGCACAACCAAGGATGATGCATGTCCGGTTTAAAGAGGCATGGCATGGCAAAGTGCACAAACAAAACTACAAATTAAGTGAAGCTCAATATGCAACGAGTTGCATATTGACGAAACACCACGTGACTTATTTATTTCTCTCTCATTTAGGTACCCATCAATATTAAATATTCTTAAACATGGCAAGTGGTGAAGCATATGAAAACTACCTATCTAGGCAAGTTTAAATGAGGCCGGAACAACAAGCAACAAGTCCGAAAAATCCCCATATGCATACTTTGAATTTGGTGTTCTGACCTAAAACATATTTTAGAGTTGTTAAACATGCAAAGTAAGTACACCATGTTAAACTAGGCATTTTTCTACCCCATTTACATATAAAGATTATTAAATTTGGAGCTACGGTTATTTAGTTATGAAATAAAACATTTTAGCATGGCATTTAAGCAAATTAATGCAAACAGCAATTTAAACATTTCAAACATGCATGAAAGTTGTATATTGTGAAACTACACAAAATTCTAAGCATTTTACATATATAAGTTGTTTTAATCCGATGCACGGTTGTGGAGATATTAAATGCATGAAGTATGAGGTTTTTCTGTAAAACAGCAAATCCTGGGAAAATTGCTAAAATCGCATATCTGGAAAAAATTGTCTATGGGCCGAAACTGCACTGGCCCAACAGGAGAAAGAAAAAAACAAAAGGTGGGGGCGCTGGGGTGTGGCCTCACCCAGTGGGCCTTGGCCCGTTCGACGGAGAGGAGGGGCCAGCAGGGGAGCGGGCAGGCCACGGTTGGCTGGGCCGGGGAAGCGGGCCAGCTGGCCAGGCCGTGGCCCACGTCAGTGGAGGAGGGCGTTCGTCGTCTCCCTCGACAGGAGGTCGAGCGAGGCCGTGGCAGGGGCACTCCGGCGAACTTGCCGGCGAGGAGGCGCGGAGAACGACACAGAGCGGTGGATCTGGGCATGGGCGGCTCGATCCGGCGGAGGGCAGCGCCAGAGGAGGTCGGCGGAGGCGGATCCGGCCGGTGCTTTGCCAGATGCGGGCAACGGCGACGGTTGGCGGGACTCCAAGTGCGGCGGCGGAGCTTCCCACGGCAGCGGATGACGAGGCGGGAGGAGCTCGGGCAGGAAGGCGACTCGGCGCTCGGGACTGGGATCGCCGGTGGCTGTCATGCTCGCCGGCGACGAGGAGATGGTGCGGCGGGGTAGACTCCCTCGATCCAGGTCGGGATCGAGGAGGCTACGGGAGGCTGGGCTCGCGTGGGTGCGCGTGGGCTGCGGCGGCGGCGGATGGGCTCCGCGGGTCCCTCTCGGGCCTGGCGGGTCGGCAGTGGTGGGAGGCGCTAGGAGATGAGTTGGCGCACGGGGATTGGGTGAGGAGGCGGCTGGCGGCGGCGCTGACTTCACAGGGGCGCGCCAAGTGGCGGAGGATGGCTGGGGTGCGCCGGAAATCGAGGAGGAGGGAGGTGGCTGGTGGCTGAGAGGTGGGAGGCGGGGTAGGGTTAGGTTTAGCCCAAAATGGACTAGGTGGGGGTTTAAATAGGCAAGGGTTAGGTTTAGGGGTGTTTGAGGGGATTTCGAGGCCGTCTCGGAGCCGTTCGATCTCGATCGGACGGTCCGGAGCGGAGGGGGGGCTAGATAGGTGGGCTAGGTGGGCTGTGGGGAGTGCGATGGGCTGAGAGGAGAGAATAGAAGGCAGCCCGGCAATGGTTTCTGGAGACTAAAAACATTCGACGTGTGACCGGCTTATAGTGCTACTATATGTTTAACGGTTGGGCTATCAGACGAGCTCCGAATGCGACGAAACTTGACAGACGATCTAGCCACACTATAATAAGACCGCACGCCAACTATCAACCCATTCCGAAAACATTTTCCAACCACTTATAAAATACTATTTCGGACGTGCCACGGGCGCGTGCAAGTGTGTCTGGGCTCAGAACGGACAACGGAGAGAACTGGGAGACCCGGACGAATGCAAGTTTTGAAAACATGCAGATGCAATGCGGATGATGACATGGCAAGATGCAACACGCAAGCGAATGGCAAGGCAACAACAGCGAATAACTGGAAGACACCTGGCGCATCGGTCTCGGGGCGTTACACAGGATCTCTACGACTTGATTGTAAGCTTGGGGGATCCTAGAGTACTTTGTATCTTTACTTTCATGTCTTTATTTGTGCAAGTCAATATTAGCTCGCTAGTTGTCGTTAAAAGTTTGAACTCCTAATTTCCTTTTTGGGCAGGGGAATACTCCCTTCCGATGGCTATGGATATTTAGATGTTTGATTCCATTACCTTCCTTGGAAAGCATATGAGATGATCATAAGTCTTCCACAAACCGTTGTTGATTGATTAGAGAAGGAAAATAACTATATGTGCTAGTCCATCTATTTTCAATTGTTAAAATCTGGAGCATAAAAGGTTCAGACTTATGTCCAATCAAATAAATAAATAAGAGCAAATATCAAAGGATAAAAATGCTCTAAAATCAACAAAAGTTTTGGTCAATATTGAAAGGAATATGTTTAGCTTGCATGTCACATGAGAATGAAGTGTGAGATGGGCATATAAACATGTTTCAAGCATTGAGAGAAAGTGATGGAAAATATTGGCAATAAAAGAGGACTCCTTGCTATTTGCCAAGTTGAAATAAAAGATGGCCTACTATATAAAGTTGTATCTCATTCATTAATGAATTAGATAACAAGGTGTGGAAGCCTTCAAGATCATCCTAGCAGTGGGGATGCACTACTAATTGTGTAATCTTTTCTCTTTTCGTTTCAATAACTTGTGATGGACTCATACTTCTAAGTGTGTCCGCACCTCATAAAATCCAAACGACCTTGTTTTTACAAGCTGTGGTGCTTGCTCAGGGACGAGCAAGGCTTAATCTTGGGGGAGTTGATGATCCAAATTATGTGAAGTTTTTTATCTTTATTTTGTACCTACACGGTAGGCTTTGTGGAATTTTACTATGTTCACGCACTTCTTTTGTCGATTCTCCCCAGGATGTGTTTTTGGAAGTAACTGGAGCACTCGGAAAAGAACTCTAGGGAATGATGATAAAATCGCATCAATTGATGTGATTAATAAGTACCATAAAAGAATGAGGCAATTTGGAGAAAGTTGGAGGCTACGCAACGCTTGTACCAGCCAACTCCGCCTCCTCTTCATCAACTACTTCCACCCCCGTGGAATTGGACAGGGGATCAGACGCATACACACACCAGAAACTCATCCATTACACAGAATCCTAGCCTCCGGAAGGCATCACCATCTTCACCATCGCATGCAAGGGGGCAACAGCGTCAACCATCTCCATCATCTGTCATCATCACCCCCCGTATTCATCTCGTTCTAATACCAAACCCTTTGTGGATTGCCGTGTTAATTACCTATTTGATCCATCCATGTTTACCATCGTTGTTCACCTGATGTTCATCGTTCTTATGTATGAGTAAAACCCCTAGTTCTCGGAGATTTGGATGAACCTCAGTATGTTAAGGTGCTCAAAACATTGATAAGGATATAAGATCCTCTGTTGAATGTTTAGTTTAATAGCCTTTGTGAATGTTGTGAAGTGGGCCTAGTTAACATTTCCGTCGTAAGGCTACGAAGCATATTATTGTCATTGTAAAGGTTAGGAAATGATGGTAATTCAAGGTGACAGTAAAATCCTTCACTCCTCGCTTTTGGAATTGATAGGGGAGTAACTGAGAACCCTTGGTGAGGTCGCGTCCATGAGAAAACCCTTAATTACCATAGTTGTAACATGTAGGGGGGATACAGTGGTGGTGTGTCGGGTACGAAGTCTGCCTAGAGTAGAACATCTTCTGTACCCGGATCCACCCAGCTCAAACGTCAAGAGTGGCTCAAGTATCCAGTTAGTACTATGATGTAGCATAAGTCACGATATACACATACCAATGGGAATTCCAGACTCCCTGAAAACGCCTTACTCCTCTACTAGCTTCAAGTGTTGCCCTTTCACTGATCTCATTTATTTATGTTTATGTTATTTACTTTTGTTCACAGTCTACTCAAACTATTGTTTATATCCACCCTCACTTTGCTCTGAGTCTATAATTACTTGCAGTCATAATTCCATAAGTCACTACAAGGGACAAATATCCAATTCATGTGCTCCCTATGGGATCGATACTCTTACTTCAGAAAATCTACAACTAAACCATGTGCACTGGCAGGCCATCGCCCATTACAACTATACCTCCTTCTGCCCATGAGTCATATAGATTTCAACCAATGGCCCTTATTGATTTCAGCCCATGGCCATATAGATTTAGGCCCAGGGCTCATCTAAATTTAGGTTCGGTGCCTATATTTATGTAGGCCCAGGACCCATAAATTTTTGCCCAAGGTCCACACATATGTCGACGCACAGATTGTTTCCTTTGGGACGACCCAATAAACGCTCGCAAAACTTTTCACCCATCAGGTCATACTATTTTCACCTAATTAGGCCCATGTTGGTTTCGGCCCAATGGCTCGTATTAGTTTCGACACGTTTGGACCGCCATATATTTCGGCCTAGTGCTATAATTGACATGTTTGGGCCACTACTATGGTTGACCCATTTACCCTAGAGCAGTGCTCATCCCGTTTGGCCCAGAGATTTGTTCGACATGTTTGGCCCACAACAGCGTTCGACTCATATGACCTAATGCTAAGTTTGGCCCGTTCTGCATATATCTCTGCTATAATAAAGGAGTCCCGTCTAATGAAATGAATTATCTTGGAAAGTCAAACCAGTTATTACATAATCTCAAAAATGAATGGTTTCTATCTATTGCATGAACATTAAACATCCTCATGCTTTGGATATACAACTGGGAGTTCATGCACACACAAACCAGAGGTCATGACAGATTCATCAGTGGAATTAACCATTCCACCTGGGATTTAGGAAGTGGGATTACCCTAGGTTTGCCCAGTAGCTGCTTAGCAAACCTGTCAGTCTCAGCTTGCTTCTCTCTGAATTCCTCCATGTACTGATGGGTTTTGGTGAGTACTGCATTGCATGGCGTTATTTGTTTCCTCAAAATGCCAACTTCATCTCGGAGTGCAGCTGCACGCTCCATTTATGCCATTAGTTATGATGTCCTCTAGAACATCAACTCTTGGCAATTCATGATGCACAATCATACTATCCACAGCTACACCATCATCCCCTTTTTGTTTCTTTTTATTCGCATTTTTCTGCGGTGTGGCATTAGGATCCAAAGAGGTGTTGTCGTCAAACAAATCAACAATGTTTGCCACTTGCGAGGAGCCATCCACTGGAACTAGAGCACCCATCATCTCTTGCCCTCCTACGCCGACGAAACTATGTGATAACCTCTTCCTTACCGAAGGAACAATTTGTGTCATATTCGCAGTGGTTTGTTTCTCTAATTGTTCTCGCAAGTTGTTCTATGACGCGTTTACTGGATCAAAGGCTGCATTAAATCGCCATCTCCACTCAAGGTCGTAGGTAGGACACCCTCTATCATTCCTAAACCTTTCCTGATCCATCCCTTCTCTTCTAGCGTCTCTCCCAGATCACGCACCACCATGTCCTGTTCCATTACTTCTTCCCGAGCCACGATCATCTCCCTTGTTTCTCCATTGATCAGGCAATATGAACCCCCCTCCCCCTACTCAAATTTATAATCGCCGTGTTCTCTAGTTCCACACTCCTCATACCAATGACCTAACATACCAATATGTCCCCGCCTTGGTGATCGAAACAAATCTTTCAATATTTTATTAACATCAAGGTTCACCTTGTTCACCTTGACACTAACAAAGGATCCCATATAACCGGACGGTAGTTGATTTTGAACTTCAGGGATCTTGCACATCTTCCTACACATGCCCTATCACCGGCTAGTTCATATAATTGTCTAGCAACTTCAAAAAACTCTGCCCATACAACAATAGCAACACCACCGAAGGACCAAGAAAGGATTAAAGAAGCTAGGAATTCCAAACAAAATCAAAAGAGTAGCAGCTAGATAAATCTATAATATTACAAAGGCACTTTTTCATTTTAGAGAAGTTTGAAAATACATCTTGTCTTTATGATACAAAAGTGGGCGAGATTAGGTTCCCCTTCTTTTTTTTTGTCTTTTACTATTCTATTACATTATTCTGACAAATAGTTTTTTTAGTCTTGTGATATACTAGCTACAGCAGCGCCCAAGGGCCCAAAATATCTCAAATGGGAACTCTAGGATTCCATTCTTTTATCAAATTCTTGAATAAGTCAATTCAAGAACAGTTGGATGCCAACAGCAGTAGTACATACAAAGATACAAGCAACATAAATAAGACTACGGGTACTGAAATTGCATGCAAGCGCGCTTCTGATTTTAACCTCTAGCCCCCCCTCTGTAATATAGGTATGAGTAACATGGTCATAGAAATTATAAGGAGAAAACAATTCCATTCCCTATGAGCAGCCACACCAAACAAAAACATATACGTATATACCACATCTCTGAAAAACTTGTTTCAAATACACCCCTTGACACATTGCATAAATGAGGCTACAACAGCACACTCAAGGCTCAAATAGCTACCTAATGTAACAACAAAACGTTGAGCCCGTATTAGAGAAGGAAAATGAATTTACACTACCACCAAATGATGAAGACGGAGGAAGAATCTCTCTACCCAGGATATACAATGAGCATATCCTACCTTGGACTGTTCCAAGGAGAAGGCGGCTTGTACTGAAAACCCTGAGAAGCAGATCCATGCCCTAAATCAAGACTATGGAGTTGTTCCATCAGCTGCGACCTCCGTTCTTTAAAGAAATCTAGCCTAGTTGTTAGTTCTACCAAAGTGGAAGATGCCACCATTGGCTGCCTCCCATATCCAACACCCTGTCATAACAACAGATATGAATCATCTTACTTCAGTTGGTATATTTAACAATAATCAAGCGTTGTGATTTCCCTAACCTCGGCTAACTTGGGAACATTGATTACCACAGAAGTGCTCTCTGATGACATGCTTGTTGATGCCTCCATGCCTCTTGAATCACTTGAAGATGCGTCTAGGGAAAGCTTGCGGGTTAGTGGCCTTGAAGAACCATAAGGTAGCACATGCTGTTTGATGTTCCTCCATTGAGATGCATCCACCGAGCTGCTCTCCTGCCAAAAATAATACAGTATGAGTACATGTAGTGTCAGCTCTACATCAGGTTAGCACAAAATATATTCATTTTCCTTCAGTCATGAATTTCGACGTCGATGCTCAAAATGTCATCATGTAAAACAGGAATAACTAACATTAGAAAACAGAGAGAACAGTATAGGAGTCAGCTAAAGCATAAACACACTGAAAGTAAACTATTGAAACTGCCTCACTACCGACCAGACCTAAGATGTAGCACCCTCTACATTCTCTGAATGCCTTCAAATATTTCTAGAGTTTCTAACACTAAGGCCTCGTTTGGCACGAGAGGTTTGGAGGGGTTCTGAGAGGATTTTCCACGCGCGGCCCGCAATCCCCTAGAATCCTCTTTGGTCCATTTGGTACACAGGGTTGCCGTGGCCCAGTCCACCCAATCCCCTTCGATTCTGCCCAAACCACGCGGTTTAGACGGCACGAGGAGACCCTCGAGGAACTGAAGACACGCGGGCGCCGCCGACCCAATCGACAGCTGCGAACCCTGGTCTTCCCTCCCCAATCGGCAGCCACTCCCGAGGACGCGACGGCGGCCGGCGGCGGAGAGGCGGCCACAGGCGGGCGGCGTGAGCCGGTTCAGCTCTAGTAGACGCCAGTCCAGACAGTGCGGAGCTCGACGCCGACCTTCCACACGGGACCTCTACCACTCCAGCCAGGTACGGGACCTCTCGGCCACTCTTCGTATCACGCACTCCCCGCTCCGGCGGTGCTCCCCGCCCACCCTAGCATGAGCCACCATCTCTCTCTCTCTCTCTGACCTCTCCACTTTGTTCGAGCAGGCTACAAAGTGGAAGCTGTGGCGGAGGTTGCAGAGGTGGAAGAGGAAACAGAAGATGTTGTTCACCGAGGTGCCCACGGCAAGCTGTTCATCGAGGTGCCCAAGTAGATCACCCTCTCCGTCCTCTCCAAAGTAACAATTTGCTGCATATCCCCTTCTTCTTTGTGCTACCTGTCAAGATTTAGAGCATGCTGCTGCTATGGGGGAATCAAGAGCAGTTTGTACAAGAACACACCCGTGTGCTCTAAGCTTCTGCATATGTGAGAACACACCAATTATTGGCTAATTAATTAATTGTATGCTCTATTGGGTTCCAGTTTTGCCTACTGCGGATGTGGCGGTTTGTACAAGTTCAGTTTGGTGCATTAGAACGGCACTCTCATATTTTGCTTTATGTGCCAACTGCTATGTCAACACCATGTTAGCTACATTATAAAGATTGGATTTTTAAATGTTCAACACCATGTTATGTCAATATGACAAACCCTGCCAACCAAACAGACATTTTGAACAAAGAGGATTGTAGATGGAGGAGTTTTGGGGATTCAAGGGGTTTTGAGGGGATTGGGTGAAAGGAAGGGATTCACCCAATCCCCTGAAATCCCCCCCTCCACAAACCTCCCCAATCCCATTGTATCAAACGAGGCCTAAAGAGTATATAGGAAGGGGATTGCCCAATACTTCAATGTGCCACCAGTTTCTGTAACCTTGATCCAGACCAACAGTTGGCCCACTTCTGCCAGCATACTGCAGACTTGTGGGAGTTAAGACTAAAATAGTACTGGCATGCAAGAAGTTCAACTGGTCCTCGAGAAACTTCTAGATAGTGCACAATTTACTGGTATTCCTAGTGATGGAATCTAGAACCATTATACAGATCTTAGAGAATGCCATCAAAACTGATGAACCTCAAAAATTCTATGCTGCAAAAGCAAGCCCATGTTTGCAGATTTCCTTTTTCTTACCAGCTGATCCCCTAAATAACCAGACATGACAAGCAGTACTGTTCATTTCCAAAACTAATACTTTATCTATAGAGCACACTGACACTGCTTTCAGTCATGCATGTGGAAATGTAGGTTGTTGAAACTGGAATTGAACATTAAATGGGTTTCGGTATTATCAATGAGACCGTAAGTGTATGGGTGGGGGGATTCTAATCAAACCTCATTTCTGTGCTTCTCTTGATTGCAAAAGGCAAGGTTCATGTCAAATCCTGGTTGAACAAAGTTTCTGGTACGAATAAAATAGTGTCATAATATGATAAGTAAATTAGCAGAGCACAATATATCCAATTTATGTCTAGAAATATTGATATAATGCCCTCGATCAATTATTATTGAAGTCTATGAAGAAACCATGTTAAACAACTGCAGCATAATTCAGCATAACTGAATAAGATTTCACTTTGATGAAATAGAACAATTAACAAACAACCAGTGGGCTTCAAATCACAAAAAATCAAAAAGGTGTCACAACCACATCCAGCAACATCAATGGTGACAAAAAAGAAAGGAAGAAAGAAAGAATACAATACAACCGATATGCTTACTGCTGTGAAAAATGGCCAGGATTACAGTGATAACGATCATTTGCATCAAGAGATGGGCCATATTGTTGTTGGCGTTGTTGATTGAGTAGGAGGTGAAGTTCAGCCACCTTCTGTTTTAACCTCACAACGTCAGCTTCAGCGAGAGCAATCTCCTCAAGCTCAGCCCTTGTCTTGAGAAAAATAAGGAGGAAAATGAGACTCCATACAATGAGTCCAACAAGTAGAGCAATGGTTGAAGGTACCTTTGAGTCCATAGCACGTGGACTTGAAAACTGTCCAGAAGACATGCTCAACCCAACCTCCAGTGCAGATCTAAGATCTCTCTCAGCTTGTAGCTGCTCTTGCAATCTGGACACCTGTAGATATAAACAGTTGTGAAATCTATCATCAGAAAATTCAACCACCATCTTGTGTATGGAACATGTTCAACAATAACTGCATAAAAAACAGAAAGCAGAAAGTAACATTTTGGCCCCTAAACGTTTGGACTGTTTAATCTACACAGTTACCCTGAAATTTGTGTGGGGCTACAGGCACTATATTATTTTGGTTCCTCGATTTTAGAAGTGCTTCTGGCTAAATCCTTCCATCAATAAATTTACCAAGCTTGTCTAGCCTCCGAGTAACTGACAATTTGTCTGTAGAGAGAAGTCCCAAATGCAAGAGACACCTGGTTAGTCAATTACCGCAAATCTTGGCTAGGGCTAGTGTATCTAAAGTCAGAGCCAAGTAAAATGTCATCGTGCTATCTTTACGGAATCTAAACATTGATGATGACTAACTATGTAGAAAGCACACAAACTTCCACCAAAAAAAACTGAAAGAAGGAAAAAAAGTTCTAAACCGAACGAATGGGACATTAGGTTTAAAATATTCTTTCATTTAGCATTCTTCGTGCAGGTAAACGACTCAATTGTCATATGAAACAAAGTAGCAACCAATGAAGTTTAAGATAAACTGAAACCCAGCAATTGACAACAGAGATGGCTCTTTCCCTAACATAGAATATATGATGCGGTTACCGAGCAAAATTAACAAGGCAAGGGAATGCAGCATACATCCTGTTCCAGGACCAAACGGCGTTCACGTAGTGCTTGCTTTCTTCTTTCTAAACTCGCCTGTAAAACTGCATTACCCCGAGCCTGAGAGACACTTTCCATTAGATTACTGGAAGACGATAAATAAAAGTGAACCAGTTAGTGTGAAGTTTTCCCCTACCTCTTTGGCAATTCTGTTCTGCAAATCATTCTTCGCAATTTCAAGCCTTTGAATCGCAAGCCTGAAAGGTTTGTTTTCATAGAAAAATTGACCTTGATAAATTGCACATGCATCAGCAGCAAAATAGTCAGGAAGCTAACAGAAGTGTTAAAACTATACACTTTCTAATTTGTAACATTCGTTGTCAAACAACAAATATTCAATGCAACAACATTATTAACTAAGGCAGAAACTACAGATATGCATATAGCTAAAGTTTTAGGGGTTGGGGCCACATTTGAAACTTAATTGAAAATACAGGCAACTTCATCTACATTTACATTTCAAAACTATTTTCATCACTATTTATATCCACTGCTTTCATCTACATTTCCATTTCAAAACTATTTCCATCACTATTTACATCCACTGCTTTCATAACCTTTTCACAAAAAGTTAAATTTAAACAGGTTGGCCCAGATTTTCTTTCGGTAATATTAAAATCTGATGTCAGATTGTCAGATTTTTAACCATGGCAAATCATGGTAATTATAGTTGTCGCAATGATGACAATTTCCTTTAGCAAGCATGGCAACTCCTGCCCCGGTAAATGTAAGTGCTTTCTGGCTAATATAGATAGCCGCCTAAAAAGCACAGAGGAAAAATCAAAATGGAAAAAACTTCAAATTGGGAGGGCGATCCTCCCCACCCTACGGAGTTGTACAAAGTCAGCAACCGTTTTGGGGCGCAAGCATAGGCAACATAGGACTGATGACGGAATCTCCCTTAACGGAAGAAATAGAAGCTCGAGAAGGAATACCACTAAAAATCTAGTTCGCTCTCAAATAAAAATCTAGTTCACTCTGTAAAAACATAAGACTGCTGTTTAGTGGAAAAGAGCATACTCTTCTTCACCAGATGAGTCGACTGATTCTGAATGCTGACTCTTTCTTGCCTGCATAAATGATGCATAAAAATCAGAATGCTGAATGATGATATGAAGGGAACCATAATTCAACACGCCAGAGAAGTTGGCACAACAATGCATTATTCCTACTCAGCTGCCCCACAAAGGGAAGAAAATATAAATAGATTTATTGCTTACACTATTACGCCCCCAAAAGTTACTGCGCTTCACATGTGAGTGAGATCCATTAGTTTTGTTCGAGTGTCTGTCTGCAGAATATTCCGAACTGTTACTAGGTAAAGTAATTCCAGGATCCAAAGAAGAAAGGATCTCTCCCATAGACAATGGAGTTTCATGACCGGATGTTGGGTTGGAAGGATTCTTTTCACTCAGAGGCATTTCCATATTTTTTGAAACATTTTCAGATGAATGAATTTTTGGAACTTTGCTTAAATCTGTCTCTTCTTCCAGTCCTTTATCATCAACAGAGCAATCAGCATCTGAATCATCAGCATGAACCTGGTGTTCAATCAGAAGCAGTATAATAAGAATCAAAGCAACGGCATCATTGCAGTTACAACACTGATCCTAAAATCAAATCAGGCATGCATATATATGTGCATGCGTGTCTAGCAATAATCACAGTATAACCCTAGAAATAAGCACAAATTATACGCTTATAAAGCAGGGAGCATAACAAAACCTTGTAATCATATAGGTCGCTCCCAGCATACCCACTGCTCTCACTCAATTTTCCACTAAGTATACGCTCTGCACCATTGTCATCGTCCATTTCTTGATCTACATCATTTTCTGCATCATGAAATCCATTATCTTTTGTGTCCATATTTACATCATCAGTTGATACTTCACTGCCACTGTCTTCAATCTGAGACCCAGGTGATGGGGAAGATCTGACAAGACGGTCATCCTGCAAAGAAATTAAATATGAGCATCCAATTGGCTGAACATACGAGTTATTTCTATGTGTATAATTGTAAATGAAACAGAACGTCCAAGAGACAGAAAGAGGCAAAGTGTTCCAGCGGCTGCCTCACATATAGTCATGGCCACAATGCATGTAGAAATAACTCATATGGGCAGTAACTTTTCAATATAATCAACAGATTATATGCAAAAAAGAAATAATGCCTAGAGGGTAGAACAACTATCATGAAGGAAATGAAGCCACCTAAAGATTTGGACAAAAAAATTGAAGTATCAGAGAATCTTACATCAAATATAATCTCATATTCCTCCAAGAGAGTTGCAACAATGCCCTGACCGCTGTTTGCAGCATTTGCAGCAGCAAGAAGCTGGGCAGAATCATCACCATCCATATCAAATACGTCATCCATCTCACACTCCCCAGCCAAAAGCGGACGCAACAAGAGAGGGGCCATACAGGCAGCAACTGCTGATGCGGTCATCCGATTCTCCATGGTATGAGAAGCAACAATATACATCATTTTCAAGATTCTGCAAACAAGAATCTCCATAAGGAAAGTTTTCTTTTGTCATGGGAAGTGTTAGTTTAAGTAATCAAATGTCAAACAACACACTGGTAAAAACCATTGAGATATTGTTAGTCCAAACTAAAATGGTGATCTAACATTAGAAGAAATAAAAACTGTACAGTTAGAGGGCAATTAAAATAGTCCACATTAGTAGTTCTTATTTAATGTGCAAGTATCATATGCAAGTTAATGAGAACATGCTCACGTTGATCGGCAGCAAGCATGATTTCACACATAATAAATAATAAATCATTCATTGCATTTACCATAAACTGGCAGAATAGAAGCTATGAGGAGAACGTGAGTCTAACCTCTGTAACAAGCGCCGATTAGGCTCAGGAAATGTCTCAGATATAGCTGAACGCATAGCATTTATCCGAGCTTCCTTGGTCTCCAAGCCTATGAAAGTAAAACAGAATATATAGACAATTAACCAATGAACACAGCAAATTGTTTTGAGTTATGCAAACCTATATATATAAGGGGAGCCTTGGCGCAGCGGTAAAGCTGTTGCCTTGTGACGGTCACGGGTTCGAGTCCTGGAAACAGCCTCTTGCAGAAATGTAGGAAAAGACTGCATACAAAAGACCCAAAGTGGTTGGACCCTTCCCCGGACCCTGTGCGCCCAGCTGCCCTGTGTGTGTGTGAGAGGGGGGGGGGGGGGGGGGGGTAAAGTAATCAGCTACTCCCTCCATTCCTAAATATAAGTCTTTTTAGAGATTCCAATAAGGGAGTACATATGGAGCAAAATGAGTGAATCTACACTCAAATATGTCTATATACACCCGTATGTAGTTTGTATTGAATCTCTATAAAGACTTAATTTAGAAACGGAGGGAGTATTTGTTTAAACTGGGGCTATATTAGATAATCAAATTACACACATGGCAATATGATGCTACTATAGACAGACCAAGGCCATACTAGGGAACATGCTAGGCAGCAGATAGAAGCCCACACTATCTTGGAGCAACATGATTCTCAATTTTTTGGGCACCAGTTTTACATCATCTGTTACGGCAGATTTTTTTTGGTGCCCAAAAACCTTCTGTCTCCTGCCCTAAAATCATTTCCGGGCACCAACTTTTACATCATCTTGTTGGAGATGCACTTAGGCGATATACGCTGCCATGGCTGCCGTTTCGGTAGTGCACGTATAGGTGACTGATTCTCCAGGATTAGCTAACCCACTCCCTCACTTTCCCCTCTTTCTCTTGGCTAGTTAGGGATTCTGTTAGCTGATCTGTGAGTTGTTGTATAAATTATCCCGTTGTAAAGGAATACAAGTGCACCGCATACAAAACTCTATCAAATCTTACAGCTCTATATATAAGGCATGGCATATTATCACTTTCAGTGAAGCAATAAATAAACAAGATTTTCTGGTTTCTCCCTCTCACTTCTCCAGTAGGCTCCAGAGCCCCTCCACAATGGCAACAAAAAGCCCTACCAGTGGATAGATGAAGGCGAGGGTATACTCAGAGCCGTAACAAGGCCTGGCCATAACAACTGCACGATTCACATGGGAACTCTCCTCACTTCCTCTTCATTCACAGGCTTTATCAAATGTAAAGGACAGAACCAAAATTGGAGGTAAGCATGTGCTTCTGTATGAATGGGTGCACACAAAGGATTTAGTTTTGTATCCTATGCAATCTGCACTACTTGTAAAATTGTACCTTGACAGTGTTCCTATATCATGTGGAACAATAAACATATGGGAGTGGATGTGGCACATATGCTTGTATTTTATGTACTTTGCATACACTGTTCCAAGATAAAGGATACCCGCACAAGAAATTCCATTCCAAAGCACGGATGGTTAAATTTCACATACTAAGGAGATTTATTTAACATCAAATGTGTACTCCCAGATCAACAAATCAAATCAAATAGATAAAGACAGCATTGTCATGTTGCTGGCAGCAGAGGGGATGGTGCTAAGCACATATGTCAATGAATTATCACTACTAATTTTAACTTCAAGGCGGGGGGTGGTTATTTCAAACTGTAGAAAAAATTGTGATATTCAATGCCAACATTTCGTACACGACATTCCACAAAACAGTGCACGAACATTTAAGAATAAACTTAACAGAAAACTTACGAAAAGCTTCCAATAAAACTGTACAACAAGAAGCAGGCACTGGCGAAGATGGTAGCTCACGAAGAACATGCTGACGAGATGTTTCCACGAGTGCAGTTAGTAAAAGGAAAAAAAATCCATGCTTTTGGGAGCATCATAATTATTCTAATAACTAGAATGACTAAATGAGTGAGATACCTTCACACAGTCACCAATAATATGTGCATCCTCGCCTGGTGCAAACTCGGTTCTTCCTGGTATGAAATGGAAACAGTCACAAAATTTGGATTGTACACTCTTGATTGGCAGAAGGAAATCAAGACACGAGAGATGCCAATACCACCATGTAACTGGAGTAGATTAGTATTCCCTCCGTCCCAGCTTGCAAAAACGTCTTATATTGTGGGACGGAGGGAGTAGTCCAAAGTTAGATTAAGATATATTGACATAAACCTTGTTCATATTCACATAGCCTCCTATCAACCTCCTCCACATCGGCAGCCTGGCGCAAAATTCCTTCCACCCTTATCCCTGTAACAACAGATTTATGTCACAAACGGAATGAGATGTTATAAAGATAACTTCATTAGCAACATCTACAGTTTCCAGGTTCTAGAATTGGTTCTTATTAGTTAGCATAACTTGTGTGCCCACCATGTTTCTCAAGATAACGCAGAGCTTTTTCTAGAAAAGAAGGGCGGCCATCAATATCTTCGAGCGCAAGCAGAATTGGCCTGCCAACAACTAGTGACTTGACTGGCCTTTTCTCTCGCCCTGCAAACAATTGGGCACCGTATGATTGAACTGGAAAAAGGGTCTAAACCTCTGGAGATATATGCAGCAGCACAATGGGACCAACAATTTGGAGCCGTTGTTTCATATGCATCACAAGTGTCATTGCGAAATATCCCATTGTGCCCCATCACAAGAGCTGCATTTGGAGCCTGTGCAAGAGCTTCTTCTAATGCTGCTTTCCACTCAAATAAATCTTCAGAAGTTTCTGCCTGTATGAAGCAAAAGCATAATTCAAAATATAGATGGAACATGATGATGCATTATTTTTATACTATTAGCACTCATTTTTTCTTACAACAGCTAATGATTAAGTTGGTAGGTCGTACCTTAAGGGTGAAGGCACGACCATCACGACCATCTGGGAAAAGGACAGTCAACAATTTTTTGTCTTCTCTGACTACCACACTGCACAAGAAAATATACTTTGATATAGTATTAATGCCCCGCACAACATCCATAAAAGAAAAGGTGTTAATAGAATGAGATAAATACCTGCCAGAATTGTTTAAATCAATCCCACCAAGAGTAGCACTCACTTCACCACTTCTCTGGGGCAAGGTATTCTGCAACACCACAAAAGGAACCTGTCAAGTGAGAAGAAAAGGTGTGCGCACAACAACAAAGTGTGTGCACAGAAGGCCTAAATTCAACTGCTGAGATACAGAGAGCAGAATAGCCATCAAAAATGAAACTCCCCATTTGGTATACCACTATGGAAAGAACAAATTGCTTGACACAGCTACGGACCATGCATTATCATTCACCAGTAATCGCATTTATTATCATGCAACTTATGTACAGAACCACTGAATCCAAAATAACCTGAGAGAAATCCTATATTCAACCTAAGGATGTCGTCATATTGAGTAACCAATCTGACATCAGCACCTAGACATTGAATATTCATGCATGACAACAGTTCAGTATGCATGCAGAAGATGCAACGAATACTGGAACCAAATGGACCAATCAAATTAATTGTCCATGGGAAGAAGGAATGGAGAGGGAACTGTTAGGAAGTATTAGTATAGGTCTAGGAGTCCTTATTAGTCTATGTTTAGTTTCCTTACACCTCAAGTCATATGTAATACATATATGCCCCTTGGGCCTTCAATAGAGATAAGTTGCTTTCCTAACATGGTATTAGAGCCTAGGTTTAGGTCCCCTCCAGCGCCACAACTCACCTAACAATCACTTTTTTCGGTCTTCTTCCTTCGATCAATCGAGTCCACCAGACAATGGCTGCCTCCTTCGACCCCGGTGGAACTCAGCCCAGCCGTTCCCTGCATCAACTTGGCCCCGTTGGATCGAAAGATGCACCGCTGGGCTTCTACACGCTCGCTGTTGGGCAGCCATGGGCCGCCTCCTGGGACTCTCGACGGTTGTCCGTGTTCGTCCCTCCGAGATCGACGCCTCCATCTACCAGGTCGCAGCCCTCTGTGCGGCCGTCGGGATGCTGCCCACCCCGAAAAAGGACATGGTGCCCTTCTCCACAATGCTGTCTTCGATCTGTCGGCTGTTTCCCCAGACCAAGAGAGGTTCCCGATCCACGCTCCAAGGTCGTGGTCCAGATCTGTACACGCACAACGTCGAGATCATGGCCCTCGCAGTCGCCCTGTTCAGATCAAGCCTGCAGCTGTTGCCGTTCCGCCTCCAAGTGCGTCCCGCGCCTCTGTCTCTTAGCCATGGACGTAGGTGAGTCTATTCCCGGAGCTGCTGCTAGCGTGCTTCTGTGCGTGCTCCTCTGTCTACTTCCACTAGCTGGTGCTGTTGTTTTCAGTTTGGCCTGATTCTATGATGCGGAGCATCCTACGGTCATCGCCATGGACCTACCATCGTCTCACGAAGTGCCAAGAGGACCTATGACTCGAGATAGAGCTAAAGCTCTCGAGACAAAGGTGACTTCTCTCCTTAGTGACATTGCATATGATCCTCTCGAGACATGGCTACTACCTAAGTCCGAGATGTTGTGCATGATTAGGTACCAAGAGGACCCTCCCGAAGTCCCGAAGATGCACGTGAAGACGGACAAGCCGCCAAGTCCACGGATGAAGAGGAACGCCGAAAGAAGAAGAAGGCAGCTCCAGGATCCGGACATCCGGCCGCTGGAGACATCCACTACAGCAGCATTCCAACCGCCACGCATCTACAGGCCCCGGACATCCGGCCCCAGCCCGGTTTTCCAGCCCGGCCCGAAAATCCGGCCCCAACACCCGGATATCCGGACAAGCTCCATCCAGAGAACAGAAGAAAAGCCCCGTCAGCCCGAACATCCGGCCCCAGCCCCGGACATCCGGCTCCTCCCGAAGGCCCGAACATCCGGCCCCGTCTGTCTGCACACAGTAAAGGGCCGAGGCCCATGTACCCTTTCACCCCCTGGACTATATATACTCTTCTTCTACCTACGTTTTAGGGTTAGCAAAGTAGTAGCTCATTAAAGATAGAGCTTTGCTCATCCATTACAGATCTACTCCCCGAGAGAGACCGCGGACCCTCTTCGAAGAAGATCCCCTTGGATTCAAGACCCCCTTTTGGGTGGCCCCATCAAGACCTCCTGTGGAGAAGAACCGGTTACCGTGTATCGTCCCTTGTTGATCGTGGATCTTGTATCTCCTTTTGTGTTCATGGATCTAGCACATGTGTGATCATCCTTGTTGGTTTTAGTGTTTCCCTCGTGTTTCCCTTCGTGTTTCCCCTCGTGATTCCCCTCGTGTTCTTCGTGTTCCTCGCAGGATCCGCTCCTTTCATGAAAGGTCGGCCATCTAGGGTTCCACCCTACATCATCTTGGTATCTAGAGCCACGTTGATCACGATTTCGGAGCCTCCCCGTTGTGTTTTCTAGCCTTGTTTTGTTGATTTTGCCCCTAATTCGAAAATTCCCCATAAAAATAGCCCCCCTATTTTTTTTGTGATTTGTTGGTGTGATGAAGTTTTGTTGGATTTGATCCGCGGATTTCATGTGTTGCAGGTAGATCTAGCTTTCCCCCACCTTTCACCCAATTTCCTTCCACAAATTCCCCCGAATTTTGCTCCGGATTTGACCTCTCCACGCGAAGTTCATCAAGTTCGTCCACGGATCCAGAGCCCGGACATTCGGCCCGACAGCCCGGACATCTGGCCACCCCGGACATCCGGCCATCAAACCCAAACATCCGCCCCCTAGCAACATCACTTCCATCCACCGCCCTGTTTTCCATCCAAATTTCGCCAAATTTTGTTCCGGTGCCCACATACACTTCCACATACCACCACCACTTCCGCATAGCACCGCCATATACCACGTACACCACCATCGCTTACCACTACCAACTCCGACAATTTTGTCTCGTTTTGTCTTGAGAATTTGAGTTGCGGTTCCGTGTCATATTGTGTTTCGGCTATTTAGGTACGGTTCGACATCAACATCACCGCCGCTCATCTTCGCCACGGACGCGTCATCGACAACGACCACTCCGCCATTTTGACACCATACCGTAAGCAAGAACGGTAACCTCATCTTTAGTATCGTCATACATCATTCTTGCCATTACATTGATAAACACCATAGCCTTACTTTTGCGTACCTTACCCTCCGAGACTAGCCATTGAGTATTGCCGGCAACGTGACTTGTACACATTAGTGATCATAATTCCCACAGCATACATATATCATTGGTGCATATCTTGGTATCATCTCTTGTGTCACAAGGTTGTCATCGCATACACAATTGCTATCTTGGTTCATGAAGCATTGCATGAGAAAAGAGCTCAAAAACAAAGAGCCAAACAAGCTTTTAAGAAAAAGAGAAAGATAAGCAAAGAGCTTTTAAGCAAGAACCATAGCATCATACAACATTAAGATTGTCATACTAGATCATCTTGGATCATACCATCGGAATATCATACATAGAGCATACTTGGAATAGAAGTCGTTGCATTTTTGTTTAGTAGGTTGTGCACAAGTCTTCGTATCCGCCTATTGTGCAATCATGCTAGCGTCTCTCTAGTGTTGTGCAACAAGAGCATTTTCGTGGATTCTACATTTTGGCTCATCCTTGGTTGCACGACCCCACTTATCTCTTTGCGTGTGTGTTTCCGTGTACCATATTTTGCTATTGGTCTACTTGTTGCATTGCAAATTTGCGAATCTTTTCTAACATTATTGAAGCTCACTAACAATTGCATCAACTTTTGTGCCACCATCCTAACCGAGCTCCACCATAAGCTTTTACTTGTGTAGGTAGTGAGAACCGACAAGAATTGGTACCAATTGTGCTATTTCCTTGTTCCACATTGAAGTGATCTTTGATCCATCTTCAACATGGGTCAAGGTACATTTGGTATAGGTTCTTCTCTTTCTCCCACTCACATATTTCGCCAAGTACTTCTACCAACCCACTCTTCATCGGGCAAGACGACGGCATGAACTCCTACGTCACAAAGAGCCACCTCTTTGGTGCACAACATGCTTTGCATCAAGAGCAACAAGCAATGAGCGAACGCATCGACAACCTCGCCACCGACTTGCGACTCTCCGAGCTACGTACAAGAAACTACTTCAACCACAAGCTTGACGACCACAAGCAAGAGAATGACGCAAGAATGGACGAGATTCGTGCTTTGTTGCTCAACCGCTCTTCTTCCACTTCGTCCCCATCAAGACGGAGCCGCTCAAGTCGACACTCCGACTACACCATCTCCGGCTCAAGTACACCGACATCAAATACTCTTCATCGTGCCGCGCGCCAAGATCGTCAAGAAAACCGCAACCCTCTACACGACAACAACTCTCAAGAACAACGACATCGTCAAAACCAAGCTACCTTTGTGCAAGCATGAGAACGGCAACGACAACGCCAACACGAAGAGGAAGAGCGAGCGCAACTACACCAAGAAGCACAAGATGCCGAGGCACAACGTCAAGAGCAACAATTGCGAGAAGCTCAAGCACTTGAGGCGCAACAAGCCCTCCAAGAATCAAGTCGAGCTGTAGCCAACCGAGGCCGACAAGCTCGTGAACATCAAGAAGCGCTCCGCGAAGAAGTTCACGAACGAATATATCAAGCTCGCATGCAACGTCAAGCTCGACAAGTTCCTCCACAAGCTCACCAAGAACATCAAGTTCAACAAGAACAAGAAGACATTGGAAATCCTCCAAGACAAGAGCGGGTTGTGAGAGACGATCCTCCTCGTCAAGGACGTCATCATCCCCGACCCGAACACAATGAAGAGCAACGCTACGGCAAGCTAAAGTTCACCGTGCCCAAGTTCAATAAAAGCAATGATCCCGAAGAGTACCTTCATGGGCATTGAAGGTCAACAAAATCTTCTGCTTGCACAACTATGAAGAAAAGAAGAAGATCGCGATTGCATCCCTTGAGTTCCAAGACTATGTCCTCATTTGATGGGAACAAGTCATTGAGCGCCGAGAGGCAAAAGGTGAACCACCCATCACTACGTGGGCGCAAATGAAGGATGTCATGAGAGCACGCTTCGTGCCTACCTACTACAATCACGACCTCTTCAAGAAACTCCAACTACTCAAGCAAGGAACCAAGAGCGTTGAAGAATATTATAAGGAAATGGAGATTGCAATGATACGAGTCAATGTCACGAAAGATGATGAGCAAACTATGGCACGTTTCTTGAATGGACTCAATCATCCCATCAAGAAGATCGCCGACTTCCAACCATACTCGAACCTCATCGAGCTAGTGCATCAAGCTACCAAAGCGGAACGTCAAGTGCAAAATGACTTCAAGTATGCCAAGTTTTCATCCAAGTCCTATGGTTTCTCCAACACCCAAGCTTCAACGACTCCAACACCTTCTAAATCAACCAAGCCTTCTATAAGCAACGTCGACAAGTCGAGTTACAAGAAAGTTTCGACAACCTCAAGTCATCCTCCTACAACGAGCAACTTCAAGCCGAGAGCTTCATCATCATCTACCCCAACCGATGAGACCGTCAAGACAAGTTCCTTCAAATGCTTCACATGCGGAGGCCGAGGCCGCAAGTCCTTTGAGTGTACCAACAAGCGAACCATGATTCTCAACGATGATGGTACATACGACTCCATGAGCGAAGGAGAAACGAAAGCACTTGAGCAAGTCGCCATGCACCGACAAGTGAACGATGAAGAGGAACACGTCTTTTGTGATGAAGATTCAAGCCCCGCTCTAGTTGTCTCCAAGGTCTTGACTCTTCAACATCAACAAGAAGACCAAAGATGCCACATCTTTCATACCAAGGCCGGCATCAATGGAAGGTCCATCAAGGTCATCATCGATGGAGGGAGTTGTCATAACTTAGCAAGTGAAGAACTTTGCTCCAAGCTCCAATTGCTCAAGACGAAGCACCCACACCCCTACAAAGTTCAATGGCTAAGCTACTCCGGCACTATCCAAGTCGAGCATAGGGTGCAAGTCTCCTTCAAAATCGGAGCTTACGAAGACACTTTGGAGTGTGATGTCGTTCGAATGACCGTTTGCCACCTTCTTCTCGGACGACCATGGCAATTTGATAGAGGTGTCATCCACAACGGCCAAACGAACCACTACATCTTCAAGATGAAAGGAAAGGAATACGTACTTCGCCCTATGTCTCCAAGCCAAGTGATCGCCGACAAGCAAGCCACCCATCATGGAGAGAATAGTGAGAGAGCGAACCACCAAAAAGAGAGTGAGCGCCACAAGCCCAAATTGAGTGCCTCCACGATGAGCGAAAAGAAGAACCTAGTTCTATTTGCCACCAAACGTGAGATAAGAGAAGTGTGTGAGAACCCATCTAGTGTGACACACTACATCCTTTTGTGCAAGGACGAGGCACCAAAAGCTAACACCTCTCACACTCTACCTTTAGTGTTGTCTTCTCTTCTGTAGGAATTCCAAGATGTTTTTTTCCCCGTCAAGCTACCTCCGGGTCTACCTCCACTACGAGGCATCGAGCACCACATCGACCCCATCCCCGGAGCACCACTTCCAAACAAAGCTCCCTACCGAGTCAACCCCGAAGAAACCAAAGAAATACAAAGGAAAGTAAAACATCTCATAGAACATGGACATGTGCGTGGAAGTTTGAGTCCTTGTACCGTTCCGGTCATTCTTGTGCCAAAAAGAGATAGTAGCTTTCGCATGTGTTCCGATTGTAGACCTATCAATGCTATCACCGTTCGCTATAGGTACCCCATTCCACGCCTTGATGATATGCTTGATGAACTTAGCGGTGCCACTATTTTTTCCAAAATTGATCTTAAAAATGGTTACTATCAAATCCGCATACAAGAGGGTGATGAATGAAAAACCGCTTTCAAAACAATGTTTGGTTTGTATGAGTGGTTAGTCATGCCTATGGGTTTATCGGAAGCACCGGGTACTTTCATGCGTCTTATGAATTATGTGTTTCGCCCTTACATTGGTGAGTTTGTTGTGGTCTACTTCGACGATATACTTGTTTATAGCAAATCTCTCAAAGATCATGTCACCCATGTTCGAACCGTTTTGCAAACTCTTCGAAAAGAGCATCTCTATGCTAACATGGAAAAATGCCTTTTTGGCGTTGATAAACTCGTTTTCTTGGGTTTTGTTGTTTCCTCTAAGGGTGTTCATATTGATGACTCTAAGATCAATGCTATTAAAACTTAGCCACAACCAACCAACTTGCATCAAGTGCGTAGCTTCCTTGGTTTAGCCGGTTTCTATCGTAGATTTGTGAAGGACTTTAGCACCATTGCTTCACTTTTGCATGCTTTGAGCAAGAAGAATGCACCCTTTGTTTGGGGACCATTCCAAGATACCGCACTCAATGAGCTTAAGAATTTGCTTACTCATGCTCCCGTGCTTGCATTACCCAACTTTGACAAACCCTTTAAGATTCATTGTGATGCTAGTGGTAATGGCATAGGTGTGTTAACACAAGAGAAGCGCCCCATAGCTTATTTTAATGAGAAACTTTCCGGAGCGCAACTCAATTACCCCATTTATGACAAAGAGTTATATGCTTTAGTGCGAGTTTTGCATGAATGGGGACATTATCTTCGCCCTCATGAATTTATCATTCATACTGATCATGAAACGCTTAAATACCTTAAGGGTCAAACTACGTTGAACAAGCGTCATGCTAAATGGAGTGAATTCATTGAGTCTTTTCCTTATGTCATCAAGTACATTAAAGGTAAGGAAAACGTTGTGGTGAACGCTCTTTCCCGCATATGCATGCTTGTTACTCAACTTCAGTTGGATGTCATTGGCTTTGAGCACATAAAAGACTTGTACACGCATGATCCTATTTTTGCTATTCCTTATGTCAAGTGTTCGACGCATACCTCTTGGGATCGTTATTACATCAAAGATGGATATCTTATGAGAGCTAACAAACTTTGCATCCCCAAGTCTTCTCTTCGTTTGTTGCTTTTGCAGGAATCTCATGAAGGAGGACTAATGGGACATTTTGGACGCGACAAGACATTCGCTACGCTCTCCAAGAACTATTATTGGCCCAAGATGTTCCGCGACGTCAACCGCTTTACCAACCGATGCTCTACATGTCGCAAAGCTAAGTCTAAAGCTCAATCCCATGGCCTTTATATGCTTCTCCCAATTCCATATCAACCATGGGAAGATATTAGCACGGATTTTGTACTTGGCTTGCCTAGAACTAGAAATGGAAATGATTCGATATTTATTGTTGTGGATCGATTCTCCAAGATGGCACATTTTATTCCTTGCAACAAGATCGATAATGCTTCACATGTGGCCAATCTCTTTTGTAGGGAAATCTTACGACTACATGGAGTGCCAAAGACCATAGTCTCGGACCGCGACGTCAAGTTCTTGAGTTACTTTTGGAAGACCCTATGCGCCAAGCTCGAAATCAAGCCACTCTTCTCCACGGCATACCATCCACAAACCGACGGCCAAACGAAGGTGACCAACCGCACACTCTCCGCTCTACTTCGCGTGCTAATCAAGAAGAATATCAAGGAGTGGGAGGAGTGTCTACCTATCGCCGAGTTCGCCTACAACCGCGCAAGACACTCAACTACCAACAAGTCCCCCTTCGAGGTCGTCTACGGATTCAACCCATTGTCCCCTTTGGACATTCTCCCTCTACCTCTACAAGAGTGCATCAATATGGACACAAGTACACGTGTGAACCATCTTAAGAAGGTGCATGAGGATACAAGGCTCACCATCGAGCGTCAAGTACAACGACTTGCGACCAAGCTCAACATCAACAAGCACCCCATGGTGTTCAACATTGGAGATCTTGTGTGGCTACACTTTCGCAAGGACCGCTTCCCTCACGAACGCAAGTCCAAACTTCGACCACGAGCGGATGGACCCTTCAAGGTGCTTGAACGCTACAACAACGCCTACAAAATCGACATTCCACGCGACAAGTACTCCGTGAGCGACATCTTCAACGTCAAAGATCTCTCGCCCTACCATGGTGATGAGGATTTCGATCCAAGGTCGGATCTTTCCCAAGGGAGGGGATATGATACGGAGCATCCTACGGTCATCCCCATGGACCTACCATCATCTCACGAAGTGCCAAGAGGACCTATGACTCAAGCTAGAGCTAAAGCTATCGAGACCGAGGTGACTTCTCTCCTTAGTGATATTGCATATGATCCTCTCGAGACATGGCTACTACCTAAGTCCGAGATGGTGTGCATGAATAGGTACCAAGAGGACCCTCCTGAAGATGCACGTGAAGACGGACAAGCTGCCAAGTCCACGGATGAAGAGGAACGCCGAAAGGAGAAGAAGGCAGCTCCAGGACCCGGACATCCGGCCTCGAGCCCGGACATCCGGCCGCTGGAGACATCCCTAACGGCAGCATTCCAGCCGCCAAGCATCTACAGGCTCCGGACATCCGGCCCGGCCCGAAAATCCGGCCCCAACGCCTGGATATCCGGACAAGCTCCATCCAAAGGACAGAAGAAAAGCCCCGTCAGCCCGGACATCCGGCCCCGTCTGTCTGTGCACAGTAAAGGGCCGAGGCCCATGTACCCTTTCGCCCCCCTGGACTATATATACTCTCCTCCTACCTACGTTTTAGGGTTAGCAAAGTAGTAGCTCATTAGAGATAGAGCTTTGCTCGTCCATTAAGGATCTACTCCCCAAGAGAGACCGCGGCCCCTCTTCGGAGAAGATCCCCTTGGATTCAAGACCCCCTTTTGGGTGGCCCCATCAAGACCTCCTTTGAAGAAGAACCGATTACCGTGTATCGTCCCTTGTTGATCGTGGATCTTGTATCTCCTTTTGTGTTCATGGATCTAGCACATGTGTGATCATCCTTGTTGGTTTTAGTGTTTCCCTCATGTTTCCCCTCGTGATTCCCCTCGTGTTCTTCGTGTTCCTCGCAGGATCCGCTCCTTTCGTGAAAGATCGGCCATCTAGGGTTTCACCCTACATCATTCTGTGTACGCGTACATCTGACCATGATTTGTTTGGTTACGTGGGCACACTTGGGCTGTTGCTACTCTGCTGCTTTTGGCTTTCAATGTTCTTCCGCTGCCATCATCCCTAATCTAGTGTGTGCTTTCGAGCTTCCTAGTTTTCTGTAATTTTCGTTGTATCCACCAAATCCGTTGATATTTCGTGTTTCTCATGCCATGCGAGTCCACAATAGCTTTGTCCGTCAGCCTTTTTTCTGGTCATTGTCCTCTCAATAGGATTTCTGTGGCCACTCTTTGCATTGTTGATCTAAGCCCATTCTCTTGCTGGCGTGCTTCTTTCGCCGTCGGTTTTCATGGGCCATGATTCTTTAAGCAATGCTTCATTCTCTTGATGTGCCATCTTCTCTTGATACTTCTCTTATATCTTCTATTGATGTGGTGTCTTCCGCTGATGTGACATCTCTTCTTTATCCCCTTTGGCGACTCGACAGGTTTTGAGGACTCTTCATGCTACAACGACACTCAAGACGCGGATTTGGATTATCATTTTTATTTCTAGTATTACACTTCTTCAAATATAATGCTATTGCATACGCTTTGCATTTGAGGGGGGTGTTAGGAAGTATTAGTATAGGTATAGGAGTCCTTATTAGTCTATGTTTAGTTTCCTTCCACCTCAAGTCATATGTAATATATATATATGCCCCTTGGGCCTTCAATAAAGATAAGTTGCTTTCCTAACAGGAACATATCCAAGAGTCCAAGTAGGGCGCGTTTTAACCTACTGTCAACATGAAGAGTCATGTCATATCTATTATCTAGTAATTCTGTTGTATGTGACCCATGTTCCAGTGTGGCCCAAGCCCATTCTCTGACCTAGAAGAGGAACCAGACGTTGTCTGGTCACGAGTGCTGCTTCACACCAGATCGAGCAGCTACCTGGGTACGTCTCTCGCGTTCCACATGGTATCAGGGCACGGGGCGTGAGACGGCGGGATCCGGCGAGGAGGCGGTGAATCTGGACGAGCAGCCCGCGAGGAGGCGGAGCTGCGTGCAAGCTCGTGCCGCGACTGTGCAAGAAGGCAGCGCAGACGGGGGCTTGCGTCGACAGCAGGGAAGGGGACGAGCTGGTCCATCGCGGGATTCTTCTGGTCATTATGTTCTTGCTTCTTCTGCTCCCGGGGCTGGCTCTTGTGGTTGGAGAGGTAAGAGGTGGTAGAAGGGGACGAGCTGCTGGTGCTGCACTAGGGGAGGCTGCTGGTGTTGCCCAAGGGGAGGTGCGGCTCGGGTGTGGCTCAGCCATGTTGTGAGACAAAGACAACGCAGTGCTGAGCTGCGGCTGGCTGCTGAGCTCTGGATGCTTGGCAGAGGAAGCTGCTGGGTGTAGTGGCGCTGTAGGCAACGGGCTGCTGCTGAGTGTTGCGCTGCTGCTATTGTTTAAGTTTTTTTTCTGCTGCTGATTGGAGAAGAGGGGGAGGCAATCATGGGGGCTGAACTTACTGCTGCAATAGAGAAACTTGCGCAGCGCATGACTGCAAAAGCTGCCGAGGGGTTACCTCCTGCAAGTGGCGCCATTGCTGAGCGCCAAAGCCTGAGTTCATGCCCAATGGTGTCAAGTTGAATAGTGTGGGCAGCTACCTGAGCTTGTCGAGGCAGGCCTTGTTGATCTTGAAGACAAATGGCCTGACAGGAAATGTTCTTGGAACAGTTGAAGAACCGGCTGACAAGGAGAGCTCAGAATGGAAGAAGTGGAGTGTCACCAACTCCCTGGTACTGGTCTGGATGTTGAACTCCCTGATTCCAACCATTGCAGTGTGTGTTGAGGCATTGCCAAAAACTTCTGTTGTGTGGAGCATGCTGTCCACGAGGTATACCGGTAAGGGAAACCTCATGCTCATGTCTCAAATTGAAGGCAAGATCTATGTTGTTCGTCAAGGTGACAGCAGCGTGCTGGTGTATGTGAATGAGCTGCAACACCTTTGAGTAGATCTGGATCAGTGTGATCCCCTTGAGCTTCCACATGCAAAGTCCATGGAGATTGCCAGGAAGTGGGTTGAGCGCAGGCGTGTGATGCAGTTTTTAAAAGGCATAGATCACGCTTTTGAGAGTAGACATGCTGCGCTGCTACATCAGCCGACCCTTGGGTCCCTTGATGAGGCCATTGTTGCGATGTCCCAAGAAGAGGTACGGCTGCAGTGAGAAGAGGAGATGGAAATGAATCTGCTTACAGAGTGGCTGACCAGCGAGGTTTTGGGGAGTGTTATAATTGTGGTCAAACTGGGCATATCAGCCTTTTTTGCACTGGACCCAGAAGAGGCAGAGTACAATGGTGGCAGTAGCAGCCGAGGTGGTCGCAATGGGAGTCGTGGTCGCAATGGGAGTGGCGGTTCTTGGAATGCTCCTCACCGGAATGCTCCCAAAGCAAATGTAGCTGCTTCAGCTGAAGGGAAGCAGCCTGTAGGAGGGCAGGAGACTGCTACCAGCTATGCAAACTTTGTCGATACAAATGAAGGTAACATTGAACACCCATCAATAGCAGCCCATAAAATAAACTATGAATGAGTGCTGGACCTGGAGCACCACAACATGTTGCTGGAGACTTTAATGGGTTTAAATCTTATGTTCCACACTCTCTCGCACATCAGAAAAACATTCACACAGCAGATGGCACAGCCCAGCCATCACGGGTGTTGGGACAGTCAGTTGCACACCGAGCATTGAATTATCATCAATGTTGCATGTGCCAGCTTTTCCTGTGAACTTAGTGTCCTTGAGTGCTTTGGTTGACCACATTGATTGCCAAATAATTCTTGACAAGGTTGTGTTCTTGATCCAGGAGAGATCAACGGCCAGGAGTTTTGGAACTGGAACGAGGCATGGGGGGTTGTGGTACATGGACCGCAACATGACGGACCAGGAGGGAATGCACATGCTAGCTGCAGTTGCTGAGGATAAGGAGACTGGAGCCTTAATGCACCACTATAGGATGGGACATGTGTCTTCTGATAAAATGTCTCAAGTATTTCCTGATGTAATGAGTGGTGTGGACAAGAGCAAGCTGCACTGTTATGCGTGTGAGTTTGCTAAACATACCAGAACCTCATATGTGAGTAAGGGGATCAGGACCATATCGCCTTTTGTGTTAATCCACTCTGATGTATGGACATGTCCAGTGTTATCTGTCAGTGGTCAGTGGTATGAAGTACTTCGTTACGTTCATTGATTGCCATCCGCGGATGACTTGGGTATATCTTTAGAAACATAAAGACGAAGTGTTTCAGAGCTTCAAAGTTTTTTATGCACTTGATCAGGCTCAATTTAATGTGAAAATTCAAGCACTCAGATCTGACAATGGCACCGAGTATGTTAACAAGGCCATTGGTGCTTTCATGTTGGACAAGGGCATCCTGCACCAAACATCTTGTCTAGACACAACTCCTTAGAATGGGGTGGGTGGCAAAGAGGAAAAATTGCCACCTGCTAGAGGTGGCCCGGGCATTGATGTTCACCATGATTGTGGTGAAGTTATTGTGGAGTGAAGTTGTCATGATGGCCACCTTCTTGATCAATCGCACGCCATCCTGGATGACAGGTATGAAATCACCGTGTGAGTTGATTTCGCAGTAAATAGATTTCCAGTCCCCCCAGGTGACTGGTTGCACTTATTTTGTTCGTGATCATAGGCCATCAGTCAACAGATTAGATCCTCGAGACAGATTTCCAGTCCCCCCCCCCCCCCCCCCCCCCCCCCCCAAGTGTATCTTTATTGGGTATTCTTCAGGGCAAAGAGGGTACAAATGTTGGGAGTCCGTTTGAGAGGCGGACATTTGTGAGCATGGATTTCCGTGAATCGGAACCTTTTTATGGTGAGAAAATTGATCCAAGTATCTTGTTTGAAGAACTTGACCGATGTCTCCAACCAGAAATTGGTCAAGAGGGGGAGAGTAGTAGCACACAAATGCAGATGATGCAGCAGTCACCTTTAGCAACAGGCAGCTCATTAGTAACTCGTGTGGCTCCTCTGATGCCAGCATCAGCTTCCACCAATGATGTAGTTACGCCGGCTCAGACTAGTAGTGTGCCGAGGTGGATAACATAGCAAGAGGAGCAGCTAAAGGTGTGTATTCATGTAAGCATGCACAGACTCGGATTGGTAGTGTGCCAAGGTGGACAGCAGAGCAAGAGGAACAGCTAAAGGTGTATTCACGGAAGCGAGGTGACGGGGTTGCACATCAGGGGAAGCAACTATATCAGCCACTAACGGAACAAAAAGGGTAGTACTGATGTGATTTCCATCTCCTCTGACGGGGATCAGGCTGAAGAACTACTCAAGCAACAGCAGGGATACCAGAGAAACGGTATGGGTTCAATGGGCTGTTGGAAATTATGTCTCCTATGAAGCATTATCTCCAACCCACAAAGCATTTGTTGCTTCTCTTCGGTCTGTGTCAATTCCGACTGACTGGAAGAGGCAAAGGAGGACTCAAAGTGGCGGGTGGCCATGGTGGAAGAGTTGGAGGCTATGTGTACGAACAAAGACATGGTACTAACAAACCTTCCAACAAGAAAGAACGCAGCCAGCTCCAATGGAGTATACACTGAAGCAGAATGAAGAAGGAAAGGTTGAAAGGTACAAAGCAAGGCTTGTGGCAAGAGGGTACAGCCAGACATACGGCATTGACTACGATGAGACCTTTGCTTTGCTCAAGTAGCGAAGATGAACACCGTGAGGATTCAGATCTCCCGTGCATCAAATTTCGAGTGGCCTTTACGCCAACTTGATGTGAAGAATGTCTTCTTGCATGGAGACTTGCAGGAGGAGGTATACATGGAGATTCCACCTAGGTTCTTGACTTCTGAGACTGCTGGCAAGGTATGCAGGCTAAAAAAAGCCCTTTGTGGACTGAAGTAATCTCCAAGAGCTTGGTTTGACAAGTTTAGACGTGCGGTATGTGGCATGGGGCATGGACAATGCAATGTTGAGCATACATTGATTTATAGACTTTCTAAAGGGAAAATAACCATCCTTGAAATTTATGTTGATGATACATTATTACCGGTGATGATGACTTAAGAGATAGCAATGTTAAAGGGGTATATGAGTAAGGCCTTTGAAGTTAAAGATCTTGGTCGACTCAAGTACTTCCTTGGTATAGAAGTGGCCAGGTGTGGAAAAGGAATAGCTCTTTGTCAAAGAAAATATACCCTGGACCTCCTCTATGATGTTGGCATGTTGAGTTGTCGAGCTGCTTCAACCCCAATTGATCAAAACCATAGTGTGACTGCCCAATCAGGTGATCTGGTGGACACAGAGAAATATCAACGATTGGTGGAAAGATTGTTGTACTTGTGTCATACACGACCATACATTGCATCTGCAGTGGATGTTGTGAGCAGATATATGCATGAGCCTAGAAGTGAACATCTCGAGGCAGATTATAGAATCTTGAGATACCTGAAAGGTTCTCCTGGGAAAGGAATGATATACAAGAGCCATGGACACTTTGTCGTGGATGGTTATTGTGATGCTGATAGGGCTAGCCCCTCGATGACAGGAGATCAACTTCAGGCCATTGTGTTTTCATAGGACGAAATCTAGTGTTTTAGAGAAGCAAGAAATAACGAGTTGTTTCCAAATCAACTGTAGATGCTGAATACATATCCATGTCTCAGGGATTGAGTGAGTAATGGATAAGGACCCATATTTTTCCACTACGACATGCATATCGTGTTATTGCTCGTCGTCCTGCTTCTAGTGTCTCGCCGTGATCCAAGCAGGTTCAAGTGTTTGAAGAGCATATCTACCAAAACAAATACGATTGCCTCGGCAGGATTATCCTTTCATACTTCCTCTATGTTGCTTGCGAAATCTGATTATTTTGGAGAATTTATTAGAAGACCTGAAGATATTGCAGACTAGTTATATGAATGAATGGTGTGACAACAAGTCAGGCAATTAACAAAGCAAACAACCCAGTTCAACTTGATAGAACCAAACATATGGAGATTAACAAATTCTTCATCAAAGAAAAACTGGATGCTGGGGTTATCAAGATAGTATGTGAGCTCAGGGCAACAGATAGCAAACTGCTTGACTAAAGGGTTGGGAACAAGAGAATGCAGCTTAGCATGTGACAAGATGGGAATGATTGATTTATCACCCCTCTTGAGGGGGAGTGTTGTATGTGATCCCACGTTCCAGTGTGGCTCATAAGGCCCAGCGATGCGGAGCATCCTATGGTCATCCCCATGGACGTATCTTCGTCTGCCAAGACACCAAGTGGACCAATGACTAGAGCTCGTGCAAGGGCCATCGAAACCGAGGTGAACCCACTCCTCTTTGAACTTACACATTCCATATGCGAGACATGGCTACTACCTCAAACGAAGACGTTGTGTGTGATCAGGTACTTGGAGGAAGGCCATGGAGCCGCTACGAACAACGGACACGACGACGAGGACGAGAAGCAAGACGAGTTGCCGGCAAGCTACGACCACCGCACGACAGGTCCTTACAGAACGTCCGGCGCCCTGGGGATCAGCCAGCCGGAAGGCCCAGCCAACGAGCTCTCCAGCGGCCGGATGACCAATAAGTACCGGATGTCCGCCACGCCCCAGCGCCCGGACGACCAGACCCCTCCGGAAATTCGATGCCCCCAGTCCAATACGAAAACAGCGGAAGACCAGAGACCTCCAGACGACCGGGCCAACGTCCAACGTCATCGGAAATCCAGTATCACCGCACCCGAGCCAAAACGCTGGAAATCCAACCCGTACCGGACATCCGATCCCGAGCGAGACACCGTACGACCGGTAACCATTGGACGTCCAGAACTGCCTGTGCGCAGCCACTCGGGTTTTGACCCATGTATCTCCCTCTCTCTCCCTAGACTATATATACCCCTTCACTTGGACAGATTAGGGTTAGCAAAGTATAGAGATATTCTAGAGAGAGCTTTGCTCATCTACCCCTCCTCTTGGAGATCAAGATCTCGTAGAAGAAGATCCCCAAGTGGATATCAAGACCTCATCTCCTTTGGATTTGGGAAGAACCTTACCTTTGTGCTATTTTCCCTTGATTGTTCATGTTATGCTTGTGGATCTCATGTATGCTATTCTAGTGGATGTGTAATTTGGGAGTGATTCCTCTTGTTGTTCTTATTGATTTTCCCTTTTTCCCCTCCAAGTGTGAAAAGATCATCAAATTAGAGTTCCACCCTATATCATCTTGGATCAGAGTAAGGTTGATTCACATCTTTGTATCCCTAACCCCCATTTTCTAGCCTATTTTGTTTGTTTTTACCCAATTTTGAAAATCCCCACAAAAAGAGCCATACCAAAAAAAATTGTGATTTGTTGCTTTGATGATGTTTTGCTTATTTTGATCCATGGATTAGAAGTGTTTAGGTAGATCTAGCTTTCCACCACTTCCATCCACAAATTTCACCCAATTTAGGCCCCATTTTTTCTTTTCTTCCCCAAAATCCACGAGTTCATCTTCCTCTCCACGGTCCCGAAATCGCCCAACCACCGGACGTCCGGCCAACATCCAACCGTCGGTCGTCCGACAGCTACCAGACGTCCGACCGAGCCTGACGAAACCAAATTTTTCAAAGGTAAATTCAGCCACCAACTCCTCTTCCGCGTCGCCAACTTCGAAACCCACCATTGCATTTCTGCAAACCCATCGAGCTTCCGATACACCACCACACCTTCCGCTACCACCATTTGACGTTTTCCATTTGAGAAGAGTTCACAATTTTCCGTTTCCTAGGTTGCTAACTAGGCACAGTTCGTCATCGACATCACCGCCACTCAACTTCGCCATGGACTCGGCGTCGACAATGACCACTTCCCCATTTTGACACCCACACCGTAAGCAAGGACGGTAACCTCGACGACATCTTTGTACATTCTCCTTGCTATTGCATTGTTAACACCGAGCCATTTTTGCGTCACTTTCCTACCGAGACTAGCCGTTGAGTATTGTCGGGCCATTCTACTTGTGCACTTTAGTGATACATACTCCGCATAGCTTTCATTGCATGCATATATCATCGTATCATCTATTGTGTCATCAGTTTGTTCCTGTTACAGTATATGTGGATTGCACTAGCCCTTCCCATAAGTTCGGACTTTTGGTTGCGTTGGCTAGTGCATGAAGCTTAACATGGTATCGGAGCTAAGGTCTTGAGTTCAAGTCCTGGCTTTCATAATTTATCCAAAAATTGCTCGTAGCTCCCCTTTGTGTCCACGTAGTGGCCTCTTTGAGTCATACGTGAGTTTCGCGCGCCGTCACTCGTGTTGACTTGTCTTCCCCGTCACACGTGTTGACTTGTCTTCCCCGTCACACGTGAGAGGGGGTGTTACAGTATATGTGGATTGCACTAGCCCTTTCCATCAGTTCGGACTTTTGGTTGCGTTGGCTAGTGCATGAAGCTTAACAGTTCCCTCATATACATAATTGCTATCTTGGTTTGAGCATTTCGCATAGTGGCCAAAAAAAGAGGGAGAAAACCTTTTAAGCAAAGAGGAAAACAAAGAGCTTGTAAGCAATAGCCATAGCATCACGCCACATTGCATAGCATATTGACACTGATCATCTTGGATCATCGTGTGCGAAACACCAGAACCATACATACATAGCATATTTGGGATAGAAAGTCGATATGTTCTGTCTCTCATAGGTTGTGTACAATTTGCGTATCTAGCCTTTTGGGCAATCGTGCTAGCGTCTCTCTAGAGTTGTGCAACACGAGCGTTTTCCGTGGATTCCACATTTTGTGCTCATTTCTTGGTTGCACAACCCCAATTATCCATCTGTGTGTGTGTGTTCGTGTGCGACTCATTGTCATTGGTCTACTTGTTTCACTTGTGAATTTGTGAATCTCTTCAACATTATTGGCATCTTACTAACCATTGCATCAATTTTGTGCCACCTATCCTCACAAAGCTACTCCATAAGCTTTACTTTTGTAGGTGTGAGAAACAAACCCGGTACTCCACCTATCCCCATTCTACGCCTTGATGACATGCTAGATGACTTAGTGGAGCAACCATTTTCTCAAAAATTGATCTTAAAAGTGGCTACTATCAAATTCGCATGGAAGAGGGTGACAAATGGAAAACGGCTTTTTAAACCAAATTTGGTCTATACGAATGGTTAATCATGCCTATGGGCTTATCTCAAGCGCCTAGCACATTTATGCGCGTCATGCATTATGTCCTTCACAAATATATTGACATTTGTGTTGTCGTATATTTTGATGATATCCTTGTCTTTAGTCAACCTTTTGTAGATCATGTCAAACACCTTAGAGACGCATTGCAAGTTCTTAGAAACGAGCGACTTTATGCTAACATGGAAATATGCACTTTTCGTGTTGATAAGCTTGTTTTCTTGGGCTTTGTTGTCTCTTCTAAGGGTGTTCAAATTGATGAGTCTAAGTTTAACACTATTAAAACTTGGTCACAACCAACCAACTTGCAACAAGTGCGTAGCTTCCTTGGCCTAGCCGGTTTCTATCGTCAATTCGTTAAGAATCTTAGCACTATTACATCACCTTTACATGCTTTGAGTAAGAATGCACCCCATATGGGGACCCTCTCAAGCTACCATATTTGATGAGCTTAAGAACTTGCTTACACATGCTCCATTACTTGCCTTGCCAAATTTTGACAAAACTTTTGAAGTGCATTGCGACACTACTGGTAATGGCATAAGTGGCGTGTTGATGCAAGAAAAGCAACCCATTGCATATTTTAGTGAGAAACTTTCCGGCCCACAACTTAATTATCCCATATATGATAAAAAGACGTATGCTTTGGTGCGAGTCTTGCATGTTTGGGAGCATTATCTCCGACCCCGTGAATTTGTCCTACATACGGATCATGAAACGCTTAAGTACCTTAAAGGTCAAACCAAGTTGAATAAACGGCATGCTAACTGGAGTGAATTCATTGAGTTTTTTCCTTATGTCATTAAGTACATTAAGGGTAAAGAAAATGTAGTAGCGGGTGCTCTTTCCCGCAAGGGCATGTCATTAAGTACATTAAGGGTAAAGAAAATGTAGTAGCAGGTGCTCTTTCCCGCAAGGGCATGTCATTAAGTACATTAAGGGTAAAGAAAATGTAGTAGTGAATGCTCTTTCCCGCAAGTGCATGTTAGTTACTCAACTTGAATTGAATGTTATTGGATTTGAGAACATTAAAGACTTGTATGCACATGATACTTCGTTTGCAATTCCTTGTGCCAAATGCCAAGCTAACAATTTTTAGGAGCGACATTATCTCAAGGATGGCTATCTTATGCGGACTAACAAACTTTGTATACCCAAGTCTTCTCTTCGTTTGTTGCTTTTGCAAGAAGCTCACGGTGGAGGACTGATGGGACACTTCAGCCACGACAAGACCTCCGCCACACTCTCCAAGAACTACTTTTGGCCCAAGATGTATCGCGACGACGCACGCTACACCAACCGGTGCATCACATGTCGCAAAGCTAAGTCAAAAGCTCAATATCATGGATTACATATGCCACTTCCTATTCCATACCAACCATGCTAAGATATTAGAATAGATTTTGTGCTTGGTTTGCCTAGAACTCAAAATGGCGAAGATTCGGTAATTGTCGTTGTGGACCTTCTGTAAGATGGCACATTTTATTCCATGCAACAAGATAGACGATGCTTCACTTGTTGCAAATCTCTTCTGTAGGGAAATCTTGCGTTTACATGGAGTGCCCAAGATGATTGTGTCGGACCGCGACATCAAGTTCCTTAGCTACTTTTGGAAGACGCTATGCGCCAAGCTTAGAATCAAGCTACTCTTCTCATCGGCGTACCATCCACAAACGGACGGCCAAATGGAGTCACCAACCAGACTCTCTACACTCCTCCGTGTGTTGATCAAGAAAACATCAAGGAGTGGAAAGAATGCTTGCCCATCGCCGAGTACGCCTACAATCGAGCACGACACTCGACAACAGGCAAGTCCCCCTTCGAGGTCGTCTACAGCTTCAACCGGTTGTCACCATTGGACATTCTCCCTCTACCACTACAAGAGCGAACCAACATGGATGCGAGCGCAAGAGCAAGTTACCTCAAGAAGGTGCATGAAGATGCACACCGCACGATCGAGAACCAAGTGATCCGCCTCGCGATCAAGCTCAACAACAACAAACACCCCATGGTGTTCAACCCTGAAGATCTTATGTAGTTACACCTACGCAAAGAACGCTTCCCCAACAAGCGCAAGTACAAACTTTTACCTCGCATCGATGGACCATTCAAGGTGCTAGCTCGCTACAACAACAATGCCTACAAAATCGACCTCCCGCGCAACAAGTACAACATGAGCGACATTTTCAACGTCAAGGACCTATCTCCTTTCCATGGTGATGGAGTTAACAACCCGAGGTCGGATCTTTCCTAAGGGAGGGAGATGATGCGGAGCATCCTACGGTCATCCCATGGACGTACCTTTGTCTCCCAAGACACCAAGTGTACCAATGACTAGAGCTTGTACAAGGGCCATCAAAACCGAGGTGAACTCGCTCCTCTCCGAACTTACACATTCCGCATGCGAGACATGGCTACTACCTCAAGCGGAGACGCTGCGTGTGATCAGATACTTGGAGGAAGGCCATGGAGCCGCTACGAACAACGGACATGACAACAAGGACAAGAAGCAAGAGGAGTTGCCGTCAAGCTACAACCACCGGACGTCCGACGCCCTGAGGATCAGCCAGCCAGAAGGCCCAGCCGACAAGCTCTCCGGTGGCCGGACAACCGGTAAGTATAGGACGACCAGACCCCTCCGAAAATCCGGTGCACCCAGTCCAATACGAAAACAGCGGAAGACCGAAGCCCTCCGGACGACCGGGCATCCGACATCATCCGAAAATCCAGCATCACCGCACCCAAGCCAAAACGTCGGAAGTCCGACCCGTACCGAACATCCTGTCCCTCGCGAGACACCGGACGACTGGTAACCTTTGGACGTCTGGAACTGCTTGTGCACAGCCACTCGGGTTTTGACCCATGTATCCCCCTCTCTCCCTATACGATATATACCCCTTCACTTGGACGAATTAGGGTTAGCAAAGTATATTGAGATATTCTAGAGAGAGCTTTGCTCAACTACCCCTCTTCTTGGAGATCGAGACCTCTTAGGAGAAGATCCCCAAGTGGATATCAAGACCTCCCTTGTGGAGAAGACTATCAAGACCTCATCTCCTTTGGATTTTGGAAGAACCTTACCTTTGTGCTATTTTCCCTTGATTGTTCATGTTATGCTTGTGGATCTCATGTATGTTATTCTAGTGGATGTGTGATTTGGGTTTTGTTTGAGTGATTCCTCTTGTTGTTCTTGTTGATTTCACCTTTTCCTCCTCCAAGTGTGAAAAGATCATCAAATTAGGGTTCCACCCTACATCACCCAGGCCCATTCTTTAACATACAAGAGGATCTGATCACGACGCTGCTTCACACCAGATCGAGCAGCTGCTTGGGTATGTCTCTCTCATGTTCCACAAATTTAAGGGTTAAAGGCATTTTACTTCATGATGTGTTATACTTGAGGAGTTAAGCTTTTGGAGGAAAATTTCAAACGTATGATCATCATAATAGTAATAATCGTATCTTCAGCCTTAAGATGTATAAATGTAAAGTATTGCATCTCACAAATGAAAAGGAAACTTATGAGAATAGAGGTACTAACAGGATCACTCTTGAAGAAAACTAATGATGTTCGTGTGAGGATGAACCAGCGTTTTTTCCATGATTTCCATCCAAGTCCTGAAAAGCAAATATGTAAGTATTCTCTTTTCCGTTAGGACAAAAAGTCATGGTACCCAAAACTGCATCAGATTACCATAACCAGCCACGTGAAATTGAACCCTAATACCATACTGTGTGATATCAGACCATGATTCAGATATGCAAAGGATTAATATGGTTCACTGATTTGGTGACCATTTTTCTGTACACGAGACAACCTAACAAACTTGACAGTGACGATGGAACTATGTACATGACCACATATTTCTGTTCCTCGTATATGTTAGTGATAAGAAACATATCTTATCATCAAGAAAAACTTCTCTTTAGATAACTCTTAAATCTTTTAAGTTCGTGAATTTAAAGGTGATTTCCTCCTTAGAGAACTACCCAACATTCAAGTGCCCCTACTTAGCTACAGAACCTGAGCAACCGATTAACAATAATGGAAGAGTCGTATTAAAAGTGCCAGTGCCATATCTGCACAGGTCCCTCTGATAATCACAAGAAAAAGAAAGAAGTATGCATGCCAATGTTGCTTTAAAGGCTTAACACGACAATACTAGAACACATGGAAACATTTTGCTTCTTAATTTTTCTTATCCATGTCGCTAAACTGGGCGGAACAACTAGTTAGAGAGGGAAAGTCAAAGAGTGTACCTTTGGACGATATGAAGAGATGTCCACTCTTGAAAACCTGATTAGAATGATGTTATGGCATCAGAAATGTAGATGGGCAGAGTATAGTAAAAGTGAACTAAGAAACTGCGACATGGAGTTCTCAATCAAGCATTGGACAGCATATAGTAAAATTTTACGGAGTATATGGTAAAAGTAAAGTAAGGAACTGCTATGTGGAGTTTTCAATGAAGCAATTCTATTTAGTGCCTTGTTATAACCACTGTATTCCTTCCTTGACAACCCCTCTTAGTCATTTCTGCACTATTTTACCGTACAGCAAATCTCTCCCCATCCCCCCCCCCCCCCCCCCCCCCCCCCCCCTCAAGTCATCTGTTCACTCTGTCCCAATTCAACCATCGTCAATTGTCCGGACATAGCATTTGCATCGAGCAACTAGCAAAAATCTCCACAGGTAGTCCATATCCTAACATGATCCGTGTTACACCCCAATGGCAAGCTCGCCCTCTGGATCCAAACCTAAGCTGCATTGCCAATTATACCCACTAATATCATCATTAGCCAGGAATTCAAAGCTCTTGGACCAAAGAAGGCATAAAATCTCCCCGTCGCCTCCAACACAATCCAACCAAGGCCAGGCCAAACCTATTAATAGCAGTGAAGCAAACACTCGTGCTAACAAAGAGCGCTCAGAGCAGCGTACGGTCAAGAGCTTCCGGGAACACGGAAGCGAAATGCTTGCCCATCAGCGTCGGATGCCAAACCCACACGAAATCCCAAACCCAGCCAATCCACTACCCCCGCCACGCAAGCAACCCATAGCCACGCGGCGGTAAGCACGGGACGACGCACCGTGTTGCCGCTTGAGGCCAGCACCGCCACCGCGCCACCGCGCTGGACGTAGCGGTCGAACGCCCCACCTGGCGCCGGCGCGGACGACATCCCCTCGTCCTCCTCCTCGCCGATGCCTCGGATCGGCCGCATCCGAGCACCGGTCTCCTCGCCGCCCTACGCTACAGCAGCAGCAATAAGCGCGCCATTGGATCCGGGCGCCGATCTGCTGCGCGTCCCACAAACAACAGAAGCGTAGGGACGGTGGTGGTGGCGTTGGTTAGGGTTTGGGTTTTGGTGATGGTAGCTCGCTCTCCTTGCTTCGCTTTTTGTTTTTTGGGGAGGATGTGTGTGTGTGTGGAGCTTTCCGTCTTCCTGCGGCTGCCGGACTGGGCTGGCTAGACGCTTTGGAGCGTTCCGAACGTTGGTACGCTGCAGGGGCGGCAGACCTTTTTTTTTTTTTAACATCAGTACACACACAAGCGCTCATATACACGCGCATACACTCACCTCTATGAATGCACACACGCACACCCTACCCTTATAAGCACCTCCGAGAGACTGAGCCGGCATATCATCTTGAGATTTACGAAGTCACCGTAGGCACCTCGTCGTCGACGGGAACGTCTCCTCCCACTGAAAGCATATCGCCGGAAATCCTGAAATAAATCTAGGAATAATGCGAGCACCAGGATTTGAACTCTGGTGGGTTGGGGATACCACTGTACATCTAACCAACTCAACCACAGGTTGATTCGCGGGGCGGCAGACTTTCATTACGCACGCTATTGCGCCTGGGAAGGATCCGTTTTGTTGCTACCCTGGGTCATATGCCTGGGTGAGGGCTTTTCAAAAGGAGGGAGTAGAATTTGAAAATACAGAAATTCAAATATACAAAAAAATCGATGGGATTGCAGGTGCAAAACAGAGGATTACAAAATGAAGGAAAACTACACGAATGGTCATTTGGATGGAATACAGAAAAAGTGCCTCGAAACTAGGCGAATTAGTGTAAAAAGGAGGTTATAGTGGATGTTGAAATTTCTATTTCTAATGGAGCAGTTGGTAGTCTCTGTTCCGGAGTTTTTTTCATCCCACCTCCCACCTTCGTCTGGTTTTTTTTGTCTCACCTCCTACATTCATCTGGGTTCTTTTTCGTCCCACACAGGTAACGAAAAAAAAACAAGGTAACGAGAAACTCTCGAAGGCGGACGGGTATGAGGCTCCCCTCGATCTATTCGCTATGTCCATCGTCCTCCTCCCCACTTCCATCTTCCTCCTCCTCCCACGATTCAAACACCAACTCCCATCGCAAGGCCGAACTGGCGGCACGCTAAGGTTAGCGTTGGCGCCATTCCCAGCCCCACCCGCCCATCGGCCCCTCCCGGGACGGCTACTAGTTCTAGCGCTTTGCCATTGTAGCGACCAGACCTCAAACAGTCTGATCACTGTGCTCCGGTGTCATCCCTGGATCAGTAATGCTGACACCACACAGTACTCGGAGGATTTATAGCAGAGTAGCAATCACACACTTATTACATCGAGTGTCTCATAAGAGAACTTAGTACAATAAATATGGCTTAAGGCTATCTAATAACGATAACAGCGAAAGGCTTGAAAGATAAGTGAGTCCATCAACTCCAACGGCATCACTGAGTATAGAACCACGACCTAAAAACTCCTTAATCGTCGTCTGAAAAGTCTGCAACATTAACGTTGCAGCCCGAAAACGGGTCAGCACATGGAATATGCTGGTAAGGTAACACATAGAGAGTAATGGAATGAAACAACTATACTATATGCATATTTGGCTGGTGGAAAGCTCTATGGTTATAGTTTTTGCGTAAAGCCAATTTTTCCCTACTTCAAAGGAATAAAATTTATTTAACTATCATGATAGTTGTTAAACATTGAGAATGGTTGACAGCATTCCCAATCCCACTTAAGCATCATCATTAAAATAACCCAACAAAATTAATTTAGAGTAACATGTTGAGATTCACATGAAAATCCAGATACTAGATACTCAAGATGTCCATAACCGGGGACACGGCTAATCATGATTAGTTTGTTACACTCTGCAGAGGTTTACACACTTTTCCCCACAAGACTCGATCGCCTCCGTTTGATTTCTCGCACTACAGGGTGTTTGAGAAGACGGATGGCCGAGACATAGTCTTTCAGAAGCGCTAGCACCTTACGATCGGGTAGACCGTACCACCTACATCCCCTACATCTGCTAGTCTACCACTGTAAGAGTTCGCACAACTTAGTCAACTATGCTAGAGCCCATAATAGCTTGTGGCTGCACACGGAAGTTTCTAGTATGAATAGTCTTATGATCCCTTTGAGCCTGGGTGGCGGTCCAAAAGAAAACAGGCAAGTCCTGGAATACCCAGGTGCCTCAATCCACCCAGATGTGTGTTTAAGTTGCCACCTTAGATAAACCATTAATTAACAATCTCACATCTGTCATGAATTTCACTCACCCAATCCACGTCTACTAGCATAGCATGGCATAATAAGCAAACGTAGAAGTAACTCCCAAAGGTTTGAAAATAAACAAGTAATAGGTACTACCTCATCTACTTTCCATCCCACAATTTAATTAGATCATAATCATGCAATGTGTAAGGATTGATCTAATGCAATAAAACTGGGTAGTAGAAAATGTATGATCAAAGTGTTACTTGCCTTGCTGATGATCCGGGAAACCTAGCGATTCAAAGTAACAAGCGGCGCACTCCGGATACTCTATCGCAAACAAACAAACGAGCATACAATAAGTACTCATCAAATGCATAGGCAAAACTCAAACAAGAGATCTAACCAGAAGGTTCAACTTAAGAACTCCGGTTGGCCAAAGAATCAAATCGAACGAAGCAACGAAGACAAATGGCGAAAGAAAACAACTTCGTTCTAGCAATCTGGATCTAGGGCAAATTTTATAGTAACAAAATCTTGTTTAAGTTGGTTAAACGGATAGAGGGTTTCGAGACGAAACTCTAGGCGCTTGAATCGCCTGATTCCGATAAACGAGCGAAAAATTAAACTAAAACGAAAATTGGATCAGGAATCGCGATCAGAGAAATCGCGGATTTAATCCGAGAAAAGAAAACTGACGAACAGTTAATCGAACGGACGTTCATTAACAGAAACTAACCGGGGAACACGTTCGCTAAAACGAACGGATCGGTGAACGTTCACTAAATAAATAAACCAGAAAAAATAAACCGATCTAGGATTTCGAAAAAAACCGAGGCGAACGGCAGCGGGTATACCTCCGGCGAGGCACTCCGGAGGCGGCGGCGGCTATGCGGGGCGGCGGGGCGACGCAGCAGCGGCGGCGGCAGCGGCGGCAACACCGCAGGCGGCGTGGCAGCTGCGGCTCGGCGGCTGGCTCGAGGCGGGGCGGGGTGAGGTGAGGGGCGGCGGGGTCCGGTATTTAAGAGAGGGGGGCTAACTTGGGGAGGGGGTCGGGGGGCGGCGAGGCGGCTCCGGCTCGGACTCCTCCCGAGTCCGGCCGCTGCTCGAGCGGGAGGCGGCGGCGGCTGGGCCGGCCTGGCTCGGCTGGGCCCTTGGCCCAGTCGGGCGCGGTTTTTTTTTAAAAAAAAATTCCGCTCGGAAGAAAAAGAAAAAGAAATACTAAACGGACTATAAAAATTCCGAAATAAATTTTCATGGGCTTCTAAAATCAAGCCTCACAAGGTGAACATTTATTTGGGACCTAAATACAATTTTTTGAAAAACGCATTTTTCCTAAATTCAAATAAAACACCGAAAAACTCCGAAATAAAATCTTATTTGATTTTATTATTAAATCCTCAATATTTCTTTATTTTGGGAAAGTCATTTTATTCCCTCTCTCATATTTTTATAATAGAAATAATTGATGATAGAATAAATAAAATCAAATGATCCTATTCTCAAAATTTGAGAGAACTCAAATATGAAAATATCGAAATCCCCAACTCTCTCCGTGGGTCATTGAGTTGCGTAGAATTCCTAGGATCAACCAAAATGCAAAATAAATATGATATGCATTGATGATCTAATGTATAACATTCCAAATTGAAAATTTGAGATGTTACAAACCTACCCCCTTAAGATGAATCTCGCCCTCGAGATTCGGGTTGGCTAGAAAATAGGTGAGGGTGGTCCTTGAACAAATCTTTCTCTTGCTCCCAGGTGGCTTCATCCTGTGAGTGGTGGCTCCACTGAACTTTGCAAAACTTGATAACCTTGCTGCGAGTAACTCGGTTGGCAAACTCGAGGATCTTGACTGGTTTCTGCTCGTAGGTCAAATCGTTATCCAACTGAATAGTTTCCAAAGACACTGTATCTCTCAACGGTATGTCAGCCATCCCCGCGTGACACTTCTTCAGCTGAGAAACGTGGAACACATCATGAACTCCTGACAATCCTTCGGGCAATTCCAACTTATAGGCCACTTCTCCCATACGTTCCAAAACTCGATACGGTCCTACAAATCGTGGCGCTAACTTCCCTTTAACTCCAAAATGCTTTGTTCCCCGAAGTGGAGATACTCGAAGATAAGCTCTATCTCCGACTTCGTAAACTGTCTCCTTGCGTTTAGAATCTGCATAACTTTTCTGCCTGGACTGGGCTATCTTGAGCCTATCGCGAATCAATTTCACCTTTTGTTCAGACGCCTTAATCAAGTCAGGTCCAAACAACTGGCGGTCTCCAACTTCGTCCCATGACAACGGTGTCCTGCACCTCCTTCCGTACAAGGCTTCGAAAGGGGTCATCTTTAACTGGTTTGGTAACTGTTGTTGTAAGAGAACTCTGCATATGGCAAATTATCGTCCCAACTAGATCCATAATCTAGCGCACAAGCTCTCAGCATATCCTCCAGAATCTGGTTTACTCTCTCGGTCTGTCCATCTGTCTATGGATGAAAAGCTGTACTGAATTCTAGTCTGGTACCCAAAGTTTCGTGCAACTGCTTCCAGAACTTTGAGGTAAACTGGGTTCCTCTATCTGATACGATACTCCTCGGAACTCCATGTAGACATACGATCCTGGTCATCTATATCTTTGCCAACTTAGCACTGGTGTAAGTGGTCTTTACTGGGATGAAATGAGCTACTTTCGTCAATCAATCAACTACAACCCAAATTGAGTCATAGCCTGAACGAGTCCTGGGCAATCCGTGATAAAATCCATGCCTAGCTTATCCCACTTCCATTCGGGTATCGGCAATGGTTGTAACAATCCTGCTGGCTTCTGATACTCTGCCTTTACTCTCTGGCATACATCACAAACGGCTACATACTCCGCTATATCCTTCTTCATTCCGGTCCACCAGAAAATATCCTTCAAATCCAGATACATCTTGGTATTTTCTGGGTGAATTGAATACGGTGAGTCATGTGCCTCTTGCAAAATCAATTTCCTGATCTCCGGGTCATTGGGCACGTAAACGCGGTCTTCAAACCATAGGGTGTCGTGTTCATCCTCACGAAATCCTTTAGCTTTTCCTTTGCTCAGTTTCTCCTTTATAGTGGCAATCTCTTTGTCAGTCCTTTGAACTTCTCTGATTCTATCCATCAAAGTTGACTGAGTCTCCAACGCTGCTACATAGCCTCTCGGAACTATTTCCAGACATAGTTCACGAAGATTTTCTACTAACTCCTTGGGTATTTCTCCCGTCTTTAACGTATTGACATGGCTCTTACGGCTTAATGCGTCAGCTACTACATTAGCCTTTCCGGGGTGATAATGTAATTTCATGTCATAATCTTTGATAAGCTCCAACCATCTCCCCTTGTCTGAGATTTAACTCCTTCTGTGTGAAAATGTACTTCAAACTCTTATGATTCGTGTACACCTCACAATGATTTCCTATGAGAAAATGTCTCCATGTTTTCAATGCATGCACTAGGCTGCTAACTCCAAATCATGCGTAGCATAATTCAACTCATGAGGTTTCAGTTGTCTTGAGGCATATGAAACAACTTTCCCTTCCTGCATAAGCACTGCTCCAAGTCCTCGACGTGAAGCATCACAGTACACCTCACAATCTTTGGTCTGGTCTGGCAAAATCAACACTAGTGAGGTAACCAAACGTTTCTTCAACTCCTGGAAACTAGCCTCACACTCCTCTGTCCATATGAACTTGGTATCCTTCTTTAATAATTCTGTCATAGACTTCGCAATCTTTGAGAAATTCTCAATAAATCTCCGGTAGTATCCTGCGAGTCCAAGAAAACTCCGAATCTCTCCAACTGTTGTTGGGGCTTCCCACTTGGTCACGGTTTCAACTTTAGTGGGATCTACTGCTATACCTTCACCAGATATAACATGTCCGAGGAATCCTACTTCCTTTAACAAAAATTCATGGCTTGCCTAGTGTAGTCTACCTTCCGCTGCAGGGTAATAGGTTTATTTCTATCGTTTGTCTTCATAACTTCCACGTTTTGAAGACTTTCATAAAAATCGCCTATTCACCCCCCCTCTAGTCGATATAACGCACTTTCAATTGGTATCAGAGCAAGGTGCTCCCTTGTTCTGTGTGATTCGGTTTAACCACATGGAGTTTTAGCTATGTCGACTGCAGGGGTAATTAAAGTCTCCGCTGCGTGCCCCGTCTTTGATGGAACTGAATATCCCTACTGGAAGAATAAGATGCGCATGCATCTTGAAGCCATTGACGTCGACCTATGGTATGTCGTCAAGAACGGCGTTCCCAAGGCTGGAGAAGGTGTCACTGCTGCTGATGTTAAGAAGTTCGTTCAACTGGACTCTACTGCCAAGAATATTATCTGTGGTCATCTGACCAAAGGACAGTATGGCCGTGTGAGTGCTTTGGAAACATCTAAGCTGGTCTGGGACTGGCTCTCCAAGGTCAATGGAGGCGTCTCAACCCAGAGAGTTCAGAGAATCAGTGTCCTTCGCAACCTCTTCAACCGCTTCAAGCGAAATGACAATGAGAATGTCCAGCTCACATTTGACCGACTCACTGACATCACAAATGAGCTTCAAGCCCTCGGCGCTACTGAGATCACCAAGCATGAAGTCGTCAAGACACTACTGAGATCACTTGATAGTTCGTTTGACACCCTAGCCCTGATGATTCAAGAACGTCCTGATTTCAAGACACTCGATCCGTCTGACATACTTGAGAGGCTCAACACACATGAGTTTCAGCTTTCTGAGAAAAGAGATATCTATGGTCCAAACTATGGGCGAACTCGTGCTTTGAAGGCAAAAGCTGTCTCCTCATCTGAAGAAGAATCTGACAGCAGTTCGGATGATCCTGAAGACATTGGAAGGGAACTTGCTATGCTTGTGAAGAAGTTCCAAAAATTCACCAAGAAGAAAGGTTTCAGAAAGTCTTCCCGATCAAGCTCAAGGAATGATGAAGCTTCTGCTCACGACTACAAGAAGAAAACATGTCACAAGTGCAAGAAACCTGGCCACTTCATCTCTGAGTGTCCGCAGTGGGACAATGAGAACAAAAAGAAGAAGAAGAGCAAAGAATATGACTCTGACGACAAGAAGAAGAGGAAATACTCAAAGTCTTCCTCCAAGTCTTCCTCAAAGTCTTCATCACACAAGAAGAGCTCATCTGGCAAGGCACGTGCGTTTATTGGCAAGGAAATGGATTCAGAGGAGGAGTCCGCTTCTGAGGAGGGGGAGGTGGAGTCTGAGGAGGAGTCCGATTCAGGCGTCGCAAGTCTGGCTACAACATACGTTGCCAAGTCCCTCTTCAACACTGAAGACAATGACGTCATCACCGACACCGATGCAAATGACAAGGACTACTCCGCTTCTACCTACTGCTTCATGGCACACGGTGCCAAGGTAAACACACGCACTACTCACTATCAAACATCTAGTGACGATGACTCTGATTGTGGTTCAAAACCCAGCTACAAAACACTTGCTAAAATTGCAATTGAACAACAGAAAGCTATGGAACATATTCAAAAACTGTTAGACAGAAGCGATGATCTATTAGGTGCTGAAATGACTCGATCTGAGTCCTTAATTGAAGACATAAAAAATCTTCACGTTAAGTATGAGGAACTTGAAAGTCGTCATGAAACGCTCTCAACAACTCATGAAAAGCTTTCCTATGATTATCTTCAAAGAAAGCAAGATCTTGAGAAATTGAGAGTGGCTCATGAAGATCTTCAAAAGGAAAACGAGTCACTTCACGCCGAACAGATCAGCTCCGCTCAGGAAGGATTTGAACCACCATGTCTTAAATGCATTGAGCGTGATAATGCTACTACTGTTGCTGAATGTTCTACTGCTGTTACTGTTGCAATATCTTCAACTGTTGATGTGGGAACTAACCCCTCTGCTGAGGATTCCACTGCTATTGCTGATGAGAATGCTAGGTTGAAGACATTGCTTGAAACAGGGATGTACAAAAGTCTTAAAGGGCATCCGACACTATGTGATGTCCTCAAAAAGCAGATCTTAAACCGAAACCCGACGAAAGAGGGTGTTGGGTTCGTAAGGAAAATGAATGCTGATGGCTCTTACTGGAAACCTGAGCAGTACCCCAAAACCACATGGGTTGCTGCAAAGGAATTTTCAGCAGATCCATCCACTCTATCTGGGTTCACTTGTGCAAACCCCATTGTCATTGATGAATCCTTTGATGCAAACTATAAACTGTTTAAGAATCAGAATGGTGAAGTGTTTGCCAGGTACATTGGTACTAACTGTAGGAATGGACCGCCTATGAAGAATCTGGGTTCCGAAAAAGTGTCTGGAGAATCTTCCTGTGAATGTCATCATGACACCTCACGTGAAGAAGACAAACCTCAGACCAAAGGCTTCATACGGTCCAAAGGCTTCATACAGACAGAGGACTCACCGAAGTCGCACTAACGCAAATGTTTTGCAGGGAAACCATACTCAGGCCTATGAATATGAGAGCGGTTCATCAAACCGCCATGTTCATAAGACCAAGAACTATTCTGCTTATTCTTATGAGTACTATTGTCCGCCTGCAAGACTGTTTGCTAGGGCTCCAAAGCCAAAGTTCTCAGATGCTGCACTTAGACTTATTGCTTCTAAGCCATCCTTGAAGATGTGGGTGGCTAAGAAAGCTTAACTCTCTTTTGCAGGGAAAGGTCTCCAGCAGAAAACCAAAATCGTCTGACGCTATTGCTGGGGACCTTAAACATCTTGTAGGGCGCAAGATCAAATGCCCGAATGGTCTTACTATGTACTTCGTTCCTGAATCGCTTGCTACTCTCCCTATTAGTCCTAATCTGGATCTAAGCTTTCATAACCCACTGGTTCGTCAAATGTTTTTGCTTCACAATTCTCTTCGTGAAGCCTATCCCCCTAACTGCACTGTAGGGTACGACACCAGCGTCTTCAGAATGGATTATTGATAGTGGGTGTACAAATCACATGACTGGCAAAAGAAGCCTTCTTATGGACTCAACCTTACATCCATCCGACAAGAGCCACATCACATTTGCTGACACTGGTAAAAGTAAGGTATTGGGTCTAGGTAGAGTTGCAATCTCAAGGGATCAACACATGGATAAAGTCATGCTTGTTGAATCCCTTGGCTTCAACTTAATGTTTGTCTCAATGCTTTGCGATTTAAACATGATCGTAATATTTGAAAAATATCGTTGCCTTATTCTAATGGAATTTGACAAGTCTCTAGTATTTGAAGGGTATCGAAAAGATGATTTGTACGTGGTAGATTTCTCGGCAGGACCACAGCTTGCCGTATGTCTTCTAGCAAAAGCTTCAGAATGCTGGCTCTGGCATCGGAGGCTTGGGCATGCTGGCATGAGGAACCTCCACACCCTGGCAAAGAATAAGCATGTCATAGGCATCGAGGGCGTCAAGTTCAAAAAAGATCACTTATGCGGTGCCTGTGAGGCAGGAAAGATGACGAGGGCCAAACATCCCTCGAAGACAATCATGACTACTACTCGACCCTTCGAACTGCTTCACATGGATCTTTTCGGTCCCACTCATTACTCAACTCTTACTACTACTGCTTGTCTCTATGGTTTTGTCATTTTTGATGATTATTCTAGATATACTTGGGTGCACATAATCCTTTACAAGACTGAAGTGCAGGATGTCTTCAGACGCTTCGCCAATCGAGCAATGAACAACTATGGCGCCAAGATAAAGCATATCAGAAGTGACAATGGCACTGAATTCAAGAACACTGGCCTTGATACATATCTTGATACCTTAGGCATCACACATGAATTCTCAGCCCCGTACATGCCACAGCAGAATGGCATCGTCGAACGCAAGAACAGAACACTCATTGAGATGTCCAGAACGATGCTAGATGAATACAAGACTCCAAGAAAATTCTGGACTGAAGTCATTGATACTGCATGCAATACAATCAATCGTGTTTATCTTCACAAGCTTCTGAACAAGACATCTTATGAGCTCCTTACTGGCAAGAAGCCAAATGTCAGTTACTTCAGAGTATTTGGCGCCAGGTGCTGGATTAAGGACCCACATCACACCTCAAAGTTTGCACCAAAAGCACATGAGGGTTTTATGCTTGGATATGGAAAGGATTCGCACTCCTACAGAGTCTTCAATCTCTTTCATTATAAAGTGGTTGAAACAGTGGATGTGCGGTTCGATGAGACCAACGATTCACAAAGAGAGCACCTGCCAAATGTGCTAGATGAAGTTCCATCCAGTGAATCAATCAAGCTAATGGGAACTGGAGAAATTATACCTTCTGAAGCTCATCCTGAAGAGGAACTTATCATCTCAGCACCTGATCAACCTGAAGACAATGCTCAGCCTGAAGACATTCCCTCTAACAACGACAATGATCAGCAAGAGCAAAATCTTCGCCCTGTACATCCTCGTGTTGCTAATGAAGTGCAGATTGAAAGAATAATTGATAGCATCAATGCACCCGGTCCACTCACTCGTTTAAGGGCAACTCAGCTAGCAAATTTCTGTGGGCACTTCGCATTCGTCTCAATAACAGAACCCAAGAAAGTTGAAGAAGCCTTCATGGAACCTGAATGGATTCAAGCTATGCAAGAAGAGCTTCAACAGTTTGAGCTGAATAATGTATGGGAACTGGTTAAGCATCCCGATCCTCAGAAGCACAACATAATAGGCACAAAATGGATATACCGCAACAAACAAGATGAGCACGGTCAAGTTGTCAGAAACAAAGCTCGTCTCGTTGCTCAAGGATATACTCAAGTGGAAAGTATTGACTTCGATGAAACATTTGCTCCTGTGGCTAGACTTGAAGCCATACGCATACTGCTGGCCTATGCAAATCATCACAACATACTTCTTTATTAAATGGATGTGAAGAGCGCCTTTCTCAATGGCAAGATTGAAGAAGAAGTGTATGTTGCACAACCACCTGGCTTTGAAGATCCAAAACATCCTGACATGGTATACAAGCTCAACAAGGCACTGTATGGCCTCAAACAAGCCCCTCGGGCCTGGTATGACACACTCAAATACTTCCTGAAGAGCAAAGGCTTCATACCTGGTTCCCTCGACCCCACTCTCTTCACGAAGACATATGATGATGAACTGTTTGTGTGCCAAATATATGTGGATGACATTATCTTCGGGTGCACCAATCAGAAGTACAGTGAAGAGTTTGGATTTATGATGCAAGAGCAATATCAAATGTCTATGATGGGAGAGCTGAAGTTCTTTCTCGGTCTTCAAATACGACAGCAACGCAACGGCATCTTCATATCTCAAGAGAAGTATCTCAAAGATTGCCTGAAGAAGTTCGGTATGCAAGACTGCAAAGGCTTCATGACGCCAATGCCAGCCAAGCATCATCTGGGTCCTGACGACAATGGTAAAGAGTTCGATCAAAAGGTATACCGCTCCATGATTGGTTCTTTACTTTATCTATGTGCATCTAGGCCAGATATTATGCTTAGTGTTTGCATGTGTGCTCGATTCCAAGCGGCACCAAAGGAGTCGCATCACTTAGCTGTGAAGCGAATTCTTCGATATTTGGCTCACACCCCAACTCTAGGATTATGGTATCCAAAGGGCTCAGAGTTTGATCTGGTTGGATTCTCGGATGCTGATTATGCTGGTGACAAAGTGGATCGCAAGTCTACATCAGGCACATGTCATTTTCTGAGACGATCACTTGTATGTTGGTCTTCAAAGAAGCAGAACTATGTATCTCTCTCCACTGCTGAATCTGAATACATTGCTGCTGGATCTTGCTGTGCTCGGCTTCTGTGGATGAAGCAAACACTCATGGACTATGGCATTCATCTGAAGCAAGTGCCACTCTACTGCGACAACGAAAGCGCCATCAAGATTGCCAACAACCCAGTTCAGCACTCGAAGACAAAGCACATTAAAATTCGTCATCACTTTCTCAGAGATCATGTTGTGAAGGAAGATATTGATATCATACACGTCAACACTGAAGAGCAATTGGCAGATATCTTCACCAAGCCCTTGGATGAGAAGAGATTTTGCAAGTTACGGTGTGAGCTAAATATCCTGAAATCCTCAAATGTCCTGTGATCAGGCACACATCCTAACCCTTATGCATATTGATGACTTAGATGTGCAACACACGAAGTAAAGTATATCTTCAATCAATGAAGACATACATTCTAAGTGTGAATACATTAATGTGGAATTTGACTTCGGAGCGCCACAATAATTGTGCGCCGTGTCTGGGTCTAATACTTCCTATACGGTGGGTAACGCCACCACCAAATGTTCTATTTGAAGTGTTTCACTCATGGCGTTACCTTGCTATGTCTTCACATTTGGTTTGGCTTCAATCTCAACATGTTTTCATGATTATCTTCACTATATTGATTATATACATATATACTAGTGTTCTGTCCTCTACAACATTCACTTATAGCTATGTCTTCTTGTTGAATCTTTTGAACTAAGTGAATGTGATCGGACCCTAACCTCTCTGTGCTTTCTATCTCAAACTCTATCTCTCCAAATCATATGCATTCTATTGAAACTGTCGAATGTCTTCTCTGTGTCCTTGTCAGCAGAAGATACAGAGACAAACCTTAAGTCCGCTTTCAATGCTCATTCCTCCACATGAAACCTGGAGAAGTAGGAACGTCCACTCGACAATCCAGGCGTGCGTGGGACGTGGAACAAACCCCAAAATTCCGCATGATGGCCACGTGTTCCTCAGATGCGAATCGCCAGGGGCACCTGTGTAATAACGCAGTGCCGTCCCTGTACCTATAAATACACACTTCACAACGGTCATTATCTCTTCTTCCACTCTCGCACGAACCCTAGCGCCACCGCTAGCCCTCGACGACGCCGGCGATGAAGCGCTTCACTGCCGCAACCTCTCCGACGCCGTCTTCACGCCGACCGCGGACATCATCCTCTCCGCCGTCGCCGTAGGTGTCCTCCGTCGCCAAGTTAGGGCACGGAAGATCGAACTGCTCAGCCTCCTCTTCCACTCCGTCTAGCAATTCTTAGTGTGGTAAATAAAACTTCCTTTTTACGGCACCGTTGATCCTATGGCTTTGTCACTTTCTACCACAAGCAGTTTCTATTCACACAAGTTAGATCTCTCTCATATTGCATCTCATAACATGCCTAGTATATTCACTTATGCTTCACAAAGTAGTTAGATTCCTCACTTGTACTGATCTTTGGATTCGTACAAATATGGAACCAACTCCTTATCTATGAGTGAATGTCTTCGCACGATGAGGTCAATGCCTTCTAAACTGATTTATATTCAAAATCTTCTGAGAATGCATATGACCTCTTCCCCTTCCCTCACACCTTAATGCTGTCACAGGTACATGTCCGTGGGAGAATCCCTTGGTTCTCATAGTCTGCATTCATTTGCAGAATTCTTACAGCATCATATCAATTCTCCCGAAGCCAGTTCCTGTCTGTCCAGCAAGCGAAAGCCCTTGAAGCCTTTGAACGTATTGAAGCCTTTCAGTTTAAAGTTCACGGCTTCAGAGAAATCAGCAAGGAAGGGTGGCAGAAAGCGTCATGGAGAAACATCAAGAGATCTGCCAGATGACTTCTCAGAACTGTACAAGACAGATCCTGAAGAGGATTACAATCAGCGCAAAACACGAATCCAATGGATTCGACACTATTGGGCAGAACAGTGGTTCAAGTACAGATTTGTGACAAAGGAATATGCTGAAAAGAATGCCATCAAGCGACCATGGGGAGACATCCTCTACAAAAATCTTCAACCCAGGACCGGAGATGAAGCCATTGAACAAGGCTTCTATCCCTGCATGGTCCATGGACCGCAGCCTGCGGATGCTGACCCATCGTCACTGCTATGGTGTCATGACGACATTCTGTTCAAGCGCAACTTTCAGTTTGCCCAGAACTCAGCGAAGCAGAACAAGAAGACATTGGGACTAGACTTCAACCCTGGTCCTTCTGCTCCAAGGGCTGACGGCACCCATGATGCAGAACCCAATGTCGTCGGTCCTTTCTACAACCTTGAAGGTCTCATCACCCATATCTTGGTTCAAGGGACAGCCGTGAATGAGCCTGCAGCTGACGCTGAATCAGATGAAGCGCCTGCAGCGCCGAAGCCAAAGAAGTTGAAGAAGCCTAAAGCTTCAAAGCCTGCCCCTTCACCAAAAATCTCATGAGCGAAGCCACTGTCAACTGCACCTCCTGAAGACAGTGTGCAGTCTGAAGATTTGTCACGCATCTCCAAGCCCCAGAAGGTCAAGATGCCTCTGCCACACACCGGCCAAGAGCTAACTGCTGCTGCCATTCTGCGCAATGATGCCATTGATCTGTCAAGTGATGAAGATCTTGCAGATGACGCTCTTGAGCAACTCATCAAGAGCAAAGAAGAAGCAGAAATCTTCAATGATCTGCCTCTCTTTGATGTAACAATCATCCACAACTTCATTGATGAATGGTTTGACACGCCAAACATCAGCTTCAATGATCTGCAACTACCCATTGGCCTCAGTGTCGCCTTCCATGGCGCCATTGCTTCAGAGTTAGCCATCGCCCAGCGCATTGTTGAACTGAAGCAGAAGATTGACTTTAAGAAATCTCAGTTCAAGAAGCATATGGCCAAGCTCAGCGTGCAAGACGTGAAGAACTTCAAGATTATGCTGCACGAGCTCAAGGAAGCCTTTCTAAAGAAACGTGCAGAAGCTCAGGGTTCTCGTGAGCGCATGAAGGTCTTGGATGATAGGTGTGTGCAAGCCTACAATGAGGCTGAGAAGCGCAAGGCCCTTGGGTGTCCTGGCATCGACCCCAGGATGGCTGCCAAGAAGACGAAGAAGCCCGCTATGGCTGAACCCGAAGCACCAAGGCAGGAAGCAGATCCCCTTGTCTTCCCAACTAGCATGACTGGCCCGAAGCCAAAGGCCAGGTCAACCGATTCAGAACTGAAGAAGACCAGGACTGCTGATGCTGAAGCAAGGAAGAGAAAACATCCTGAAGCCTCTGCTACTGCCCCCGCCAAGAAGAAAAGGAAGACTTTCCAGCCGGATTGTCTTCAGCAGAGACTTGAGGCCTTGGACCTTTGCAAAGCCTGCGCAACGCGGGTGACGCCTGTGGAGTTGCTGTTGGCTGGGCCTCAAAGTCTTCTTCCTCTTGTGGGCGATCCGCCCATGAAGCATCCTGTGCAATTGGCGTCAGTGGACGACCAATGCTGATGAGTTCGCTGTGCGTGAGCATAGGCGATGATACCTGTTGGTGCTCTAGCTGAGGAAGGGATGCATCATCTTCAACATGGTCATGGTGACCAATGTCTTCAGCAGCGATGGGATCAGCTAATGTGGAGCCCTCACCAACAAAAGCACCAGAAGTCAGCGAAGCCACTGATCCCGCCGCTTCTGTTCCTGCGTCTGCTGCCGGTCCCTAGTTCGACTATCATGTTGAGCACAGGCCTCAGGTGCAGAAGCCAATCCCAAGATTGCCAAGGTTCCCAGGTCCTACAGCAGCACCTGGCTCCTTCAATATCAATGGCTTCAGAGCAGACAACACATTCTTCAATAGCTCCAGGAACCCCTACTCAAGGGAAAGAATATCATCTGATTGGTTCTGGAGTTATCCGCAGCGAAGCTATTACTCATGCGTTCTTTACAACCAAGGTCGCATCTTCCCACACAAGCGCCTTGACATTGAAGCAATAGCTGGTCTGCCCTGTCTGGAAGAAGCTCTGGATTGTTTCAAAGAGGTTGGACTGCTGCCGTTCGTCACTGACCAAGAGCACTGGAATGAAGAGTTGATGCTCCAATTCTATGCCACACTTCACATCCGCGGGTATAGCAGAGATCCGAAGACTTGGGTCCTGAAGTGGATGACAGGAAACGTTCATCACGAAGCCAAAGCCTTTGACATCATTGAGCTCACTGGTTTGCCCACTCCTGGCGATCTCTACGAGCATGGCTGTCTGCTTCATAGTGAAGCTATTGAGAGCATCTTTCAGAAGACTGAACCTAATATGAGTCAGATGCTCAGTATGATGAAGCCATTGTCCCAAGATGCTGCTTATCCCACGGAGTTCTTCATTGAAGACCTTGAGTATTTGCCAAGAACCATTTATCACATCATAAGGCGAACTCTCTGGCCAATCAAAGGACATTCTCCCCATGCCAAGCTGGAAGGTGCAATGAAGACTTTGGTCTTCTACATTCTTCATGGAAAATGCTTCAATACACAGGATTTCTTCATTCTCCAACTTGCTGCATCTGGCTCTGATCTGTTTGGTTTGAAGTTCTACGCCCCTTGGGTGATGCGGCTGATCAAACTTCACTCCGCTATCTCATATCAGCCCTCTGCCCGCAATCATCGGATCTTTTTGCCTGATGTGGATATGTCTATTGAAGCCATCTATCCCGAGCCTGCCAAGGTACCTCTAAGTCTTCAGAATGCAGAGCATCAAAATTTTTCTCAGAACGTTGAAGGCGTTGAAGCCGTAACTCGTGTGTATCCTTTGGCTGGCACTACACGTGCACCGCATCCTACTCTCACTGAAGCCACTGACAGTACAACTGCTCCACGACCCAAGAAGCGCACTCGTGTTCTCAACGATCGAGAGCTTCTTGTGGCTCTTCATCAGAAACAGGATAGGCATCATGACTGGCTGAAGCGTCAAATGCAAAGCCTCTTGGTGGATGTTAATCGCATTCGCAATCTTGCCACCAAGAATGCTTTTGTTGCCCATGAAACCTCTCGCCGCACATGGAAAGGGCTGACGCTGATGTGTTCTGAAGATGATCTTCAAGAGGATGGCTTCTCTGAGCGATTCAAGTTTGACTCCACACCTCCTCGAAGGGCAGTGCTGCGACGAACTCCATCCCTTGAAGACTCTGAGTTCTCTTCCTCTGCTGCAACTGTGAATGCCAGAGTGATCGAGGATGAAGACGATGCTACTTCACCGCCACCTCCTTCAGCACGCTTCGACTCTGCTCCAAGCTCTTCTGCACCGCCAAACACCACCAACGACCCTGCTGCTTCACCTACTCTTCATGGGAACGAGTAGATGCTCTATGTCTTCAAACCTTTTTGGTCCTTACTGACAAAAGGGGGAGAAGCATATGAGTTTTATAGTCTTCAAGCGGGTCCATATGGGCGGGCACTTTATATTTTGCTTCGTGCTTACAACTCTCGTTTTGCTACATTTGGTTCTTTGAGTTGTAACACTTAACCTCGATGGTCGTCTGCTACTTATTTGCCACCTTGTGTTGCGATGATAAATTCCGCATGTGCGATGATAAATTCCGCACTTAGATCATTCTGCAGACGTCCATTTTCCATTATACATGTCATTATCTTCACATACTTTCTCATGCATAGTGGATTGTCATCATAAGTTGAAGTGGATCTCCACAAGTACAACCTGCCATGTGCATTTGCATTCCAAAAGCAAATTACTTATATGCACATCTTCAGGGGGAGCCCTTGCAACTTATGAAGACAATTCCTTATCCTTTACAATTTCACAGACTATATTCCCCGTTGAAAACTTCAACTAGTTTGTCATCAATCACCAAAAAGGGGGAGATTGTAAGTGCATCTAGTGCCACCCCTAGTTGGTTTTGGAGTATTGACGACAAACCTAGTTGAGGGACTAATGTGTTTGTGAGAATTGCAGGATAACACAGGTAGAAGTCCCTCATTGATTCGGTTTTCCTACCAGAGATGACTCCTAAAAATGTATGAAGACATTGAAGTCAAAGGTGGTATATGAAGATATTCACATTGAAGACTATGACAAGAGAAGACATCGCATGAAGCCTATGGAGCTCGAAGACTTAGATCTTTCGTAGGTCTTTTTCTTCCTCTTTATTGAGTCATAGGAACCACCGTACTGTTAAGTGGGGTCCAAGAGAACCAGTCAGAATGACTGAAGTGATGCTTAAACAAAACCTATGTCTTTGAGTGAAGACTTTGAGAGCGAATATTGTCCAGAGTCGGACAAGTCAGCTTTGCTTGTAGCCCAAGTAAAGTTGCCGTGTGAGTTTGAAATCTGACCGTTGGAACACGTGTCAGTTCCTTAGTTACCCAAGGTCATTTCGGACAAATCAGGTCGGGTTGCCAAGTGGCTATAAATAGCCCACCCCCTACAACCATAAACGGTTGGCTGCTCAGATTTAGAGTACGACTTTTGTCGTTTGAGAGCAACCCACCTCGAAGCCTTTGAGAGAGAATTCCTTGCGAGGATAAAGCCCTAACCACCCAGAGCCAAAGAGAATTAGGCATCACTTAAGTCTTCTTGTCTGTGTGATCTGAAGACTTATTACACTTGAGGACTGCGAATCCTCCAGCCGGTTAGGCGTCGCATTCTGAGCATCCAAGAGACATTGTGGATTGCCGGTGAACGAAGTCTGTGAAGGTTTGGGAGTCTACCTTGAAGACTTACCAGAGTGATTGGGCGAGGTATGTGTGGCCTTAGCTCAAGGGGAATACGGTGAGGACTGGGTGTCCTGAGCTGCGTGTTGAGGACTGGGTGTCCGGGACTGTGTGTCCTCAGGTTTAAATACCTAGCCGGCCTAACCAGACGTACAGTTGTCACAACAACTGGAACTGGTCCAACAAATCATTGTTTTCAACGTGTCACTGGTTTCATCCTTTCCTTTCCTTTACTTACTGTTGGTCCTTGTGAAGTCATTGTATGATTGCACTATCTTTTATCTTCACTGAGTGACTGTGTTTTCTGTTTGGCTTCATAATATCTTCCTACCTGATCCTTACTACATTGCTGCTATTAGTCATTGTGCTTTCACTCCATTGAATACTTGACTATGGCTTGCCTAGTGTAGTCTACCTTCCGTTGCAGGGTAATAGGTTTATTTCTATCGTTTGTCTTCATAACTTCCACGTTTTGAAGACTTCCATAAAAATCGCCTATTCACCCCCCTCTAGTCGATATAACGCACTTTCAAATAGCTCAATCAAGAACTCGATATCTCTATCCGGTGGCATGCCTGGCAACTCTTCTGGAAATACATCAGGGAAATCCCTTACCACTGGTACTTCCTCCTGCACAACTCATGTTAGACAATTTACTTGAGTCCTCTTTGGCACATGCCGGGATACATACTTGATCCTTCTCCCTTCCGGGGTGGTAAGCAAAATTGACTTACTAGTACATTTAATATTCCCTTCATACTTTGATAACCAATCTATGCCTAATATCACATCCAATCCTTGAGATTTCAATACTATTAGGTCTGAGGGAAAAACATAGTTACCAATCCTTAATGGTAACTGATCACACCATAGACTAGCCACATACTCTGCTCTGGGCGAGGTTACTAACATGGGTGACCTAAGGGCTTGGGTTGGTAGGTTATACTTATCCACAAATCCCCTTGAGATGTATGAATGCGATGCACCAGTATCAAAAAGAACTAGTGCAGTAAATGACTTAACCAAAAACTTACCTATTACTGCATCGGGCTGAGCTTCAACCTCCTCCACGCTAACGTGGTTCACCTGTCCCCTGTTGAAAGGGTTCGGCTTCTTTCCAGAACTTCCATTGGTATTTCCATTTTGTAATTCAGGACATTCATTGGCATAATGTCCTGTCTTCGAACACTTAAAGCAAGTGACTTGGCTTAGGTCCTTCTTGGCTGGGGTTGAGGGGTTGGTGCGGTTCTGGCCGTTGCTTCCTCCATTGCCATTACCATTCTTGGTGCCATTGTGATTGTGCGAGCTACCTCCTCCATGAGTATGCTGAAAATGTCCTCCCGGTCTAGGGGTAAAACGTGGCTTCTGCTGAGCTCCTGAATTGTACTTTCCTTGTCCATACTTCCTCTTGCGATTCTCAATTTGCTGCTGCTTCCCTTCAATCATAAGTGCACGATCTACCAACTCCTGGTAGTTGTTGAAGGTGGCCACCATTAACTGCATGCTCAACTCATCATTCAGTTCTTCCAGAAACTTCTCCTGCTTAGCTGCATCCGTAGCGACGTCATCTGGGGCATAACGTGCTAACTTACTAAATTCCTCCACATACTGGCCAACTGTCCATCCTCCTTGGCGCAAGTTACGAAACTCATGCTTCTTCATGGCCATAGCTCCTGATGAAACATGGGCAGTACGGAAAGCCTGCTGAAACTGGTCCCATGTGACAGTGTCGACTGGGAAAGTGGCTGTGAAATTCTCCCACCATGATGCTGCGGGTCCTTCTAGCTGATGTGCGGCAAACTTCACCTTCTCCGCATTGGTGCATCCTGCTGTAGTCAACTCCCTAGCTATCTTGCGGAGCCAATCATCTGCTACTATCGGCTCGGTGCTACTGGAAAACACCGGCGGATTTAGCCTAAGAAAACGGGCTAAGTGGTCAACAGGTGGTGGTGGTGGTGGTGGGTTGTTGTTATTGTTCCCCTAATTCTGATTCTGGACTAGCAACTGCATCAATGTGTTTTGCTGCTGGATCAACTGGGTGAGCTCCGGTGGGAAAGCAAATCCGGGGTCACATCTCGGAGGCATCTGAGGGTTTTTAGAAAAGATGAGATATAAGAATAGAGGGGGTCTAAAGAGAAAACACTACCCACATGCACATGAGGCAAAAGCAAACAATTCACTTCAATCAATCAAACAAGGGCATACAATCGATCTGACTATCACAAAAGTGCTCGGACTACTATATTTACATGGTGAACTACAACTACTGATGAGGTGGTCTACTAGAAATATTCTTCGGTTGCAGACTCCTGCTCCAGCTTCATCAACATAGTCATCATCGCTACTATCTGCTTCCGAGTCGGTGCCGTCGATGATGATGTAGTCTTCCGGGCTAATTTCCTGGGGTTCTTCGTCTTCATCTACTGGCGTAGGGCCTCCCATAAATATTCCAATCTTCTTGATTAGGTCGTCATTCTTCTCCACCAATACTTCAATTTCTTCTTCATAATCTTCACGTGTAGCCTTGAGTTCTTCCTCCAGTTCCTTGATTCTAGTCTTAGCCTTCTTCAGATCTATCATGTCGGTGCACATCTGGTTCTCCTGTCATCGAATGTGCTGATTTAACTCCTGGATAAAAGCTGCAATTGATCTATCCTTCTTGGTGCTGATCATCTCCCAGTGTTCATCTCGGCGCCCACAAATCTGGTAGATAGTATCTTTGAGATCCTTGTGGTAGACTTCTCCAATGCGTCCCATGGCGATGTGAGCTGCCATGCTCTTTCCTAGACTCCAAGTTGGTGCATCAAAAGAAAAATCTATGGGCTCAGTGACTGGCATGAACGTCCTGCCTGGAACTTGAACTTGAATCATCCAGCGCTCTTCTTCAGGTAAAGTGGCGTTGTAGGTTCCCGTGAAGCTTGGTACTCCTATGTTCAGGTACCTAGTGACTTCCTTCAAGTGTCGTCCAAAGGGTGTATCTTCATCCGGTTGTGTGAACTTGTTCCTTGCATCCGCCATCCTAAAAAGTAGAAAAGATGAGAGGTCGGAGAAGAAGAGAGTGAATAGTGATCTAGGTCTTTTAGCTTAGTGGTCGTGTCCTACAGTCAGCGTGTGCTCTGATACCATCTCTGTAGCGACCAGACCTCAAACAATCTGATCTCTGTGCTCCGGTGTCATTCCTGGATTAGTAATGCTGACATCACACAGTACTCGGAGGATTTATAGCAGAGTAGCAATCACACACGTATTACATCGAGTGTCTCATAAGAGAACTTAGTACAATAAATATGGCTTAAGGCCATCTAATAACGATAACAGCGGAAGGCTTGAAAGATAAGTGAGTCCATCAACTCCAACGGCATCACTGAGTATAGAACCACGACCTAAAAACTCCTTAATCATCGTCTGAAAAGTCTGCAACATTAACGTTGCAGCCTGAAAACGGGTCAGCACATGGAATATGCTGGCAAGGTAACACATAGAGAGTAATGGAATGAAACAACTATACTATATGCATATTTGGCTGGTGGAAAGCTCTATGGTTATAGTTTTTGCGTAAAGCCAATTTTTCCCTACTTCAAAGGAATAAAATTTATTTAACTATCATGGTAGTTGTTAAACATTGAGAATGGTTAACAGCATTCTCAATCCCACTTAAGCATCATCATTAAAATAACCCAACAAAATTAATTTAGAGTAACATGTTGAGATTCACATGAAAATCCAGGTACTAGATACTCAAGATGTTCATAACCGGGGACACGGCTAATCATGATTAGTTTGTTACACTCTGCAGATGTTTGCGCACTTTTCCCCACAAGACTCAATCGCCTCCGTTTGGTTTCTCGCACTACAGGGTGTTTGAGAAGACGGATGGCCGAGACATAGTCTTTCAGAAGCGCTAGCACCTTACGATCGGGTAGACCGTACCACCTACATCCCCTACATCTGCTAGTCTACCACTGTAAGAGTTCACACAACTTAGTCAACTATGTTAGAGCCCATAATAGCTTGTGGCTGCACACGGAAGTTTCTAGTATGAATAGTCTTATGATCCCTTTGAGCCTGGGTTGCGGTCCAAAAGAAAACAGGCAAGTCCTGGAATACCCAGGTGCCTCAATCCACCCAGATGTGTGTTTAAGTTGCCACCTTATATAAACTATTAATTAACAATCTCACATCTGTCATGAATTTCACTCACCCAATCCACGTCTACTAGCATAACATGGCATAATAAGCAAACGTAGAAGTAACTCCCAAAGGTTTGAAAATAAACAGGTAATAGGTACTACCTCATCTACTTCCCATCCCACAATTTAATTAGATCCTAATCATGCAATGTGTGAGGATTGATCTAATGCAATAAAACTGGTTAGTAGAAAAGGTATGATCAAAGTGTTACTTGCCTTGCTGATGATCCGGGAAACCTAGCGATTCGAAGTAACAGGCGGCGCACTCCGGATACTCTATCGCAAACAAACAAACGAGCATACAATAAGTACTCATCTAATGCACAGGCAAAACTCAAACAAGAGATCTAACCAGAAGGTTCAACTTAAGAACTCCGGTTGGCCAAAGAATCAAATCGAACGAAGCAACGAAGACAAATGGCGAAAGAAAACAACTTCGTCTAGCAATCTGGATCTAGGGCAAATTTTACAGTAGCAAAATCTTGTTTAAGTTGGTTAAACGGATAGAGGGTTTCGAGATGAAACTCTAGGCGCTTGAATCGTCTGGTTCCGATAAACGAGCGAAAAATTGAACTAAAACGAAAATCGGATCAGGAATCGCGATCAGAGAAATCGCGAATTTAATCCGAGAAAAGAAAACTGACAAACAGTTAATCGAACGGACGTTCTTTAACAGAAACTAACCGGGGAACACGTTCGCTAAAACGAACGGATCGGTGAACGTTCACTAAATAAATAAACCAGAAAAAATAAACCGATCTAGGATTTCGAAAAAAAACCCGAGGCGAACGGCGGCGGGTATACCTCCGGCGAGGCACTCCGGAGGCGGCGGCGGCTATGCGGGGCGGCGGGGCGACGCACGGCGCGGCGGCAGCAGCGCAGGCGGCGGGGCGGCTGCGGCTCGGCGGATGGCTCGGGGCGGGGCGGGGTGAGGTGAGGGGCGGCGGGGTCCGGTATTTAAGAGAGGGGGGGGGCTGACTTGGGGAGGGGGTCGGGCGGTGGCGAGGCGGCTCCGGCTCGGACTCCTCCCGAGTCCGGCGGCTGCTCGAGCGGGAGGCGGCGGCGGCTGGGCCGGCCTGGCTCGGCTGAGCCCTTGGCCCAGTCGGGCGCGTTTTTTTTTAAATTCCGCTCGGAAGAAAAAGAAAAAGAAATACTAAATGGACTCCAAAAATTCCGAGATAAATTTTTACGGGCTTCTAAAATCAAGCCTCACAAGGTGAACATTTATTTGGGACCTAAATGCATTTTTTTGAAAAACGCATTTTTCCTAAATTTAAATAAAACACCGAAAAACTCCGAAATAAAATCTTATTTGATTTTATTATTAAATCCTCAATATTTCTTTATTTTGGGAAAGTCATTTTATTCCCTCTCTCATATTTTTGTAATAGAAATAATTGATGATAAAATAAATAAAATCAAATCCTATTCTCAAAATTTGAGAGAACTCAAATATGAAAATATCGAAATCCCCAACTCTCTCCGTGAGTCATTGAGTTGCGTAGAATTTCTAGGATCAACCAAAATGCAAAAGAAATATGATATGCATTGATGATCTAATGTATAACATTCTAAATTGAAAATTTGGAATGTTACAGCCATCGTGATGCCCACTAGATCTCGCGCTTTGCCAGCGCATGCCATTTGTTCCTCTGCATCTGCCACTGCGATGCAACCACTCCATCATCCATAAAGAACATGAAGGCAAGGCTCCATTCAAGGGAACGTGGCTAACGACTAGATCGTCTACGTGGACGTGATCTTGAGCATCGAAGAGCAGATGCTCCGACAAAGGCGAGCGTGGTTGCAGGCGACTATTACACATGTCGAGATTACTGACAAGATTTTTGTCTCTTAAGGCGAGCGTGAGGCCACGACAAGGTAAACCCTCCTGTACAGCGAGTACGAACAAGTAGGCAACAGTATGATATTTCAATGATGGCCATGGCTACATATTTTTATTTTATTTTTCATTTGGTTGAGCACAGTTGTATATTGCTAAAAGGGAATACTTCAATCTGGTTTGTGAATGCGCACAACGCAAGGATACTTCAAACAAATGCAAGTATCGTCCATATGAAGGTTATCGGGCATTTCGAAGAGAAGAATGATGCATATATCATCTCGGTTAAGGTCGTTGGAGTTCGTCAAACAATCATTAATAGGTAAATGATCTCAGTTATATGTTGTTTGGTTTTTCTTCTCATGTGGATGCTTCATACGGTAAACTATGCAGTGTACTTGGAGACAATCACCAAGACCTTTTATGTACAAACTAATCTAAGTGTTTTCTTCTCAAGTAGATGTTTTATTCTGCTAATTGTTCTGCGACTCTGTGTATAGCCGCTAAACAGAAGTCCTTTGATGTCAGATGCGTTGTTGAAGTTTTTTTCTATGTCGAATGCTCTTGTTTAGCGGGACGTTATGCAGGTTTTGAGTGAATGGCGCCGCTGTTGCAGCTCATTGGTTCTAGCCCGACATTTAGTGAGTCAGGGACAGGATGTTCACCATCCAGATTTTGACACGGCATTTTCTCTTTCTAATCTACTATAGCAATTAGTAGCAGCCAAATTTGGAAAGATTTGACACTTCATACTACTTCAAGAAACTGTTATCATTGAAGCCAGCTTGGAAATTATATAGAAGTGTAATTTGTAGTGGAGTCATCAATTCTGCGGTGATAAATGTACAATGTGAAGGCAAATAATCTTTTTGTATGTTACATTTCAGCTAGTCAAAACACATGCGGATGTTGCATCCCTCTCTCTCTCACACAGTTGTAATAATGTGCGTGTGTGTGTTTTGTGTGGGTGTCTCCGAACGCACGCACGCACTCACGCGCACGCGCACGCGCACATGCAAACACATACGCGCGTGATCAGGCAATAGAGGGCCCTGGCTCCGAATGACCACTTACCTGATTTTGAATGCAATATTTCATAAGTGGTGGATGCATAACCTAAATTAAGGGCTATCCATTTGAGCTTTCATCAATTGTGAGCCAATTGCTTTGCTTATTTGACATCTTCGATAGTATGTTGTAAATTACTTTTTTTAGTATACCGTGTAAGAGAGATGATGTTGCATTTCATTTATCTTCCTCGATCATAATGAATGGACATCTGGCCAATTGATTTATCATTGAATCAGACAAGTGAAAATGAGTAGAAACTATCGGAATAGAGAATTTAGTTAGTTATTTGCACAAACAGTCGATTCTTATGTTGTAAGTTTCGCTATAACAGTGGTAAGAAAATAAATTATATTCCACTGCCAGGTAGGTAGGACCATCCTATTTAACCCAATGATTAATTTGATTCTTCATGTTTGTTTGGAAGCTAGGATAATTTTAATGCGAATTTTTCAAAGGCATCCAGTGTTTCGATATAGTGTAATTTAATATACCAGCGATGATGGTATTGAATCTGCGAAGAAAATATATACTCATTTCCTAATTACATCTTTTAAGCGGGAGCTCAGGACCAACCTTTAGGCAGGAAAGTGGGACAATCTTTAGTAAGCTATAATGTTCATGTCTTCTTATATCATTTGACTGATGTGTTCTTATATCATTCTTCTACTTTCGGAGCTATTACTGTGATTATTTTGACCTCATGTCTTCTTATATCATTTGATCTTATTTAAATATTGCTGGTTCTTAATCTAGCAAGGTCTTGAATATTTTTTGCTTTGTCCATTCAAAATTTTGTTCGTCTAGCAACATTCATGGTTTAAGCTTTGATTTGAAAAACAACTTTCAATGTTATAGGAGAGACAAAGAGCAACAACAAGTCACAGTAGATATTGTGTAGTAGCAACATTAATGATCTGCTAATGTTATAGGGTTTTTTCTTCTTTCTTTAATGTCTGCATGGCCAATGTGTATTTTTAATGATCAAACATGCACATGTCACATTAAGAGGTTGAGAGTAGCTCAAAAGATATGCATGCACCCTCTACCTTTTCCCTAATGAAATATTTCTAAAACCATAGTAGATGTCAGGTGTAAATTCCATGAAGAAATATTGGTTTTTGTAATTATTTCCCGAAACTTTCATTGTGGGTTTTAGGATTGGTGAATAAGCGGGGTTGTCTTCTTTCTTTTTGTATCTGCATGATCAAGTCGGTGTACATTTTTAATGATCATACCTGCACATGTCACATTAAGATTGAATATATTGTAACTTTTCTAACCATTTCTTGTTATTTGCTTGAGGAAAAACTAACAGGAATATTTTTCTTAGAAATCCCAAGGAAGTAATTGTTCTCACTGTGTTGGTAAAAACATATATTTTTGTTGTATGTATATTAAACTAGAGGATGCCCCGCGCATTGCTGCGGAACCATTGTGATACTATGTTGTCATATAGAAAATCAAAAAGAAGAAAATAAGATAGTGATAGGATCAAGGTAGGGGAATCGATCTATTGTGCTCTCTGAAGTAGTAGCGATTACAAGAGCGAAGCTCGAATGGAAGGACATGATGAACTAGGGTTCGGAAATAGGAAAGTGGTAGCCGCCGCCGGGTCGTTCCTGATCCACTGGATGGTGCTCCAGTCGTCGCTCCAGGGTTAAGTAGAGCGTGGCTTGGCTGTGGCCCATTCTGGGCCTGTGTACCTTGGATTGGGCCTCTTGGCGCAGCTGGGCCGCGCCTCCTCCTGGTGTGGCTTGCTGGCTTGTGGGTTCGCACCGTCAGGGTCGCTAACATCCCCTCCTCCTTGAGTGGCGGCTTGACCCCAAGCCGCTGCGTGAGGGAAGCGAGCCTGCAGAGCTTGCCGATCTTCCCATGTGTCGTCCAAGTTGGAGGCGCCGGTCCATCGGACCTTGACTTGCTCGATCATGTCTCCATTCTTGCGGCGCCATTTAGACTGTAGGATCTCACCAGGCACAACCAAATCATTAGTGTGGTAAGGAAGTTCGGATTGAACGGTCGTACCAGGTGACAAAGCTCGGCGAAGCTGGGACACGTGAAACATGGGGTGCACCATGGCTTGTGGTGGCAGCTGTAGTTTGTAGGCCACTGCGTTGATCTTCTCGATGATGGGGAACGGTCCGTAGAATTTGAAGGAGAGCTTGTGGTTTGCCCGAGGGGCAATGGATTTCTGAATGTAAGGTTGAAGTTTCAGAGAACCTGATCGCCCACCTCGAACTCGCGGAAAGAGCGCCTTTGATTAGCATGTATCTTCATGTAGTTCTTGGCTCGATGAAGATGTTGCTGCACCAGATCCTGCATGACTGTGCGCTCTTCCAGCCAGGCAGACAAGGAGGGTACTGAGCATGATGTGGACGCCGAGATGCCCTAGTACTTGGGCTCGTGGCCAAACATGGCCTTGAAGGGCGACATGCTAATGGCCGAGTGGTGTGAAGAGTTGTACCAAAACTGAGCCAGTGGGATCCAATAACTCCAGCGCCGCGGGCATGCATGTGTGAAGCAGCGCAAGAAGGTTTCAACGCACTGGTTCACGCATTCCGTTTGCCCATCCGTTTGAGGGTGGTTTGCTGTGCTCAATCGAAGCTCAGTGCCTGCATACCTGAACAGCTCCTGCCAAAAATGACTGGTGAAGACCGGGTCCCTGTCCGAGACTATTGCCCCTAGTAACCCATGTATCTTGTAGATGTGAGTCATGTAGAGTTGGGCCACTTTGGATGCTATATACGGGTGAGCCAGGGGCAAGAAATGAGCATATCTGGTTCGTTTATCCACGATGACCCAAAGACAGTTGTGCTTCCCAGATTGCGGCAGTCCATTCACAAAATCCATAGTGATAAGATCCCAGGGCTCTTTCAGAATTGGCATAGGTTGCAATAGACCTGGAGAAGCTACTCTATCTAGTTTTGCATGTTGGCAGACCGGGCAGCATTGCACATATTGTTGCACGTGAGTTTTCATTTTAGGCCAAGCGAACAGGCGTCGAATCTTGCGATATGTAACTAGGTAGCCCGAGTGTCCCCCCAGTGAGCTATCGTGGAAAGCGCCGATGATCTGTTGCTGCATTGCTGTCGATCCACCCAGCCAGATGCGCCCTCGGAAATGAATGATGCCCTGTTGCAGAGTAAACCTTCCTTTGGGGTCTGGTCGTACAACGAGCTGCTCGAGCAAGCGCTGGGCCTGAGGATTGCTGTTATAGCTGCTGTTGATGTCTTCCAACCATGCAGGTTGGCATACTGTCAATGTAGATAGCATAGCGGAGGGGTTGGCACAAGACAGAGCATCTGCGGCCGTGTTTTCCGAGCCTTTTTTGTACCTGATTTTGTACTGAAGACCCAGGAGCTTAGTGAAGGCTTTTTGTTGCCAGGGAGTGGTGAGTCTTTGCTGCTCCAGATGGACCGGGCTCTTTTGATCCGTATATATCACAAACTCTGCATGTTGTAGATATAATCTCCACTGGTCCACTGCCACGATGACTCCCAAGAACTCTTTTTGATAAGTTGATAGCCCTTGATAGCGTGGTGACAGAGCTTTGCTCATGAAGGCGATGGGGTGTCCTTCCTGTTGCAGAACAGCTCCAATTCCTTTGTCACTAGCATCCGTTTCCACAATGAACTGTTCCTGGAAGTCAGGTAAGGCTAGAACCGGGGCTGAGATTAACTGCTGCTTGAGCAACTGAAAGGCTGTGTCTGTGTTGCTCGTCCAAACAAAGGGCACCCCCTTTTTTAAAAGGTTGAAAAGGGGCCGAGTGATCACACCAAAGTTCCTCAAGAAACGTTTGTAATAGCCAGCCAGTCCCAAGAAACTTCGCACCCCTTTTGTGTCTGTTGGAGTCGCCCATGTGCTGACTGCCTGAACTTTACTGGGTCCTGTGGCCACGCCTTTTTCACCGATGACATGGCCGAGATAGGAAAGCTGCTTTTGACCAAACTCGCACTTGGAGAGCTTTACTTTCCACTGATCTCGCTGAAGCAGTTGGGACACTTGTCGCAGGTGACTGGCATGATCTTCAAGAGTTTTACTGAAGACGAGAATGTCATCGAAGAAGAGCAGCACACACTGGCGGAGCAGGGGCTGGAGTGTGGTATGGAGTCCTCCGTTGAAAGTGGTCGGGCCCCCAGCCAACCCAAAGGAAACCACCTTGAATTCATAGTGACCTGAATGGGTTTGGAATGCCGTCTTGTACTCCTCGCCTGGTGCCAGCCGAATTTGATGGTATCCTGACCGAAGATCCAGTTTCGAGAACCACACTGCCCCATGTAATTCATCCAAAAGTTCTTCAATTACGGGCACCGGAAACTTAGCCACTGTTGTGATTGCATTTAGATGTCTGTAGTCAACGCACATCTGCCACGTGCCATCCTTCTTTTTCACCAAGATTACTAGGGAAGAAAATGGGCTGGAACTTTTCTGTATTACTCCTTGACGCAACAATTCTGCAACCTGCACGTCAATCTCATCTTTATGGTCAGGTTTATGGCGGTAAGGTCGTATGTTGACAGGTTGAGCTCCTGGAATCAATGGTATCTTGTGATCACAGTCACGTCGCGGTGGCAATCCCACTGGTTCACCAAATATTTCAGAGAAATCATCGACTACTTGTTGTATGTTCGCTGGTACTGCATCTGGGTTGTCCTCCTCCGAGGAGGGTGCACACACATACACCATATGCGTTATAGCTCCTGTTCTGCATAGATTCTGTAATTGCAACACATTGATCACTGAACACTCTAAAGATTGGGCTTCATGACCTTGCAGACAAGTGACACCATTAGGGGTTTTGATCTCATTGAGTTTGGCGCGCCAGTCCACTGTCATAGGGTTGTTTGCTTCCAGCCAGTCCATCCCCAAGATGGCATCGTAAGTGACGAGCGCCAGAATCTTCATATCTGTGATGAATTCACTGCCTTGGGTGCACCAGGCACAAGCTGGCAGTTCAGAGACACATGCCAGCTCGCCCCCATCAGCAACATGGACCTTGCAAGCGCGTGGTAGGGGTCGCGCTCTCGACAGCTTCGCGGCGAGTGTGTGGTTGATGCAAGAGGTGGAGCTACCGAAGTCCACCAGCATGAGCACTTCCTGACCCCGAATCCACGCGCGAAGCTGAAATGCCTTCGCGGAGACACCGCCGGAAAGGGCCTGGCGCGAGATCGCCATCACTGTCTCAGTTGTTGAGGCCGGGGAAGAGGAGCCGATGGTGTCGTCGATGCCGAAGAGTTCCAGGAGCTCCTCCACAACGTGGAGCTGCACGGATGTGGGGCACACATAATTGTGTCCCCAACGTTCGCCGCACTTGAAGCATAAGCCGCGCACTCAGCGGTAGTCGCGCAGGGTCTTGAGTTTCGCCGTATCGGCGCGCGCGGCTTCGGTCCCCCGTCGATCCGCTGCGGAAGCAGCAGGTATAGGACGCGTAGGAGGTGTTGGTGGCGGCGGAAGAGGCAGGGCCGAACGCACTCCTGGTTCTGGTGGCCGCGGTAGAGACCCGAACGCGCCTTCTGCTACTTCTTCTTGCAGCAACGTGAGCGCGCATGCCGTGTCCAGATCAGGTGGTCGCTGGACCAGCACGACAGCGCGAATATCCTTCCGCAATCCCTTGACAAAATGGGTGAGAAAGTAAAATGGGTGAATAGAATCCGAATACGAGCTCAAATGGTTAATAATCAATTCAAACTGTTCAATGTAATTCGCGACAATGGTGGTTTGGCGGACAGTGTAAAACTGTCGGATCAACATTTGATGTCGATCTCACCCGAAATGCGTGCACAAGAGGGATGTGAAGGACTCCCAGTCCAGCTCATCGAGCCGTTTTTGAATTGACTGAAGCCAAATTAAAGCCGAACCGGAAAAATTGAGGGCTGCCATAGGAACCCAAAACGATGGCAGAATTCCAAACATCTGAAAATATTGTTCACACAATGTTTTCGAGAGGTTTGGGTTTTCTCTAGAGAATTGTGGAAAGGTGATCGATGGGTGTGCTTGACCAAGTCCCGAGAGCAACTGACTTGCATGAGCAAACGGCGACAGAGCCACAGACGAAGGGATTAGGGAATCATACTGACCAGATGCCGGGGGCGGCGGCGGCGTCGGCATTGGCACCGCCGAGGGCCCCCGAGGATTGATGGTGATGCCGCGGCCATCGGGCCCTTGGGTGTTGCCGGTCGCGCCTGCCGAGGTGCCGATGTGGTCGCTCGGCGGCTGCAGCGTGGTTGTGTGCGGCTGATACATCTCCATCGTATCTATAATTTTTGATTGTTCCATGCCAATATTCTACAACTTTCATATACTTTTGGCAACATTTTATACTATTTTTGGGACTAACATATTGATCCAGTGCCCAGTGCCAGTTCCTATTTGTTGCATGTTTTTTGTTTCGCAGAATATCCATATCAAATGGAGTCCAAACGGAATAAAAACTGACGGAGATTCTTTTTGGAATATATATGATTTTTGGCAAGAAAAATCCACGCGAGACGATGCTCGAGGGGCCCACGAGGCAGGGGGCGCGCCCCTGACCCTCGTGGGCCACCCGTAAGGCGGTTGATGCCCTTCTTTCGCCGCAAGAAATCTAATATCCAGATAGAGATCGTGTCAAAATTTCAGCCCAATCGGAGTTACGGATCTCCGGGAATATAAGAAACGGTGAAAGAGAAGAATTTGGGAATGCAGAAACACAGAGAGACAGAGAGACAGATCCAATCTCGGAGGGGCTCTCGCCCCTCCCGTGCCATGGAGGCCATGGACCATAGGGGAAACCCTTCTCCCATCTAGGGAGGAGGTCAAGGAAGAAGAAGGAGGAGGGGGGGGGCTCTCTCCCCCTCGCTTCCGGTGGCACCAGAGTGCCACCGGGGGCCATCATCATCACCGCGATCTACACCAACACCTCTGCCATCTTTACCAACATCTCCATCACCTTCCCCCTTCTATATACAACGGTCCACTCTCCCGCAACCCGCTGTACCCTCTACTTGAACATGGTGCTTTATGCTTCATATTATTATCCAATGATGTGTTGCCATCCTATGATGTCTGAGTAGATTTTCGTTGTCCTATCGGTGGTTGATGAATTGCTATGATTGATTTAATTTTCTTGTGGTTATGTTGCTATCCTTTGGTGCCCATCATATGATTGCGCGCGTGGATCACACCCTAGGGTTAGTTGTATGTTGATAGGACTATGTATTGGAGGGCAAGAGTGACAGAAGCTTCAACCTAGCATAGAAATTGATGCATATGGGATTTAAGGGGGACCAATATACCTTAATGCTATGGTTGTGTTTTACCTTAATGAACATTAGTAGTTGCGGATTCTTGCTAATAGTTCCAATCATAAGTGCATAGAATTCCAAGTCAGGGATGACATGCTAGCAGTGGCCTCTCCCACATAATACTTGCTATCGGTCTAGTAAAGTAGTCAATTGCTTAGGGGCAATTTCGCAACTTCTACCACCACTTTTCCACACTCGCTATATTTAATTTATTGTTTCTTTATCTAAACAGCCCCTACTTTTTATTTACGTACTCTTTATTATCTTGCAAACCTATCCAATAACACCTACAAAGTACTTCTAGTTTCATACTTGTTCTAGGTAAAGCGAACGTCAAGCGTGCGTAGAGTTGTATCGGTGGTCTATAGAACTTGAGGGAATATTTGTTCTACCTTTAGCTCCTCGTTGGGTTCGACACTCTTACTTATCAAAAACTGTTGCGATCCCCTATACTTGTGGGTTATCAAGACCTTTTTCTGGCGCCGTTGTTGGGGAGCAATAGCGTGGGGTGAATATTCTCGTGCGTGCTTGTTTGCTTTATCACTAAGTAATTTTTATTTGCTGTTCTTAGTTGCTCTCTATCTTTAGTTATGGATATGGAACGTGAAATACCAAAAAAATTAGGTGTACTTGCTACTCATGGAGATGGGGAACCTCCTAAAACCCTCGATGCTGGTTATGTGAAAAATATTATGTACTACTTTATTAGTACTGAGAAAACCCCATTCAATTATGTAATGGGAGTAACGTTGGATCAACGTGAATACTTTAGGGATTACCGCTTGACAAAAAAAGAAAACTATTATGGGATCAAATTCATATATTGAATTGGTATGCTAGGCAACTATGCTTGAGATATGATTATACTTGTTTCTCTAAGGTGAAGGCTCCACACCTTCCCTTTTCATGTGAATTTAATGATAATGAAACCTTGGCTTCTTATGCTAGAGGTATATATGATTACTATGATGTGGAACAAATAGAAGAATTTTTTGCTTTTAAGGGTGCTTATGAAATTGAATCTTTGTTTTAAAAGTATGAAGATTTTGATGATGATGTTTATAGGCCTGAAAATTTTGCTATATTGAAATATTGCTATGATAATTGTGAATACAATTCATATATTAATGCACTTATTGAGAAAGTCTCCGTTGTCCAAGAACAGACTAATATTTTGCAGGAGTCTATGAAAGAAGAAATTGATGAAACTGTGAGCTCATTGGATGAAAAAGATGAGGAGGAGAGCGAAGAACAAAAGGAGGAAGAGTGGATTAGCTACCCGTGCCCACCTTCTAATGAGAGTAACTCTTCAACTCATACATTGTTTAATTTCCCTTCGTGCTTACCGGAGGATGATTGCTATGATGATTGTTATGATCCCGTTGATTCTTTTGAAATATCCCTTTTTGATGATGCTTGCTATGCTTGTGGCCAAGATGCCAATATGAATTATGCTTATGGAGATGAACTTGCTATAGTTCCTTATGTTAAACATGAAATTGTTGCTATTGCACCCACACATGATAGTCCTATTATCTTTTTGAATTCTCCAAACTACACTATATCGGAGAAGTTTGCTCTTATTAAGGAATATATTGATGGGTTGCCTTTTACCGTTGCACATGATGATTTTGATGAATATAATATGCATGTGCTTGCTGCTCCTACTTGCAATTATTATAAGAGAGGAACTATATCTCCACCTCTCTATGTTTCCAATATGATAAAATTGCAAGAAACTGGTTATACTATGCATTGGCCTTTACTTTGTGTGCATGAATTGTTCTTTTATGACATGCCGATGCATAGGAAGATAGTTAGACTTCGTCATTACATGATATATGTTACCTTGTGCTCACCACTAAATTACAAATCATTGTTAATTAAAATTGGCTTCGATATACCTTGGGATCCGGGTGGATTCACTACTTGAGCACTATATGCCTAGCTTAATGGCTTTAAAGAAAGCGCTGCCAGGGACACAACCCAGAAATTTTGGAGAGTCATTTATTTCTGTTGAGTTCTTTCATATAGTTTTAAAACAAAAAAAATAAAGAGGGGAACCCAAAACTTTTTCAAAAAGGAAAGCGAAAGTGAGAAAGACAAGCATTGTTGAAGTGGGAGCTAGCCTTTAACTTTGTTCATGCTCATGGAAACTTTGTGAATCTTGATTACAGAAACTTTTCAATAAAAATAATTATGACCTTTTACAATTCCATTGTATTATAAAAATAATGTGCCAAGGTTTGCCTTTAGAATGTTTACATTTGCTTGATGGTTTGTACGGTGCAGGACAGAAACTTTGTCTGTAGTGCGCGATTTTACATTTTTTTCTGGAACGTCAAATGGTTTTTATTCTTTTTGAAATGTCTTCCTATACAAATTGTTTATTTTCCTAATTTGGGTAGAATTTTTCAAGTATCACAAGTATGGTGAATGTTCAGATTATTACAGACTGTTCTGTTTTAGACAGATTCTGTTTTTGATGCATAGTTTGCTTGTTTTGATGAAACTAACGATTTATATCAGTGGATTAAGCCATGAAAAAGTTATATTACAGTAGACACAATGCTAAAAAATATATGAATTGGTTTGCAACATTACTTAGAGTAGTGATTTACATTATTATACTAACGGATCTTACCGAGTTTTCTGTTGAAGTTTTTGTGTGGATGAAGTGTTCGATGATCGAGAAGGTCTCAATGTGAGAAGAAGGAAGAGAGGCAAGAGCTCAAGCTTGGGGATTCCCGAGGCACCCCAAGTAAATATTCAAGGAGACTCAAGCGTCTAAGCTTGGGGATGCCCCGGAAGGCATCCCCTCTTTCTTCAACAAGTATCGGTAGGATTCATTTCGTTCATGCAATATGTGCAATCTTGGAGCGTCTTTTGCATTTAGTTTTCATTTTTCTTTTATGCACCATGCTGGTATGAGATAGTCCTTGGTTGACTTATAGAATGCTCTATGCACTTCACTTATATCTTTTGAGTATGGCTTTATAGAATGCTTCATGTGCTTCACTTATATCATTTGAAGTTTGGATTGCCTGTTTCTCTTCACTTAGACAACCGCCATTTGTAGAATGCTCTTTTGCTTCACTTAGATTTGTTAGAGCGGGGGCATATCTTTTGTAGAAAGAATTAAACTCTCTTGCTTCACTTATATCTATTTAGAGAGATGACAGGAACTGGTCATTCACATGGTTAGTCATAAAATCCTACATAAAACTTGTAGATCACTGAATATGATATGTTTGATTCCTTGCAATAGTTATGCGATATAAAGATGGTGATATTAGAGTCATGCTAGTGGGTAGTTGTGTATTGTAGAAATACTTGTGTTGAGGTTTGTGATTCTCGTAGCATGCATGTATGGTGAACCGTTATGTAACGAAGTCGGAGCATGATTTATTTATTCATTGTCTTCCTTATGAGTGGCGGTCGGGGACGAGCGATGGTCTTTTCCTACCAATCTATCCCCCTAGGAGCATGCGCGTAGTACTTTGTTTCGATGACTAATAGATTTTTGCAATAAGTATGTGAGTTCTTTATGACTAATGTTGAGTCCATGGATTATACGCACTCTCACCCTTCCACCATTGCTAGCCTTTCTAGTATCGCGCAACTTTCGCCGGTACCTTAAACCCACCATATATCTTCCTCAAAACAACCACCATACCTACCTACCATGACATTTCCATAGCCATTTCGAGATATATTGCCATGCAACTTCCATCATCATCATCATATACATGACTTGAGCATTCATGGTCATATTGCTTTGCATGATCGTAAGATAGCTAGCATGATGTTTTCATGGCTTTGTCCGTTTTTTTGATGTCATTGCTACGCTAGATCATTGCACATCCCGGTTCACCGCCGGAGGCATCCATATAGAGTCATACTTTGTTCTAGACATTGAGTTGTAATATTGAGTTGTAAGTAAATAAAAGTGTGATGATCATCATTATTAGAGCATTGCCCCAGTAAGGAAAGGATGATGGAGACTATGATTCCCCCATAAGTCGGGATGAGACTCCGGACTTTACAAAAAAATAAAAGAGGCCAAAGAATCCCAAATAAAAAAAAGAGGCCAAAGAAGCCCACCAAAAAAATAAAAAAAATAAAAAAATGAGAGAAAAAGAGAGAAGGGGCAGTGCTACTATCATTTTTCCACACTTGTGCTTCAAAGTAGCACCATGTTCTTCATATAGAGAGTCTCTTGAGTTATCACTTTCATTTACTAGTGGGAATTTTCATTATAGAACTTGCCTTGTATATTCCGATGATGGGCTTCCTCAAATGCCCGAGGTCTTCATGAGCAAGCAAGTTAGATGCACACCCACTTAGTTTCAGTTGGAGCTTTCATACACTTATAGCTCTAGTGCATCCGTTGCATGGCAATCCCTACTCACTCACATTGATATCTATTGATGGGCATCTCCATATCCCGTTGATACGCCTAGTTGATGTGAGACTATCTTCTCCTTTTTGTCTTCTCCACCATCATATTCTATTCCACCTATAGTGCTATCTCCATGGCTCACACTCATGTATTGCGTGAAAGTTGAAAAGGTTTGAGAACGTCAAAAGTATGAAACAATTGCTTGGCTTGTCATCAGGGTTGTGCATGATGTGAATATTTTGTGTGGTGAAGATGGAGCATAGCCAGACTATATGATTTTGTAGGGATAACTTTCTTTGGCCATGTTATTTTGAAAAGACATGATTGCTTTATTAGTAGGCTTGAAGTATTATTGTTTTTATGTCAAATGATAGACTATTGCTTTGAATCACTCGTGTCTTAATATTCATGCCATGACTAGATATGTGATCAAGATTATGCTAGGTAGCATGCCACATCAAAAATTATCCTTTTTATCATTTACCTACTCGAGGACGACCAGGAATTAAGCTTGGGGATGCTGATACGTCTCCGTCGTATCTATAATTTTTGATTGTTCCATGCCAATATTCTACAACTTTCATATACTTTTGGCAACTTTTTATACTATTTTTGGGACTAACATATTGATCCAGTGCCCAGTGTCAGTTCCTATTTGTTGCATGTTTTTTGTTTCGCAGAATATCCATATCAAACGGAGTCCAAACAGAATAAAAACTTATGGAGATTTTTTTGGAATATATATGATTTTTGGGAAGAAAAATCCATGTGAGACGATGCTCGAGGGGCCCACGAGGCAGGGGGCGCGCCCCAGGGGGGCAGGCGCGCCCCTGACCCTCGTGGGCCACCCGTAAGGCGGTTGATTCCCTTCTTTCGCCGCAAGAAGCTAATATCCGTATAGAGATCATGTCAAAATTTCAGCCCAATCGGAGTTACGGATATCCGGGAATATAAGAAACGGTGAAAGGGAAGAATCTGGGAACACAGAAACAGAGAGAGACAGAGAGACAGATCCAATCTCGGAGGGGCTCTCGCCCCTCCCGTGCCATGGAGGCCATGGACCAGAGGGGAAACCCTTCTCCCATCTAGGGAGGAGGTCAAGGAAGAAGAAGAAGGAGGGGGGGGCTCTCTCCCCCTCGCTTCTGGTGGCACCGGAGTGCCACCGGGGGCCATCATCATCACCGCGATATACACCAACACCTCCGCCATCTTCACCAACATCTCCATCACCTTCCCCCTTCTATCTACAGCGGTCCACTCTCCCGCAACTGTAGCGACCAGACCTCAAACAGTCTGATCTCTGTGCTCCGGTGTCATCCCTGGATCAGTAATGCTGACACCACCGAGTACTCGGAGGATTTATAACAGAGTAGCAATCGCACACTTATTACATCGAGGGTCTTCATAGAGAATTTATTAATATGGCTTAAGGACATCTAATAACGATAACAACGGAAGGCTTGGAAGATAAGTGAGTCCATCAACTCCAACGGCATCACTGAGTATAGAACCACGACCTAAAAACTCCTTAATCGTCGTCTGAAAAGTCTACAACATTAACGTTGCAGCCCAAAACGGGTCAGCACATGGAATATGCTGGCAAGGTAACACATAGAGAGTAATGGAATGAAACACTATACTATATGCATATTTGGCTGGTGGAAAGCTCTATGGTTACAGTTTTGCGTAAAGCCAATTTTTCCCTATTGCAAAGGAATAAATTTATTTAACTATCATGGTGGTTGTTAAACATTGAGAATGGTTGACAGCATTCTCAATCCCAATTAAGCATCATCATTAAACAAAACCCAACAAAATTAATTTAGAGTAACATGTTGAGATTCACATGATAATCCAGGTACTAGATACTCAGGATGTCCATAACCGGGGACACGACTAATCATGATTAGTTTATTTCACTCTGCAGAGGTTTGCGCACTTTTCCCCACAAGACTCGATCGCCTCCGTTTGGTTTCTCGCACTACATGGTATTTGAGAAGACGGATGACCGACACACAGTCTTTCAGAAGCGCTAGCACCTTACGATGGATAGACCGTTACACCTACTTTCCCCTACATCTGCTAGTCTACCCTGTAAGAGTTCGCACGACTTATTCAACTATGCCAGAGCCCATAATGGCTTGTGGCTGCACATGGAAGTTTCTAGTATGAATAATCCTATGATCCCTTTGAGCCTGGGTGGCGGTCCATAAAAAATAGGCAATCCTGGTCTACCCAGGTGCCTAGACAGGCAATCTTGGAATAACCGGGTACCTCAATCCACCCAGATGTGTGTTTAAGTTGCCACATTAGATAAACCATTATACCTGCGCGGAAATCAAGGCGGAGGTGGACCTCGGGCGGCGGGTCGGTGGCGGCGGCGTCCGGCGGCGGCGGCATGCGGCGGCAGCGGCGTCCGGCGGCTTGGGGCGGCTGGGGCTGGCTAGGGTTTCGGCTGGGCCTCCCCCCGGCTATATAAAGCCTAGCGGGCCGGGAGTCCGGGTCGGACACGGCCCCTAGGTCGGTTCGTTTTTTTAATATTACGCGTAGAAGAAAAATAAAAAGAAATACTAAACGAACTCCAAAAATCCCGAAATAAATTTTCCCGGGCTTCTAAAATCAAGCCGCACAAGGTGAACATTTATTTGGGGCCTAAATGCTATTTTGAAAAACGCACATTTTTCCTAAATTCAAATAAAATAATGAAAAACTCCGAAATAAAATCTTATTTGATTCTATTATTAAATCCTCAATATTTCTTTATTTTGGGAAAGTCATTTTATTCCCTCTCTCATATTTTTGTAATAGAAATAATTTATGATAAAATAAATAAAATCAAATGATCCTATTCTCAAAATTTGAGAAAACTCAAATATGAAAATAAAGAATTTCCCAACTCTCTCCGCGGGTCCTTGAGTTGCGTAGATATTTCTAGAATCAACCAAAATGCAAAATAAAATATGATATGCATAGATGATCTAATGTATAACATTCCAAATTGAAAATTTGGGATGTTACAAACCTACCCCCCTTAAGATGAATCTCGCCCTCGAGATTCGGGTTGGCTAGAAAATAGGTGAGGGTGGTCCTTGAGCAAATCTTCCTCTCGCTCCCAGGTGGCTTCATCCTCCGTGTGGTTGCTCCACTGAACTTTGCAAAACTTGATAACCTTGCTGCGGGTAACTCGGCTGGCAAACTCGAGGATCTTAATTGGTTTCTCCTCGTAGGTTAAATCGTTATCCAACTGAATTGTTTCCAATGCCACTATGTCTCTCAAGGGTATGTCAGCCATCTCAGCGTGACACTTCTTCAACTGGGAAACGTGGAACACATCATGAACTCCTGACAATCCTTCGGACAATTCCAACTTGTAGGCCACTTCTCCCATACGCTCCAAAACTCGATATGGTCCTACAAATCGTGGCGCTAACTTTCCCTTAACTCCAAAACGCTTTGTTCCCCGAAGTGGTGATACTCGAAGATAAGCTCTATCTCCGACTTCATAAACTGTCTCCTTGCGTTTAGAATCTGCATAACTCTTCTGCCTGGACTGGGCTATCTTGAGCCTATCGCGAATCAGTTTCACCTTCTGTTCAGACTCCTTAATCAAGTCAGGTCCAAACAACTGACGGTCTCCAACTTCGTCCCATGACAACGGTGTCCTGCACCTCCTTCCATACAAGGCTTCAAAAGGGGCCATCTTTAAACTGGTTTGGTAACCGTTGTTGTAAGAGAACTCTGCATATGGCAAATTATCATCCCAACTAGATCTGTAATCTAGAGCACAAGTTCTCAGCATATCCTCCAAAATATGATTGACTCTCTCGGTCTGTCCATCTGTCTGTGGATGAAAAGCTGTACTAAATTCTAGCCTGGTACCCAAAATTTCATGCAACTGCTTCCAGAACTTTGAGGTAAACTGGGTTCCTCTATCTGATACGATACTCCTCGGAACTCCATGCAGACATACGATCCTGGTCATGTATATCTTTGCCAACTTAGCACTGGTGTAAGTGGTCTTTACCGGGATGAAATGAGCTACCTTTGTCAATCGATCGACTACCACGCAAATTGAGTCATAGCCTGAACGAGTCCTGGGTAATCCCGTGATAAAATCCATGCCTAACTTATCCCACTTCCATTCGGGTATCGGCAATGGTTGTAGCAATCCTGCTGGCTTCTGATGCTCTGCCTTTACTCTCTGACATACATCACAAACTGCTACATACTCCGCAATATCCTTCTTCATTCCGGTCCACCAGAAAATATCTTTCAAATCCAAATACATCTTGGTATTTCCTGGATGAATCGAATATGGTGAATCGTGTGCCTCTTGCAGAATCAACTTCCTGATCTCCGGGTCATTGGGCACATAAACACGGTCTTCAAACTATAGGGTGTCGTGCTCATCCTCACGAAATCCTTTAGCCTTTCGTTTGCTAAGTTTCTCCTTAATAGAAGCAATCTCCTTATCAGTCTTCTGAGCTTCTCTGATTCTATCCATCAAAGTTGACTGAATCTCCAATGCTGCTACATAGTCTCTCGGAACTATTTCCAAACATAGTTCACGAAGATTTTCGGCTAACTCCCTTGGTATTTTTCCCGTCATTAATGTATTGACATGGCTCTTACGGCTTAATGCGTCAGCTACTACATTAGCCTTTTCGGGATGGTAATGCAATCTCATATCATAATCCTTGATGAGCTCCAACCATCTCCTTTGTCTGAGGTTTAACTCCTTCTGTGTGAAAATGTATTTCAAACTCTTATGATCCGTGTACACCTCACAATGGTTTCCAATGAGGAAATGTCTCCATGTTTTCAATGCATGCACTATTGCTGCTAACTCCAAATCATGCGTAGCATAATTCAACTCATGGGGCTTCAGTTGTCTTGAGGCATATGAAACAACTCTCCCTTCCTGCATAAGCACTGCTCCAAGTCCTCGACATGAAGCGTCGCAATACACCTCATAGTCCTTGCTCTGATCTGGCAAAATCAACACTGGTGATGTAACCAAGCATTTCTTCAACTCCTGGAAACTAGCCTCACATTCCTCAGTCCATTTGAACTTGGTATCCTTCTTTAATAACTCCGTCATAGGCTTTGCAATCTTTGAGAAATTCTTAATGAATCTCCGGTAGTATCCCGCGAGTCCAAGAAAACTCCGGATCTCTCCAACCATGGTTGGTGCTTCCCACTTGGTCACGGTATCAACTTTTGTGGGATCAACTAATATTCCTTCTCCGGATATAACGTCCTACTTCCTTCAGCCAAAACTCACATTTACTGAACTTGGCATACAACTGATGTTCTCTGAGCTTTTCAAGTACTAATCGCAAATGTTCCTTATGCTCTTCTTCATTCTTCGAGTAAACCAGGATATCATCAATGAACACCACGACGAACTTATGCAAGAACTCCATAAACACTTTGTTCATCATGTTCATAAAATAGGCAGGTGCGTTAGTCAGACCAAATGACATAACGGTATACTCGTACAGCCCATACCTGGTGGTAAAAGCTGTCTTAGGAATATCCTGTTCTCGAATCTTCAACTGGTGGTATCCTGATCGCAGATCGATCTTGGAAAATACCTTAGCTCCTTGCAATCGATCAAACAGATCATTAATCATTGGTAGTGGGTAATTGTTCTTGATCGTTACTTCATCCAATCCTCGATAATCAACAACCATCCTTAACGATCCATCCTTCTTCTCTACTAGAAGTACTAGCGATCCCCAAGGCGAAGAACTTGGGCGAATATATCCTTTATCCAATAACTCCTTAATCTGCTTCTTAATTTCCACCAAATCCTTTGCTGGCATCCTATATGGTCTCTTCGATATTGGCCCGGTGCCTGGCAATAGTTCAATCAAAAACTCAATATCTCTATCCGGTGGCATGCCTGGCAACTCTTCTGGAAATACTTCAGGGAAATCCCTTACCACTGGTACTTCCTCCTGCACTACTCCTATTAAACAATTTACTAGAGTCCTCTTGGGCACATGCCGGGATACATACTTGATCCTTCTCCCTTCTGGGGTGGTAAGAAAAATTGTCTTATTGGCGCAATCGATGTTTCCTCCATACATCGACAGCCAATCCATACCCAGAATTACATCCAATCCTTGTGATTCCAAAATGATCAAACCCGAGGGAAACGCATGCCTACCTATACTCAATGGCACTTGAAAACATCCTTGACTGGCCATATACTCCGCTCCTGGTGAGCTTACTAGCATAGGTGTTCTAAGAACCTTAGTGGGCAGGTTATACTTATCCACAAATCCCCTTGATATGTATGAATGCGATGCACCAGTATCAAAAAGAACGAGTGCAGTAAATGACTTAACCAAAAACTTACCGATTACGGCATCCGGCTGCTCTTCAACCTCCTCCACGTTAACGTGGTTCACATGTCCCCTGTTGAAAGGGTTCGGCTTCTTCCCAGAACTTCCATTGCCATTTTGTCCTTCAGGACATTCATTGGCATAATGTCCGGTCTTCTGACACTTAAAGCAAGTGACTTGGCTCAGGTCCTTCTTGGCTGCGGTTGATGGGTTGGTGCGATTCTGGCCGTTGCTTCCTCCATTGCCATTACCATTCTTGGTGCCATTATGATTGTGCGAGCTACCTCCTCCATGGGTATGCTGAAAATGTCCTCCCGATCTAGGGGTAAACGTGGCTTCTGCTGAGGTCCTGAATTGTAGTTCCCTTCTCCATACTTCCTCTTGCGGTTCTCAATTTGCTGCTGCTTGCCTTCAATCATAAGAGCACGGTCTACCAACTCCTGGTAGTTGTTGAAGGTTGCTACCATCAACTGCATGCTCAACTCATCATCCAGTCCTTCCAGAAACTTCTCCTGCTTAGCTGCATCCGTAGCAACGTCATCTGGGGCATAACGTGCTAACTTACTAAAGTCCTCCACATACTGGCCAACTGTCCGTCCTCCTTGGCGCAAGTTGCGAAACTCATGCTTCTTCATGGCCATAGCTCCTGCTGAAACATGGGCAGTACGAAAGGCCTGCTGAAATAGGTCCCATGTGACAGTGTCGACAGGAAAAGTGGCTGTGAAATTCTCCCACCATGATGCTGCGGGTCCTTCAAGCTGATGTGCGGCAAACTTCACCTTCTCCGCATCTGTGCATCCTGCTATGGTCAACTCTCTAGCTGTCTTGCGGAGCCAATCATCTGCTACTATCGGCTCGGTGCTACTGGAAAACACCAGCGGATTCAGCCTAAGAAATCGGGCTAAGTGATCAACAGGTGGTGGTGGTGGTGGGTTGTTGTTGTTGTTCCCCTGGATCTAATTCTGGACTAGCAACTGCATCAATGTGTTCTGCTGCTGGATCAACTGGGTGAGCTCCGGTGGAAAGGTAAATCCGGGGTTACGTCTCAGAGGCATCTGAGGGTTTAGAAAAGATGAGATGTAAGAATAGAGGGGGTTTAAAGAGAAAACACTACCCATATGCACATGAGGCAAAAGCAAACAATTCACTTCATTCAATCAAACAAGGGCATACAATCGATCTATCTATCGCAAAAGTGCTCGGACTACTATATTTACATGGTGGACTACTACTACTGATGAGGTGGTCTACTAGAAATATTCTTCGGTTGCAGACACCATGATATCTGCTCCAGCTTCATCAACGTAGTCATCATCGCTTTCGTCTAGGTCCGAGTCTATGTCGTCGATGATGATGTAGTCTTCCGGGCTAATCTCCTTGGGTTCTTCGTCTTCATCTACTGGTGTAGGGCCTCCCATAAATATTCCGATCTTCTTGATGAGATCGTCATTCTTCTCCACCAATACTTCAATTTCTTCTTCATAATCTTCACGTGTAGCCTTGAGTTCTTCCTCCAGTTCCTTGATTCTAGTCCTTGCCTTCTTCAGATCTATCATGTCGGCGCACATCTGATTCTCCTGTCGTCGAATGTGCTGGTTTAATTCCTGGATAAAAGCTGCAATGGATCTATCCCTTCTGGTGCTAATCATCTCCCAGTGCTCATCTCGGCGCCCACAAATCTGGTAGATAGTATCCTTGAGATCATTGCGGTAGACTTCTCCAATGCGTCCCATGGCGATGTGAGCTGCCATGCTCTTTCCTAGACTCCAAGTTGGTGCATCGAAAGAAAACTCTATGGGCTCAGTGACTGGCATGAACATCATTCCTGGAACTTGAAGTTGAATCATCCAACGCTCTTCTTCAGGTAAAGTGGCGTTGTAGGTTCCGGTGAAGCTTGGCACTCCTATGTTCAGGTATCTAGTGACTTCCTTCAAGTGACGTCCAAATGGTGTATCTTCATCCGGTTGCGTGAACTTGTTCTTTGCATCCGCCATCCTAAAGACTAGAAAAGATAAGAGGTCAGATGAGAAGAGAGTGGATAGTGATCTAGGTCTTTTAGCTTAGTGGTCGTGTCCTACAGTCAGCGTGTGCTCTGATACCATCTCTGTAGCGACCAGACCTCAAACAGTCTGATCTCTGTGCTCTGGTGTCATCCCTGGATCAGTAATGCTGACACTACACAGTACTCGGAGGATTTATAAAAGAGCAGCAATCACACACTTATTACATCGGGGTCTTCATAGAGAATTTATTACAATAAATATGGCTTAAGGCCATCTAATAACGATAACAGCGGAAGGCTTGGAAGATAAGTGAGTCCATCAACTCCAACGGCATCACTGAGTATAGAACCCGACCTAAAAACTCCTTAATCGTCGTCTGAAAAGTCTGCAACATTAACGTTGCAGCCCGAAACGGGTCAGCACATGGAATATGCTGGCAAGGTAACACATAGAGAGTAATGGAATGAAACACTATACTATATGCATATTTGGCTGGTGGAAAGCTCTATGGTTACAGTTTTGCGTAAAGCCAATTTTTCCCTACTGCAAAGGAATAAATTTATTTAACTATCATGGTGGTTGTTAAACATTGAGAATGGTTGACAGCATTCTCAATCCCAATTAAGCATCATCATTAAACAAAACCGAACAAAATTAATTTAGAGTAACATGTTGAGATTCACATGATAATCCAGGTACTAGATACTCAGGATGTCCATAACCCGGGACACGGCTAATCATGATTAGTTTATTTCACTCTGCAGAGGTTTGCGCACTTTTCCCCACAAGACTCGATCGCCTCCGTTTGGTTTCTCGCACTACATGGTGTTTGAGAAGACGGATGACCGAGACACAGTCTTTCAGAAGCGCTAGCACCTTACGATGGATAGACCGTTACACCTACTTTCCCCTACATCTGCTAGTCTACCCTGTAAGAGTTCACACGACTTATTCAACTATGCCAGAGCCCATAATGGCTTGTGGCTGCACATGGAAGTTTCTAGTAGGAATAATCCCATGATCCCTTTGAGCCTGGGTGGCGGTCCATAAAAAACAGGCAATCCTGGTCTACCCAGGTGCCTAGACAGGCAATCCTGGAATAACCAAGTACCTCAATCCACCCAGATGTGTGTTTAATTTGCTACCTTAGATAAACCATTATACCTGCGCGGAAATCGAGGCGGCGACGACGGCGTCCGGTGGCTTGGGGCGGCTGGGGCTGGCTAGGGTTTCGGCTGGGCCTCTCCCCGGCTATATAAAGCCTAGCGGGCCGGGAGTCCGGGTCGGACACGGACCCTAGGTCGGTTCGTTTTTTTAATATTACGCGTAGAATAAAAATAAAAAGAAATACTAAACGGACTCCAAAAATCCCGAAATAAATTTTCCCGGGCTTCTAAAATCAAGCCGCACAAGGTGAACATTTATTTGGGGCCTAAATGCTATTTTGAAAAACGCACATTTTTTCTAAATTCAAATAAAATAACGAAAAACTCCGAAATAAAATCTTATTTGATTTTATTATTAAATCCTCAATATTTCTTTATTTTGGGAAAGTCATTTTATTCCCTCTCTCATATTTTTGTAATAGAAATAATTGATGATAAAATAAATAAAATCAAATGATCCTATTCTCAAAATTTGAGAAAACTCAAATATGAAAATAAAGAATTTCCCAACTCTCTCCGTGGGTCCTTGAGTTGCGTAGAAATTTCTAGGATCAACCAAAATGCAAAATAAAATATGATATGCATAGATGATCTAATGTATAACATTCCAAATTGAAAAGTTGGGATGTTACAAACCTACCCCCTTAAGATGAATCTCGCCCTCGAGATTCGGGTTGGCTAGAAAATAGGTGAGGGTGGTCCTTGAGCAAATCTTCCTCTCGCTCCCAGGTGGCTTCATCCTCCGTGTGGTTTCTCCACTGAACTTTGCAAAACTTGATAACCTTGTTGCGGGTAACTCGGCTGGCAAACTCGAGGATCTTAATTGGTTTCTCCTCGTAGGTCAAATCGTTATCCAACTGAATTGTTTCCAATGCCACTGTGTCTCTCAAGGGTATGTCAGCCATCTCAGCGTGACACTTCTTCAACTGGGAAACATGGAACACATCATGAAGTCCTGACAATCCTTCGGGCAATTCCAACTTGTAGGCCATTTCTCCCATATGCTCCAAAACTCGATATGGTCCTACAAATCGTTGCGCTAACTTTCCCTTAACTCCAAAACGCTTTGTTCCCCGAAGTGGTGATACTCGAAGATAAGCTCTATCTCCGACTTCATAAACTGTCTCCTTGCATTTAGAATCTGCATAACTCTTCTGCCTGGACTGGGCTATCTTGAGCCTATCGCGAATCAATTTCACCTTCTGTTCAGACTCCTTAATCAAGTCAGGTCCAAACAACTGGCGGTCTCCAACTTCGTCCCATGACAACGGTGTCATGCACCTCCTTCCGTACAAGGCTTCGAAAGGGGCCATCTTTAAACTGGTTTGGTAACTGTTGTTGTAAGAGAACTCTGCATATGGCAAATTATCGTCCCAACTAGATCCGTAATCTAGCGCACAAGCTCTCAGCATATCCTCCAAAATCTGATTGACTCTCTCGGTCTGTCCATCTGTCTGTGGATGAAAAGCTATACTAAATTCTAGCCTGGTACCCAAAATTTCATGCAACTGCTTCCAGAACTTTGAGGTAAACTGGGTTCCTCTATCTGATACGATACTCCTCGGAACTCCATGCAGACATACGATCCTGGTCATGTATATCTTTGCCAACTTAGCACTGGTGTAAGTGGTCTTTACCGGGATGAAATGAGCTACCTTCGTCAATCGATCGACTACCACCCAAATTGAGTCATAGCCTAAACGAGTCCTGGGTAATCCCGTGATAAAATCCATGCCTAACTTATCCCACTTTCATTTGGTTATCGGCAATGGTTGTAGCAATCCTGCTGGCTTCTGATGCTCTGCCTTTACTCTCTGACATACATCACAAACTGCTACATACTCCGCAATATCCTTCTTCATTCCGGTCCACCAGAAAATATCTTTCAAATCCAAATACATCTTGGTATTTCCTGGATGAATTGAATATGGTGAATCGTGTGCCTCTTGCAGAATCAACTTCCTGATCTCCGGGTCATTGGGCACATAAACACGGTCTTCAAACCATAGGGTGTCGTGCTCATCCTCATGAAATCCTTTAGCCTTTGCTTTGCTAAGTTTCTCCTTAATAGAAGCAATCTCCTTGTCAGTCTTCTGAGCTTCTCTGATTCTATCCATCAAAGTTGACTGAATCTCCAATGCTGCTACATAGTCTCTCGGAACTATTTCCAAACATAGTTCATGAAGATTTTCGGCTAACTCCCTTGGTATTTTTCCCATCATTAATGTATTGACATGGCTCTTACGGCTTAATGCGTCAGCTACTACATTAGCCTTTTCGGGATGGTAATGCAATCTCATATCATAATCCTTGATGAGCTCCAACCATCTCCTTTGTCTGAGGTTTAACTCCTTCTGTGTGAAAATGTATTTCAAACTCTTATGATCCGTGTACACCTCACAATGGTTTCCAATGAGGAAATGTCTCCATGTTTTCAATGCATGCACTACGGCTGCTAACTCCAAATCATGCGTAGCATAATTCAACTCATGGGGCTTCAGTTGTCTTGAGGCATATGAAACAACTCTCCCTTCCTGCATAAGCACTGCTCCAAGTCCTCGACATGAAGCGTCGCAATACACCTCATAGTCCTTGGTCTGATTTGGCAAAATCAACACTGGTGATGTAACCAAGCGTTTCTTCAACTCCTGGAAACTAGCCTCACATTCCTCAGTCCATTTGAACTTGGTATCCTTCTTTAATAACTCCGTCATAGGCTTTGAAATCTTTGAGAAATTCTCAATGAATCTCCGGTAGTATCCCGCGAGTCCAAGAAAACTCCGGATCTCTCCAACCATGGTTGGTGCTTCCCACTTGGTCACGGTATCAACTTTTGTGGGATCAACTGATATTCCTTCTCCGGATATAACGTCCTACTTCCTTCAGCCAAAACTCACATTTACTGAACTTGGCATACAACTGATGTTCTCTGAGCTTTTCAAGTACTAATCGCAAATGTTCCTTATGCTCTTCTTCATTCTTCGAGTAAACCAGGATATCATCAATGAACACCACGACGAACTTATCCATGAACTCCATAAACACTTTGTTCATCATGTTCATAAAATAGGCAGGTGCGTTAGTCAGACCAAATGACATAACGGTATACTCGTACAACCCATACCTGGTGGTAAAAGCTGTCTTAGGAATATCCTGTTCTCGAATCTTCAACTCGTGGTATCCTGATCGCAGATCGATCTTGGAAAATACCTTAGCTCCTTACAATCGATCAAACAGATCATTAATCATTGGTAGTGGTACTTGTTCTTGATGGTTACTTCATTCAATCCTCGATAATCAACAACCATCCTTAACGATCCATCCTTCTTCTCTACTAGAAGTACTAGCGATCCCCAAGGCGAAGAACTTGGGCGAATATATCCTTTATGCAATAACTCCTTAATCTGCTTCTTAATTTCCACCAAATCCTTTGCTGGCATCCTATATGGTCTCTTCGATATTGGCCCGGTGCCTGGCAATAGTTCAATCAAATACTCAATATCTCTATCCGATGGCATGCCTGGCAACTCTTCTGGAAATACTTCAGGGAAATCCCTTACCCAGAGTTACATCCAATCCTTGTGATTCCAAAATGATCAAATCCGAGGGAACACATGCCTACCTATACTCAATCGCACTTGAAAACATCCTTGACTAGCCATATACTCCGCTCCTGGTGAGCTTACTAGCATAGGTGTTCTAAGAACCTTAGTGGGCAGGTTATACTTATCCACAAATCCCCTTGATATGTATGAATGCGATGCACCAGTATCAATAAGAACGAGTGCAGTAAATGACTTAACCAAAAACTTATCGATTACGGCATCCGGCTGCTCTTCAACCTCCTCCACGTTAACGTGGTTCACATGTCCCCTGTTGAAAGGGTTCGGCTTCTTCCCAGAACTTCCATTGCTATTTTGGCCTTCAGGACATTCATTGGCATAATGTCCGGTCTTCTGACACTTAAAGCAAGTGACTTGGCTCAGGTCCTTCTTGGCTGGGGTTTGGTGCGATTCTGGCTGTTGCTCCTCCATTGGCCATTACCATTCTTGGTGCCATTGTGATTGTGCGAGCTACCTTCCTCCAATGGGTTATGCTGAAAATGTTCCTCCGATCTAGGGGTAAAATGTTGGCTTCTAACTGAGGTCCTGAATTGTACTTCCCTTCTCCATTACTTCCTCTGCGGTTTCTCAATTTGCTGCTTGCTGCCTTCAATCATAAGAGCACGGTCTACCAACTCCTGGTATTTGTTGAAGGTTGCCACCATCAACTGCATGCTCAACTCATCCTTCAGTCCTTCCAGAAACTTCTCCTGCTTGGCTGCATCCGTAGCAACGTCATCTGGGCATAACGTGCTAACTTACTAAAGTCCTCCACATACTGGCCTACTGTCCGTCCTCCTTGGCGCAAGTTGCGAAACTCACGCTTCTTCATGGCCATAGCTCCTACTGAAACATGGGCAATACAAAAGGCCTGCTGAAACTGGTCCCATGTGACAGTGTCGACAGGGAAAGTGGCTGTGAAATTCTCCCACCATGATGCTGCAGGTCCTTCAAGCCGTTGTGCGGCAAACTTCACCTTCTCCGCATTCGTGCATCCTGCTGTGGTCAACTCTCTAGCTGTCTTGCGGAGCCAATCATCTGCTACTATCGGCTCGGTGCTACTGGAAAACACCGGCGGATTCAGCCTAAGAAATCGGGCTAAGTGATGCAACAGGTGGTGGTGGTGGTGGGTTGTTGTTGTTGTTCCCCTGATTCTGATTCTGGACTAGCAACTGCATCAATGTGTTCTGCTGCTGGATCAACTGGGTGAGCTCCGGTGGAAAGGTAAATCCGGGGTCACGTCTCGGAGGCATCTGAGGGTTTAGAAAAGATGAGATGTAAGAATAGAGGGGGTCTAAAGAGAAAACACTACCCATATGCACATGAGGCAAAAGCAAACAATTCACTTCATTCAATCAAACAAGGGCATACAATCGATCTATCTATCGCAAAAGTGCTCGGACTACTATATTTACATGGTGGACTACTACTACTGATGAGGTGGTCTACTAGAAATATTCTTCGGTTGCAGACTCCATGCTGCTCCAGCTTCATCAACGTAGTCATCATCGCTTTCGTCTAGGTCCGAGTCTGTGTCGTCGATGATGATGTAGTCTTCCGGGCTAATCTCCTTGGGTTCTTCGTTTTCATCTACTGGTGTAGGGCCTCCCATAAATATTCCGATCTTCTTGATGAGATCGTCATTCTTCTCCACCAATACTTCAATTTCTTCTTCATAATCTTCACGTGTAGCCTTGAGTTCTTCCTCCAGTTCCTTGATTCTAGTCCTTGCCTTCTTCAGATCTATCATGTCGGCGCACATCTGATTCTCCTGTCGTCGAATGTGCTGGTTTAATTCCTAGATAAAAGCTGCAATGGATCTATCCCTTCTGGTGCTAATCATCTCCCAGTGCTCATCTCGGCGCCCACAAATCTGGTAGATAGTATCCTTGAGATCATTGCGGTAGACTTCTCCAATGCGTCCCATGGCGATGTGAGCTGCCATGCTCTTTCCTAGACTCCAAGTTGGTGCATCGAAAGAAAACTCTATGGGCTCAGTGACTGGCATGAACGTCCTTCCTGGAACTTAAAGTTGAATCATCCAATGCTCTTCTTCAGGTAAAGTGGCATTGTAGGTTCCGGTGAAGCTTGGTACTCCTATGTTCAGGTATCTAGTGACTTCCTTCAAGTGACGTCCAAAGGGTGTATCTTCATCCGGTTGCGTGAACTTGTTCTTTGCATCCGCCATCCTAAAGAGTAAAAAAGATGAGAGGTCAGATGAGAAGAGAGTGGATAGTGATCTAGGTCTTTTAGCTTAGTGGTCGTGTCCTACAGTCAGCGTGTGCTCCGATACCATCTCTGTAGCGACCACACCTCAAACAGTCTGATATCTGTGCTCCGGTGTCATCCCTGGATCAGTAATGCTGACACCACACAGTACTCGAAGGATTTATAACAGAGTAGCAATCGCACACTTATTATATCGAGGGTCTTCATAGAGAATTTATTACAATAAATATGGCTCAAGGCCATCTAATAACGATAACAGCAGAAGGCTTGGAAGATAAGTGAGTCCATCAACTCCAACGGCATCACTGAGTACAGAACCACGACCTAAAAACTCCTTAATCATTGTCTGAAAAGTCTGCAACATTAACGTTGCAGCCCGAAACGGGTCAGCACATGGAATATGCTGGAAAGGTAACACATAGAGAGTAATGGAATGAAACACTATACTATATGCATATTTGGCTGGTGGAAAGCTCTATGGTTACAGTTTTGCGTAAAGCCAAATTTTCCCTACTGCAAAGGAATAAATTTATTTAACTATCATGGTGGTTGTTAAACATTGAGAATGGTTGATAGCATTCTCAATCGCAGTTAAGCATCATCATTAAACAAAACCCAACAAAATTAATTTAGAGTAACGTGTTGAAATTCACATGATAATCCAGGTACTAGATACTCAGGATGTCCATAACCGGGACACGGCTAATCATTATTAGTTTATTTCACTCTGCAGAGGTTTGCACACTTTTCCCCATAAGACTCGATCGCCTCCGTTTGGTTTCTCGCACTACATGGTGTTTGAGAAGACGGATGACCGAGACATAGTCTTTCAGAAGCGCTAGCACCTTACGATGGATAGATCGTTACACCTACTTTCCCCTACATCTGCTAGTCTACCCTGTAAGAGTTCGCACGACTTATTCAACTATGCCAGAGCCCATAATGGCTTGTGGCTGCACACGGAAGTTTCTAGTATGAATAATCCCATGATCCCTTTGAGCCTGGGTGGCGGTCCATAAAAAAACAGGCAATCCTGGTCTACCCAGGTGCCTAGACAGGCAATCCTGGAATAACCAGGTACCTCAATCCACCTAGATGTGTGTTTAAGTTGCCACCTTAGATAAACCATTAATTAACAAACTCGCATCTGTCATGAATATCACTCACCCAATCCACGTCTACTAGCATAGCATAGCATAATGGCAAACGTAGAAGTAACTCCCAAAGGTTTGACAATAAAACAGGTAATAGGTACTACCTCAACTACTTCCCATCCCACAATTTAATTAGATCCTAATCATGCAATGTGAGAGGATTGATCTAATGCAATAAAATTGGGTAGTAGAAAAGGTATGATCAAAGTGTTACTTGCCTTGCTGATGATCCGGGAAACCTAGCGATTCGAAGTAACAAGCGGCGCACTCTGGGTATTCTATTGCAGATAAACAAACAAACATGCAATAAGTACTCATCTAATGCAAGGGTAAAACTCAAATAAGAGATCTAACTAGAAGGTTCAACTTAAGAACTCCGGTTGGCAAAAAGAATCAAATCGAACAAAGCAGCGAAAATCAAACGGCGAAAGAAAACAACTTCGTTCTACTAATCTGGATCTAAGGCAATTTTTTACAGTAGCAAAAACTTGTTTAAGTTGGTTAAATGGGTAGAGGGTTTTGAGACGAAACTCCAGGCGCTTGAATCGCCTGATTCTGATAAACGAGCGAAAAGTTATACTAAAACGAAAATCGGATCAGGAATCGCGATCAAAAAAATCACGGATTTAATCTGAGAAAAAGGAAAACGACGAACATTCGTTAGAACGAACGAACGGACGAACGCTCGCTATTTAAATAAATCGGAAAAACCGATCTATTTAAAAAAAACCGAAACTAAAAAAAACCGACGGAAAAACCGAACGGTTTTTCGAAAAAGACAGCATGGAAATCGAGGCGGTGGCGGTCCTCGGGCGGCGGGTCGTCGGCGGCGGCGGCGACAGCGGCGGCGGCGGCGTGCAGCGGCGGCGGCGTCCGCGGCTTGGGGCGGCTGGGGCTGGCTAGGGTTTCGGCTAGGCCTCCCCCCGGCTATATAAAGCCTAGCGGGCCGGGAGTCCGGGTCGGACACGGCCCCTAGGTCGGTTCGTTTTTTTAATATTACGCACAGAAGAAAAATAAAAAGAAATACTAAACGGACTCCAAAATCCCGAAATAAATTTTCCCGGGCTTCTAAAATCAAGCCGCACAAGGTGAACATTTATTTGGGGCCTAAATGCAATTTTGAAAAACGCACATTTTTCCTAAATTCAAATAAAATAACAAAAAACTTCAAAATAAAATCTTATTTGATTTTATTATTAAATCCTCAATATTTCTTTATTTTGGGAAAGTCATTTTATTCCCTCTCTCATATTTTTGTAATAGAAATAATTGATGATAAAATAAATAAAATCAAATGATCCTATTCTCAAAATTTGAGAAAACTCAAATATGAAAATAAAGAATTTCCCAACTCTCTCCGTGGGTCCTTGAGTTGCGTAGAAATTTCTAGGATCAACCAAAATGCAAAATAAAATATGATATGCATAGATGATCTAATGTATAACATTCCAAATTGAAAATTTGGGATGTTACAGCAACCCGCTGTATCCTCTACTTGAACATGGTGCTTTATGCTTCATATTATTATCCAATGATGTGTTGCCATCCTATGATGTCTGAGTAGATTTTTGTTATCCTATCGGTGGTTGATGAATTGCTATGATTGATTTAATTTTCTTGTGGTTATGTTGCTGTCCTTTGGTGCCCATCATATGATTGTGCGCGTGGATCACACCCTAGGGTTAGTTGTATGTTGATAGGACTATGTATTGGAGGGCAAGAGTGACAGAAGCTTCAACCTAGCATAGAAATTGATGCATACGAGATTGAAGGGGGACCAATATACCTTAATGCTATGGTTGTGTTTTACCTTAATGACCATTAGTAGTTGCGGATGCTTGCTAATAGTTCCAATCATAAGTGCATAGAATTCCAAGTCAGGGATGACATGCTAGCAGTGGCCTCTCCCACATAATACTTGCTATAGGTCTAGTAAAGTAGCCAATTGCTTAGGGGCAATTTCGCAACTCCTACCACTACTTTTCCACACTCGCTATATTTACTTTATTGTTTCTTTATCTAAACAACCCCTACTTTTTATTTACGTACTCTTTATTATCTTGCAAACCTATCCAATAACACCTACAAAGTACTTCTAGTTTCATACTTGTTCTAGGTAAAGCGAACGTCAAGCGTGCATAGAGTTGTATCGGTGGTTGATAGAACTTGAGGGAATATTTGTTCTACCTTTAGCTCCTCGTTGGGTTCAACACTCTTACTTATCGAAAACTGTTGCGATCCCCTATACTTGTGGGTTATCAAGAGCGGCTGCTGGTCCTCCGGCTCCATCAGTGGTGGTTGGGGCGCCGCCTGAAGGACAGCCACTGCGTCACTGAGATCCGTGACGCGACGCTTGAGATCTGGGCGCCAGCTGAGCAGATCGTCGATCTTCGTCACTATGGTCTGTTGCGCCTTGGTGAGACCATCGATGGCGGCCTTAATCTTGGTCTCGACGCGGGTGAGGAAGGCAGAGACGCTGGGATCCATGGCTTCACGAGCTTGGCGGAGACCGTTCGTCTCGATGAGATGCGCCAGGGCGGAGCAGGGAGGGTGGTGGTTGGTGTCTCTTATACCAGATGGTAGGATCAAGGTAGGGGAATCGATCTATTGTGCTCTCTGAAGTAGTAGCGATTACAATCGATTACAAGAGCGAAGCTCGAATGGAAGGACAAGATGAACTAGGGTTCGGAAAGAGGAAAGTGGTAGCCGCCGCCGGGTCGTTCCTGATCCACTGGATGGTGCTCCAGTCGTCGCTCCAGGGTTAAGTAGAGTGTGGCTTGGCCGTGGCCCATTCTGGGCCTGTGTACCTTGGATTGGGCCTCTTGGCGTGGCTGGGCCGCACCTCCTGGTGTGGCTTGCTGGCTTGTGGGTCCGCACTGTCAGGGTCGCTAACAGATAGTGCATAAACTCAGTGTACCATATACTCCAGCAAGTGTTCACAAAAAGATTGGTTGAGGCCGGACATATCATCAAATATTGTTTCTAAGAACACAATACATGTTTCTCGCAAAAAAAGAACACAATACATGTGTAAGAATGAACTCCACCGCCAAGGACTAGAACATGGCACTATCTATCAGACCTGTGTATGAACACTAAATGTTGCTCTACATAAATCTAAAGGTTATATTTTTGAGTGGAGAAAGTGAAACAATGAAAGCTATTAAATGACTAAATATGTGAAGGAGAACGTAATTGACAGCCATTGTCTATGACCAGCAACGTCAAGCCGTGTATTTCAATTGCCTTTTAAAAATAACAACACATAAAACACAAATGATCTGTATATCCATCGCTGGAGTGAATTCCCTTTGATCTCACATAATAGCTAAGCTCCCACATAAATCAGAGTCAGAAAAATAGTGTGCTTGTACTCAACAAATAATCATCTAAATGACATTATCAGGATCTACTAAAGAATGTGATGATGAAATTGCGTGTGTGCTGGCGTGGATGTATAACAGTTCACAGAAGCAATGCATTGGATACTCACATGGATGTAGGCATGCTTACATGTGCTAGCTACAGTAAATCCCTGCTTCTAATAAGGTGAGCGAGCATGGTGGTAGGGTGTGTGGCATGTTGAATGATCGATATACAACCAAATTATTGTGCAGCAAGTGAATGGGGCTGTAACCACCTCACTAGTGATTTGTATGTGCATAATGTTAGATGTGTATAGTCTCTTTTAGGTATATCCCCATTGTATAGGGGGTTTTTGCCCTTTACCACACATGTATATGTAATGACATTTGGCCCTCAGTAAAGATCATTTGTTTTTAATCCAACATGGTATCAGATGTTAGGTTCCCCTCTCTCCCGCACGCTGCAACTCCGTGCTGGCCCCTCTCCCGATCCGTCGCCTCCTGCCTGGCTAGCAGTCCCGGCGAGCAGCTCCGTCCAGCCCTCCCCATCGCAGATCTACTCCTACCCGGTCACGACCGCCTCTTCCCATCCGGCCGCTCCCACTCTACTCTAGCCCACCCGTTGCAAGGCTGGTCGGGAACCGGTGTCCCGCGGCCGGATCCGGCCGCCCCCGCCTTGCTGGACCCCACCGAGCTGCCGGAGCCCCGCCTCAAGCCGCCGCACCGCCCCTGCAGCCCGTGTCATTTCTCTGCTTCACGTGAGGGCAGAGGCGCTCGCTTGCCCGCCCCGTTGACCCATCGCCCTTCTGCGTGGCTCCCTCCTTTGCTGCGCCTCAGCCGCCCCCTTGCTCCTCCTCGCCTTGGATCGGGCCCGTGCTCGGCTGGTCCTCTTTGCTATTTTCTTGGGATTGAGATCTCCTCGACCTTTGATGGCTTCTACATATCCCAAGAAAAATATATTCAGGATCTTCTTGCTCGAGCTGCTCTCGGTGATGACCGCACTGTTGTGACTCCTATGGAGCTCAATGCTCAGCTTCGTGCCTCTGATGGTGACCCTCTTCCTAATCCCACTCGCTATCATCACCTCGTTGGCAGCCTTTGAAGGAAATATGCCCTAGAGGCAATAATAAAGTTATTATTTATTTCCTTATATCATGATAAATGTTTATTATTCATGCTAGAATTGTATTAACCGGAAACATGATACATGTGTGAATACATAGACAAACAGATTGTCACTAGTATGCCTCTACTTGACTAGCTCGTTGATCAAAGATGATTATGTTTCCTAACCATAGACATGAGTTGTCATTTGATAAATGGGATCACATCATTAGGAGAATGATGTGATTGATTTGACCCATTTCGTCAGCTTAGCACTTGATCGTTTTAGTTTACCGCTATTGCTTTCTTCATGACTTATACATGTTCCTATGACTATGAGATTATGTAACTCCCGATTACTGAAGGAACACTTTGTGTGCTACCAAACGTCACAACGTAACTGGGTGATTATAAAGGTGCTCTACAGGTGTCTCCGATGGTACTTGTTGAGTTGACATAGATCAAGATTAGGATTTGTCACTCCGATTGTCGGAGAGGTATCTCTGGGCCCACTCGGTAATACACATCACTATAAGCCTTGCAAGCATTGTAACTAATGAGTTAGTTGCGAGATGATGCATTACAGAACGAGTAAATAGACTTGCCCGTAATGAGAATGAACTAGGTATTGAGATACCGACGATTGAATCTCGGACAAGTAACATACCGATGACAAAGGGAACAACGTATGCTGTTATGCAGTTTGACCGATAAAGATCTTCATAGAATATGTGGGAGCCAATATGAACATCTAGGTTCCGCTATTGGTTATTGACCGGAAGCGTGTCTCGGTCATGTCTACATAGTTCTAGAACCCGTAGGGTCCGCACGCTTAAAGTTCGGTGACGATCGATATTATGAGTTTTTGTTTTTTGATGTACCGAAGGTAGTTCGAAGTCCCGGATATGATCACGGCATGACGAGGAGTCTCTAAATGGTTGAGACTTTAAGATCGATATATTGGACGACTATATTCGGACACCTGAAGTGTTCCGAGTGATTTCGGAGAAAACCGGAGTGCCGGAGGGTTACCGGAACCCCCCGGGAGAAATAATGGGCCTTAGTGGAGAGAGAGAGGGCTGGCCTAGGGAAGGCCGCGCGCCCCTCCCCCTCTGGTCCGAATTGGACTAGGAGAGGGGGGGGGGCGCCCCCCTTTCCTTCTCCCTCTCCCCCTTCCTTTCCCCCTCCTAGTAGGAGTAGGAAAGAGGTCCTACTCCTACTAGGAGGAGGACTCCTCCTCCTGGCGCGCCATAGAGGGCCGACCGACCTCCCCACTTTGCTCCTTTATATATGGGGGCAGGGGGGCACCTCTAGACACACAAGTTGATCATTGATCCCTTAGCCGTGTGCGGTGCCCCCTCCACCATAATCCACCTCGATCATATCGTAGCGGTGCTTAGGCGAAACCTTGCGTCGGTAGCAACATCATCACCGTCAACATGCCGTCGTGCTGATGGAACTCTCCCGTGAAGCTTTGCTGGATCGGAGTTCGTGGGACGTCATCGAGATGAACTTGTGCTGAACTCGGAGGTGCCGTGCGTTTGGTACTTGGATCGGTCGGATCGTGAAGACGTTCGACTACATCAACCGCGTTCGCATAACGCTTCCGCTTACGGTCTACGAGGGTACGTGGACGATACTCTTCCCTCTTGTTGCTATGCATCACCATGATCTTGCGTGTGCGTAGGATTTTTTTTGAAATTACTACGTTCCCCAACAGTGGCATTCGAGCCAGGTTTATGTGTAGATGTTATATGCACGAGTAGAACACAAGTGAGTTGTGGATGATACAAGTCATACTACTTACCAGCATGTCACACTTTGGTTCGGCGGTATTGTTGGATGAAGCGGCCCGAACTGACACATATCATCAATATTGTTTATAAGAACACAATACATGTTTCTCGCAAAAAAAGAACACAATACATGTGCAAGAATGAACTCCACCGCCAAGGACTGGAACGTGGCACTACCTATTAGACCTGTGTATGAACACTAAATGTTGCTCTACGTAAATCTAAAGGTTATATTTTGGAATGGAGAAAGTGAACCAATGAAAGCTATTAAATGACTAAATATGTGAAGGAGAACGTAATTGACAACCATTGTCTATGACCAGCAATGTCAAGCCACGAATTTCAATTGCCTTTTAAAACTAACAACACATAAAACACAAATGATCTGTATATCCATCGCTGGAGTGAATTCCCTTTGATCTCACATAATAGCTAAGCTCCCACATAAATCAGAGTCAGAAAAATAGTGTGCATGTACTCAACAAATAATCATCTAAATGACATTATCAGGATCTACTAAAGAATGTGATGATGAAATTGCGTGTGTGCTGGCGTGGATGTATAACAGTTCACAGAAGCAATGCATTGGATACTCACATGGATGTAGGCATGCTTACATGTGCTAGTTACAGTAAATCGCTGCTTCTAATAAGGTGAGCGAGCATGGTGGCAGGGTGTGTGGCATGTCGAATGATCGATATGCAACCAAATTATTGTGCAGCAAGTGAATGGGGCTGTAACCACCTCACTGGTGATTTGTATGTGCATAATGTTAGATGTGTATAGTCTCTTTTAGGTATGTCCCCATTGTATGGGGGTTTCTTGCCCTTTACCACACATGTATATGTAATGGCCTTTGGCCCTTAGTAAAGATCAGTTGTTTTTATCCAACATGGTATCAGATGTTAGGTTCCCCTCTCTCCCGCACGCTGCAACTCCGTGTTAGCCCCTCTCCCGATCCGTCGCCTCCTGCCTGGCTAGCAGTCCCGGCGAGCAGCTCCGTCCAGCCCTCCCCGTCGCGGATCTGCTCCTACCCGGTCACGGCCTCCTCTTCCCATCCTGCCGCTCCCGCTCTACTCTAGCCCACCCACTGCAAGGCTGGCCGGGAACTGGTGTCCCGCACCCGGATCTGGCCGTCCCCGCCTTGCTGGACCCCGCCGAGTTGCCGGAGCCCCGCCTCAAGCCGCCGCACCTCCCCTGCAGCCCGCGTTGTTGCTCTGCTTCGCATGAGGGCAGAGGCGCTTGCTTGCCCGCGCCGTTGACCCATCGCCCTTCTGCGTGGCTCCCTCCTTTGCTGCGCCTCGGCCGCCCCCTTGCTCCTCCTCGCCTTGGATCGGGCCCGTGCTCGGCTGGTCCTCTTTGCTATTTTCTTGGGATTGAGATCTCCTCGACCTCTGCTGGCTTCTACATCTCTCAAGAAAAACATATTCAGGATCTTCTTGCTCGAGCTAATCTCGGTGATGACCGCACTTGTAACGCCCCGTATGTAACTTGCCATATTTGTATTCCAACTCTTGCCATTTTCGGCACTAAGTTATGATATTCCCTCGTGGTTGGGTTTTGTCTTTGTTTTGCTTTTTGTCCATGTCATGCATCTCATATCATGTCATCATGTGCATCACATTTGCATACGTGTTCGTCTCATGCATAAGAGCATTTCCCCGTTGTCCGTTTTGCATTCCGGCACTCCTACGTCCTCCGGTGTCCCATTTTGCCTCTTTTCGTGTGCGGGTGTTAAACGTTCTCGGATTGGACCGAGACTTGCCAAGTGGCCTTGGTTCGCTACCGGTAGACCGCCTGTCAAGTTTTGTGTCATTTGGAGTTCGTTTGATACTCCAATGGTTAACCGAGGAACCGTAAAGGCCTCGTGTGTGTTGCAGCCCAACACCCCTCCAAAAGTGGCCCAAAACCCATCTAAACCCCCTTCATCCTATCGGTCGTTCGATCATGATCACATGGCCGAAAACCGCACCTCATTTGGACTCTCCTAGTTCCCTCTACCTATATAAACCCCCTCTCCCCCGATATTTCGGGCAAAAACCACCCCTAACCCTAGCAAATCCCCCATCTCCGCCGCCGGACACGTCCGGTTCCCACCGGACGAGTTGCCGCCGCCGCCCGCAGCCAGTGGCATGCTGCCACATGGTGCGCAACCGCTCCCGCCGCCGCGGCCCGCTGGGCCCAGGCGCGGCCCTCCCGGCCCGGGTCGCCGCCCGCCGCCGCCTGGCACCCACGCCTCCCGAGCTCCGCTCGTCCCCGCCGCTCTACTCCGCCGGAGCCGCCTTCGCCGCCCTGCACTGCGCCTCTCCATCGCCGGCGCCGGACGCTGCCGCGGGGTACCGCCGCCGCCGCCCGCTCCGTCCGCGGCCTCGTCCCGCCGCCTCCTCTGCTTCTCATCGCCGGCAGCGGATCCGGCCGCCGTCCTCTGCCTCCTCTCCGGCCACCGGCTCCCTCAACGCCGGCGCCTCCCCGAGCGAGCTCTAGTCACCTCCTCCAACTTCGGCGAAGTCTCCGGCCACCTCGGTTCGCGTGCCGTCCAGATCCAGATCTGGCTACAGTAAACCCTAGGTCGATTTTGCCTAAGTCCTTTTCCTGCATATTTTTTTAGCTATCTTCAGCATGCCATATCTCATCATCCGTAGCTCCGTTTTGCCCGTGTGATATATAAAATTGTTCGTATGGATGTGCTCTTCATTTTGTTCCATTGCACCATGCTTTTTTGAGTCCATCTTGATGCCTAAAATGTTGTTGCAAGAGTGCTATAAAATGTTAGTTTCCGTTTCTTAACAGATTATGGACATTTGTCATTTTTGCCATGTTTAATATGTGCCTCCTATGAACTTGAGCCCTACATGTGTTTCGGGCTATGCCATGCCATCTTTACAGGGGTGTATGCCATGTATTTTTGTGATTAATGTGGTAACTAGCACAAGCATGCAAAGTAGCTCTCGCGATGTTGCTGATTTCAGGGACTTAGAATTCTTCCAAGTCATTTCCCTGATGTTATTTTTATGCCATGCATTCATGTTGCTACAGAGTGACCCGTGCCTCTTTTGAGCATGTTCAGTAAGGATGATTTTGAGATATTGTTATGTTCTATCCATCCATGTCTTTGTTTGCAATTATGGAGTACCCTAGCATGACTCAATCTTGCTCTACTTTTGCTATAAAATGTTCCTGGCAGATTTTTTACATGTTATTCAATTTTGCCAAGGTTGTTGTAGTTGATACTTGCATGCTATGAGTTGGTTCTTGCCATGGTTAGCTTCTTGAACATGTCTTCTTGCTGGGTGTATGCTTAGTTTGTCATGCAATGCCTTGTGGTGAGTGCATCGAGCTCGCAAACATGCCTATGTAACTCTGTTTTTGACATGTCCAGTTTTCTGCTAAGTCCGAATCTATTAACGAAACTTGCTATGTTTACATGGGTGCCATCATGTTTTCTGTGCCCTTTTAGCTTATGGTCAGTAAGGGACTTTTGTTATATGCTTTGAATAGTTTCATGCCATGCCTTGCTTTGCCATGATATGTTCTTGTAGCATGTTGTTATCTTGCTCTAAACATTGCTTCCCGATGTTAATTCCTGGCATGTTGTTATTTTCACCAAGTTTGTGAACCTGATATCTTTTGCACTTTTGCCATGCTTGTTTAAACCTGCTCTTTTGTGATTTAGCCGTAGCTCAGTGTTCATCTTTTGTCAAGCATCTTGAGTGGATCACTACCATGTGCTTTATTACTATGTTAGAGTGCAGTAGCTTAATTTCATGTTGCATTCTAGATGGCATCGTGCTATTAATCGCAGAATAGTGCCATTTTTGTTTTGCTTACCATTTGCAAACCGTGCATCCGATTCCGGAGATCTTTATATCGATTTCGACCGAAATCAACTCATCTTTCCAGCGGCGCTCTTGGTTTGCCAAGTTGATGCCTGGTTCAATCTTTTCCTTCCGGAGCACGCAGATGCATTGCATATTACACCCCGCATATCATGCCATGTTTTGCATCATGTTGCTTGCACATTGCACCGTGGTTGATTGTGTTTCCCTTGCTTGTGTTCTTGCCTTGGGTAGAGCCAGGAGACGAGTACGTGATCGAGGAACCCGTTGAGTACGCTTACGAGGATCAAGCTTACGTCAACTCGGAGAACGTTGCAGGCAAGATGACCATACCCTCGAAATCACTTCTATCTTTGCTTGCTAGTTGCTCGCTCTATTTCTATGCCTATGCCGCGATACCTACCATATGCTTTATCATGCCTCCCATATTGCCATGTCAAACCTCTAATCCACCTTGTCCTAGCAAACCGTTGTTTGGCTATGTTACCGCTTTGCTCAGCCCCTCTTATAGCGTTGCTAGTTGCAGGTGAAGATTGGAGTTTGTTCCTTGTTGGAACATGTTTATTGTTGGGATATCATTATTATAACTTGTTTACTTTAATGCATCTATATACTTGGTAAAGGGTGGAAGGCTCGGCCTTATGCCTGGTGTTTTGTTCCACTCTTGCCGCCCTAGTTTCCGTCATACCGGTGTTATGTTCCTTGATTTTGCGTTCCTTACACGGTTGGGTTATAATGGGAACCCCTTGGCAGTTCGCCTTGAATAAAACTCCTCCATCAAGGCCCAACCTTTGTTTTACCATTTGCCACCTAAGCCTTTTTCCCTTGGGTTCCGCGGACTCAAGGGTCATCTTTATTTTAAACCCCCGGGCTAGTGCTCCTCTGAGTGTTGGTCCAACTTGTCAGCCGCCCGTGGCCACCAGGGGCAACTCTGGGTTGGCCTACCGGAAGTTTGGACAATCCAGTGTGCCCTGAGAACGAGATATGTGCAGCTCCTATCGGGATTTGTCGGCACATTCGGGTGGCTTTGCTGGTCTTGTTTTACCATTGTCGAGATGTCTTGTAACCGGGATTCCAATTCTGATCGGGCCGTCCTGGGAAAAGGAATATCCTTCGTTGACCGCGAGAGCTTGTGATGGGCCAAGTTGGGACACCCCTGCAATGATTTGAACTTTCGAAAGCCATGCCCGCGGTTATGGGCAGATGGGAATTTGTTAATGTCCGGTTGTAGAAAACTTGTCACTTAACTTAATTAAAATGGATCAATAGCGTGTGTAGCCGTGATGGTCTCTTTTCGGCGGAGTCTGGGAAGAGAACACGGTCTTGTGTTATGCTTGAACGTAAGTATTTCTAGGATCACTTCTTGATCATAGATTCTCGAACGTGCTTTGCCTTCTCTTCTCGCTCTCTTTTGCGTATGTTAGCCACCATATATGCTAGTGCTTGCTGCAGCTCCACCTCACTACCTTTGTCTACCCATAAGCTTAAATAGTCTTGATCACGAGGGTGTGAGATTGCTGAGTCCCCGTGACTCACAGATTACTTCCAAAACCAGATGCAGGTGCCGATGATACCATTCCAGGAGATGCGACTGAACTCAAGTGGGAGTTCGATGAGGACTCAGGACGTTACTATGTTTCCTTTCCAGACGATCAGTAGTGGAGCCCAGTTGGGGCGATCGGGGATCTTATGCATTTGGGGTTGTCTTTATTTTGGTTCCATAGTCGGACCTTGATTGTATCTGGATGATGTAATGCTATATTTATGTATTGTGTGAAGTGGCGATTGTAAGCCAACTCTGTACCTCTTTCTTATTCAGTAAATGGGATGTGTAAAGATTACCCCTCTTGCGACATGCCTACAATGCGGTTATGCCTCTAAGTCATGCTCCGGCACGTGGGGGATATAGCCGCATCGTGGGTGTTACATCACTGTTGTGACTCCTATGGAGCTCAACGTTCAGCTTCGTGCCTCTGATGGTGACCCTCTTCCTAATCCCACTCGCTATCGTCACCTCGTTGGCAGCCTTTGAAGGAAATATGCCCTAGAGGCAATAATAAAGTTATTATTTATTTCCTTATATCATGATAAATGTTTATTATTCATGCTAGAATTGTATTAACCGGAAACATGATACACGTGTGAATACATAGACAAATAGATTGTCACTAGTATGCCTCTACTTGACTAGCTCGTTGATCAAAGATGGTTATGTTTCCTAACCATAGACATGAGTTGTCATTTGATAAATGGGATCACATCATTAGGAGAATGATGTGATTGATTTGACCCATTTCGTCAGCTTAGCACTTGATCATTTTAGTTTACTGCTATTGCTTTCTTCATGACTTATACATGTTCCTATGACTATGAGATTATGTAACTCCCGATTACCGAAGGAACACTTTGTGTGCGACCAAACGTGACAATGTAACTGGGTGATTATAAAGGTGCTCTACAGGTGTCTCCGATGGTACTTGTTGAGTTGACATAGATCAAGATTAGGATTTGTCACTCCGATTGTCGGAGAGGTATCTCTGGGCCCACTCAGTAATACACATCACTATAAGCCTTGCAAGCATTGTAACTAATGAGTTATTTGCGGGATGATGCATTACAGAACGAGTAAATTGACTTGCCGGTAACGAGATTGAACTAGGTATTGAGATACCGATGATCGAATCTCGGACAAGTAACATACCGATGACAAAGGGAACAACGTATGCTGTTATGCAGTTTGACCGATAAAGATCTTCATAGAATATGTGGGAGCCAATATGAAATCGAGGTTCCGCTATTGGTTATTGACCGGAGACATGTCTCGGTCATGTCTACATAGTTCTCGAACCCGTAGGGTCCGCACGCTTAAAGTTCGGTGACGATCGGTATTATGAGTTTTTGTGTTTTGATGTACCGAAGGTAGTTCGGAGTCTGAAAGTGCAACTATCCCTAGGTGGTTTTGGTAATTCATAACAACATATAGCTCATTGAGATAATGCTATTCCAAGATGATTATTTCAGGAAAGCTCAATGATTGGCATGGCATGGATGTGAAAGTGGAACCCTCAAAATGCTAAGGAAAAAGGATTGGCTCAAGCTCAAAAGCTCAAGACTCTTCATTTTATATTTTAGTGATCCAAGATCACATTGAGTCTTTAGGAAAATCCAATACTATCAAGGAGGGATGAGGTGTTGCATAATGAGCCTCTTCATGTGCTTAGTGATATGCTCCAAAAACCCTCAACTACTTTCCCATATCCACATATGACCTAAACCCTAAGCCAAACTCGGTCCTACCGATTCTTCCTATCCGGCGCCACCGAGTTTCACTTGTCATTAGCCACTGCCAAACCCTAGCAATTCGGTTCTACCGATAGGGATCTTGGTCTCACCGAGATGGGATTGCAAACTCTCTGTTTCCCTTTCGTAACTTTTCGGTCTCACCGAAAGAGCGAATCGGTCCCACCGAGATTGCAATGTAAATTCAGTGTTTCCCCTTTGTAACTTTTCGGTCTCACCGAAAGAGCAAATCGGTCCCACCAAGTTTGCCTGACCAACTCTCTGGTTAGCTAATTACCAAATTCGGTCTCACCGAGTTTGTGTAATCGGTCTCACTGAGATTACGTTATGCCCAAACCCTAACCATATCGGTCCTACCGAGTTGCATGTCAGTCCCACCGAAAATCTCTAATGGTCACTAGGTTTACATTTTCGGTCCGACCGAGTTTGTTGATTCGGTCCCACCGAGATTGGAAAACTGTGTAACGGTTGGATTTTGTGTGGAGGCTATATATACCCCTCCACCTCCTCTTCATTCGATGAGAGAGCCATCAAAACGCATACACCATTCCAACTCATATGTTCTGAGAGAGAACCACCTACTCATGTGTTGAGACCAACATATTCCATTCCTACCATATGAATCTTGATCTCTAGCCTTCCCAAGTTGCTTTCCACTCAAATCTTCTTTCCACCAAATCCAAATCCTATGAGAGAGAGTTGAGTGTTGGGGAGACTATCATTTGAAGCACAAGAGCAAGGAGTTCATTACCTACACACCATTGTTACTTCTTGGAGAGTGGTGTCTCCTAGATTGGCTAGGTGTCACTTGGGAGCCTCCGACAAGATTGTGGAGTTGAACCAAGGAGTTTGTAAGGGCAAGGAGATCGCCTACTTCGTGAAGATCTACCGCTAGTGAGGCAAGTCCTGTGTGGGTGATGGCCATGGTGGGATAGACAAGGTTGCTTCTTCGTGGACCCTTTGTGGGTGGTTGCTTCTTCGTGGACCCTTCGTGGGTGGAGCCCTGTGTGGACTCTCGCAACCGTTACCCTTTGTGGGTGGAGCCCTATGTGGACTCGCGCAACCGTTACCCTTTGTGGGTTGAAGTCTCCATCAACGTGGATGTAGGATAGCACCACCTATCCGAACCACGGGAAAAACATCCGTGTCTCATATTGCGTTTGAATTCTGCAAACCCTTCCCTTTACATTCTTGCAAGTTGCATGCTTTACTTTCCACTGCCAATATACTCTTTGCATGCTTGCATGAATTATGTGATGATTGCTTGACTTGTCCTAAAATAGCTAAAATCTGCCAAGAACTAAAATTGGGAAAAGGTTAAGCTTTTATTTGGTCAAGTAGTCTAATCACCCCCCTCTATACATACTTTCGATCCTACAAGTGGTATCAGAGCTTTGGTCTCCATTTGCTTTGATCTCCATAGCTTTGGTGGTCATAGCCTTGGTTTCACAACCTAGGAGAGTATGGCGTCTAGCGAGGGAAATTACCACCGTAGAGGTCCCTACTTTGATGGTACTAATTTTGCTAGTTGGAAGCATAAAATGAAAATGCATATTCTTGGACATAACCCCGCCGTTTGGGCTATTTTGTGTGTTGGTTTGCAAGGTGACTTCTTTGATGGGAGAGAACCAAACCGTGAAGCTACCGTGGATGAGTTGAAGATGTTGCAATACAATGCTCAAGCTTGTGATATTCTCTTCAATGGATTGTGCCTCGAAGAATTCAACAAAATCAGCCGTCTTGAGAATGCGAAGGAAATTTGGGACACTTTGATTGATATGCACGAAGGTACCGACTCCGTCAAGGAATCCAAGTTGGATGTGCTTCAAAGCCAACTTGACAAGTTCAAGATGAAGGATGGTGAAGGTGTCGCTGAAATGTACTCTAGGCTTGCTCTCATCACAAATGAGATTGCCGGCTTAGGAAGTGAAGAGATGACCAATAGATTCATCATCAAGAAGATTCTAAGAGCCTTGGATGGAAAATATGATACCATGTGCACATTGATCCAAATGATTGCCCAATTACAAAGATCTCAAGCCAACAGAGGTGATTGGAAGAATTGTTGCTCATGAGATGTCACTTAAGGATAAAGAGGAACTTCACAACAAATCAAGTGGTGCCTGTAAAGCCTCATGTGAAGCCCCTACATCATCAAGTGAGAAACAAGACTTCAATGAAGAATTGAGCTTAATGGTGAAGAACTTCAACAAGTTCTACAAGAGTAGAAGCAAAGATAGAAGCTTCAAGTCAAGGTCCTACAATGACAAAAGATCTTCTAGTCGAGAGCGAAACTGCTACAGTTGTGGAAGACCCGGACACTATTCCAATGAGTGTACGGCTCCCTACAAGAGAAGAGAAGATTCTCCAAAAAGAAGAAGCAAAGAATCACCACCAAGAGAGAGGAGGAGTAGAGATGATCGTTATGAACGAAGATACTCACGGAGAAGCAAGGATTCGGAAAGGAAGGAAAAATCATCAAGGAGCTACACAAGACGAAGACATCAAGCTCATGTTGGTGAATGGGTATCCGGCTCCGACTCCGACAGCCACTCCGAGAGAAGTTATCACTCCGACTCCGAAGATACTCAAGATGAAGGTGTTGCCGGTCTAGCACTTGTGTCAACCAACTCCTACGACATATTTGACTCACCAAATGAAGGAATTGGAAGATGCTTCATGGCCAAAGGTCCTAAGGTAACACACCCCGAGTATGTTGATTTCAATAGTGATGAAGATGACTTGTTAGGTGATGATTTGCTTGTTGACAACTCTAGTGATGAATACTATGATGAAACGTCAATTAAACATGCTAATCAAGATAAAACGAATGACAATGATAAGGAGAAGATTGAGGCTCTAACTAAAGAACTAAACACTCTTAAGTTAGCTCATGAAACTATCTTCGAAGATCATCGAGAACTTTTAAGAGCTCATGAGAAATTACGATTTGAAAAGCTCAATCTTGAGCAAGAGCATGAGTTCTTAAAAGCAATCAATGATGATCTCCGCAAGAAAATCTCTTCTTACATTGCCAAGCGTTTACTCTTATCCACTTACATGCCTCAAGTCAAGTCTAGTAACAAGAACAAGAAAGATTCTTCCTCTAGCAGTAACAATGATCATGCTAAATCCAATATTGTTGCTTCTAGTAGTTCTCTTGATTCCACTAATGATTCTCTTAGCCAAGTTACACTTGAGTAAGAAAATAGTTTATTGAAGGGAATTATAGAGAAAGGAGTGTACAAAAGCCTTGCTGGGAGTAAGCAATTCGAGGAAATTGTGCGCAAGCAAGGAATGCACCGGAAGAATCAAGGTGTTGGTTTTGAACGAAAGTTCAATGCCAATGGAGTTGAGTGGGAAGAAGATCAATACCCCAAGACAAAGTTTGTTCCTCAACAAGAGAAGTATGATACTTCTTTCAAGGGGACACAAGCTCAAGATGATCTTCCACCACAAGACTACAAGCAAAAAGGCAAGGACAAGCTTCAAGAGGAAATTGACGCATTTGAAGAAGCTCCTAAGACCTTAGTCAAGTGGATTCCCAAGACTACTTCAAGTTCCACTTCATCAAGTACGACTACAACTCCAAGGATTCCCATCAAGATGATGTGGATCCAAAAGAAGAAGAACTAGAGAGTTCTTGAGGGTGACTCCGCCAACATACTTCACTCTTATCATTTTGGCAAGAACAAGTGCAATCAACTTCCACATCTTGCACTAGTTCAAGGAGTCACAAACCCTCTTGTTGGTAAGACAAGGGACAAGGTAACCTAAAAGTTTTCATGGACATCATCTTTTGTGTGCATCACTCTATGTCTATGGATATCCTTGTTTGTTCCTTGTGGGACTAACCCATGTAGGTATTGAAAGTGCAATTCACTCAAATGGATAGCTCCAAGTGATCTACATCAACATTGAGCATCCACATCTTCAACATCTACATGAAGTCATCATCGACAAAACCCAAGGTTAGTTCATCCCTCTTAAGGGGGATATCACATCTAGGGGGAGCTTTACTCTAAGACTTGAGCTAAAGCAACTCTAAAGATGCGAACACAACAATGCTTTGTGTAAAAGTGGTAACCCCACTTGAGCTTAAACGATGAGTATGACCTATGATCAAGTGCTCTCACTTGACTCCTAAGTCAATATACTCATATATAGATGACCTTGTCATCGCAAATTGCTTGATAGATGCTAGAATTGGTTGTGCATGCCTTGCCACATATTTCATTTGCCATCTTATTGTGTGAGCATGCTGGTTGCATATTTTACTCATTCGAGGACATCCACTTGTTGTTTTGATTGTTTGGTTTTATTTTCTTTTGCCAAGTGGATGGACAAGAATGCCTAAGTACCTCCTCTAGCTATATATGCTTTTCTCGTCTCAAACTCTATTCATGCTGCATCACAAAATTTGATCAAGTCAGATTCGAACCACTCTGTGTGAGGAGCGCTCGGAGTCCCCGATTCATCATAGACTTAAACTTCCAAAACCTCTTTATGATTCTCGGTCTGACCGATACCCCACTTTCGGTCCTACCGAGATCATTAAGTTGATCTAGGTTTTCGATCTTGGTGCAACCGATTTGAACATTTCGGTCACACCGAGTTTCAGTAACTGCCTGCAGTTATGAATCTCGGTGCCACCGAGTTGTTCCACTCGGTCACACCGACAGCGTCGGGCTATATATAGTCACGGGCAAAATTTGGAAATTTCTCTGAACCCCTTTGCCCGCGCGATAGCCTGCTCTGCCAACATGGTCTCCGGATCGTCTTCTCGCCGCCAGCCGCCTCCAGTCGCTGGTCTCCGTCGCCGTCAACGGGAATTCTGCCCCGCCGTTGCCGCCGTAGCGAGTCTCCGCCGAACTAGGGTATGGACTCGATCACAGTGCTATTCCCCGTCCGATTCCTAGCACATTGTGTTCTTCATGATTCTTGCCACGATTGAAACACTCCTATCCAGTCAATACGCCCGTAGATTAGCTTTGATTCGAAAATTTTAGGGTTAGGTTTCCGCCGAAACCATCTCGGACCCACCGAGTTGAAAAACTCGGTCCCACCGATTTGGCTTATGCCATTGCACAAGTGAGACTCGGTCTGACCGAGAATTACTTATCGGTGTGACCGATTTTGGAACTCTGTGAAACCCTAGCAGTCTCGGTGCCACCAAACTGTGACTCGGTCCTACCGAGTTCACTAGTTTAGGTTCCAAAACTGCTTCGGTATCACCGAGTTTGAAAATTGGTAGATCCGAGATGATTTCAGTGGGAAACTAAAACTAAGTTTTTGGATCATTCTTTTGCAAAAATCTCTGCATTTTGTGATGCTCATCTTTTCTACCTCATCTATAAACTGTTCACAGGGTCAGCAGTCAGAGCTTGCAGCATGTCTGATCAAAGTGACAGCCAGAACATGTCAGAGCAGCAGGTGCACATGAGTGAGGGCACTAGTCCCTCCAGCTCTTCAGATGAGGGCAGCAGGAGCACCCCTAGCAACTTGCCAAAAGCTGCCACCAAACAGAGGAAGAAGAGAACTTCTGATTCCGAAGATGAAGATTATGTGGCAGAGGAAGAGGCCACATCAAAGAGAGTTGAGCCAGCTCAAGGCACAAAGCCAGGGCTGAAAATCAAAAGGCCAGCAGGCAGGCAGCCCATGCCAAAGGCAAGAGCTTCAACTGAGAAGTCTGCACCTAAAGAGCCAGTTGCTGCTGAGGGAAAGAAAAGAAAGGAAAGGGTTAAGAAGACCGTAGCCAGAGTGCTAGGAAAGGCTTCCATCATGGAAGAGGAAGAGGAAGAAGAGGTAGCTGCACCAGCACCAAAGGCACCCAAGCTGATGGGTGATGCCATAAGATCCGGGGCTACTGCATCTAAGCCCAAAGCTGCCTCCAAGCCAAAACCAAAGAGGAATACAAGGAGCATTCCTGCAGCTGAGAAGAACAAGGCCCCAGTGCCTGAGACTGTTGCTGAAGAAGAGGATGAAGAGCAAGTTCTGAGAAAGCTCAAGCCCAAGATCCCAGACCACAACGATGTGCATCCTGTGGCTGAGGACATGAAGCTCAGGAGAGATTCAGGGCTGAGGAAGTGGAGAGAAGCAGACCCGTATGCTTCAAGGAGGAGGACTGCTGTTGACTACAGGTTCCACACTAAGGAACAGCAGGACTTCTATGAGACAGTGCTGCTTGATAAGAAGCCAATAGTCTGTGATATGAGATGGGTTGACTGGCAGTACATCAAGGACAATGAGGAGCACTATCCTGGAGTGCAAGACAGCTTCATAGCTTGTGGAGTAGCTGACTTTGTTGGGCAGAAGCTCACAAAGTGGAATGAGGAGCTTATAATGCAGTTCTACTCCACAGCACATTTTTATTCAGATGGGAGGATCACATGGATGTCTGAGGGTACCAGGTACCAATCCACAGTTGCTGAGTGGGCACAGATCATTAATGCCCCAGAGGAGCATGATGATGACTTGGACATATATGCCAAGAAGAAGATGGACCATAACTCTATGTCCAATATGTACAAGGAAATTCCCAATGAAGCTCTTGACACCTTCAAATTTGGGTCTGTGCATTACCTTCTGTCAGGGCTGCCAACTATCAATTGGATCTTGAGGCACACCTTATTGCCCAAGTCTGGAGATCACAAGATGATCAGAGGCCATGCTATCAACTTGCTACATGTATTTGATGTGCCTCAGAAGTTCAAGGTGATGAGCCTCATAGTGGAAACTATCAAAAGGACTGCAGCAGATCAGAAGAGGAGTTGCGGATATGCCCCTCAGATCCAGGAGCTCATTAACTCCAAGATGGGCACGGGCATATATTTATTGGACAAGGAACACCTGCCCATCCGTCCAGATTTTGAGGACAATCAAGTTGTCATGACTGAGAACGAGCCATCATCTGACCAAGCATACGCAAAGAAAGGAGAAGGCAAGGAAAGGAGAAAGCTGCCAAGATGCAACTCAAGAGGAGGCATCTGAAGTATTCTTGAAGACCCAAACAAGAGCAGCTTGGTTACCTGATTGCATCCACCCTGCGGATTGAGCAAGGACTAGCCACCCTAACTCAAAACCAGGCAAGCCTAGAGAGAATCATGGAACAAAAGTTCTATGACTTGGATGTCAAGGTAACGGAGATTCAGACTGCAGTGGAAGCAGCTCCAAGATGATATGCAGGAGAGAGAGGCAGGACTACCACTAATGCCTTTGCCAGAGTGCCACGAGGTCCGAGGTCGTCTGCAGTGCCAGTTGCTGACACAAGAGCCACCACCTCAGCACCAGCTACAGCCCAGTTCCACCAGCTCCAGCATCTACTTCAGCTCCAACTCCAGCGCTCTACTTCAGCGTCTACAGAAGCCTTCGTCCTTGGAGTGATCCGGACTCCACCACCACCAGAAGATCAAGCCTGAGCGTCGATCTAGTACTATGCATTTTCTAGGAACTTTTTGGTAACTTGTTGCCAAAGGGGGAGAAAAATGTATAGATCATAGGCTTCGAGAGAGAGAGTGTTGCTTTTCTCTCTTGCTTTATTTGGTTTTTCAAACTTTGTTTGCTTTTGAGTGCTTGAGATACTACGTCATTATTTGTGAGACATTGATGATCATGTTTGATCATAAGCTACACTTAATGTTTGCTTAATGCTATTATCTTATCTATCTTATGTGATCATTCACTATTCTTGGTGATGAGTGCATGTATTTCATTCTTATCATTTTAAGCGCTCCACCAAGATGTATGTGACATGGAAGAGTAACCCATGACTCTAACTCCTTGTGCATTTGCAGTCCAAAGCAAATTTTAAATATGCACAAATTTAGGGGGAGCTCTTACTTATCACATACTCCTCAAAGCGACGATGTATTTCATGCTTATTATCATTTGTCGAAGCTTTGATCTATATGTTGTCATCAATTACCAAAAATGGGGGAGATTGAAAGTGCAACTATCCCTAGGTGGTTTTGGTAATTCATAACAACATATAGCTCATTGAGCTAATGCTATTCCAAGATGATTATTTCAGGAAAGCTCAATGATTGGCATGGCATGGATGGTGAAAGTGGAACCCTCAAAATGCTAAGGACAAAGGATTGGCTCAAGCTCAAAAGCTCAAGACTCTTCATTTTATATTTTAGTGATCCAAGATCACATTGAGTCTTTAGGAAAAGCCAATACTATCAAGGAGGGATGAGGTGTTGCTTAATGAGCCTCTTGCTTCATGTGCTTAGTGATATGCTCCAAAAACCCTCAACTACTTTCCCATATCCACATATGACCTAAACCCTAAGCCAAACTCGGTCCTACCGATTCTTCCGACCCGGCGCCACCGAGTTTCACTTGTCATTACCCACTGCCAAACCCTAGCAATTCGGTTCTACCGATAGGGATCTCGGTCTCACCGAGATGGGATTGCAAACTCTCTGTTTCCCTTTCGTAACTTTTCGGTCTCACCGAAAGAGCGAATCGGTCCCACCGAGATTGCAATGTAAATTCAGTGTTTCCCCTTTGTAACTTTTCGGTCTCACCGAAAGAGCAAATCGGTCCCACCGAGTTTGCCTGACCAACTCTCTGGTTAGCTAATTACCAAATTCGGTCTCACCGAGTTTGTGTAATCGGTCTCACCGAGATTACGTTATGCCCAAACCCTAACCATATCGGTCCTACCGAGTTGCATGTCAGTCCCACCGAAAATCTCTAACGGTCACTAGGTTTACATTTTCGGTCCGACCGAGTTTGTTGATTCGGTCACCGAGATTGGTAAATGTGTGTAACGGTTGGATTTTGTGTGGAGGCTAATATACCCCTCCCACCTCCTCTTCATTCGATGAGAGAGCCATCAGAACACATACACCATTCCAACTCATATGTTCTGAGAGAGAACCACCTACTCATGTGTTGAGACCAAGATATTCCATTTCCTACCATATGAATCTTGATCTCTAGCCTTCCCAAGTTGCTTTCCACTCAAATCTTCTTTCCACCAAATCCAAATCCTATGAGAGAGAGTTGAGTGTTGGGGAGACTATCATTTGAAGCACAAGAGAAAGGAGTTCATTACCTACACACCATTTGTTACTTCTTGGAGAGTGGTGTCTCCTAGATTGGCTAGGTGTCACTTGGGAGCCTCTGACAAGATTGTGGAGTTGAACCAAGGAGTTTGTAAGGGCAAGGAGATCGCCTACTTCGTGAAGATCTACCGCTAGTGAGGCAAGTCCTTCGTGGGCGATGGCCATGGTGGAATAGACAAGGTTGCTTCTTCGTGGACCCTTCGTGGGTGGTTGCTTCTTCGTGGACCCTTCGTGGGTGGAGCCTTCCGTGGACTCGCGCAACCATTACCCTTCATGGGTGGAGCCCTCCGTGGACTCGCGCAACCGTTACCCTTTGTGGGTTGAAGTCTCCATCAACGTGGATGTAGGATAGCACCACCTATCCGAACCACGGGAAAAACATCTGTGTCTCATATTGCATTTGAATTCTCCAAACCCTTCCCTTTACATTCTTGCAAGTTGCATGCTTTACTTTCCGCTGCCAATATACTCTTTGCATGCTTGCTTGAATTATGTGATGATTGCTTGACTTGTCCTAAAATAGCTAAAATCTGCCAAGAACTAAAATTGGGAAAAGGTTAAGCTTTTATTTGGTCAAGTAGTCTAATCACCCCCCTCTAGACATACTTTCGATCCTACAGAGTCCCAGATATGATCACAGACATGACGAGGAGTCTCAAAATGGTCGAGACGTAAAGATCGATATATTGGACGACTATATTCGGACACTTGAAGTGTTCCGGGTGATTTCGGAGAAAACCGGAGTGCCGGAGGGTTACCGGAACCCCCCGGGAGAAATAATGGGCCTTAGTGGAGAGAGAGGGCTGGCCTAGGGCAGGCCGCGTGCCCCTCCCCCTCTGGTACGAATTGGACTAGGAGAGGGGGGGGGGCGCCCCCTTTCCTTTCCCCCTCCTAGTAGGACTAGGAAAGAGGGGAGTCCTACTCCTACTAGGAGGAGTACTCCTCCTCCTGGCATGCCATAGAGGGCCGACCGACCTCCCCACCTTACTCCTTTATATACTGGGCAGGGGGGCACCTCTAGACACACAAGTTGATCATTGATCCCTTAGCCGTGTGCAGTGCCCCCCTCCACCATAATCCACCTCGATCATATTGTAGCGGTGCTTAGGCGAAGCCCTGCGTCGGTAGCAACATAATCACCGTCAACATGCCGTCGTGCTGATGGAACTCTCCCATGAAGCTCTGCTGGATCAGAGGGGACGTCATCGAGATGAACGTGTGCTGAACTCGGAGGTGCCGTGCGTTTGGTACTTGGATCGGTCGGATCATGAAGACGTTCGACTACATCAACCGCGTTCTCATAACGCTTCCGCTTATGGTCTACGAGGGTACATGGATGATACTCTTCCCTCTCGTTGCTATGCATCACCATGATCTTGCGTGTGCGTAGGAATTTTTTTGAAATTACTACGTTCCCCAACAGTGGCATCCGAGCCAGGTTTATGCGTAGATGTTATATGCACGAGTAGAACACAAGTGAGTTGTGGACGATACAAGTCATACTGCTTACCCGCATGTCACACTTTGGTTCGGCGGTATTGTTGGATGAAGCGGCCCGAACCGACATTACGCGTACGCTTACGCGAGACTGGTTCTACCGACGTGCTTTGCACACAGGTGTCTGGCGGGTGTCAGTTTCTCCAACTTTAGTTGAATCGAGTGTGGCTACGCCCAATCCTTGAGAAGGTTAAAACAACACTAACTTGACAAACTATCGTTGTGGTTTTGATGCGTAGGTAAGAACAGTTCTTGCTCAGCCCATAGCAGCCACGTAAAACTTGCAACAATAAAGTAGAGGAAGTCTAACTTGTTTTTTCAGGGCATGTTGTGATGTGATGTGGTCAAGACATGATGCTATATTTTGTTGTATGAGATGATCATTTTTTAACCAAGTTATCGACAACTAGCAGGAGCCCTATGGTTGTCGCTTTATTGTATGCAATGCAATCGCCCTGTAATTGCGTTACTTTATCACTAAGTGGCAGCGATAGTCATAGAAGTGATAGTTGGCGAGACGATAACGATGCTACGATGGAGATCAAGGTGTCGCACTGGTGACAATGGTGATCATGACGGTGCTTCGGAGATGGAGATCACAAGCACAAGATGATGATGGCCATATCATATCACTTATATTGATTGGATGTGATGTTTATCTTTTATGCATCTTATTTCGCTTAGATCGACGGTAGCATTATAAGATGATCTCTCACTAAATTTCAAGGTACAAGTGTTCTCCCTGAGTATGCGCCGTTGCGAAATTTCGTCGTGCCGAGACACCACGTGATGATCGGGTGTGGTAAGCTCTACGTTCACATACAACGGGTGCAAGCCAGTTTTGCACATGCAGAATACTCGGGTTAAACTTGACGAGCCTAGCATATGCATATATGGCCTCGGAGCACTGGAGACCGAAAGGTCGAGCGTGAATCATATAGAAGATATGATCAACATATTGATGTTCACCATTGAAAACTACTCCATCTCACGTGATGATCGGACATGGTTTAGTTGATATGGATCACGTGATCACTTAGATGATTAGAGGGATGTCTATCTAAGTGGGAGTTCTTTAATGATTTGATTAACTGAACCTTAATTTATCATGTACTTAGTACCTGATAGTATTATGCATGTCTATGTTGTTGTAGATAGATGGCCCGTGCGGTTGTTCCGTTGAATTTTAATGCGTTCCTTGAGAAAGCAAAGTTGAAAGATGATGGTAGCAATTACACGGACTGGGTCCGTAACTTGAGGATTATCCTCATTGCTGCATAGAAGAATTACGTCCTGGAAGCACCGATAAGTGCCAAACCTGCTGCAGGAGCAACACCAAATGTTATGAATGTCTGGCAGAGCAAAGCTGATGACTACTCGATAGTTCAGTGTGCCATGCTTTACGGCTTAGAAACGAGACTTCAACGACGTTTTGAACGTCATGGAGCATATGAGATGTTCCAGGAGTTGAAGTTAATATTTCAAGCAAATGCCCAGATTGAGAGATATGAAGTCTCCAATAAGTTCAACAGCTGCAAGATGGAGGAGAATAGTTCTGTCAGTGAACATATACTCAGAATGTCTGGGTACCATAACCACTTGACTCAACTGGGAGTTAATCTTCCTGTTGATAGTGTCATTGACAGAGTTCTTCAATCACTGCCACCAAGCTACAAGAGCTTCGTGATAACATGCAAGGGATGAATAAAACAATTCCCGAGCTCTTCGCAATGCTAAAGGCTGCGGAGGTAGAAATCAAGAAGGAGCATCAAGTGTTGATGGTTAACAAGACCACCAGTTTCGAGAAAAAGGTAAATGGAAGAAGAAAGGGAACTTCAAGAAGAACGACAAACAAGTTGCTGCTCAAGAGAAGAAACCCAAGTCTAGACCTAAGCCTGAGACTGAGTGCTTCTACTACAAACAGACTGGTCACTGGAAGCGGAACTGCCTCAAGTATTTGGCGGATAAGAAGGATGGCAAGGTGAACAAAGGTATATGTGATATACATGTTATTGATGTGTACCTTACTAATTCTCGCAGTAGTGCCTGGGTATTTGATACTGGTTCTGTTGCTAATATTTGCGACTCGAAACAGGGACTACGGATTAAGCTAAGGTTGGCAAAGGATGAGGTGACGATGCGCGTGGGAAATGGTTCCAAAGTCGATATGATCGCAGTCGGCACGCTACCTCTACATCTACCTTCGGGATTAGTATTATACCTGAATAATTGTTATTTGGTGCCAGCGTTAAGCATGAACATTATATCTGGATCTTGTTTGATGCGAGACGGTTATTCATTTAAATCAGAGAATAATGGTTGTTCTATTTATATGAGTAATATCTTTTATGGTCATGCACCCTTAAATAGTGGTCTATTCTTTTTAAATCTCGATAGTGGAGATACACATATTCATAGTATTGAAGCTAAAAGATGCAAAGTTGATAATGATAGTGCAACTTATTTGTGGCACTGCCGTATAGGTCATATTGGTATAAAGCACATGAAGAAACTCCATTCTGATGGACTTTTGGAATCACTTGATTATGAATCACTTGGTACTTGCGAACCGTGCCTCATGGGCAAGATGAGTAAAACGCCGTTCTCCAGAACTGTGGAGCGAGCAACAGATTTGTTGGAAATCATACTGATGTATGTGGTCCGATGAATATTGAGGCTCGCGGCGGGTATCGTTATTTTCTCACCTTCACAGATGATTTGAGCAGATATGGGTATATCTACTTGATGAAACATAAGTCTGAAACATTTGAAAAGTTCAAAGAATTTCAGAGTGAAGTGGAAAATCATCGTAACAAGAAAATAAAGTTTCTACGATCTAATCATGGAGGAGAATATTTGAGTTATGAGTTTGGTCTTCATTTGAAACAATGCGGAATAGTTTCGCAACTCACGCCACCCGGAACACCAGAACGTAATGGTGTGTCCGAACGTCGTAATCGTACTTTAATAGATATGGTGCGATCTATGATGTCTCTTACTGATTTACCGCTATCATTTTGGGGTTATGCTTTAGAGACGACTGCATTCACATTAAATAGGGCACCATCTAAATCCGTTGAGACGACTCCTTATGAACTGTGGTTTGGCAAGAAACCAAAGTTGTCGTTTCTTAAAGTTTAGGGCTGCGATGCTTATGTGAAAAAGCTTCAACCTGATAAGCTCGAACCCAAATCGGAGAAATGTGTCTTCATAGGATACCCAAAATAGACAGTTGGGTACACCTTCTATCACAAATCCGAAGGCAAGACTTTTGTTGCTAAGAATGGATCCTTTCTAGAGAAGGAGTTTCTCTCGAAAGAAGTGAGTGGGAGGAAAGAAGAACTTGATGAGGTAACTGTACCTACTCCCTTATTGGAAAGTAGTTCATCACAGAAACCAGTTTCTGTGACACCTACACCAATTAGTGGGGAAGCTAATGATGATGATCATGAAACTTCAGATCAAGTTACTACCGAACCTCGTAGGTCAACCAGAGTAAGATCCGCACCAGAGTGGTACGGTAATGTTGTTCTGGAAGTCATGTTACTAGACCAGGACGAACCTACAAACTATGAGGAAGCGATGATGAGCCCAGATTCCGCAAAATGGTTTGAGGCCATGAAATCTGAGATGGGATCCATGTATGAGAACAAAGTGTGGACTTTGGTTGACTTGCCCGATGATCGGCAAGCCATCGAGAATAAATGGATTTTCAAGAAGAAGACAGACGCTGATGGTAATGTTACTATCTACAAAGCTCGAGTTGTTGCAAAAGGTTTTCGACAAGTTCAAGGAGTTGACTACAATGAGACCTTCTCACCCATAGCGATGCTTAAGTCCATCCGAATCATGTTAGCTATTGCCGCATTTTATGATTATGAAATTTGGCAAATGGATGTAAAGACTGCATTCCTGAATGGATTTCTAGAAGAAGAGTTGTATATGATGCAACCTGAAGGTTTTATCGATCCAAAGGGTGCTAACAAAGTGTGCAAGCTCCAGCGATCCATTTATGGACTGGTGCAAGCCTCTCGGAGTTGGAATAAATGTTTTGATAGTGTGATCAAAGCATATGGTTTTATACAGACTTTTGGAGAAGCCTGTATTTACAAGAAAGTGAGTGGGAGCTCTATAGCATTTCTAATATTATATGTGGATGACATATTGTTAATTGGAAATGATATAGAATTTCTGGATAGCATAATAGGATACTTGAATAAGATTTTTTCAATGAAATACCTCGGTGAAGCTGCTTACATATTGGGCATCAAGATCTATAGAGATAGATCAAGATGCTTAATTGGACTTTCACAAAGAACATACCTTGACAAAGTTTTGAAGAAGTTCAAAATGGATTAGGCAAAGAAAGGATTCTTGCCTGTGTTACAAGGTGTGAAGTTGAGTAAGACTCAATGCCCGACCACTTCAGAAGATAGAGAGAAAATGAAAGATGTTCCCTATGCTTCAGCCACAGGCTCTATCATGTATGCAATGCTGTGTACTAGACCTGATGTGTGCCTTGCTATCAGTTTAGCAGGGAGGTACCAAAGTAATCCAGGAATGGATCACTGGACAGCGGTCAAGAACATCCTAAAATACCTGAAAAGGACTAAGGATATGTTTCTCGTTTATAGAGGTGACAAAGAGCTCATCATAAATGGTTACGTTGATGCAAGCTTTGACACTGATCCAGATGATTATAAATCGCAAACCAGATACGTGTTTATATTGAACGGTGGAGCTGTCAGTTGGAGAAGTTCTAAACAAAGCGTCGTGGCAAGATCTACGTGTGAAGCGGAGTGCATTGTTGCTTCAGAAGCAGCAAATGAAGGAGTCTGGATGAAGGAGTTCATATCCGATCTAGGTGTCATACCTAGTGCATCGGGTCCAATGAAAATCTTTTGTGACAATACTGGTGCAATTGCCTTGGCAAAGGAATCCAGATTTCGCAAGAGAACCAAGCACATCAAGAGACACTTCAATTCCATCCGTGATCAAGTCCAGGTGGGAGACATAGAGATTTGCAAGATACATACATATCTGAATGTTGCAGACCCGTTGACTAAGCCTCTCTCACGAGCAAAACATGATCAACACCAAGACTCCATGGGTGTTAGAATCATTACTATGTAATCTAGATTATTAACTCTAGTGCAAGTGGGAGACTGAAGGAAATATGCCCTAGAGGCAATAATAAAGTTATTATTTATTTCCTTATATCATGATAAATGTTTATTATTCATGCTAGAATTGTATTAACCAGAAACATGATACATGTGTGAATACATAGACAAACAGATTGTCACTAGTATGCCTCTACTTGACTAGCTCGTTGATCAGAGATGGTTATGTTTCCTAACCATAGACATGAGTTGTCATTTGATAAACGGGATCACATCATTAGGAGAATGATGTGATTGACTCAACCCATTTTGTCAGCTTAGCACTTGATCGTTTTAGTTTACTGCTATTGCTTTCTTCATGACTTATACAGGTTCCTATGACTATGAGATTATGTAACTCTCGATTACCGGAGGAACACTTTGTGTGCTACTAAACGTCACAACGTAACTGGGTGATTATAAAGGTGCTCTACAGGTGTCTCCGATGGTACTTGTTGAGTTGACATAGATTAAGATTAGGATTTGTCACTCCGATTGTCGGAGAGGTATCTCTGGGCCCACTCGGTAATACAAATCACTATAAGCCTTGCAAGCATTGTAACTAATGAGTTAGTTGCAGGATGATGCATTACAAAAAGAGTAAAGAGATTTGCCGGTAACGAGATTGAACTAGGTATTGAGATACCGACGATCGAATCTCGCAGAAGTAACATACCGATGACAAAGGGAACAACGTATGCTGTTATGCGGTTTGACCGATAAAGATCTTCGTAGAATATGTGGGAGCCAATATGAACATCCAGGTTCCGCTATTGGTTATTGACCGGAGACATGTCTCGGTCATGTCTACATAGTTCTCAAACCCGTAGGGTCCGCACGCTTAAAGTTCAGTGACGATCGTATTATGAGTTTTTGTGTTTTGATGTACCGAAGGTAGTTCAGAGTCCTGGATATGATCACGGACATGACGAGGAGTCTCGAAATGGTCGAGATGTAAAGATCGATATATTGGACGACTATATTCGGACACCGGAAGTGTTTCGGGTGATTTCGGAGAAAACCGGAGTGCCGGAGGGTTACCGGAACCCCCTGGGAGAAATAATGGGCCTTATGGGCCTTAGTGGAGAGAGAGAGGGCTGGCCTAGGGCAGGCTGCGCGCCCCTCCCACTCTGGTCCAAATTGGACTAGGAGAGGGGGGGGCCTTTCCTTCCCCCCTCCTAGTAGGAGTAGGAAAGAGGGGAGCCCTACTCCTACTAGGAGGAGGACTCCTCCTCCTGGCGCGCCATAGAGGGCCGGCCGGCCTCCCCCCTTTCTCCTTTATATACGGGGGCAGGGGGGCACCTCTAGACACACATGTTGATCATTGATCCCTTAGCCGTGTGCGGTGCGCCCCTCCACCATAATCCACCTCGATCATATCGTAGTGGTGCTTAGGCGAAGCCCTGCGTCGGTAGCAACATCATCACCGTCAACACGTCATCGTGCTAACGGAACTCTCCCGTGAAGCTCTGCTGGATCGGAGTTTGTGGGACGTCATCGAGCTAAACATGTGTTGAACTCGGAGGTGCCGTGCGTTTGGTACTTGGATCGGTCGGATCATGAAGACGTTCGACTACATCAACCGCGTCCTCATAACGCTTCCGCTTACGGTCTACGAGGGTACGTGGACGATACTCTTCCCTCTCGTTGCTATGCATCACCATGATCTTGCGTGTGCGTAGGATTTTTTTTGAAATTACTACGTTCCCCAACAGCCTTGTCTATCTTGCTGTTACGCGTCCTGACATCTCCTATCCTGTTCACATCCTGAGTCAGTTTGTTTCAGCCCCCACCTCTGTCCACTATAGTCATCTCCTCCGTGTTCTATGATACCTTCGTGGCACGATCTCTCAGCGCCTTTTCTTTCCCCGCTCCAGCTCTCTTGAGCTCCAGGCCTACTCCAATGCCACCTGGGCTAGTGATCCCTCTTATCGACGCTCGCTGTCTGCTTACTGCGTCTTTCTTGGTGGCTCTCTTATTGCCTGGAAGACAAAGAAACATACTGTAGTTTCTTGCTCGAGTACAGAGGCTGAGTTGCCAGCCATGGCTATGTTGACGGTTGAGGTGATCTGGTTACGATGGTTACTTGAGGATTTTGGTGTGTCTGCTACTACCTCGACTCCCTTACTGTCAGACAGTACTGGTGCTATCAGTATTGCACGTGACCCGGTGAAGCATGAGCTCACCAAGCACATCGGTGTGGATGCCCACTTTGTGCGTGCTGCTGTGCAGGATCAGACTCTCGCTCTTCACTATGTGCCCTCTGAGTTACAGTTGGCTGACTTCTTCATGAAAGCACATACTTGAGCGCATCATACCTTTTTCCTCTCCAAACTCAGTGTTGTTGATCCACCATGAGTTTGAGGGGGGTGTTAGATGTGTATAGTCTCTTTTAGGTATATCCCCATTGTATAAGGGGTTTCCTGTACTTTACCACACATGTATATGTAATGGCCTTTGGCCCTCAGTAAAGATCACTTGTTGTTTATCCAACACATAATTCCGGTACATCCACCCTGTGCAGAGTAGAAGAAAAAGGCAAAAAAAGTAGTTGAATTACATATATGCCAAACTAAAATAATCCAAGCCTTTCTTTAAACTTAACCGACGATCATGACTTGCATATATAAAAAATGACTGTAAGTTGTAGTCCTGAGTATTAGATGATTTGTTTGAACCAGTGGATTGCATCGAATGGAGGGAACAAAGTGCCGTTGTTGTCCTATACGTACTGAAAGAAATATAAGGCCCATGTAATGTGTTAATCCAATTCAAACAATAAATTTCAGAGATGGGAAGCCTGATTATGAAAGTGAGCAAGAAGAGACCTATGCAGGATGAAACCGCAAATATCCCTCGTTGTCTGCAGAAAATTGTTGCGCAGCTTGCGGTTGAATCTGACAAAAAAACAGATAAATCATTTGATTAGATGAAGTACTAAAGGCTGAAGACGGATTGAACTCACCAAATGTGAGGAAGTTGCGGTGGATGATGACAATCGAGCCTAGTAATTAAAGGCGCAGCTGGCGGTTCAGTTGCGGAGTTGCTGTCCGTTCCTTTTACCTCTGCAAGTAGCAATGCTTGATCTACATGACCATATATTGATACAATATATAAAAAACAATAAAGTAAGCCTTCACCTGCTTGTAGCTTCCACCGTTGCAGGGGGATGAAAAGCACAAACAATATGTCGTCAACCTTCCAAACGTGCTCATCGATCTTCTTCCACCCCTCGTGCTATAGGAATAACTCGTACCTGTCAGAGGAACCCTTGTTGGGAGCGGGAATGGGGACATAGGTCAGGTACATACATGTAGGTCATTGGAACCCATTGGGAGCAGACCGCACCAGCCTATTGAGGGCCTAGCATGATACAGGTGGAGAAGAAGAGCACGACCCCTAGCCCGTAGTTGCCGCCGAATGCACCCATGGTGCACGGGCGCACGAAAGTGGACCAATCGAATCTGAAGTAACTAATCCCCACCACGAACTTGGCATGGAACTGCAAAGAATGCAATGGCCCTGTGGTCTGCAGTTGCCACAGATCCACCCATAGGGGGCGGTTGGGGATAGATCAAATCCAAATCCACCTATGCCTGCTCACAAACTTGTCATGGAGCCGCAGAGAACACCATTATTTGAGCACATACAGGGAAGGAAGAGGCAATGTGGGGAGATGAGGATAGGATGGTGTGTCTTGGCTTTTAATAGTATACTTCCCACTATCTAATCAGTTAAAGAAGATGAGGAAGAACCAATGAGCACTACAGAGATTAAAACACACAAATTTTTACTCTAGCCGCCGGTTACTAAATGATAGAGGGGAAACGAACACAGAATTTATTAAGTGAGTGGAACCGGGCGTGCCATTGAACTTTTTTTCTCTATGTGTAGTGCCATTGAAGAGGGGACAACGACATCAGCTTGTGCTTTTGATCGGTCCCTCATGTAACTCAGTAGTGAAACGATGACATGGCTGACCTGCTGATGTGGATAGGCTGCATGTTAAGAGAAATAACATAGTGGGGATGAACTATTTAGGTATTATAGATTTCAGGAGTGATACGTCTCCAACGTATCTATAATTTATGAAGTATTCATGCCATGTTTACAATATTTTTATATGATTTTGGTACGATTTGATTAGAACTAACCCGGACTGATGCTGTTTTCAGCAGAACTACCGTGGTGTTGTTTTTGTGCAGAAATAAAAGTTCTCGGAATGCGATGAAAATCAACGGAGATTTTTTCTGGAAAATATGAAAAATACTGGAACGAAAGTCCATCGAAGGGGAGTCACGGGGCCCCACGAGGGTAGGGGTGCACCCCCTGCCTCGTGGACTCCCCGAGGCCCCCCCTGACGTGAAATCAACCCCAACTTCTCCTATAAATACAAAAACCTCCGAAAATTAACCTAGATCGGGAGTTCCGCCGCCAGAAGCCTCTGTAGCCACCAAAAACCAATCTAGGCCCTCTCCGGCACCCTGTCGGAGGGGGCCATCATCACCGGAGGGCATGGAGGAGGATCCAGGAGGGGCCATTATCGTCATGAAGGCCAAGGACCAGAGGGAGAACCTCTCCCCATCTAGGGGGAGGCCATGGAGGAGGAAGCACAAGGGGGAGAACCTCTCCTCCTCTCTCTCGGTGGTACCAGAGTGCCATCGGGAGGGGAATCATCGCCGCGGTCATCGTCTTCATCAACATCACCATCCTCATCTCTTTTACGCGGTCCACTCTCCCGCACCCCGCTGTAATCCCTACTTGAACATGGTGCTTTATGCCACATATTATGATCTAATGATGTGTTTCCATCCTATGATGTTTTGAGTAGATATCCTTTGTCTTTGGGTTGATTGATGATCTGATTGGTACGAGTTGTATGTTTTATTTTGGTGCTGTCCTATGGTGCCCTCCGTGTCGCGCAAGAGTGAGGGATTCCCGCTGTAGGGTGTTGCAATACGTTCATGATTCACTTATAGTGGGTGAGTGACTGAAACACAAACCCGAGTAAGGGGGTTGTTGTGTATGGGAATAAAGAGGACTTGATGCTTTAATGCTATGGTTGGGTTTTACCTTAATGATCTTTAGTAGTTGCGGATGCTTGCTAGAGTTCCAATCATAAGTGCATATGATCCAAGTAGAGAAAGTATGTTAGCTTATGCCTCTCCCTCATATGAAATTGCAATGACGACTACCGGTCTTGTTAATAATTGCCTAGGACAATTCCGCACACCGATCCACCATTATTCCACACTCGCTATTTATAATATTTAGTAATATATTCTAACTTTATGATAACAACACCTACTTTTATATTTTAGCTCTCCAATATCATACAAAGTTATCCACTTCATACCCACAACGTAGTTTTATTTCTCATCTCTAGTTGGAAGCAAACGTTCGGTGTACGTAGAGTCGTATCAGTGGCAAATAGGGCTTGAGAGAATATTGATCTTACCTTTAGCTCCTTGTGCGTTCGACACTCCATACTTATCACTTCCACCTTTGGAAATTGCTACGATGATTCCCTGCACTTGGGGATTATTAAGGAGATGTAGATTTTCTTGTTATCTTATATATGTTCCTTTTTCTTTTTCTTGTAAAAAAATGAGTTCAACAAGAAAGGGGTCCTCATTCTAGGCTCCTTGGGTTGAAATGATTACTCCTTTAATTGATCTAAAGATTGTTAATTTTTATTTGGAAACGCTTGGAAGCTTTCCTTTGTTTTGGTGTTATGAAGATCTTATGCTGGAGGGAGTTTTCACCAATGCCACAAAGATGTTGTTGCATCGATGCATAGGATAAGATGATATTAATAAGAATATATCATCTACATTTTGCTTTCATCTCCAATTATCTAGGATTTCCTTTCATTCAGTAATGTTTTAGAAATATAAATACTTTCTTATATTTTATCCAATCATCCACATTTAACTAGGTTGCAAAGAACGACGAAGTGATAACTGCATGTGTAAGTACCATGGATGAGCTAGCAAAACATACATTTTGATGCTAGAGTGCATATGGCTTAGGTATGTGTTTTTGTTGGCAATGTTCATGTGTGAGAAAGCAAGGTCCATAAGATATCTAGCAAATTAGAGGTGGTATGATTTAAAGACAAAGCGTTGTCTTGATTGCCTTTTTTCATGTGGTTGTTGCATGGGCTTCAAATAATTTACCTGGGACTTCATTCAGAAGTACAACTGGTAATCTGAGATCAATACTGAGATCAGACATTAGATACAATATAAAACTTTGTTGTACAAACAAAATCTATGATATCTTGCAATTCTATGTGTCGTGGTGGAACATGATTGCTACGTCTTGAGCTTGCGTTGGTTTTCCCCGAAGAGGAAGGGATGATGCAGCAGAGTTGCGTAAGTATTTCCCTCAGTTTTGAGAACCAAGGTATCAATCCAGTAGGAGGCCACGCTCAAGTCCCTCGTACCTGCACAAAACGATAGCTACTTGCAACCAACGCGATTAGGGGTTGTCAATCCCTTCACGGTCACTTACGAGAGTGAGATCTGATAGATATAATATTTTTTGTATTTTTGGTATAAAGATGCAAAGTGTAAAGTAAAAGCAAAGTAAAAAGCAAAGCAAGATTAAAGTGATGGAGATTGATATGATGAGAATAGACCCGGGGGCCATAGGTTTCACTAGTGGCTTCTCTCAAGAGCATAAGTATTCTACGGTGGGTGAACAAATTACTGTTGAGCAATTGACAGAATTGAGCATAGTTATGATAATATCTAGGCATGATCATGTATATAGGCATCACGTCCGTGACAAGTACACCGAAACGATTCTGCATCTACTACTATTACTCCAGTCATCGACCGCTATCCAGCATGCATCTAGAGTATTAAGTTAAAAACAGAGTAACGCCTTAAGTAAGATGACATGATGTAGAGAGATAAATTCATGCAATATGAAATAAACCCCATCTTGTTATCCCCGATGGCAATGATGCAATACATGCCTTGCTACCTCTTCTGTCACTGGGAAAGGACACCGCAAGATCGAACCCAAAGCTAAGCACTTCTCCCATGGCAAGAACTACAAATCTAGTTGGCCAAACCAAACGGATAATTCTAAGAGACTTGCAAAGATAACCAATCATACATAAAAGAATTCAGAGAAGATTCAAATATTATTCATAGATAAACCTGATCATAAATCCACAATTCATCGGTCTCAACAAACACACCGCAAAAAGAAGATTACATCGAATAGATCTCCACAAGAGAGGGGGAGAACTTTGTATTGAGATTCAAAGAGAGAGAAGAAGCCATCTAGCTACTAAATATGGACCCAGAAGGTCTGAGGTAAACTACTCACACTTCATCGGAGAGGCTATGATGATGTAGAAGCCCTCCGTGATGACGGCCCTCTCCGGCGGAGCTCCGGAACAGGCCCCAAGATGGGATCTCGTGGATACAGAAAGTTGCAGCGGTGGAATTAGGTTTTTGGCCCCTGTTCTGATCATTTGGGGGTACGTATGTATATATAGGAGGAGGAAGTACGTTGGTGGAGCACTGAGGGGCCCACGAGGCAGGGGGCGCGCCCTAGGGGGTGGGGGGCGCCCCCCACCCTCGTGACCTCCTCTTTGACTCCTTTAAGTAGGGTCCAAGTCTCCCGGATCACGTTCGGTGAGAAAATCACGTTCCTGAAGGTTTTATTCCGTTTGGACTCCGTTTGATATTCTGTTTCTCCGAAACACTGAAATAGGCAAAAAACAGCAATTCTGGGCTGGGCCTCCGGTTAATATGTTAGTCCCAAAAATAATATAAAAGTGGAAAATAAAGCCCAATATAGTCCAAAACAGTAGATAATATAGCATGGAGCAATCAAAAATTATAGATACGTTGGAGACGTATCAGGCATCCCCAAGCTTAATTCCTGCTCGTCCTCGAGTAGGTAAATGATACAAAGAGAATTTTTGATGCGCAGTGCTACTTGGCATAATTTCAATGCAAATCTTCTTAATTGTGATATGAATATTCAGATTAGAAAGATTCAAGACAAAAGTTTATATTGACATAAAAATAATAATACTTCAAGCATACTAACAAAGCAATTATGTTTTTTCAAAATAACATGGCCAAAGAAAGTTATCCCTACAAAATCATATAGTCTGGCTATGCTCTATCTTCACCACACAAAATATTTTAATCATGCGCAACCCCGATGACAAGCCAAGCAATTGTTTCATACTCTAACTTTTTCATAACTTTTTCAATCTTCACGCAATACATGAGCGTGAGCCATGGATATAGCACTATAGGTGGAATAGAGTGGTGGTTGTGGAGAAGACAAAAAGGAGAAGATAGTCTCACATCAACTAGGCGTATCAACGGGCTATGGAGATGCCCATCAATAGATATCAATGTGAGTGAGTAGGGATTGCCATGCAACGGATGCACTAGAGCTATAAGTATATGAAAGCTCAAAAAGAAACTAAGTGGGTGTGCATCCAACTTTCTTGCTCATGAAGACCTAGGGCAATTTGAGGAAGCCCATCATTGGAATATACAAGCCAAGTTCTATAATGAAAGATTCCCACTAGTATATGAAAGTGATAACATGAGAGACTCTCTACTATGAAGATCATGGTGCTACTTTGAAGCACAAGTGTGGTAAAAGGATAGTAACATTGTCCCTTCTCTTTTTCTCTCATTTTTTTATTTGGGCCTTTTCTCTATTTTTTTATATGGCCTCTTTTTATTTGGGCTTCTTTGGCCTCTTTTTTTTATATTTTTATTTTTCGTCCGGAGTCTCATCCCGACTTGTGGGGGAATCATAGTCTCCATCATTCTTTCCTCACTTGGACAATGCTCTAATAATGATGATCATCACACTTTTATTTTTCTTACAACTCAACAATTACAACTCAATACTTAGAACAAAATATGACTCTATGTGAATGCCTCCGGCGGTGTACCGGGATATGCAATATGACAATGATGGAGTGTGTCATAATAAACAGAACGGTGGAAAGTTGCATGGCAATATATCTCGGAATGGCTATGTAAATGCCATGATAGGTAGGTATGGTGGCTGTTTTGAGGAAGGTATATGGTAGGTGTATGATACCGGCGAAAAGTGCGCGGTATTAGAGAGGCTAGCAAAGGTGGAAGGGTGAGAGTGCATATAATCCATGGACTCAACATTAGTCATAAATAACTCATATACTTATTGTAAAAATCTAGAAGTTATCAAAGCAAAGTATTACGCGCATGCTCCTAGGAGGATAGATTGGTAGGAAAAGACCATCGCTCATCCCCGACCGCCACTCATAAGGAATACAATCAATAAATAAATCATGCTCCGACTTCATCACATAACATTTCACCATACGTGCATGCTACGGGAATCACAAACTTTAACACAAGTATTCTTTAAATTCACAACTACTCAACTAGCATGAATTTAATATTATCACCTCCATATCTCAAAACAATTATCATGCTTCAATCTTTTCTTAGTATTCAACACACTCAAAAGAAAGTTTCACAAATCTTGAATACCAAGCATATTATTATTAAGAAAATTACCATGCTATTAAGAGACTCTCAAAACATTTAAGTGAAGCATGAGAGATCAATAGTTTCTTTAAAAGAAATCCACCACCGTGCTCTAAAAGATCTAAGTGAAGCACATAGAGCAAAATTATAACGCTCAAAAGATATAAGTGAATCACATAGAGTATTCTATCAAATTTTAATTCATGTATGGCTCTCTCAAAAGGTGTGTACAGCAAAGATGATTGTGGCATACACAAAGACACAAATAATACAAGACGCTCCAAGCAAAACACATATCATGTTGGTGAATAAAAATATAGCTCCAAGTAAATTACCGATGGAAGTGGACGAAAGAGGGGATGCCTTCCGGGGCATCCCCAAGCTTTGACTTTTTGGTGTCCTTTGATTATATTGGGGGTGCCATGGGCATCCCCAAGCTTAGGTTCTTGCCACTCCTTGTTCCATAATCCATCAAAAGAATTCACCCAAAACTTGAAAACTTCACAACACAAAACTTAAAGTAGAAAACTCGTGAGCTCCGTTAGCAAAAGAAAACAAAAGACCACTTCAAGGTACTGTAATGAACTCATTATTTATTTACATTGGTGTTAAACCTACTGTATTCCAACTTCTCTATGGATTATAAACTATTTTACTAGCCATAGATTCATCAAAATAAGCAAACAACACACGGAAAACAGAATCTGTCAAAAACAGAACAGTCTGTAGTAATCTGTAGCTAGCGCAAGATCTGGAACCCCAAAAATTCTAAAATAAATTGCTGGACGTGAGGAATTTATCTATTGATCATCTGAAAAAATAATTAACTAAATATCACTCTTCAAATAAACTGACAGCAGTTCTCGTGAGCGCTAAAGTTTCTGTTTTCTACAGCAAGTTCAACAAGACTTTCCCCAAGTCTTCCCAACGGTTCTACTTGGCACAAATACTAATTAAACACAAAAAAACACAACCAAAACAGAGGCTAAATAATTTATTTATTAATAAACAGGAGCAAAAATCAAGGAATAAAAATAAAATTGGGTTGCCTCCCAACAAGCGCCATCGTTTAACGCCCCTAGCTAGGCATAAAAGCGAGGATAGATCTAGGTATTGCCATCTTTGGTAGGAAATTCTTCGATGAGGCATCTATTTCCCTTAGAAATTTCTTTCTTTCTAGTGATTATCAAAATTTTAGGCACAAGATCGAAAAATTCATTTGTAGCAATTGGTTCCTTAATGATAGCAAAAAGATTGGGATGAATACTTATAGATTTAAGATCCGCAATTTCCTTACTAGATGATTCACCCTTATTTTTAGGAACATACATAAGCTTGGCAATTTTAGTAGGAGGACTTGGAGTATTCTTTACGGAAGAAAAAGCGGTTCCCAAGTTTGTAATGATACCCTCAAGTTTATCAATTCTAGTAGAATCTAAGTTTATCTTCTCATTAACTATGGGTTCCTTTTCCTTAATATTTTTCAAAGTCATTCCTACCTTAGATCCATATTGAGTAATTTGATTGTGGATCTTTTTATCTAGATTTTCAATTAATTCAATAGTAGCAACTTTATTTTCAATAATTTCAAGTCTTTGCATAACATGCTCCAAAGTTAACATGGTTCCATTAACCAAAAGAGGTGGTGAGCCAAATAAATCTAACATAGCATTATAAGAATCAAAAGTATGGCTACCCAAGAAGTTCCCTCCGGTAATGATATCGAGGATATATCTATACCAAGGATTAACACCTACGTAAAAATTGCGGAGAAGAACTAAGGTAGATTGCTTCCTGGTAGATCTATTTTGAGCATTGCAAATTCCATACCAAGCATCTTTTAGATTTTCTCTCTCCCTTTGTTTAAAATTTAAAACTTCACTCTCGGGAGACAACGGAGAAGATATGAGACTAGCCATGACGACAAGCAAACTAGCACACAAGCAAACAAAAAGGCAAGCGGGCAAAAGAGGCAAATAGAGAGGGAGGATAGAGAGAGAGGGCGAATAAAACGGCAAGGGTGAAGTGGGGGAGAGGAAAACGAGAGGCAAATGGCAAATAATGTAATGCGGGAGATAGGGATTGTGATGGGTACTTGGTATGTTGACTTTTTGCGTAGACTCCCCGACAACGGCGCCAGAAATCCTTCTTGCTACGTCTTGAGCTTGCGTTGGTTTTCCCCAAAGAGGAAGGGATGATGCAGCAGAGTAGCATAAGTATTTCCCTTAGTTTTGAGAACCAAGGAATCAATCCAGTAGGAGGCCACGCTCAAGTCCCTCGTACCTGCACAACTACTCGCAACCAATGCGATTAGGGGTTGTCAATCCCTTCATGGTCACTTACGAGAGTGAGATCTGATAGATATATTATTTTTGGTATTTTTGGTATAAAGATGCAAAGTGTAAAGTAAAAGCAAAGTAAAAAGCAAAGCAATATTAAAGTGATGGAGATTGATATGATGAGAATAGACCCAGGGGCCATAGTTTCACTAGTGGCTTCTCTCAAGAGCATAAGTATTCTACGGTGGGTGAACAAATTACTGTTGAGCAATTGACAGAATTGAGCATAGTTATGAGAATATCTAGGCATGATCATGTATATAGGCATCAAGTCCGTGACAAGTAGACCAAAACGATTCTGCATCTACTACTATTACTCCACTCATCGACCGCTATCCAGCATGCATCTAGAGTATTAAGTCAAAAACAGAGTAACGCCTTAAGCAAGATGACATGATGTAGAGAGATAAATTAATGCAATATGAAATAAACCCCATCTTGTTATCCTCGATGGCAACGATGCAATACGTGCCTTGCTGCCCCTTCTGTCACTGGGAAAGGACACTGCAAGATCGAACCCAAAGCTAAGCACTTCTCCCATGGCAAGAACTACCAATCTAGTTGGCCAAACCAAACGGATAATTCAAAGAGACTTGCAAAGATAACCAATCATACATAAAAGAATTCAGAGAAGATTCAAATATTATTCATAGATAGACTTGATCATAAACCCACAATTCATCGGTCTCAACAAACACACCGCAAAAAGAAGATTACATCGAATAGATCTCCACAAGAGAGGGGGAGAACTTTGTATTGAGATTCAAAGAGAGAGAAGAAGCCATCTAGCTACTAACTATGGACCCGAAGGTCTAAGGTAAACTACTCACACTTCATCGGAGAGGCTATGATGATGTAGAAGCCTTCCACGATGACGGCCCTCTCCGACGGAGCTCCGGAACAGGCCCCAAGATGGGATCTCGTGGATACAGAAAGTTGCGGCGGTGGAATTAGGTTTTTGGCTCCTGTTCTGATCGTTTGGCGGTACGTATGTATATATAGGAGGAAGAAGTACGTCGGTGGAGCATTGAGGGGCCCACGAGGCAGGGGGCGTGCCCTAGGGGGGGGGCGCCCTCGTGATCTCCTCTTTGACTGCTTGGAGTAGGGTCCAAGTCTCCTGGATCACGTTCGGTGAGAAATTCACGTTCCCGAAGGTTTTATTCCGTTTGGACTCTGTTTGATATTCTGTTTCTCCGAAACACTGAAATAGGCAAAAAACAACAATTCTGGGTTGGGCCTCCGGTTAATAGGTTAGTCCCAAAAATAATATAAAAGTGGAAAATAAAGCCCAATATAGTCCAAAACAGTAGATAATATAGCATGGAGCAATCAAAAATTATAGATACGTTGGAGATGTATCAATGATCACCTATGGGGCCATGAGCCCCTTGTGGTTCAGTGAAGGGGAAGGTCATGTTGCACAAAAACATAAGCCATGAAGAAGCACGACGGTGGTGACACTGGTGGTTTGTACCCAGGTTCGGGCCACTGAGAAGCGTAAAACCCTACTCCTGCTTTGGTGGATTGAGGGAAGGATCTCAGTAGGCACGCAACGCTCAAGCCCGGCAAGGTCCCCTCGGGGAGAGCAGCTACGCGCGTACAAGTGTAAGAGGGTCCGAATCCCTTTTCTAGTTTGCCATGGCCCTCCTTTTATAGGCCAAGGGGTAACCACAGTGGCAAAATAGTCATTATCTAGTGATTGGATAGCTAACAGTGTTATCATACCTAACTCTGGCAGTTAGGACAAAGTGCATTAAACGCACTGCTAGGTGTCATGCTAAGGATGCAGCCCGACAAGCCTGTCGCGCCGCTTAATCATCTCCTACTTATCTGCTTGACACGCCTCTGGACGGGTGTCATATAGAGGTAATCTGCCCTCCAAATGGCTGCCGCGTGCTTAGTAGAAGCCACTTAATCACCTTGATGGCTCGACACCGTATCGATAGGTGACTTGCGTCGCAGTGCGGTGGAGCGGTGGAGTCTTGGCAGGGAGATTTGCCCTTGGCGGCCCCGACAAGCCTGCTGGGGAAATCTTGGGACTTGTCTTTGGGGCGGCCTCGACCTGCCGGGCTCGCCTTCCCGGCAAGGGGGGCTTTCCCAAAGTGATACCTTGTTGCCTTGGCTTGTCTTGGTCTTCTTGATCCGCCCTTCGATCTCTCAAAGAGTTGCTTACCTGGCTTGGTCTTGACTTGGATGCTTGGTGAAGTTGTATACTTGCCATCGTGCATGTGCTTGGATGCTTGGTGAAGTTGTATACTTGCCATCGTTCATGTGCATAGTCCGGGCAACATACACGAAGGTTTGTTGCACCGACAGGAGCCCCCGGGCCTGGTCCAAACGTGCCGCCGAGCACCATTGGGGTAGGCCCTATTAGGTACACAGGCAGGACACTTGTGCTGATATTCTCTTATTTCTTGATTTTTTTCCTTGCTTCTTCATTAACCTATGTTTGAGTCAATTTCTTGTTTTCTCGTGCATCGTGCAAGACAACGTAGGGAAATTTACGCCATGAACCATGAGCTGCCCACGCCCACGTTCACAGGGCGGTAACTGCCATTTCACTCGTTCTTCCGTTCCTGCCGTTTCTGCCATGTATGTTGCATGAATTGCGCGGGGTTCATGGCGGACGCGGAGGGCACGGGAATGAGTGTCATGGTAGAAAACCAGGCACCACGGATAGGCGCAGGAGGACGGCCTTGATTCTGTGCGCCGTTGGTGACGCAAAGGAGCTGGATTGGCGGAGTGGGGCGGTTGCCTCCTGGGTGAGGAGCCAACCCTCGGCCACGTTCGCCTATAAAAGGGGACGTGGGTGAGGTGCTTACTCACACACATCTCTTCTGTCTTCCTTCTGGCATCTTCTCTCCACCATGGTAAGGGGGAGAGGGTGTGGTAGTACTCCAGTGGTGGCGATAAGGGTCTCTGCCCGACAACGCCTCCCTCCTCCCACTAGGGACGCAGGGGCAGAGCCCAGCATTAGGGGGGGGGGGTAGAGGACGAGGATGATACGTCTCCAACGTACCTATAATTTATGAAGTATTCATGCTATTATATTAGCAACCTTGGATGTTTTATATGCATTTATATGCTATTTTATATGATTTTTGGGACTAACCTATTAACCTAGAGCCCAGTGCTAGTTTCTGTTTTTTTCCTTGTTTTTGAGTTCTACACAAAAGGAAGACCAAACGGAGTCCAATTGACGTGCCAATTTTTGACGATTTTTTATGGACCAAAAGACGACCCCGGAGTAAAAGAGTTGGGCCAGAAGAGTCCCGAGCCGTCCACGAGGGTGGGGGGCGCGCCCACCCCCCCAGGTGCGTGGGCCTGCCTCGTGGATGACTCGGGCACCTTCTTGATGTGAGACCAACGCAAAAAATTCCTATAAATACAGAAACCTCCAGAAAATAACCTAGATCGGGAGTTCCGCCGCCAGAAGTCCCTGTAGCCACCGAAAACCAATCTAGGCCCTCTCCGGCACCCTGCCGGAGGGGGCCATCATCACCGGAGGCTATGGAGGAGGGAGGGGCCATCATCACCATGAAGGCCAAGGACCAGAGGGAGAACCTCTCCCCATCTAGGGGAGGCCATGGAGGAGGAAGCACAAGGGGGAGAACCTCTCCTCCTCTCTCTTGGTGGCACCGGAGTGCCATCGAGAGGGGAATCATTGCCGCCGTGATCGTCTTCATCAACATCACCATTATCATCACCATCCTCATCTCTTTTACGCGGTCCACTATCCCGCACCCCGCTGTAATCCCTACTTGAACATGGTGCTTTATGCCACATATTATGATCCAATGATGTGTCGCCATCCTATGATGTTTTGAGTAGATATCTTTTGTCTTTGGGTTGATTGATGATCTAGATTGGTACGAGTTGTATGTTTTATTTTGGTTCTGTCCTACGGTGCCCTCCATGTCGCGCAAGCGTGAGGGATTCCCGCTGTAGGGTGTTGCAATACGTTCATGATTCTCTTATAGTGGGTTGGTGAGTGACTGAAACACAAACCCGAGTAAGGGGGTTGTTGCGTATGGGAATAAAGAGGACTTGATGCTTTGATGCTATGGTTGGGTTTTACCTTAATGATCTTTAGTATTTGCAGATGCTTTCTAGAGTTCCAATCATAAGTGCATATGATCCAAGTAGAGAAAGTATGTTAGCTTATGCCTCTCCCTCATATGAAATTGCAATGATGACTATCGGTCTTGTTAACAATTGCCTCGGACAATTCCGCACACCGATCCACCATTATTCCACACTCGCTATTTATAATATTTAGTAATATATTCTAACTTTATGATAACAGCACATACTTTCATATTTTAGCTCTCCGATATCTTGCAAAGTTATCCACTTCATACCCACAATGTAGTTTTATTTCTCGTTGCTAGTTGAAAGCAAACGTTCGGTGTACGTAGAGTCATATCAGTGGCAGATAAGACTTGAGAGAATATTGATCTTACCTTTAGCTCCTTGTGGGTTCGACACTCCATACTTATCACTTCCACCTTTGGAAATAGCTACGATGATTCCCTGCACTTGGGGATTATCAAGCTCTTTTCTGGCGCCGTTGCTGGGGAGCAATACCGTGGGGTTGATATTCTCATGTGTGCTTGTTTGATTTCTTGACTAAGTAGATTTTGTTTTTCCTTTTTTGTTTCTGTTTAGTTATGGGTGAAACATAATTTTTTTAAAAGAATGAAAATACAAAAAAATTACTTGCCTCTCATACCTAAAAAGTTTTTTTAAAAAGAAGTGATTGGAAAGTTATGCATTGAAGAAGTGAGGGTCGACCTTGAGCACTCGTGTTCATGCTCATGGGAACAATGTAGAATTTTTCATGGAAGTTTCTCTGTAAATAATTATCCCCTTATATATATCCATTGTATTATAAAAATAATGTTCCAAACTTTGGTTTTAGGATGATTAGATTGCTTGTTTACTATGTGCAGAACAAAAACAGAAACTTTGGATGTAGCACGTGATTTTACATTTTTTACTGGAAAGTCAAATGGGTCTGAAACTTTTTGCACATTACTTATTTATAAAGTTTTCAAATTTTAAAATTTATTTCATAATTTTTAGAGTTACATAAGTTTACAAAATCTCCAGATTACTACAGACTGTCCTGTTTTAGACAGATTCTGTTTTTCGTGTGTTGTTTGCTTATTTTGATGCATCTATGGCTAGTATCGGAGGGTATGAACCACAGATAAGTTGGAATACAGTAGATATAGTTCTAATATGAAATTGGAATGAGTTTGAAACAGTACCTAAAGGTAGTGATTTGCTTTATTATACTAACGGATCTTACAAAGTTTTTGTTAAAGTTTTGTGTGGATGAAGTGTTCGAAGAACGAGGAGTTACCGATGTGAGAAGAATAAAGAGAGTCAAGAGCTCAAGCTTTGGGATGCCCAAGGAACCCCAAGTAAATATTCTAAATATACTCAAGCATCTAAGCTTGGGGATGCCCCGGTTGGCATCCCATCTTTCTTCTTCAACAATTATCGGTATACCTCGGTTTTTGTTTTGTTCACATGATTTGTGTCCTTTGTGTTTTTATTTTTCTTTAAGAACCATGATAGTATGAGATGTACCTTCATCAATTTATAGAATACTTCATGCACTTCACTTATATCTTCTAAGTATGATCTTATAGAATTGCTCTTTGAGCTTCACTTAAATCTTTTGAGTATGGCTTTATAGAATGCTTCGTGTGCTTCACTTATACCTTTTGAGCTTGGATATTGGTTAGTCTATATTAATTGTAGAATGCTCCATGAACTTCACTTATATCTTTTGGATTATGAATAATACTATTATCTAAAGCGGGTTTGGAAGAGTGTCAACTTTAGGAACTAGTGATCCCGCTATTCTGAATGAGGAGAATTTTGCTTATGTGGAGAGTAGTAAAATTTCTATGCTCGTAGATCAAGAAAAGAATGCTTTATGTGATGGTAATATTGTTGAACTCATTCATGATGCTACTGAAAATTATTATGAGGGAGGAATACGTGCTTGTAGGAGTGCAATAATATCAAGTTTTCCTCTCTATGTTCTTAAAGTTTTGAAGTTATACTTGTTTTGCCTTCCTATGCTAGTTGATTCTTGTTCCCATAAATTGTATTCTCAAAAAATCCCTAGGAATAGGAAGTGGGATAGGTTTAAATGTGCTAGTCATATTCTTCATGATGCTCTCTTTATGTTTCAATTCTTATCTTTTATGTGAGCATCATTGAAATCATCATGCCTAGATTAAAGGCATTAAAGAAAAGCGCTTGTTGGGAGACAACCCAATATTTACCCTTACTGTTTTTGTGTGTTATCATGATTAAGTTACTTTAGTAATCATGTATTATATCTTTTGTTTCAATTAAGTGCCAAGTAAGACCTTTGGGAAGACTTGGGTGAAAGTTATTGTGATCTTGCTGTAAAAAACAGAAACTTTGCGCTCACGAGATTAGCTGCCATTTTTTTTACAAAAGAGTGAAATTGAGTTGATTCTTTTTTCAGAAGATTAATAGAAAAATTCCTCACGTCCAACAATTTATTTCATAATTTTTGGAGTAGCAGAAGTATGGTTGGTATTCAGATCATTACAGACTGTTCTGTTTCTGACAGATTCTGTTTTCATTGCATAGTTTGCTTGTTTTCTAGTTTCTATGGCTTATATTTCTCAATATAAATTGTAGAGATGATATGTTACAGTAGGCATTGTGTGAGAAAAATTATGATCCTTGTATTTTACAGTACCAAAGTGAATGGTTTACTCTTTATCATACTAACCTATCTCACGAAATTCTGTTAAGTTTTGTGTGATTGAAGTTTTCAAGCTTTGGGTGAGATATCGACATGAGGAGAATGAGGAGTGGAAAGACCCTAATCTTGGGGATGCCCAAGGAACCCCAAGGTAATATTAAAGTAAGACTCAAGTGCCTAAGCTTGGGTATGCCCCGGAAGGCATCCCCTCTTTTGTCTTCAAAATTATCGGTATACCTTACTCGGAGCTATATTTTTATTCGTCACATGATATGTGTTTTGCTTGGAGCATATTTTCAATTTTACTTGTTGTTGGAATAAAATCATTGGATCTGAAATCTTTAATGAAAAAAAGGAATCCTCCCATGGCTAGTTAATTATTTGACTACTCAGTGTCCTTCACTTATATCTTTTTGGAGTAGTTTGTCATTTACTCATGTGCTTCACATATATCCTATGAGTAAATGGTTGAATGAATTGAGTATCATAAATCTGAATTTATATATGTTTCATATGCTTATACCTTTGGGAGTAGTGACTTCACACAAAATAAGTATAGGTAGTAAACTTATTGAAAGTTAGCAAACGTAGAATTGGTCACTTGAACAATTCATGAAAGAATATTGAGGGAAGAGAGATTTCACATATAAATATACTATATTGGACATCTTTTGTAATTGTGATCACTCATTAAAATATGACATGCTAAAAGGTTGATGTCGGACAAGGAAGACAACGTAATGGGTTATGTTTTCTTTTATCCAAAATAAAGTATATTGTCTTGGTCATCCAACATGTTGAGCTTGCTTTTATGCTAGCCAAATTATTTGCACCAAGTAGAGATACTACTTGTGCTTCCAAACATTCCTTAAACCAGTTTTGCCATGAGAGTCCACCATACCTACCTATGGATTGAGTAAGATCCTTCAAGTAAGTTGTCATCGGTGCATGCAATAAAAATTGCCTTCTAAATATGTATGATCTATTTAATGTGGAGAAAATAAGCTTTATACGATCTTGTGATGTGGAAGAAATAAAAATTAGGGACTGCATAATAAAGGTCCATATCACAAGTGGCAATATAAAGTGATGTTCTTTTGCATTAAGATTTTGTGCATCCAACCATAAAAGCGCATGACAACCTCTGCTTCCCTCTGCAAAGGGCCTATCTTTTACTTTTATCTTCTACCTTATGCAAGAGTCATGGTGATCTTCACCTTTCCTTTTTACATTTTATCCTTTAGCAAGCACATTGTGTTGGAAAGATCCTGATATATATATATATATATATATCCATTTGGATGTAAGTTATCATGAACTATTATTGTTGACATTACCCTTGAGGTAAAAGTTGGGAGGCGAATCTATAAGCCCCTATCTTTCTCTGTGTCCGATTAAAACTTTGAACCCATAAATATCACGTGAGTGTTAGAAATTGTGAAAGATTAAGTGATAGTTGAGTATGTGGAGTTTGCTAAATCAAAGCTCTGACATAGACCCTTCCTAAAAATAAGATGAATTGCAATTGTTTGATGACAGAGAATATAGTTTGTTAGTTTCAAGAAAGTTTATGATCTATACTTTAACATGTGAATAGCTTGTTACTTGCTCATGAAAAGTTTTATGAAGATGAGCTACTGATATGATATATAATGATGCTAGAAAAAGTGAGTGGAACTATCATTGATCAAACTTGTGCACTTGCTAGCATTCACACTTCATAAATTATTTCTTTTATCATTTACCTACTCGAGGACGAGCAGGAATTAAGGTTGGAGATGCTGATACGTCTCCAACGTATCTATAATTTATGAAGTATTCATGCCATGCTTACAATATTTTTATATGATTTGATTAGAACTAACCCGGACTGACGCTGTTTTCAGCAGAACTATCGTGGTGTTGTTTTTGTGCAGAAATAAAAGTTCTCGGAATGCGATGAAAATCAACGGAGAGCTCGAACGACGACGAAAGCTCCTCCTTGAGCGACATCGACGAGGAGGACAATATCGGCGAGACGACGACGTTGAGCGGGAGGAAGACGACTTTGACTCCGGCTGAGTGCCGGACGCACCGTCACCATCAGTAGGGGCCGGCGGCACCACCATTTGTACCCGGGCCTTCTCCCCGGCAAGGCGATTTGCCGGGGTGTTGGGTGTGGATGCCTCTGCCTCCTCCAGTAATCTTCCAGCTGGACCCCGGCAGGCTTCCCCGTGGACTCCGGCTTTGTCTTCCCTGTCGGTGTCCATGCTGCCGTGTCCTGCTAGCCCTGGTGGCGGTTACCAGGGCATCGCCTAGCCGCTCGCTCTGTCCCTCGCCTTCGTCTGTGCACTCCCGATCTTGTCAAGCTGCGTCCCTGATACGTCTCCAACGTATCTATAATTTTTGATTGTTCCATGCTATTATATTATCTTTTTTGGATGTTTTATATGCATCAATATGCTATTTTATATTATTTTTGGGACTAACCTATTAACCTAGAGCCAGTGCCAGTTTCTGTTTTTTCCCTTGTTTTTTTGAGTTTCGCAGAAAAGGAATACCAAACGGAGTCCAAACAGAATGAAGCCTTCACGGTGATTTTTCTTGGACGAAAAGACACCTGATGGACTTGGACTCCAAGTCAGAAGAGTTTGGAGTAGACGACAAGCCACAGGGGCGCACCCTAGGGTGGGGGCACCCCATGCCCTGTGGCCTACTCCAACACCTTCTGACCTAATTCTTTGTTCTATATACTCACATATATTCCCAAACCTCCAGAAGCATCCACGAAAACACTTTTCCACCGCCGCAACCTTCTATACCGTGAGATCCCATCTAGGACCTTTTTCGGCACCCTACCGGAGGGGGATTCGATCACGGAGGGCTTCTACATCAACTCTATTGCCCTTCTGATGAAGCGTGAGTAGTTTACCTCAGACTTATGGGTCCATAGCTAGTAACTAGATGGTGTAACATCCCAATTGTCAATTTGGATGTTAATCATTAGGTCATCATATGCATCCATGCTCTTTGCATTTTAGTTTGATTTTATTTGAACATTTTGATCCTAAAAGACCTTAAGCAACTCAAGGACCATTTGAGAGAGTTGGAGGTTTTATAAAAATTCCATTTTTGAATTTTTCAAAATTGGTAAATTTGGATCAAAGTGAATTTTTATTTGAAATTATTTTTCCAAAATTATTTCCTAATATAAATATTGAGAGAAAATAATATGACTTCTTCAAAACAGAGGAAATAATGGAAATTTAATTTTAAATAAAAATAAATATATTTTATTGGATTCTTATTTGAGTTTTTATTTAATTAAATTAGGGAAAATTGCATTTTAGCCTAGAAAAATGTTCATGTTGTCCTAAATATTAGGAGAGGACCGCGAAAATTATTTGTGGAAATTTTAGAATTTTTATTTATTTTATTTTTAGAATTTTCCATTTGGCGAAAATTATTTTAAAAAAAGCTCCTAGGCCGGCCCAGCCGAGCTGGGCCTTGGCCCAGTAGACCGCCACTGCCTCCCTCGCGCCGCGCCGCCGTGCAGCCGCCGGACTCCGCCTCTGCCGCCGTGCCCCCTCCTCCAAGCCGGCACCCCCTTCTTTAAAAGCCGCAGCCCCTCCCCTTTCTCGCCCTAGCCCGCCGCACCCCGCCTCCCGCCACCCGCGCCACTCGCAGCCCGCCACCACGCCGCCGCCCCGCCACTCATCGCTGTCGACGCCGCCAGCCACCGCCGACGCCACCAGCCACCGCCGCCGCCGACGCCGCCGACGCCACTGCCGCCGCTCGCCACCGGTTTCTTTTGCCGAACCGGTAAAAACCGTAAAAACCACCCGGTTTTTAATAAGTTCGGTTTATTTTTATAGATCAGTTTTTATTTTAGGGTTCGCTAATTAGCGAACGTTCACCCGTTAGTTTCTTATAAGAACGATTTCGTTTGTTTAGTTCTGATAGCGAACATTCGTTCCATCGATTTTTTCCTTTTTCACTTTATTTTTCGTCCAGGGACCTATCCGTAATTACTTTTATCACACATTAGTCCCTGATCTTCAAACCTTCGCTACCTTTTGCTCGCTTGTCCAAATCTAGTGAAACCAACGCCAAAATCTTTGTCTTGTTCCCCTCTATCCAGTTAATCAACTTGAACATGATTTTGGAAATTTAAAATTTGGTTTCAAGCAGATTTGAATTTGAACCTCTTTTGATCGTTGTTTGAGTTTCATATCTCCGATTCGATTGTTTCTTTTTGCAAATCGAAGCTCTTCTCTTGAACTTTCTGTTCAGATCTTTTCTTTTGGGTTTTACCTTTGCATCTTATGCTTGAGTGCTTCTGTATGCTATTGTTTGTTCATGATATAGTTTTCGGAGTGCGAGGCTTCCTACTACGAATCACTAGGGTTTTCCGATTGTCAGCAAGGCAAGTAACACTTTGATCATATCCCTTTATTACCCAGTTTTTATGCATTTAGTTTCAACCCTCAAACATTGCATGAGCAGGATTGATAACATATGGGTATTTGGGAAGTAGTTGATGAGGTAGGAACCTATTGCCTTTTATTCAAACCCTGGGTGTTACTACGTTATGCTTACACTGGCATGCTATGCTCGTGGACGTGGTTTGGTTTTGAGAGAATTAATGAAAGTTGTGAGATTTATTGTTAACTATGGTTTAACTTAAGGTGGCTACTTTAATACACATCTGGGTGGATTGGTTGTGGGCACCTGGGGAATCCGGTGTTGTCCAAGGAGATCCCGGGGAATCCGTGTGATCATCCTATGGGTTTCCACCAAGGCTCAAAGGGATCATAATGTTATTCATGCTGGAAACTTCCGTGTGTAGACACAAGCCATTATGGGCTCTAGCATAGTTGAGTATGTTGTGTGACCTCTTTTAGTGGTAGACTAGCAGATGTAGGGGATGTAGGTGGTGCGGTCTACCCGTCGTAAAGAGTTAATGCTTCTGAAAGACTGTGTCTTGGTCATCCGTTTCTCAAACATCATGTAGTGCGAGAAATTCAACAGAGGAGATCGAGTCATGTGGGGAAAAGTGCGCAAACCTCTGCAAAGTGTACAAACTAATCATGGTTAGCCGTGTCCCCAGATGTGGACATCTTGAGTATCTGGTACTTGAATTATTATGTTGATCTCATCACTCTACTTAATTAATTTGTCGGGTTATTAAACTTTTAATTTGGGATTGAGTTTTCGTTACCTTCTCAATGTTTTCAACAAACTTTGTAGTTAAATAAAATATATTCCTTTGTTGTAGGAAAAAATTAGCTTTATGCAAATGATAACCATAGAGCCTCCACAAGCCATATATGCATGTAGTGATAGCTGTTATTTGTTCATTGCTCTATAGTGTTATCTTGCCAGCATATTCCATGTGCTGACCTACACAGGCTGCAACATATTATGTTGTAGGATTTTCAGACGAAGAGTAAGGTGCGCTAGGTCGTTGTCATGCCCTTAGTTTTGCCGTGGAGTTGGATGGACTCTTCTACCTTCGAAGCTTCCGCTATTATCTTATTTAGATGGCCTTCAGCCATATTATTGTAATAAGTTCTCTTTTGAGACATTCGATGTAATAAGTGTGTGATTGAACTTTGTTATAAATCCTCGAGTATTGTGTGTGTCAGCAATACCGATCCAGGGATGACACTTAAACACAGAGACTTGACCGTGTGAGGTCAGGTCGCTAAAGATGGTATCAGAGCACACGCTGACTATAGGACACGACCACTAGGACAAACCACATGATACTCTTCTCTACTCATTTCCGACTCTTCTCCATTTTCTACTCTGTAGATGGCAGACCCAAGGAACAAGTTCGCTCAACCGGATGACGACACCCCTTTTAGACGACACTGGAAGGAATTCACTAGGTACCTGAGCATCGAAATACCAAGTTTCACCGGGACCTACACCGCCACTTTTCCAGAAGAGGAGCACTGGATGATTCGAGTTCATGTTCCAGGAAGGACGTTCGCACCAGTTACTGAGCACATAGAGTTTTCCTTTGTTGCACCAACCTGGAGTCTAGGAAAGAGCATGGCCACCCATATCGCCATCGGATGCATCGGCGAGGTATATAATAAGGAGCTTAAGGACACCATCTACCAGATATGTGGACGCCGAGATGAGCAATGGGAGATGATTTGCACCAGGAAGGATAGATCCATTGCAGCCTACATCCAGGAGTTAAATCAGCACATTCGTCATCAGGAAAACCAGATGTGCGCCAGCATGATAGACATGAAGAAGGTGAGGACCCGGAACATGGAGCTGGAAGAGGAACTCAAGTCTACACACGATGGATATGAAGAAGAAATTGCAGTACTACTGGAGAAGAATGAAGACCTGAAGAAGAAGCTAGGGATATTCATGGGAGATCCCGAACCTGAGGAGGACAACCATCCTAAAGACTACATCATAATCGATGACACCGACTCCAACTCTGACCCCGACAATGATCATAATTATGAAGACGAAGCTGGAGCAGATATCATGGAGTCTTCCATAGATCAAAATTTCTAGTCGACCAGCATATTATCAGTAGTATTCTCCCATGTATATAGTAATAGTCCGAGCTTTTGTAATGGTAGCTTAGATCGATTGTATGACCTTGTTTGAATTGAGTGGTGTGAAATGAATGTGTTTGTCTCATGTGCATATGGGTAGTGAATTTCTCTTTAGACCTCATTCTATTTTATTCTCACCCCTCTAAAACCTATCAGATGCCTCCGAGACGTGACCTCGGATTTGTCTTCCCACCGGGGCTCACTGAGTTGATCCAACAACAGAATGCCTTGATGCAGTTGCTAGTATAAAAAACCAAGGCAACAACAACAACAACAACAACAACCCACCGCCACCACCACTAGTTGACGCCTTAGCCCGTTTTCTAAGGTTGAATCCGCCGGTGTTCTCTAGTAGCACCGAGTCGATTGTAGCTGATGACCGGCTCCGCAGGATTGGTAGGGAGCTGACCACTGCAGGTTGCATAGATGCTGAGAAGGTGCACTTTGCCGCACACCAACTGGATGGACCCGCAGCCTCATGGTGGGAGAACTACACTGCCACTTTTCCCGTGGCCAATGTCACTTGGGATCAATTTCAGCAAGCATTCTGCACTACACATGTCTCAGCTGGGGCTATGAGTATGAAGAAGCGTGAGTTTCGCAACTTACACCAGGGAAATCGTACTGTGGGGCAGTACGTGGATGAGTTCAGCAAGTTAGCTCGCTATGACCCAAATGATGTGGCCACAGATGCCACAAAGCAGGAGAAGTTTATGGAAGGGATGAACGATGAGTTGAGTATGCAGTTGATGGTGGCAACATTCGCCAACTATCAGGAGCTGATAGACAAGGCTCTTATGATTGAAGGCAAGCAGCAGCAGATATAGAGCCGCAAAAGGAAGTATGGACAGGGGAAGTATAACTCTGGAGCTCAGCAGAAGCCTCGTTTTACCCCAAACTCGAGATGACATACCCATCATAACCATGGATGCCACACTCACAATGGAGGAAGTTCACATAACCACAGTGGCCCTAAGAATGGAAATGGGAATGGAGGAAACAACAATCAAAACCGTTCCAACCCAGCAACACCCGCTAAGAAGGACCTAAGTCATGTCACCTATTACAAGTGCGGGAAGACTGGACACTACACTAATGATTGTTCTGAGTTGAAGAATGGTAATGGAAATGGAAGTTCTGGAAAGAAGCCCAATCCTTTCACCAGAGGTCAGGTGAACCACATCAACGTGAAGGAAGTTGAAGAGCAGCCCGTGTAGTTATCGGTAAGTTTTTGATTAAGTCATTTACTTCTCTCGTTCTTTTTGACACTGGTGCATCGCATTCATACATATCAAGGGGATTTGTGGACAAGTTTAAATTGCAACCTTAGCCCTTAGGACACCCATGTTAGTAAGCTCACTAGGAGCGGAGTATATGGTTAGCCGATGGTGTGATCGGTTACCATTAACCATTGGTAGCCATGTTTTTCCCTCAGACCTAATAATTTTGGAGTCACAAGGATTGGATATAATACTTGGTATGGATTGGTTATCGAAGTATGGAGGAAACATTAACTGTGCTAGTAAGTCGATACTACTCACCACCCGTGAGGGAAAGAGGATCAAGTATGTATCTAGGCATGCGCCAAGGAGGACTCATGTAAATTAACTTTCAGGAGTTGTTCAGGAGGAAGTGCCAGTGTGAAGGATTATCCCAATGTATTCCCAGAGTAACTATCAGGCATGCCACCAGATCGAGATATATAATTTTTGATAGAGCTGTTACCAGGCACCGGACCAATATCGAAGAGACCGTATCAGATGCCTGCAAATGATCTGGAGGAAATTAAGAAGCAGCTTAAGGAGTTATTGGAGAAAGGTTATATTCGACCAAGTTCATCACCGTGGGGAACCCCAGTGCTCTTAGTTGAGAAGAAGGATGGATCTTTGAGAATGGTTGTTGATTATCGTGCACTGAATGAGGTGATGATCAAGAACAAGTACCCACTACCGATGATCAACAATTTGTTTGACCAGCTACAGGGAGCCAAAGTATTCTCCAAGATTGATCTTTGATCAGGATACCACAAACCGAAGATCCGAGAACAGGATATACCCAAGACAGCTTTTACCAGAAGGTATGGGCTATATGAGTACACGGTCATGTCTTTTGGGTTGACTAACGCCCCTGCCTATTTCATGAGTATGATGAATAAGGTGTTCATGGAGTTTTTGGATAAGTTTGTGGTGGTGTTCATTGATGACATATTGGTGTACTCGAAGAATGAAGAAGAACACAAGGAACATTTGCGCTTAGTTCTTGAGAAGCTCAGGGAACATCAACTATACACCAAGTTCAGCAAATGTGAGTTTTGGTTGAAGGAAGTTGGATTTCTTGGACATGTTATATCAGGAGAAGGTATAGCAGTAGACCCTACCAAGGTTCAGTCTGTCACTAAGTGGTTGGCACCCACCTCAGTTGGAGAGATCTGCAGTTTTCTTGGACTCGCAGGATATTATAGGAGGTTCATTGAGAATTTTTCCAAGATTGCAAAGCCCATGACAGAGTTGTTTAAGAAGGACACCAAGTTCAAATGGATGAAGGAATGTGAGGCCAGTTTTCAGGAGTTGAAGAAACATTCAGTTACAGCCCCAGTGCTAATTCTTCCGGATATACGCAAGGATTTCAAGTTTATTGCGACGTTTCTCGCCAAGGACTTGGAGGTGTACTTATGCAACACAAAATAGTTGTTTCATATGCCTCACGTCAGCTTTGACCTCATGAGTTGAATTATGCTACGCATGATTTGGAGTTAGCAGCCGTAGTACATGCACGCAGGACCTAGAGACATTTTCTTATTGGAAACCGTTGTGATGTATACACGGATCATAAGAGTTTGAAGTACATTTTCACATAGAAGGAGTTGAATCTCAGGCAAAGGAGATGGTTGGAGCTCATAAAGTATTATGATATGAAGTTGCATTATCATCCAGGAAAGGCCAATGTTGTAGCAGACGCTTTGAGCCGCAAGAGTTATGTAAATACTCTAGTAACCGGAGGTTTACCACAGGAGTTAAGTGAGATCCCAGAGAACTACGGATGAAGATAGTTTCGAGAGGTTTTTTTGTAGCTTTGGAAGTTCGGTCCACATTATTGGGAAAGATTTGAGAAGCCCAGAAGACTGATAAGGAGATTGATGAGATAAAGGAGAACATGAGTAAAGGAAAAGCCAAAGGTTTTCATGAGGACGAACACGAAACTTTATGGTTTGAGGATCGTATTTATGTGCCCAATGATGCGGGGATCAGGAAGTTAATACTTCAGGAAGCTCACGACTCACCATACTTGATTCACCCTAGAAACACTAAGATGTATTTGGATTTGAAGGAGCGTTTCTAGTGGACAGTTATGAAGAAGGATATTGCCGAGTATGTAGCAGTATGTGATGTATGTCAGAGAGTTAAGGCAGAATACCAGAAGCCAACAAGGTTACTACAGCCTATGCCGATACCCAAATGGAAGTGGGATAAACTTGGCATGGATTTTGTCACCGGAGTACCCAGGACCCGATCAGGTTATGACTCCATCTGGGCAGTAGTTGATTGCTTAACCAAAGTGGCTCACTTTATCCCCGTGAAAACCACCTATACAAGCGCGAAGTTGGCCAAGATATATATGACCAGGATCGTATGCCTGCATGAAGTTCCGAGGACCATCGTATCAGATAGAGGAACACAATTTACCTCAAAGTTTTGGAATCAGTTGCACCAGACTTTGGGTATGAGGCCAGAGTTCAGTACAACCTTTCATCTACAGACAGATGGACAGACCGAGAGATTCAATCAGACTCCGGAGGACATGTTGAGAGCTTGTGCGCTAGACTATGGGTCTAGTTGGGATGATAATTTGCCTTACGCGGAGTTCTCTTACAACAACAATTACCAGGCTAGTTTGAAGATGGCCCCTTTTGAAGCTTTGTATGGAAGGAGGTATAGGACACCGTTGATGTGGGATGAAGTTGGAGACCGTCAGTTGTTCGGACCAGATTTAATCAAGGAGTCTGAAGAGAAGGTTAAGTTGATTCGAGATAGACTGAAGGTAGCCCAGTCCAGGCAGAAGAGTTATGCCGATACTAAATGCAAGGAGGTAGCCTATGAAATCAGAGACAGAGCATATCTTCGTGTGTCACCACTTCGAGGAGTTAAATGATTTGGAGTCAAGGGAAAGTTAGCCCCAAGATTTGTAGGACCATACAGAGTTTTGGAACGTATGGAAGAAGTGGCCTACAAGTTGGAATTACCCGAAGGTTTGTCAGGAGTTCATGGTGTGTTTCATGTTTCCTAGTTGAAGAAGTGCCATGCCGAGATGGTCGATATTCCTCTGAGAGTTACGGTGCCCCTGGAAGCAATTCAGTTGGAGAGTGACCTAACTTACGAGGAGAAACCCGTCAACATACTCGAGTTTGCCAGCCGAGTTACACGCAACAAGGTTATCAAGTTTTGCTAAGTTCAGTGGAGCCACCATACCGAGGAAGAAGCCACCTGGGAGCGAAAATAAGACCTACGGAAAGACCACCCACACCTATTTTCTAGCCAACCCGAATCTCGAGGGCGAGATTCATCTTAGGGGGGGGGGTAGGTTTGTAACATCCCAATTTTCAATTTGGATGTTAATCATTAGGTCATCATATGCATCCATGCTCTTTGCATTTTTGTTTGATTTTATTTGAACATTTTGATCCTAAAAGACTTAAGCAACTCAAGGACCATTTGAGAGAGTTGGAGTTTTTTTATAAAAATTCCATTTTCGAATTTTTTAAAATTGTTAAATTTGGATCAAAGTGAAATTTTATTTGAAATTATTTTTCCAAAATTATTTCCTAATATAAATATTGAGAGAAGATAATATGACTTCTTCAAAACAGAGGAAATAATGGAAATTTAATTATATATATATATTTTATTGGATTTTTATTTGAGTTTTATTTAATTAAATTAGGGAAAAATTGCATTTTTCAAAATTGCATTTTAGCCCAGAAAAATGTTCATGTTGTCCTAAATATTAGGAGAGGACCGTGAAAATTATTTCTTGAAATTTTAGCATTTTTATTTATTTTATTTTTAGATTTTTCCGTTCGGCGAAAATTATTAAAGAATAAGTTCCTGGGTCGGTCCAGCCGAGCAGGGCCTTGGCCTAGTAGGCCGCCACCGCCTCCCTCGTGCCGCGCCGCCGCCAGACTCTGGAGGAGTCCGAGCCGGACTTCGTCTCCGCCGCCGTGCCCCCTCCTCCAAGCCGGCACCCCTCGTTCTTTAAAAGTCGCCGCCCCTCCCCTCTCTCGCCTCAGCCCGCCGCACCCCGCCTCCCGCCGCAGCCGCCGCTCGCCGCCGCTCACGCCGCTCGCCGCAAGCCACGCCACTCTACCACGGCGCCACCCCGCCACACACCGCCGCCGACGCCGCCAGCCACCACCGCCGGAAGCCGCCACCGCCACCGGTTTATTTTGCCGAACCAGTAAAAAACCGTAAAAATCACCCGGTTTTTAATAAGTTCGGTTTATTTTTATAGATCAGTTTTTATTTTAGGGTTCGCTAATTACCGAACGTTCACCCGTTAGTTTCTTATAACGAATGGTTTCGTTCGTTTAGTTCTGATAGCGAACGTTCATTCCATAGATTTTTTCTTTTTCTGTTTATTTTTCATCCAGGGACCTATCCGTAATTACTTTTATCGCAGATTAGTCCCTAATCTTCAAACCTTCTCTACTTTTTTCTCGTTTGTCCAAATCCAGTGAAACCAACGCCAAAATTTTCGTCTTGTTCCCCTCTATCCAGTTAATCAACTTGAACATGATTTTGGAAATTTAAAATTTGGTCTAAAGCAGATTTGAATTTGAACCTCTTTTGATCGTAGTTTAAGTTTTGTATCTCCGATTCGATTGTTTCTTTTTGCAAATCGAAGCTCTTCTCTTGAACTTTCTGTTCATATCTTTTCTTTTGGGTTTTACCTTTGCATCTTATGCTTGAGTGCTTATGTATGCTATTGTTTGTTCACGATAGAGTTTCTGGAGTGCGAGGCTTGCTACTACGAATCACTAGGGTTTTCCAATCGTCAGCAAGGCAAGTAACACTTTAATCATATCCCTTTATTACCCAGTTTTTATGCATTTAGTTTCAACCCTCAAACATTGCATGAGTAGTATTAATAACATGTGGGTATTTGGGAAGTAGTTGATGAGGTAGGAACCTATTGCCTTTTATTCAAACCCCGGGTGTTACTATGTTATGCTTACACTGCTATGCTATGCTCATAGACATGGTTTGGTTTTGAGAGAATTCATGAAATTTGTGAGAGTTATTGTTAACTAAGGTTTAACTTAAGGTGGCTACTTTAATACACATCTGGGTGGATTGGTTGTGGGCACCTGGGGAATCCAGTGTTGTCCAAGGAGATCCCGGGGAATCCGTGTGATCATCCTATGGGTTTCTACCAAGGCTCAAAGGGATCATAATGTTATTCATGCTGGAAAATTCCGTGTGCAGCCACAAGCCATTATGGGCTCTGACATAGTTGAGTATGTTGTGTGACCTCTTTCAATGGTAGACTAGCAGATGTAGGGGATTTAGGTGGTATGGTCTACCCGTTGTAAAGAGTTAATGCTTCTGAAAGACTGTGTCTCGGTCATCCATTTCTCAAACATCATGTAGTGCGGGAAATTCAATGGAGGAGATCGAGTCTTGTGGGGAAAAGTGCACAAACCTCTGCAGGGTGTACAAACTAATTATGGTTAGCCGTGTCCCCGGTTATGGAAATTTTGAGTATCTGGTACTTGAATTATTATGTTGATCTCATCACTCTTCTTAATTAATTTGTTGGGTTATTAAACTTTTAATTTGGGATTGAGTTGGGGTTACCTTCTCAATGTTTTCAGCAAACTTTGTAGTTAAATAATATATATTCCTTTGTTGTAGGGAAAAATTAGCTTTTTGCAAATGATAACCATAGAGCCTCCACCAGCCATATATGCATGTAGTGATAGTTGTTCTTTGTTCATTGCTCTATAGTGTTATCTTGCCAGCATATTCCATGTGCTAACCTACACAGGCTGCAATGTATTATGTTGCAGAATTTTTAGACGAAGAGTAAGGTGCGCTAGGTCATTGTCAAGCCCTCAGTTTTGCCGTGGAGTTGGATGGACTCTTCTACCTTTGAAGCTTCCACTGTTATCTTATTTAGATGGCCTTCAGCCATATTATTGTAATAAGTTCTCTTTTTAGACATTCAATGTAATAAGTGTGTGATTGAACTCTGTTATAAATCCTCGAGTACTGTGTGTGTCAGCAATACCGATCCAGGGATGACACTTAAGCACAGAGACTTGACCGTTTGAGGTCGGTTCGCTATAGATGGCTTCGTCTTTGTCTTTGATTCTCAATACCATGTTCTCCTCGATGTCCTTGGATATCCATCCGATGTAATATTATTTTACGATGTGTTTGCTGAGATCTGATGAATTGTGGATTTATGATCAGCTTATCTATGAATTTTTATATGCTTGGTTTGATATCTTTGTAATTCTCTTTGAACTATCGGTTTAGTTTGGCCAACTAGATTGTTTTTTCTTGCAATGGGAGAAGTGCTTAGCTTTGGGTTCAATCTTGCGGTGTCCTTTCCAATTGACAGTAGGGGTAGCAAGGCACTTATTGTATTGTTGCCATCAAGGATAAAAAGATGGTGTTTACATCATATTGCTTGAGTTAATTCCTCTACATCATGTCATCTTACTTAATGTGTTACTCTGTTCTTCATGAACTTAATACTCTAGATGCAGGAAGGAGTTGGTCGATGTGTGGAGTAATAGTTGTAGATGTAAAATCATTTCGGTCTACTTGACACGGACGTGATGCCTATATTCATGATCATTGCCTTAGCGTCATAACTTTGCGCTTTTCTATCAATTGCTCGGCAGTAATTTGTTCACCCACCGTATTATTTGCTATCATGAGAGAAGCCTCTTGTGAAACCTATGGCCCCCGGGTCTATTTTCCATCACACAGGTTTCCGATCTACCATATTAGTTTCTGATCTACTATTTTGGCAATCTTTTACTTTCCGATCTATAAACCAAAAATACCAAAAATATTTACTTTACCGTTTATTTATCTCCATCAGATCTCACTTTTGCAAGTAACCGTGAAGGGATTGACATCCCCTTTATCGCGTTGGGTGCAAGTTGTTTGGTTGTGAAGGTATTAGGTGATTTGTGTGTTGTATCCTAATGGATTGATACCTTGGTTCTCAAACTGAGGGAAATACTTATCTCTACTTTGCTGCATCACCCTTTACTCTTCAAGGGAAAAACCAATGCAAGCTCAAGAAGTAGCAGGAAGAATTTCTGGCACTATTGCCGGGGAGATCTACATCAAACCTACCAAGTACCCATCATAAAATATCATCTCTTCCATTACATTATTTGCCATTTGCCTCTCGTTTTCCTCTCCCCCACTTCTAAAATGTTTTCAGAAAAAACACAAAAAGATTTGCCTTTTTATTCGCCCTTCTTCCGTTCGTCTTTTCATTTGCTTTTTGGTTGCTCGTGTGCTAGATCGCTTGATTCGTTTTCATGGCTAGCCCTTCTACCATGCTAGTACTCCCGAGAGCGAGGTTCTTAACTTTAAGCAAAGGGAGGGAGAAAATTTAAAAGATGCTTGGTATAGAATTTGAAATGCTCAAAATAGATTTACCCGTAAGCAATCTACTACCATTCTCCTTCGTAATTTTTATGTGGGTGTTACTCCTTGGAATAGATATGTTTTAGATATCATTACTGGGGGAAATTTCTTTGGAAGCCACACCTTAGATGCTTATAATGCTATGATAGATTTGGTAGGCTCACCACCTCTTATGGTTAATGAAACTGGTTTGACTTTGGAACATGTGATGCAAAGACTTGATATTATTGAGAATAAAATTGCTACTGTAGAGCTTATTGAAAACTTGGATAAAAAGATTCATAATCATATTACTCAATATGGATCAAAGGTAGGAGTTACTTTGAAGAATCAAAAGGAAAAAGAACCCATAGTTAATGAGAAGATAGATCAGGGTTCTACTAGAATTGATAAGTTAGAAAATATTATTACCAACTTGGTTTCCGCTTTTGCCTATGTTAAAACTACCTCAAATTTCCCTTCCACCAAGGCAGCTAAGTTTATGTATGTTCCTAAAAATAGAGGGGGTCATCTAGTGGGGAAAATGAAGATCTTAAGATGATAAGTGTTCACCCTAGTTTTGTCAATATCATGAAAGAACCTTTTGTTACGAATGAATTTCTTTATTTTCCTACCAAGGAGTGTGATTATCGATAAGATTGAAAAACCTCCTATGAGGCCCAAACGTGAAATTGAGGAAGTACATACCAAAGATGAAAACATCTAGATCTATGTTTTATGCCTAGCTAGGGACGTTAAACAATAGCATTTGTTGGGAGGCAACCCAATTTTACTTTTATGTTTTTGGATCTTTGGTTCGGTTTTGCAATAAATACACATTATTACCTCTGTAGTAATTGTGTTTTGGTGTTTTTATTAGTATTTGAGCCAAGTAAGACCTTTGGGATGGCTTACGCACTACAAAAAAATACACTTCCGTGATAATACGTGTTTGTCACAGTAGGTCGCTTTTTTTGTCATGCATGTACATCCATGACAAATTTATGACAGAATCAAGATAGTCATACCTGTGCTGTCGTAGAAGTGTTCCATGACATTACCAAAATTATCATCACGGAAGTGTCCACTTCCATGACGATAAATCGCGCGTCACAGAAGTGCTTTCGTCAAGGGTGACCGAACGTGGCATCCACCATAACGGAACGCCGTTAAGCTATCGGGTCGGGTTTTGGATCCGATAACCCATTAACAGCCTCGACCAATGGGGATTTTCCACGTGTAAAATCATCATTGGCTAGAGGAAACACGTGTCGGCTCATCGTCGGGACAGATGTCATCCACTCACTGGACAGAAGGCACCTATGATACGTCGACACGTGTCACGACCCAACAAGTTTAAATGGGCCGGCCCAACTAGAGGCCTACAAGATTTTGCGGACCATAATGGGCCGGCCCAGCTAAAGGCCCATGAAATTTTGCGGACCATAATGGGCTGGCCCAGCTAAAGGCCCACAAGATTTTGCGGGCCATAATGGGCCGGCCCAGGTAAAGGCCCATGAGATTTTTTTTCTGCCATAATGGGCCGACCCAGGTAAATGCCCACAAGATTCTTGCGGGTCATAATGGGCCAGCCCAGCTAAAGGCCCACGAGATTTCGCCGACATTAATGGGCCGGCCCAGCTGTAGGCCCACAAGATTTTGAGGACCCTAGTAGACCGGCCCATTAACTGGCTGTCATATTTTGGGCCAAATGCCGGCCCATATTTGATTCGGTCCATTAATGGCCTGCCACGCTCCGGGCCTAATAGTGGCTCATATGAGATCCAGCCCGTTAAAAGCCTACCACGTTCTGGGCCAAATTACGGCCCAGATCAGGTCCGACCCTTTAAGAGCCTTTGGGCTCAATTATGGCCCATATCAGATTCGGCCCGTCAACTGGACTCTATGCTTTTGGGCCCACTTGCTAAAGGCCCACTTAGTAATTCGGCCTGATATTAGTTTTGGCCTGTTAAGGCCCGTTTAACATTTTGGCCCTATATTAAATTCGGCCTGTTAAAAGCCTGTCATATAGTTGGGCCTAACTATGGCCCGGTTTGCATCCGGCCTGGTCGCAGCCGATATCTGATTGGGCCAAACAAGGACCCAGACAATTTTGGCCTGTTAAAAGCCCGTGATTTGATTCGCACAATCATGGGCCGGGGTTCATTTCAGGCTGCTGCGTAACTAGTAGGAATTAAGAACAAACCTACTATATACAATAAGTAAATTACGACATAGTAACTAAGAATGAACCTGCACTACACAATAAAGGATTTGAGGTATATTACATCCACTGGGCATCAAAGTTCACCACCAGTGATCATAAAGCACAACGAAGAAGCAGATTACATAACCTGGGCACCATTGCAACATAACAAAATAATACTGAACCGAGACCACTTCCAAGAAAGTTCAAGAAAGGTTAGCCTTGCGGGGGAACTGCTGCGCAAGCTGCTGAGCAAGGCTGTGAGACCGGCCTAGCATGTCAGTCATAGCTTCCAGGTGTAGTTGTTTAGCGATGAGGTTCTCATTGGTGTTCTCCGCAATCTTTCTTAGAGTTAGGACTTCAAGTCGAAGTTGAGTTGCAGAATGCCTTTCTGCTAGAACTTGGGACTGAAGAAGTCGAACTGATTCAGACAACGAATTCTGTGAGCTTGTCTGACTGTTAGTCTCAAGTAACTTGGACACTGCATCAAGACAAGACTTTGGGGTTGTCTCACTATCTTCAAGATGTTTTGCCTTCTTTGCTGCAATATATGTTGGGTTTGTCTCACAGCCTTCAGCAGACTTGTGCATGCCATCAGACATATCACCCTGAAACAAAGTAGAGAGATGACAGGTTTTGCACGTGCATAAACAAAGATGATAACTGTTCTGTCAATTCTATCCAATTTCAAATTAGAAAATAAAGAGTATGTTCAAAATATCAATAGCATAATTTGGCATTGTTCATAATGCGGGGAGCTTCACCACACTACTGGATTACCATGTCAACATAAAAAGCATAGATGAAGGGCAAAGAAAATCATTGTATCTATTTTGGATAATGTGCATGGCATGTTGTTCATATCATCAGCCACATCAGTAAGATAAAACAGGAGATGACAAGGTGCAAACGTGGGCTGCTTCACCACACACTGGATTATAGATCCACAAAAACAAGCATACATATAGGGAGTATTAAGTAATGTGCATGGTTGAATAAGGAATTTGGTTTTACAAGTAAAACTTAGAACTTACGGTTCTTACGAACATGCATTTTGGTAGAAACAACAAACTAAACAGCAGTAAACGATAGGGAGTATGAGAAAATTAAACAGCAGTTGAGGATAAAGGCTTTAGAAGGACTGACTTACATTAACAGTTAACACCGGCTTTATAATGCCCTTCTCCATGGCAAGGGAAGGATAACTCAAGAATTTCAGCACAAAATCTTCTTCATAAGCATTGCCCGTACTCTACATTTTGTAGAGAGTAATTATAGATATGATAATACTGGAAGGGATAGAGGATAATGAAGATAAGATACAGATTGATGCTACATAATCAACTACCAATCCCTGGAAGTACAAGCGTTACAGGACAAAATGTACTGACAAGAGCAATGGGCTACACTTCTGCACTGGCATTGTCTGTGTACTCTACTTGTTGGTAAGATTAAATATAGATCTGATCTTTGTTAGTAAATGGTGGGCGAGGGAGATAAGATGCAGAATGCTACAAAATGAACCAATCCCTCTTCCCATAATACAAGAGTGTTTTGAACACTGGTGTACTGTACAAAATGTTCTTATATTATGGGACGGAGGGAGTAGCTGTTAATGTAAGTACAGTGATAGACCATGTTCAGTCCTTACAAGAGGACTACAGAGCTAAACCTCTTCAAAAGCATTGGGTTGATTCTAAATTTATGTAAGAGTCCATACGGATCTTATAATGTCCACCAAATGGACGATTACGAGGCTAACATGTGCAGTGATGCTACATAATCAAACAGCTATGAAAGTAAGTATGGTCATACAGGGCAAGAGGTACTCACAAGAGCAATGCAGTGTGCAGTATAGTTGCGAGATTCTGTGGTCCCTTGAGAACGAATTGTAACGCCCCGAGACCGATATGCCAGGTGTCCTCCAGTCATTCGTTGTTGTTGCCTTGTCATGTTCTTGCATGTCATGCATTGCATATCATGTCATCATGTGCATTTCATTTGCATACATGTTCGTCTCATGCATCCGAGCATTTTCCCCGTTGTCCGTTTTGCAATCCGGCGCTCCTATGTCACCCGGTGTCCCTTACTACCCCTTTTCATGTGCGGGTATTTAACGTTTTCGGATTGGACCGAGACTTGCCATGCGGCCTTGGTTTACTACCGGTAGACCGCCTGTCAAGTTTCGTGCCATTTGGACTTCGTTTGATACTCCAACGGTTAACCGAGGGACCGAAAAGGCCTCGTGTGTGTTGCAGCCCAACACCCCTCCAAAGTGGCCCAAAACCCACCTAAACCCCCTCCATCATCTTGGTCGTTCGATCACGATCGCGTGGCCGAGAACCGCACCTCATTTGGACTCTCCTAGCTCGCTCTACCTATATATATGTGGCTCTCCCCGAATTTTCGCGCAGTCCAAACCCTAGCCATCTCCCTCCTCGCGCCACCGGACATGTCCGCGCCGCATCGGACATGTCCACCCCCGCCGTCCACCTCGCTCCGACGAATCACATCATGCCACGTCGCCCCGCCGCCGCTCCCCTCCACTCAGGCGTCGCCACCTCGCCTCCCGCCGCCCTCTCTCTCTCCTCAGCCCCGTCGCCGGCCCGCGCGGCCCGGATCGGGCCCGCGGGGCCCATCTACTCGCGCCGCCGCCCGGAGGCAGCTCCGCCCGAGCCGCGCCCAAGCCGCCGCGAGCCGCCTCCGTCGCTGCGGGTCGCCGCCGCCCCACCACCACCGCCCTTCGCCGGCGAGCCGTGCAGCCGCGCCGCCCCTCGCCGCCGGGCCTCGTCGCCTGCCTCTTGCCTCGAGTGCCGCGCCACCGCGCCACCTCGACATCTCCGCCGGCTGCCTCGCTCCTTCTCCGGCCGCGGGACCGCGCCGCCCCATCGCCGAAACGCCTTGCCGTCAACCTCGCCGGAGACCACGCCTCGCCGGAGTTCTTCTCCCGTCAGATCCGGAGAGGATGGATCAGATCCACCAAGTCCACCAACCAAACGCGCGCCCTCGTCCCAGATCCACCCCGTCCCGGAACCGCTCCGTCCTGCTTTGACTTTTCGCGGAGGTAAAATTTCACTAAGTCCCCGAAGTTTCTAGATTCATATGCCCATGTTCATTGCATCATAAATCCGCATCCGTAGCTCCGATTCGTGCGTATAGCATATCAAAATGTTCGTCTCGACGAGTACATCATTTCATCTCATTGCATCATTTTCATTTGAGCTCATCTCGAGGCCCGAAATTCTGTTGGAAGAGGGCTATGTGATGAATATGTCAGATCTGTTTCAGCAAATGGCCTTTTGTCATTTTTGCCATGATTAATGTGTGCATGCTATGATCCTGAGCTCTACATGTGTTTTGTTATATGCCATGCCATCTTTACATGGGTGTATGCCATGTATTTTTGTGATCTTTGTGGTGACTAGCACAAGCATGCAAAGTAGCTTACTCGTTGATGCTGATTTCAGGGACTTGGAATTTCACTAAGTCCTTGTCCTGTTATTGTTTTTTATGCCATATGTTCATGTTGTTTCCTAGTGATCCGTGCCTCTTTTGAGGATGACGAGTAAGGATGTTTTGTTAATATTATGGTGCTCTATCCATCCATGTCTTTGTTTGCAATTATGGAACACCCTAGCTTGAGTCAATCGAGCTCTACTTTTGCTATAAAATGTTCTTGGCAGATTGTTAACATGTTTAACAATTTTGCCAAGCTTGTTGTTGTTCATCCTGCATGCTTTGTTGTTGTTCTTGCCATGTCTAGTTTCTATGCCATGTCTTCTTGATGGGTGTATGCTTAGTTTGTCATGCAATGCCTCGTAGTGAGTGCATCGAGCTCGTAAAAATGCCTACTCGTTAACTGTTTTGCGTGCTCCAGTTTTTCACTAAGTCTGAATCTGTTTATGTTTTTGCCATGTTCACATGCTTGCAATTGTATTTTATGATCCCTTTTGGCTCAAGGTCACTAAGGGACTTTTGTTATATGCTTAGAGTAGCTTCATGCAATGCCTTACTTTGCCATGATATGTTCCTGTAGCATGTAGTTTTCATGCTCTAAAGTTTGCTTCCTGATGATAAATTCCTGACATGCTGTTAATTTCACTAAGTCTGAAACCTGTTATCATTTGCACTTTTTCCATGCTTGTTTGAACCTGCTATTGATTGAATTAGCCGTAGCTCAGTGTTCATCTTTTGTCAAGCATCTTGAGTGGATCCCTGCCATGTATTTTGTTGCCATGTTTGAGTGCAGTAGCTTATTTTCCTTGATGCATTTAGATGGCCACTTGCTGTTTATCGCAGACCAGTGCCATATTTGTTTTGCTTGCCATTTCCAAACCGTGCCTCCGATTCCGGTGATCTTTATATTGATTTCGACCTAAATCACCTCACCTTTGAAGTGGCACTCTTGGATTTCCAAGTTGAAGCCAGGTTCAATCATTCCTTTCCAAATCATGCATATGCATCACATACCGCATCCCGCATATCATACCATGTTCATGTGTTGGTTGTTTACTATGTTGTGTGCTTATTTCCGGTGTTGCCTCTTCGGGTTGGTTCCGATAACGTCGCGTTTGTGAGGAACTATTCGACTACGTCCGTTTGTCTTCTTCATGGACTCGTTCTTCCTCCTTGCGGGATTTCAGGCAAGATGACCATACCCTCGAAATCACTTCTATCTTTGCTTGCTAGATGCTCGCTCTTTTGCTATGCCTATGCTGCGATACCTACCACTTGCTATATCATGCCTCCCCTATTGTTAAGCCAAGCCTCTAACCCACCTTGTCCTAGCAAACCGTTGTTTGGCCGTGTTACCGCTTTGCTCAGCCCCTCTTATAGCGTTGTTAGTTGCAGGTGAAGATTGGAGCTTGTTCCATGTTTGGAACATGGATATTTTGTTGGGATATCACAATATCTCTTATTAATTAATGCATCTATATACTTGGTAAAGGGTGGAAGGCTCAGCCTTATGCCTGGTGTTTTGTTCCACTCTTGCCGCCCTAGTTTTCGTCATATCGGTGTTATGTTCCCGGATTTTGCGTTCCTTACACGGTTGGGTTATAATGGGAACCCCTTGACAGTTCGCCTTGAATAAAACTCCTCCAGAAAGGCCCACCATTGGTTTTACCATTCGCCACCTAGCCTTTTCTTTCCCTTGAGTCGGTCGGCTCAAGGTCATCTTTATTTAACCCCCCAGGCTAGTGCTTCTCTAAGTGTCGGTCCAACTGAGCGATGTCCGGAGCTACCAGGGGAAACTCTGGGCTGGCCCACTCGACGTTTGGCTCATTCGGTGTGCCCTGAGAACGAGATATGTGCAGCTCCTATCGGGATTTGTCGGCACATCTGGGTGGCTTTGCTGGTCTTGTTTTACCATTGTCGAGGATGCCTTGTAACCGGGATGCTGAGTCTGATCGGATTGTCTTGGGAGAAGGAATATCCTTCGTTGACCGTGAGAGCTTGTGATGGGCTAAGTTGGGACACCCCTGAAGGATTTGATCTTTCGAAAGCCGTGCCCGCGGTTATGGGAAGATGGAATTTGTTAATGACCGGTTGTAGAAAACCTGAAGTTGATCTTAATTAAAATACACCAACCACGTGTGTAACCGTGATGGTCTCTTCTCGGCAGAGTCCGGGAAGTGAACACGATGTTGGAGTAATGCTTGACGTAGATTGTTCTAGGATCACTTCTTGATCATAGATTTCTCGAACGTGCTTTGCCTTCTCTTCTCGCTCTCATTTGCGTATGTTAGCCACCATATATGCTAGTCGCTTGCTGCAGCTCCACCTCATACCTTTTACCTTACCCATAAGCTTAAATAGTCTTGATCGCGAGGGTGTGAGATTGCTGAGTCCCCGTGACTCACAGATACTTCCAAAAACCAGCTTGCAGGTGCCGATGAGACCGTGCAGGTGACGCAACCAAGCTCAAGGAGGAGCTCGATGGAGATCTTGTCCTTCGTGTTGTTCCTTCCTAGTCGATCAGTAGTGGAGCCCAGTTGGGGTCGATCGGGGATCTGTGTAGCATTTTGGGCAGTCTTCTTTTATTTTGGTTCCGTAGTCAGACCTTGACTGTATCTGGTTGATGTAATGCTTTATTCATGTAATTGGGTGAAGTGGCGATTGTAAGCCAACTATGTATCTCTTTCCCTTATGTATTACATGGGTTGTGTGAATATTACCTCACTTGCGACATTGCTTTCAATGCGGTTATGCCTCTAAGTCGTGCTTCGACACGTGGGAGATATAGCCGCATCGAGGGCGTTACATGAATGTTCTTCTGCTAACAGTTTTCATACAAGTGAGACATTAAGGCAAATGCAGAAATGTAGTTCAAATTGTGATGTGATATCATAGACAGTACCTTACGCCGCAGCCGAGACCAATGTGTAACAATATTATTCCAGTCACCGTCGGATAAATGTAGCACCGAAGACTTTACAGAAATTTTGTTCAGAGGCTTGCCATCGAAGTGCGCTTGCCTCAGGTAGGAACGATACTTCATCAATGAGTGCTTGAAAAGCGCAACCAACCCTTGCTCGTCATCACAATCCAGTTTGCGCCTCGCCTATTTAAAAGAATGAAATCTTGTGTCTTCTGTCAGCAGAAACATATGCAGTAATGACCATGAATAACATTAGTACATTACTTATGCCTAAGTTGCGGAGGAAGACTGGAAATTGTTCTGTGTCTGCGGTATAATCTTTCCATGAAGGAAAGATGCGCACAAAGTTCCTGACAACAACATAAGCTTCGTCTTCTAAACTGGGAAGAAATGGAACAGGGGTCCTATTTGCTGCAACTGGGGCTCTCTCTGGTTCGAAAAGGGATTTGGCAACTAGATTTGGTGTACTCTTTGCTGGAATGGGGGTTTTGCGTCGTACAGCTGGTGCTATGTCAACTGGCATAATCATACTGTTTGCTGCAGTTGGGGTCTGCTGAGTTGGGGCATCAGAAATGACTAGTGTAGTAGGGCTAGAGTCTGCTAGAGTTGGGGTATTTTGTGGGTCAGGTGATATTGCAACTACACCTAATGGGATATTTGATTTATCAGGTGCCACTACCTTTTCCAAATACTTTGCTTGTGCTCCTCCATGATCAGCAATCGCCCTCTTCCTTTTGAACGTCTGATACACAAGAACATCATTTGAATGGATAAATATGGTATGATGACAGATGGAATATGTACTGAAAATGGATAGGCAGGGCGTATTCACATACACGATGTGTAAACTAAGCTAATGGCAGTTCAACAAAGTAGAAGCAATGCAAAGCATCAGTTGCAAGATATGTGCGAGCAATGTAACCTTGGAAAGTTAGAGAAAGTACCTTGATGGGTGAATAAGATAGGGCATCTTCCTCTGACTCCTCCACTAGGGAGCTACATTGACTTAGGTCTCCCTCTAGCTCAGAATCACTGTTAGGATCATATTCTGAGCATGAATCTGTAGGTGGAGAGTGTTTGCATTGCATTGCATCCAGACTTGATTTCAGTCCCTTGATGCCAAGTTTGATAGCCATGGCATTGTTCTGCTTTATTCTTTTCATGCACGCAAGCTCATAATCATTATGATGCTGTTCAGAATCTGAGATTCATGAAAACATAAAAAGTAGTCAGATTATCTATGGAATGCATTGCGGTTTCAACTCGGAGAGTGTCTCCCTATAAACCCCTGCATATACAAAGTTCACCTCCCCAACCGTGCTGACCAGACCACACACAGAGATACACACCCGAGCGGCGAACATGCATTTTCGAAACTAATTTAGGAACATTTAGCTGACCAATTAAACAACTCTGTTTTAATAATATCAGATTCGTATTTGAACAACTAAGCTTGTTTAGCTTGATGGGTGGAGCAGTGTTATTATGACACGAAGCATGTATTCTGATCGTATAGTGATCATAAAAGGGGGAACCTCTAAGCATATATTTTTTAGCAAAAGAGGGTTTCCCCTCTGATTTCTATTAAAGAAACCACCACGGAACCAACATGATCAATTAAACCCTAAGGATGAACAATTAAACCGTATTATGGCTGTGCCATGGCAGATTTGAAGCTGCAAACCAGAGAAATGATATTTAGCATCCATTGTTTGCTTTGAACTAAGAACTAAATTCTAAGAGCTGAAAAGAAAGTAGAGTAACCAAGTTAAGATCTATTTTCTGGTTGAGATCAAAAAGTTGAGGAGATATGAAGTACCACTTCTCTTGCGGCGCCGTGTAGGCATCGGGGGTGCGATGGCTGCCGGTGGCGTTGAAGCAGATCCGCGACGGTAGACGGGTGCATCGGGGGATAAGTCCCGTTGCGGTGGAAGAGAAGGTCGTGTGAGCGGCCCTGGCAAAGAGGATGACGACGCCGATGAAGCGAGAGGACGCGATGCAAGGCTATTGGTCCATTGCCGTGGATGATAAACGTCCATCTCTAGCAGTGGACGACGCGGTCTTGGTAGGCGCTCCGACATGGTGGAGGACGGTGGCGATGGATGTGGTGGATACGGCAATGATGGATGGGGTGGCGGACGGAGGCTGGTGTGGGAATGGGGTGTTCTAGCGCGGACGGTGTATGAATGGGAAAATGGAGGGAGAGGTACGGGGAACCATGTTTTTGGGACGCGCCTGTCTGAAATATGGGAAAGTTACGAACTTATCCCCCATTTCAAATTTGGACGTCTCGTCAGTTGGGGATAGGACGGTAATCTCGCATCTCCCAAATATTTGCTGGTAACTATTTCGGGCGAGGAGAGGGTGTTTTGCCGCCCACGGTTGGCGCCCATGGTGTATGAACGGGGCTGACAGGTAGGGCGGTTGTGTCACGTTTGATGGAAGTTACACATCTGCCCCTATTTAAAATATTAGCCTACATCTATTTCGGACGAGGATAGGGTGTTTTGCCGCCCACTGTGTATGAATGGGGAATGGAGGGAGAAACAGAGGTCTTTCGGACGAGCTTGAATCAAATGAGTTTTGCCACCCATGTTTGCCGCCCACCGTGTCGGAATGGGCTCAGAGGCGGTCGTGTCACGTCTAATTGAAGTTACTAACCTACCCCTATTTAGAGCAGTGGAAATCGGGCCGATGGATTGTCCATGTAATGGGTAGACAGTAATTTCCATCTCCCAAACACTTGGCTTCGGGCAGCCGATGTGGGACTGGACATTTTGCTGTTTCTTTCGAATTTTGGGACAATAAGCATCCATGTTTACCCTGGCAACTAAATTCGAATCCATTTTGTATTCCTATATGAATCTTTATAAATCATTCTATGTGTTTTTATATATCTTCAAAAGGACGACAAAGATGTATTCCACTGTCATATATGAATATGGTTTACAAATGCCGATACTCAAATTCAGAAACTAGAATCTAGTTTAAGGTGAATTCAAATATTTGGAACACTTCATGTCCAACTCAAATGTCACACACAGCATAATGTGTACTCCCATTTAGATATGTACACAAGCGATGTATCAAGATTCAAATACCGAGTCAATCAACCAAGAATGTACGGAACTAACAGACATATAAACACTTATAGAGTATATGGATCAATAATATCAACTAACATACATAAGCCAGGCCGCTGTACTTTTTTGGCTACAACAACATCCTTTTTTTAGCCATCATCTTGGTCCTTTCCGATGCGTGCCACTTAAGGTCCATCTATACTACTATTGCTGAATGCACATGCAGCCCGATTGGCATATTTGTAGGTCTGGCACAGCAATCCAAATGAAATGTCTCCGAGTCTTATCAATTAATACAGACTTGTGCTCAAATAAAATTACAAAAGAAACAAAAAAACAATTATTACATGATCTCTAAAACAAATGGTTTGATTGATTACATGAACAGACAACACAAAGGTTATTCAACTATGGAAAGAACATTTCACCTATGATTTACCAAGTAGGAATTTAATTTCCTTTTTTCCTTCAGGACCTTAACAATCTGGCCAGTCTCAGCTTGCTTCATTTTGAAATCCACCAAATATTTAATGGTTGTCTTGAGTACTGCTTCTGATTGTGCTGTTTGCTTCCTCAACATGTCAACTTCATCTCTAAGTGCAGAAGCAGAATCTCTTTCTACCACTAGTTTAGCCTCTAGAGCATCAGCAGTTGGCAATTCATAATGCACGATTGGGCCGGTGCCACTGCTGTAGGATCATGCAACATCCATGGGGACCTCGCTCTTTGATCTTGGGCTAACTTGTTTTGCCATTAAAGTTCCGATTGGATTCAGAAAAGTTGAAGTTAGAAAAACATCTCAACTGGGAGTTATAACAGCAAACTAGTTAAACAAACAAGGAATTAAAGAGTTTCAATTGGATGCTAAAAAGTAGTTATTAACATCATTGTAACCCGCGGTTGCAGCAGCAAAGCAGTTAAACAAACAAGTAGATATTTAAGTTAAGGCAAACAGGTAATTCTTAACAGTAAGTATCAAACACATAGATAGGCGTAGTCTACAATATGATTAACAGGCTATGCCATTATGTAATCAGTAGCAAACTAAATTAAGCCAAGCAACATAATTGAACAATTTTGCAATAAGTGGCTAACTAAAATTCTGAGAAGCAGGTAACTGAACTTACACTAGTTCTTTGTACAGGCACACTGCAACTTCTTTTTCGCTTACAAGGTTGTACGAAGGAGTCCATGGCATCAATTGCTTGGATACGCAGTCCCAATACTTCTTTCTTCCCACACTGCATGGGTAAGTCGAATGGTTAATCTGGTAAGATGGTGCGTCCTTGATATGTTATATGAGGACGTGTAGTCAGACTAGTTGTAGCCAAACACATCACACTGGCTTTTACTGTATATTTCATGCGATTACTTTTGGCATATCGAGATCTAAGCAATCTATAATAGGATGAAAAGACTGGCATCCTTCACATTATTGGCGAACTCAGTTCATTGAAACAAGCAATTCAACCATTCTGTGGGTAAATCAAAAGCGCCACTGGAATATTTTTCACTATCCAATCATACACACAAAAAGGGGCGACGCCACCATAGGGGCTGGTATGGGCGGCTGCCTCAGGTGGCTGGAAAGTGTGCACCTAGTTTGAGTCATCCAGGTTGGCCCATGCTAGTTTTGTTCGTCCCAACGCACGAGCAGGCAATGTAAAAAATGAAGAAAAATGTTTCAATTTGGATGGGCCAATAACATAAGTGCAAGGCAGGCCCTATAGCAGGCTCGCAGCCCAAACGAGCGCCTCCCATATCGATCGACAGCAGGAAAAATCCCAATTCATTTGCTCCAGCCTCCAGTCTGGTTCGCTCCTAACCTAGCCGCCGCTGGACAGACCAACACAACACTTCCTCGCGCCCTCGTTGGAGGGCGGTCGCCGGGCTTCAAGCAAACGGAAGGACCAGAAGATAAAGATCCAACCCTGAGTGTAGCCTGCGTGGGAGGCAGCGGCGGCAGCACGGGCATGGCATCGAGCTTGCGCAAACGGACAGTCGCAGCTTGCAAGAGTAGCATGCGCAACGAGCAGGTACATCACATCCCTGATTATATCTAATTCATCTCTTCAATTTCTGGCCAATAGTTAAACCTGACGGTGTTGTAAAACTACTTGTATGTAGGGAATCTATGAGAAAATGAAACCAATTTCTACTTATTTTATAACTCCCCCAATCAATACTGAACTGACTGAATCTGATGTATCTAATCAAGTTTCCGGTGCAAACATACAAGCTCATGTTGTTCTTGAGCCTGAAGTGTCTAATGAACAGACTGCTAATGAAGGATTTGATGCAAACATTTTACATGCTCCTGGTGATGAACATATAGTGTCTAATGAGGGATCTAATGCAAGCATTTTGCATGCTCATTGAAGGATTTAGTGTCTAATGATGATCTACTATGTTGAGAGAGACAGAGATTTGCAGGATGACAAGCAAATTATAGTGCATTTTCATAGCTTGAGGAAACGTCGAGGCCATCTACCAGAAAGTCCCTGTATCATGACAACATAGCATAAATACTTTTCTAATCTGTTGTTTGAAACTATTGGCATAATTGTGCAGGATAGATATATTGATATGCAGTTTGCGCACTGGTTATACGTGCAATTACACTTCGATATTTTCAGCCAGAGAACAAATAATTCAAGCAGGCACAGACCATGTTTGTAGTCCTTGTACACCATGTTGCATTTTGTGTTTTTTGGTGCTTGCATCATTTAGTGTTTATAATCTGAACTACTTTGGACCATTAGCTGGTTTTCAAAGTGCATGTAGCTTCACATTTCTCAAGTTATGTTCATTTCCGGAGTGCAAGTGCCTTCATATTTTTTAAGTTAAATGTTCGCCCCTGGTAACTTGAATTCGTGGATCAGCCAGTGCACACAAATCATACACGAATGCTAGTACGAATTAAATGAAATGCAGGGACTTATGCTAGATCATTGTACAGGCTGACTGAAGCTCTGCTTGCGCTTGGGATGTTCCATGTACAAGTCCATGTTACCACTTGCTTGGATGTGCAGGCCTTGTGCTCCTTTCACCCCCCTCTGCATTTTTGACACGACGAATGGTTGATCAAATAAGAGGAATCGACCTTGATGTTGTAATGGAGGACAGATACTTACAAGGTTATACGGGTGTGCAGGATGTGTACCAGATCTCGTAGCACCGTCATGCTTCGCTAAAATATGGATTTGCTTGCTTTAGATGATATCTCCAGAAGAAATAAGAGTTAAGGTCAGAGTTGCATAGGCGGGTAGCTAAGAGAGTAGTGAAAGGATATCCAAACATCGTCGGAACAGTGCACAAGGGAGTGATGTGTGGATACCTAGTTCGGGCCGGCATTTTGGCATGCTCGCCTAGCTAGAGTGCGGGTCACTTCAGAGCCATTGAGGGTGATGTGCTGGCGTTAGCTGGGCGCGCACGGATGCAGATCTTGAGTGGTAGCGGAGCGCTACGATGCGGTGGACGAGACCGTTGGTGAAGCCCCAACGGCCTCGGGGGGCGGAGGTGCAATGATGTGCTCGGTGAAGTAGCCCCGGTGAGCTGGGAGACGGCGTCGGTGAAGCGCACCTGATGCGGTGGAACTGGTGTCTGTGAGGCACGTCGGTTGCGGCGGCCGACATTGTCGGTAGACCACCTGGTGTGGTGGACGAGGGCATAGATGAGGTAGCTCCGATGCGGTGGTGAAGCGCGACCGTCGTCTTCGTCGTTGTCGTTCGGCACAGAGGTGGGGAACGGTGGGGAAAGAGACGAGACAAGGGGCGATTCGAGGGTTGGCGGCGAATTAGGGATTTGAGCAATCTGGGCGCGGAAGGGGACGATGGAGAAGAGAGATTTTGCAGGGCTAGAATTGGGGCCGCCAGATATTTCAATCCGAAACGTGGAAGCGCGAACTTATATTGTCGTCGTCCTTTTTTTGGGGGGGGGGTGGGTGGCTAGGTGCTACGCGTCCGTCCGACACACGCGACCACCCCGACAGGACTAGGCTTCGGTGCCTTAAGGCACCTGCCTTTGTGTCCATGACATATGGGCCCAACAGGTGGCTGGCCCACATGTCAGTGACCCAAAGGCAGTTGCCTTTAAGGCACCGAAGCAGCGTCCACCCTGACACGACCCTGGTTTGCCTGGTGCGCCTACATTTGAGAATGCAAACGAATCTTCTTTCATTTGCAAACGAATCTGTATGTATTACCATGCCCGTGTTTTCCTTGCAATAATTAGTCATTCGAAATGAGATACTCCATCCGTTCACTTTTGTAAGTCGTTTCAGACAACTTAAAATGAACTATTTTGCACATTGTCTGAAATGTCTTCAAGGTCTTATAAAAGTGAACAGAGGAAGTACTATAAATTAATTAATGAGGAGTTATTTTAAAAAAATCGAAACGGTACCCATGCTAACGTGGATTAGAGTGTGTGTCACACAATTAGTTATTTGAATTAGAGTGTGTGTCACGTAGTTAGTTATTTAAATTAGAGTGTGTGTCACGTAGCAATCTCCAATTCTAACGTGGATTTCACATTTCACTGTATCCACGCTACTTTTTTAATACAAATTCATATGTATATGATGAACACCATGGTAGTGAGAAAACTTTTGGATGGATTGAAACATATGACCTACAAAATAGCATAACAAACTGAGTCAATGTCAACTTTTCGAAACTTAGTATGGCACGAATTCGAAATAATTACCCATATGCCTGGTCCTTGGTTCAAATCTTACAATGTACACCGAATTGAAACATTGATATTAAGTCTCGTACTATGTACATTCAAATGTTGTTTTTAGCCCCCCGCACAAACCCTACATACTTCCTGTATCAGTCAATCTTCCTCTCCTAACCACCTTAAGAAGCTATCGGTTTCCAACACACGTTCATTCTTTCTCTCCATGTTTCGATCTCTTAGTCTCTCAACTACACAACCCCCTTTTCCACTCTATTACCAAATGTATTTACCTCACACACCCACCATTGCACCCCATGCCGAGCTCTCTCTCTCTCCCCCTCTCCCTCTCACCCTCTCGCGCTAAATACATGCATTGCCTATCTAGCCCCCCAACCTCTCGTGCATGCGCACGCACACACGTTGTATATCTAGGTCACTCCCTCGAGACTGTCTCACTCTTTCTTCCACACGGAGGGCCACACTCGCTCAATCTCGCTCTCTTTATCTGAGTCTCGTTTAACCTTGTTTTCTTTCACACAGAAATGATATATCTCCCTGTTCGGGCCTCGATCGACATACTCTATACTCTCTCACGCAGATTGTCTATCTAGGTCAGTCCATCCAAGCCGCCACCACTCTTTCGACCTCATGGTGGGCCACGCTCACTCAGTCTCTCTCTCTCTCTCTCTATCTATCTATCTCTATCTCTCTCTCTCTCCTTTTGTCTCGATTGACCTCGCTCTTTCTCGGACAAAAACGATATATCACCATGTTGAGCCAATTCGACCTATTCACATTGTATACTCTCTCACGCACATCGTCTATCTAGGTCACTCTCTCCAACCCGTCTCACTCTTTCGATCGCACGGCGACCCTATGTGATCGGTTGACCTTGCTTCCTCTCACGCACAAAATATATCTACACGTTTGTGACTGGATCATCTCTCAAGCTCTATCTTACAGCCCTCACCCTTGCCAAAAAGCTCAATCGGACAATATCTCTCTAGAGCATATATATATTTGTTCAATGAATGTCGGACCACACTCACTTTGTCTCTCTATCTATATGTCTCTCGATTAACCTCGCTTTCTCACACCGTATCTTCCATGCGTTGAAGGTACTACCTCTCCATCCCTCGCAAAGCTGGAGCTATTTACATTGCGAGGGGCACTCCAACCTTGGATTAATTTGTGTGGGCATTTATTTCGGTCGGTTTAGATTATATTTTCATAGCATTCGGCCCACAACTACTCCAATCACCATAGCGGGTAATTAAGCTACGGGGAGCACCTAATATGAGCACCGGGGAGCCGTTGGATCGAAGATGCAGCGGTACACACGAGGCCTGAATGTTTTATTTGCAAAAAAAACCTTTGGAGAGTTAGGAAATTGCGCATAATTACAAAGACTACTCCCAAGCCATTGGATCTCACTTCCAACGGTGTAAAAACTCGTATCACCATAGTATCTAAGTTGCGGGGTGGATGTGATATTCTATGCCGCTGTCATTTTTGTTCGTAAACTTGCAAAAAACGTGTAACTCGTGCCGTTACTTGTCTAACCGCGCAAAGTGTTTGTTCAAAAAAACCATCCTACACTGAAATATCAGAACAACAGACGGGGGTCCCACTTGTCATTAATCAAATTTGGACCTAAAACTAACAAATCTGAAAGACGAGATTCGAACTGGCAACCTGGACTACAAAGCGTAAGTCGATAGCCTAAAAAAACGAACGGTTGTTGGCTTTGTCCCATAACTTGATTTTATACAGTACTTGAGTTGAGTAGAGTAGAGGGAGTGCCTCGTCAACACGTGCATGACCGTTATCTCACTTACTGGTGGGTCCCAGGCCTGCGATCTCAATCTCTCTTCTCTCCATCGTCTAACCTTTGCACGGGCACACACGAAGAGCGGCGCTAGCTTGCCGTGGTGTTATTACAACTAAAAAAACTTGGAAAATAGAAGAATCGCCTAGAACAAGAGACGTTGTGGCTGGTCGAGACGGAGCTAACCACATCTATCCTCCGTGCCACGTTTGCATGATGAAGCTGTGTGGCTAGTGGGGTGTTTTCAACCGACTGGCTGGGTCCTGAGGTCGAACCATAGGTACTCTACTACGTCTGATACAGTATATTTTTACACGCACATTTTTCCTCCGTGCCGAGACATGGCACACCCTACCGCGCGGTTTCGGGGTCCTCCTGGGTGGTGCACGCATATATTCTTCCTGACGTGGGACGCCCTACCGCGCGTTTTCTGGGTCCTCCTCAGTCGTAGCGCCGAAGCAAGTAAATGAGTCGTCAAATCACGAAAGACCACCTTTCCCGCCGAGTACATCAGTGAAGCATGGTGGCTAGCTAGTTGGGCTAGTTCGACCGATTAGCTAGGCCGCCGCCACATTTGTTTTTTCACCCCTTTTTTATCTACTTGCCAGCAGGTAAATTTAAATATCCACCGCGGCATTGCTCTGGTGTTTGGGTGCGGCAGGATTTTTAATTTTTTTGATTGATGGGAGCAGGCGCGGTAGGATTTTTAATTTTTTGATTGATGGGAGCAGGTGCGTCAGCAATATTTCACGATGACTCCGCCTGTACCCACTGCTCCCTGATGTGAGAAGTCGTCGACTGGTGTTTTACCATGGTGAAAACCAAAAGATTCCCCGCTCCCTCCGCCTTCCCCTAGATTGCGTTGTGAAAGCACAAGTGCTCCCTAGGTGGTTTTGATAATTGATGACAACATATCTCTTGTTGGACTAACATTTCTATCTAGCATGTTTCAGATAAGTTCAACAATGGAGTGGCATGGACTAAAGGTTGTGGGAACTCCTTCAAGATGCTAAGGACAAAGGATTGGCTAAATCTTCAAACTCAAGACTCTTCATTTTACATTTTAGTGATCCAAGATCACATTGAGTCCATAGGAAAAGCCAATACTATCAAGGAGGGATGAGGTGTTGCTTAATGAGCCTCTTGCTTCAAGTGCTTAATGATATGCTCCAAAATCCTCAGCTACTTTCCCACTTCCACATATGACCTAAACCCAAAGCCAAACTCGGACCTACCGATTATTCCTATCTGGCGCCACCGAGTTTCACTTGTCATAAGCCACTGCCAAACCCTAGCAATTCGGTTCTACCGATAGGGATCTCGGTCTCACCGAGATGGGATTGCAAACTCTCTGTTTCCCTTTCATAACTTTTCGGTCTCACCGAAAAAGCGAATCGGTCCCACCGAGATTGCAGTGTAAACTCTATGTTTCCTTTTTGTAACTTTTCGGTCTCACCGAAAGAGCAAATCGGTCCCACCGAGTTTACCTGACCAACTCTCTGGTTAGCTTATTACCAAACTCGGTCTCACCGAGTTTGTGTAATCGGTCTCACCGAGATTACGTTATGCCCAAACCCTAACCATATCGGTCCTACCGAGTTGCATGTCAGTCCCACCGAAAATCTCTAACGGTCACTAGGTTTACCTTTTCGGTCCGACCGAGTTTGTTGATTCGGTCCCACCGAGATTGGAAAACTGTCTGTAACGGTTGGATTTTGTGTGGAGGCTATATATACCCCTCCACCTCCTCTTCATTCGTGGAGAGAGCCATCAGAACACATACACAATTCCAACTCATATGTTCTGAGAGAGAACCACCTACTCATGTGTTGAGACCAAGATATTCCATTCCTACCATATGAATCTTGATCTCTAGCCTTCCCCAAGTTGCTTTCCACTCAAATCTTCTTTCCACAAAATCCAAATCCTATGAGAGAGAGTTGAGTGTTGGGGAGACTATCATTTGAAGCACAAGAGCAAGGAGTTCATTACCTACACACCATTTGTTACTTCTTGGAGAGTGGTGTCTCCTAGATTGTCTAGGTGTTACTTGGGAGCCTCCAACAAGATTGTGGAGTTGAACCAAGGAGTTTGTAAGGGCAAGGAGATCGCCTACTTCGTGAAGATCTACCGCTAGTGAGGCAAGTCCTTCGTGGGCGATGGCCATGGTGGAATAGACAAGGTTGCTTCTTCGTGGACCCTTCGTGGGTGGTTGCTTCTTCGTGGACCCTTCGTGGGTGGAGCCTTCCGTGGACTCGCGCAACCATTACCCTTCATGGGTGGAGCCCTCCGTGGACTCGCGCAACCGTTACCCTTTGTGGGTTGAAGTCTCCATCAACGTGGATGTAGGATGGCACCGCCTATCTGAACCACGGGAAAAACATCCGTGTCTCCAATTGCTTTTGAATTCTCCAAACCCTTCCCCTTACATTCTTGCAAGTTGCATGCTTTACATTCCGCTGCTCATATACTCTTTGCATGCTTGCTTGATATGTATTGTGTATGTTGAAATTGTGCCTAAAACTCCACTCAAACCAAAAAGGCCTAAAAATTGCAACTTTAGCACTAAGTGTCTAATCACCCCCCCTCTAGACACATCTACTTCTAGATCCTACACATTGCCTTTCAGCTGTTTCGCCCCCTTTGCTTCCTCTCCCCATTGCTTCTACCTGGTGCCATGGCAGCGCAGCAGATCATGGAGTCCGAGGTGAGGCTCCTGACACAGGAGCTCCATGCCAAGGATGCGGAGCTCAGGGCCAAGGACGTGGAGCTCCGTGAGCTCAAGGAGGAGAGGAGTGCCATGCTCCTCCGTTATGTGCGGGAGTTCATGGAGCTTCAAAAGTGGCAGGCGTCCACCACAAAGATGCTCGAGGCGTCGGCAGCGTTGCTGCAGAAAGCGGGAGATACGATAGGCCGTCAGGGGAGCCGGCTGGAGCGCAAGCGGGCCGATCGTGACGAGGTCCAAGATCGCCTCAGCCACTTGGTGAACCAAGTTGCCACGCACGTGTTGCGGCTGCGCGATGCCTACCATCGTGCCAGCGCGATGATGCCGGCCGTCGGGCTAAATCCTCTGCATGGGCATGTCCATGTCTCGGCGCAACATGGCCGTTGGATCAAACTCAGACGGTGCAGATCAGTCACTGTAGCACAAAGCGTGTGGGTGTGTTTGGTTGCATTCTCATCTCAATATAGTTGTTTCCTCTTCGTGTATTTTTGTCAACCTACTAGTGTGGACTCATGCACCCTTCATGCACTCTGCCAAACACCCAAAAGTGGGTCGAGAAGGGATCTTTTGCTCCCATCCCGTGCACCCTTCATACACCCTGCCTAACACTATTCATGCTTCATGTGGTTCATGTTTCGTGGAGTACTGTAGCACCGTACTCTTCGTGCACTGTGGACCTAGTTCTTTTAACATTGATCTCACCGTCCATTCTCGACCGGACAGTCGAAAAAGTGGTACTATGTTACATATAGGAGTAGTTGACATGCGCACAACATCATTTGTTATCGTCATATCTTACTACACTAGCAACGAGATTGTGTAGTACTCACGTATGAACCACTGCACATGCCTAGTAGTAGGAGCACTGTGTATGTTCAAGTGGCTGCCGTGTTTCGCACTCCTCCGTCGTAAGAGTGGAAACGCTTGCTATAATCATTTTTCTTCTTCTGAAAAATAGTGGACACGCTCTACCGTGCGGATCCTCCTCCATCCATGCACTAAATTACTCACTTTCGCCGATGTGTGGGACAGCCAACATCGGGGTCCACCAGCCATGCACTAAATTACTCCACAGTAGAGTGACGATAGACTACCCTGATCGAAGCGCCACAGTAATGCCCAATGAGCCGTCAAATCACAAAACCCCCTCCTTTCCAGCAGTAAGTTGGACAGACGAAGCAACCATCATTTCACTCTTCTCTCTCAGCTTCTTCTCTACCCAACCCTCGCTTCTGCCTCATCTTTTTCCTCATTTCTTCAAGAAAACCCGGACCTGCTTCTGCCATTGTTCTTCTCTCCCAAAGAAGGAAAGGTGAGCGCATCAATGGTGTTGATTCTGGCCAAGGCCCGGTCTTGCAACCCCGAGACTGATCCTATAACTCCCTCTCTTTTCTTCTTTTGGGTTTGTGATTATGGTTTCTTTTCTTTTATTTCTATTTGACAGTTTCTTGATGGATGCTGGAGCACCGGCCGAAGTGATGTCTATGGCTCCGGCCAAAACCGTCGAGGCTCATGGTACGAAGAAGCGCAAGCACCCCACCGAGACTACCGCAGACAAGCTCAAAGCCATCGCCCTGTCCAAGCCCCCCTCTCCGGGATCCCTCATTAAGCAAGTCCAGGTAATATCTCTTCTTGACGATCTTTTTCTTGATATTGATCGTGTTTTTTCATCTAACACGCAGTACTAGTACTAGTAGTACAACTTTCTGGGTGATCTTGCATGCGATTTTTGTGTGCCAAATGACGGTTCTAAATTCCTCTTTTGACCAAAACATGCGAGAGGTTGACACTGATTTCTTATAGATTACTTTCAACTACTCCCTCTGTCCCAAATTTCTTGTCTTAGATTTGTCTAGATACGGATGTATCTAATACTAAAATGTGACTTGATACATCTGTATCTAGACAAATCTAAGACAAGAATTTTGGGACGGAGGGAGTACTTTATGAACATCAATGCTACCTTTTAAGAGGGTATATTTGCCTCAGTAACTTGTGTTATGGATATTGCATGTAATCCCTCTGCTCTCGTGTCTTTGAAGACATGTTCTAGTGTCTTTGTTCACTCATTTCTATGCGTATATGTAGTCATATATGGAGTATAATATCGAAAATCATCTTATATTTCTGAACGGAGGTAGTAATAAAATATGGTTTCTGTTGAATTAGAACTAGGTCCACGGTGGAGATGAAGTTCTCAAAGTCATGCCGTGTGAACTGGAAGACCTGATGATGAGTTCTACTGCTGAACTATCCAGCTGCTGTGTCCTTGTCGCCACGTGTCCTGAACTAGTGTTTTCCTGTAGCATTGTTGTCATGCATGTTCTCGAGGCTGTACTTGAGCACAACAATTTCCTGGCTATGCCTTCGATTACGAAGGGTGTGGTTCTTGTAAAGCTTCCCAACAAATCTGATGCGGTCTGTCTTCATCATCATGTTTATGAGTGGAAAGACCACTCTGTTAGGTTCTCCAAGGTTGACAAGATGGTGATGGTGCATGTAGACATCTCACACGAAGTCCATGGCCTAGTCAGTTATGCGGGGTTCATCCCATAGGTCGGTGGCAAAAAATAGTCTGCAGAGTTTAGTTAGTGCAACTTTGCTTGTCTGTAGTAAGTACTATTGTTCAGTACTTGATTTGTGTTTGTGAACCCTGTATTGTTTATTAGTACTGCCGCTTTTGGTGTGTGGTCAGTCCTGAGAACGGTCTATGTTAATGTCTGTCCACTCAATTCAGTCTGTATATTTTGAAGTATCCATATCATATTTTTTGTGAGGACGGTCTATCAATTATGGTTACACTCCAATATCTATATGCAATGCAGGGTTTATCGCACCCACCAGGATTTCCAGCCCCATGGATGTTCGGTCCATACGATTTGTCACGACCTTTGGACTGTCCTGCTTGTGGGAGTAGGCGGGGCCCCTGCATGCCACGCGTAGTTGAACGATCAATCTTCTGTTTAGTACTTCAACATAGTGATTTCCTGGTAAGGATTCACTCGTGTCACATCAAGTAAATCTTATTGATTTACTGTCTAAATCTTATTGATTTAATGTCATGTTTTCTTTCTTTTCCTACAATTTTACGATGCAGGTTTTGCCATGTGACATTCATTACATAATAAACCGTTTGGTTTGCTCTATGATGGCTATTTTTGCAGGTTTCACTTCTTATGTCGTATCAGTAACGAAGGCACTATCCATCACTTATATTACTGGAAAAAATTGGATCAGTCTATTGTCTGAGTACAAGCTGAATCCCTATGATGAACTGTAGTTTGGTTTAACAAAAACGCCATAATTAGTCCTTCTCGCGTTTAAAAGAAATGAAGAAAAAGACTGGATCACGGTCACAGATCCTAGTCAAGTTAGAAAGCTGATCATAGTAGACCAGACACGATCGCCGCTGTCTTGCACAGATCGAGCACCGACAGTTGCTCTAGCACTGACAGCGGCAGCAGCTCAGTCTGATCCAGCTGAGGATTGGGCACCGACCATGTCAGCGGATCAGTCTGATCTACCGGAGGATCGGGCATCGACACCAGCACCTGCTCCGACACCGGCACCAGCTCTACAAGGAGCACCATCTCCGGCAGCAGCAGCGGCTTCGGCACCTGCACCAACACTTGCACTTGCATCTGCTCCAGCCCGTGCAGTTGCACCGGCAATAGACTGGGCTGCAGTTCGCACTTCATATACCAAAGTCCTTACAAAAACCGACATGTCCACCTTCTTGGTAAGCATTGGCCGCCCAAGTGCTTCGTTCTTTTTTCTTTCCATGTTGTTTCACATGATTCACTGTGTTGATCTAACTGTTTGGGTATGTCTTCTTGTTTGCAAACAGAGAATTCCTATAGCAACGAGGGAGTCGTTCAACAATCTGGGCGACCGCGGCCAAGTTTCTCTTACCATGCGCAGCTTTGGTGTGAATGAACCTGCTCAATATATCGTAAGTACAAAGGATGGTCGCATGATGATTGATGCTAAAGGATGGTCAAGGTTCAAATATAAATCATATCTTGCGGTAGGGGATGATGTCAAAATCGAACTTTCTCGGCAAGGAGAGCTGGTCCAAATCAACTTTGAAATTCTTTAGTAGCAGCACGCAACTGCCTAACTGATCTATCCTCCCAGAGATTTTGATGTAATAATCTGGCATGGTGAAACAAGTGTCCTGTGTGTATAAGTAGTACGATAGTATTATTTATCACATGGTATATCGTTGATAGAATTGCAACTCTGATTGCTGGTTAGGAACTATCATTCGGTTTCATTCCAACAGCTGCCGTGCTTTATTCAATTTTGTGTATTCGCCTTGCGACAGCATCTAACACCAGCGCTGTACCGATCGCTTGCAATATGAAAAGCGCTGAGGTAGAACACATGGGCCCCCAAACATGCAGGGTTGGCCTGCGGCCCAAAGTCCAGAACCTGGTTTCGAGAAGCACTAGCTCAGTGCAGAAGTGGCGTCCTCCTCCTGTTGTGGGTTGGGCGAAGATGAATGTTGATGCTGCGTTATCTCGCAATGGTGAAAGGGGAGCCCTGGCAGTTGTGAGCCGGGATCATACAGGCTTCTTCCTTGGAGCATCGGCACCGGTGTGTGAAAGTGTTACTGATCCAGAGATACTAGAGGCAATGGCGTGTTGCGAGGGGCTATCTCTGGCTCTTGACTTAAACCTGCAACAAGTTCAGATTAGCACCGATTGTTCAGCAACAGTCAAGCATATCGGAGAGGCATACTTGGGGCCCAACAAAGTTATTATGGATGAGATCAAGATGAATAAGAATATGTTCCAAACCATGGAGATCATACATGAAAAACGCGAGTGTAATGTTGAAGCGCATGTGCTCGCAAAAGCTGCTACTTCTTTGCCCTGTGGACGCCATCTTTGGCTCACAGGAACCCCCGAAATTATTTGTATACCTATGACTGTTAATCTTCAATAAAGCAGCTTTTATCCCTCAAAAATACATATGACTATTATATTCTCAGCTGAACCCCCGTAATGCCCGTGCGTTGCAGAGGGAGTATTTTTCTCGGCAAGGTGAGCCTATGATATAAAAGATTTGTATATTTCTTTACAGAGGGAGTATCTCTCTGTCAAAAATATATTTATGTGTAACTAGTTACTCCTGTCTTTCTACCTCCTTTCGCTGATATGTGGGGCAACCGGCAACGGGGTCCACGTGCCATATGCACAAATTAGAGTGCACAACTTCATGGTAGACACACCCCGGTCGTAGCGCCACAGTAATGCCCAATGAGCCATCAAATCACAACCCCCCCTTTCCAGCTTTAGCAGTAAGCTGGACGGACGAAGCGACAATATTTCACTGGGCCTGAATCCCTTTCTCCCTCGTCTGCTTGTTCAGAGAAAACCCCCTCTCGGCGATTGCATAGGGTTTTCTCATGGAGAACCAGGTAGAAATTCTTCATCCATCCCCGATAAACCCAAGTCCCTTGGTCGCAGATAATCCTAGGATGGCAGCCGCCGCCGTTGATGCATTTTCTTCCTACTGAATCTAGTGTGTTTCATTTGCAGTGCCCAAAGTGCGAGTACCCTACAGGTTTCTACACCCTCGGCGAGACGCCACACTTGTTCCTTCTCATCCTAACATAGCATTTTGAAATGCACACAGTATGTTCATAGAATCCTCTTTTCTATCTGGGAGGGTGGGTTTTTTTTGAACATGCTGTGTTCTCATATTATTTTTCCTGCAGTGTATTATTTGCTCTGCCAGAACACATGTACTCAAGATGCTCGGCCTTGCCATAACTAAATACACTAGTTTAATGGTCACAGTGAAGACAAGCCATGGATATAAGTTCCGAGTTGGGTTCATGAACCAAGAAGATCGCTGCTTTTTTATGGCTGAACTTAGATAAACTTTCTCAAGTGTTACGGACTGAAAGTTGGTGCACGAATGTTGATGGAAATAGCAGAACCTGGTCTCATCTTCACTGCGAGCTTCCACCCCGACGTCGTTCCAATTGTTCATCCATGTTAGTTTTGTATCTGGTTCTTACTTGTTGCCTCGATTACTTCTTAATCCACCTATTCTGTCTAACTAATCACAATTTAACTTTAGAAGTAGCAATGAATCTCTCACGAAGATGCTACTTCTAACTAATATTTTCTTATAATTGGTGGCACATGTAGGTTTTTCAGAGTAAAGTAGTCTGCTCGTTTGTTACTCTGTAATAACTTGGCTGTTACTAATGGCACTGAAGTTGACTGGATCGACATCCACAAGTTCCTACACTTTATTGATCGTCTTGAGGCCCTTGTGGGGCGTTTCAATGGTGGAAGGCCACGTGGGATATGTGTGCCATTGCTGCACGTTGAACAGGTCCAATTGTGTCAAGAAACTTATGGTACGAGCTGTTTTCTGTTATATATGTTGTTCATAAACTATTGCTTATACACAGTTTTACAGCTGTGATCTTCTTGAAACAGGAACTGCCGAGTTCTATTGTTCCTATACAGATGCCTGACCATGGTCGGGTCAGACTTGCGCTTGGTCACAACATGATGTTTATGTCGACCTACTCAATTCCCCTTGGAGGTGAAAAGATACTTATTCATGGGTGGTCTCAAATAATGAAGGCACGTCTATCTTGGAGAATAGGACATAAGGTTATGTTCATGCTTTTCCATGGCTCTAAAGCGAATATCCTGTTTATTGACCATGTTGCGAGATGAAGCCGCTTTCAGAAGGTTGTGGATGCGCGGGGTGGCGCCTGGGACTTGTCCTAGGGCTTGGCGGCCTCACCCTTGGTTAACTGTAGGCGAAGTAGCACTGTTCGAGGCGTGCTTTGTACGGTTGAACCTGTATAAGTACTCATACTGCTTTCAACTTTGGTTGTTAAGTGCCCCTGCTGGTTTCAGTTAAGGTTGTTAAGTACCACAGTCTGTCATGTTTCTTCAGTCCTGTCTTCCTCCAGCCGCCAAAACCAAACCAGCGCCGGCGGGGCCGCCTGCTTCCGCCTCCCACGGCTGGCTGTGCCTCAGCGCACGCATCGCCGCCCCACCGTCTCCTAAATCGTTAACGCCGACGTCCTCCACGCGCTTTGGTGCGCTCGCTGCGGCGCCGCCCTCTCGCGTTGTCAACATGGTCAACAAACAACAGGAATCGGCAGGAGTACGTGGAGAGGATGACAGTAGGGGCCCACCACGTCAGCGTATCGAAAAATAAAATGCTTCCTCCTAGTGTTTTCCGGACATGTGGGACCCACGACATTGGGAGCGTATATAGTCAATAGACAAGAGAACAGCACAAGATCGAATGACACCTGGGACGTAGCTACTCGAGCAGTATTTTTTTGTTTGGTATTGTTGAGACGGAGTAGGGTTTGAACTGGGCTGTGGCCCGTCTAGCCCAGGCTTATATTTTATGTTCACCATGTGACCAACCTAGCTATTTTTTCTTTGTGAAAATGAGCCCAGTTTATTTTTTCTGAAGAATACCCAATCCAGGCCTACTTATTTTTCTATGCCCTGATGGGCTGCAACTCTTTCAAGACGCCTGCAAATCTTGAAAGTAATATGAAATGGGTTGTAAATATAAAAACAGATGACAAATTGGAAATTACATTATAATTTCTAAATTTTATTACATTTTCAGATTCCTATTTCACTGGGCATTAACCTAATTTAAATATATCTTCAAAGTACTTTAAATCTGGCTGGACATTTCGGTATTAAAAATAGTTTGGAACTCACAGAAATATGTGAAATTGGCCGTGGCCGACCAAAAAAAATGACTGCAATAAATTGCATAAGAAGTTGCCATGAGCTATATATAAATTATTAAAAAAGAGGGAGTGGTCTGACTTGTGGGCCTGTTTAGTTGACGCGTATGCAAGATTTTTTTAGTTATTATATACGTAAACAAACCATTCTAGCAGACGTAACCGTTGGATGTCAATCCAACGGCCGTCGTGTTTCTTCAATCTCTGATCTTCTTGCTCCAGCCGCCAAAGCAGCGCCGGCGGGACCGCCTACTCCCGCCTCCCGTGGCCGGCTGTGCTACCGCGCAGGCCTCAGCGCCCCCTACTACTCCCACCGCTGGCCAGGTCATCCCTCTACTCACCCACACCCCCTGTTATTCTGCAGCGACGGCAGCCTCACACCGCAGCCGAACCGATGAACGCTCGTACTCCTCTCCGCGTGGGCATCCACTGCCGCGTATTCCCCGGCTCCGCGTCGTCCCCTTCCTATGCCTCGCCGTCGTCCACTGCCGTGGTGCTCTCGGCGCGGCGTGGTCAATGTGGTCAACGACCGACTTCCATCGGAACAGTACTGTACGTGGAGAGGCTGACAGCTGGGTCCACGACAGCCGCAAGGAAGTGCCTCCTTATTACGTGCAAAATAATTATTCCTCCACCTGACAGCGGGGGCCGACCGGACGGGTCACCAGTATTTTGCGAAAAAATCGTTTCCCCCTGACTGCTGGGACCCATCGGACGGGCCACCATATTTTGCGAAAAAAAACGTTCCCCCCGCTATCAGCTCGGACCCACCGGAAGTGCCTCCTTATTATGCACAAAAAATGAATACTCCCCCGACTAGCTAGGACCCACCTTGGTGGGAGGCTGACTTGTGGGCCTACTAAGTTGACGGTAGGGATGGCAATGGGTCGGGTTTGGGGCAGGTGGAGCTGGTCCAAATCCAACCCATGACCCATCTTCCTACCCTCTACCCATCCACCAAATTATCCATGGGCACAACTTGTGCCCATGCCCAAACCCACTGGATACCCACATACCCATGGATCTCCATGGGCATAGAAAAGTCAGCATGAAGCCTTCCCAAATATCAAATCAACTCATCATCATTCACTCACAAATGACAACATAAGCTACATGCATAAGTAGGTAACAAGTAATACGATGAGTCCTTAAGTGTGACATACCATAGGTTGATTATGTAGCATATAGCTCATGGCACAAGTTGCATATTTCCTGCCATTTCCCATTGATTCGCTCTTTCTACTGTCACTGGCATATGACCCCACATGTCATACGGGTATCCATTGGATATCCATGGAGCACAAACTATAACCATGCCCAACCCGGTTGTTCGTGGGTATCCATATCCACGGACCCATGGGCAGAAATGTGCTCCATACCCTCGCCCAACTGGGTCGAGTATCCATGGGTATCCAGATCCATGGATAAAATTGCCATCCCTAGTTGACGGGGATGAAGGGCTTTGTCAACTTAGTCAATATGAACGATTCTAGCTCCAGTGACCGTACGATGTCCATCCAAGGGCCGTAGTGCTTCTTCAACCTCTGGTCTTCTTGCTCTAGCCGCCCAAAGCAGCGCCAGTCGTGTCACATACTCCTGCCTCCCGTGGCCGGTTGTGCTGCCGCGGAGGCCTCACCGCCCCCTACTATTCCCACCGCTGGCCAGGCCCTGCGGCGACGGCAGCCTTACACCGCAGCTGAACCAGTGAACCCTCGTACTCCTCTCCGCGCGGGCTTCCACTGCCGCGTCTTCCCCGGCTCCGCGTCGTCCCCTTCCTAGGCCTCGCCGTCGTCCACCGCTGTGGTGCTCTTGGCGCGGCGTGGTCAATGTGGTGAACGACCGACTTCCATCGGAAGAGTACTGTGCGTGGAGACGCTGACAGCTGGGTCCATGGCCGCAGCAAGGAAGTGCCTCCTTATTGTTGGGAATATGCCCTAGAGGCAATAATAAAAAGCATTATTATTATATTTCCTTGTTCATGGTAATTGTCTTTATTCATGCTATAATTGTGTTATCCGGAAATCGTAATACATGTGTGAATAGCAGACACCAACATGTCCCTAGTAAGCCTCTAGTTGACTAGCTCATTGATCAACAGATAGTCATGGTTTCCTGACTATGGACATTGGATGTCATTGATAACGAGATCACATCATTAGGAGAATGATGTGATGGACAAGACCCAATCCTAAACATAGCTTAAAGATCGTATAGTTCGTTTGCTAGAGTTTTTCCAATGTCAAAGTATCTTTTCCTTAGACCATGAGATCGTGTAACTCCTGGATACCGTAGGAGTGCTTTGGGTATACCAAACGTCACAACGTAACTGGGTGACTATAAAGGTATACTACGGGTATCTCCGAAAGTGTCTGTTGGGTTGACACGGATCAAGACTGGGATTTGTCACTCCGTATGACGGAGAGGTATCACTGGGCCCACTCGGTAATGCATCATTATTATGAGCTCAAAGTGACCAAGTGTCTAGTCACGGGATCATGCATTACGGTACGAGTAAAGTGACTTGCCGGTAACGAGATTGAATGAGGTATTGGGATACCGATGATCGAATCTCGGGCAAGTAACATACCGATTGACAAAGGGAATTGTATACGGGGTTGCTTGAATCCTCGACATCGTGGTTCATCCGATGAGATCATCGAGAAGCATGTGGGAGCCAACATGGGTATCCAGATCCTGCTGTTGGTTATTGACCGGAGAGTCGTCTCGGTCATGTCTACATGTCTCCCGAACCCGTAGGGTCTACACACTTAAGGTTCAGTGACGCTAGGGTTGTAGGGATATGTATATGCAGTAACCCGAATGTTGTTCGGAGTCCCGGATGAGATCCCGGACGTCACGAGGAGTTCCGGAATGGTCCGGAGGTAAATAATTATATATAGGAAGTGCTATTTCGGCCATCGGGACAAGTTTCGGGGTTATCGGTATTGTACCGGGACCACCGGAAGGGTCCCAGGGGTCCACCGGGTGATTCCACCTGCCCCGGGGGGCCACATGGGCTATAGGGGGTGCGCCTTGGCCTACATGGGCCAAGGGCACCAGCCCCAAGAGGCCCATGCGCCTAGGGTTCACAAAAGGGAAGAGTCCCACTAGTGGAAGGCACCTCCTAGGTGCCTTGGGGGGGAGGGAAACCTCCCTTGGCCGCCGCCCCCCTAGGAGATTGGATCTCCTAGGGCCGGTGCCCCCCCTTGGCCCTCCTATATATAGTGGGGGAAGGAGGGTTTTTCATCCACGCCTTTGGTTGCCTCCTTCTCCCTCTCCAACACCTCCTCCTCCTCCATAGTGCTTGGCGAAGCCCTGACGGAGTACTGCAGCTCCATCACCACCACGCCGTCGTGCTGCTGCTGGAGCCATCTTCCTCAACCTCTCCTTCCCTCTTGCTGGATCAAGAAGAAGGAGACGTTACGCTGACCGTACGTGTGTTGAACGCGGAGGTGCCGTCCGTTCGGTGCTAGGATCTCCGGTGATTTGGATCACGTCGTGTTCGACTACCTCATCCCCGTTCTTTGAACGCTTCCGCTCGTGATCTACAAAGGTATGTAGATGCATCCGATCGCTCGTTGCTAGATGAACTCATAGATGGATCTTGGTGAAACCATAGGAAATTTTTTGTTTTCTGCAACGTTCCCCAACACTTATTACACGCAAAATAATTATTCCTCCACCTGACAGCGGGGACCCACCGGACGGGCCACCATATTTCGCGAAAAAACATTTGCCCTTGACTGCTGGGACCCACCAGCTACATCTTCGCACGCAAGGAAGTGCCTGACAGTCGGGACCCACCTGGTCGAAGCGTACGTAGCGTTGTCATTCTGGTCGCGAACGTGTACGTACATATATACTAGTCGATGTAGAGGCACCCATGTGTCGTAGTAGAGGCGCGCACGTAGCATGTACACGTACGTACAGCGGCCCGGGTGAAAGAAAGAAAATACGGCCACGTATGTGTACATACGGGCGGGGTCTCGAACGCCTACTCGTGCATACGTACGGCCATGGCTCGTTTACATGGCTGGGTCGGAACGGAGAAACAGTGTCATCGTCGTGTTCATGGGGAGGCAATGGAATGCGTCGTGTTCATGGGGAGGCAACGGAATGCGTCATGTTCATGGGGAGGCAACGGAATGCTCGTGTTCATGGGGAGGCAACGGAATGCGTCGTGTTCATCGGGAGGCCTTGGACGGAACAGGCGATGGAAACGAGGCCTGGCGTACCGCAGAACAGAGGAAACGGCCTTGTGTTCGACCGGCCATGTTCGAAACGGGATCCTGTTCATCGGGAGGGGTCTGGCGTACCGCAAAATGGAGGAAACGGACCTCCTACGGTCGAATTGGGGGTCCTGTTGATCGGGAGGGGTGTGGCGTACCACAAAACGGACGAAACGGACTTGTGTTGGAGCGCTACGGTCGAAACAGGGGTCCTGTTCATCGGGAGGGGTGTGGCGTACCGCAAAACGGGACTCCACGGGATACTGTTCATCTCCACCGTCGACCCCCTCCAGCCTCCACGAGCTACTGTTCATCCACCATCGACCTCCTCCAGCCTCCACCTGCGTCTGTTCATCCACGGGCTCCTGTTCATCCAGCCTCCACCGCGCGCTACTCCACCGGTTACTGTTCAACCAGCCCTCTCCACGGGCTCCTGTTCAACCACCCCTCCACGGGCTACTGTTCATCCTGCCCTCCACCGTCTACTGTTCATCCTGCCCTCCACGGGGTGGTCCTGTTCATCCAGCCCTCCACGGGGTCCTGTTCACCCAGCCCCAACCGGCTCGATCGATCGGGGTCCTGTTCATCCAGAGGCAACACCATGGGGTCCTGTTCATCCACCCCCACCGGGAACTGTTCATCCAACCCCCCCCCCCCCCCCCCCCCCCGCAACGCTCACTGTTCATCCAGAGGCATCATTGATCGGCTTCAGTTAGCAGTAGTAGCGAAGGAATCGCTCGATCGGGTTCAGTTAACAGCCGTCGATCGATTGCTCGGGTTCAGTAACGCGTAGCCTATAGTGCAATCGCTCGGGTTCAGTTAGAGTCCAACGCCTCGCTCGGGTTCAGTTAGAGCCAATGCCTCACACACACGCGCGTACGTGTACGAGAGAAACGCGCATCGCTCGGCCCCCGACCTCCCACCATAACCGGGAACTCCCCGAAATTTTCCCCCCCCTCGCTTCTACCACGGTTTTTTCCGTCATGGACGGCCCAAAGAATGTCATGCAGCTGCGTCTCCGGCCTGCCCAGGATGAAAAGCCCATTTTCTGTCATGATTTTTTATCATAGAAGTAGGAGCCCACCACATCTATGATGATACCGGGTTTTGTCACAATTATCGTCATAGAAGTGTCATATGCATGACAGAAAAATTTTCGTTCGGCCCAAAATGTCACGGATGTGTCTTTTTTTAGTGACGGTGATAGTTGATTTGATCTCGCTAAAAATAGAAACTTTTGTGCCCAGTAAAACAGTTAAAAAAATCAAAGAAGTGTGTTTTTGATCTGAATTTTTTACACAATATTGATGTACAAATTTCCCAGGTTGTCCTAATTTTTCAGAATTTTTGGAGTTACAAAAGTATTCAAAGTTTTCAGATTGCTATAGACTGTTCTGTTTTTGACAGATTCTGTTTTCTATGTGTATTTTGCTTATTTTGATGAATCTATGGGTAGTATCGGGGGGTATGAACCATGGAGAAGTTGGAATACATTAGATATTACACCAATATAAATAAATAATGAGAACCATGGAGAAGTTGGAATACATTAGATATTCCATGGAGAGGGACACACATGAATCATGAACTTATTAGAATACTCTATGTGCTTCACTTATATCTTTTGAGCTAGGCAATTTGCTCTAGTGCTTCACTTATATCTTTTCAGAGCACAGCGGTGTCTTTATTTTATAGAAATTGTTGAACTCTCATGCTTCACTTATATTATTTTGAGAGTATCTAAACAGCATGGTAATTTGCTTAGTTATGAATTTATTCCAAATATGATGGGCATCCAAGAGGGATATAATAAAAAACTTTCATATAAAGAGCATTGAATACTATGAGAAGTTTGATTCCTTATGATTGTTTTGAGATATAAAGATGGTGATATTAGAGTCATGCTAGTGAGTAATTGTGGATTCGTAGAAATACTTGTGTTAAAGTTTGTGATCCCCGTAGCATGCACGTATGGTGAACCATTATGTGATGAAGTCGGGGCATGATTTATTTATTGATTGTCTTCCGTATGAGTGGCGGTCGGGGATGAGTGATGGTCTTTTCCTACCAATCTATCCCCCTAGGAGCATGCATTTAGTACTTTGTTTCGATAGCTAAGAAATTTTTGCAATAAGTATGTGAGTTGTCCATGGATTATACGCACTCTCACCCTTACACCATTGCTAGCCTCTCTAGTACCGCTCAACATTAACTGGTGCATTAAACCCATCATATACCCTTCCTCAAAACAGCCACCATACCTACCTATTATGGCATTTCCATAGCCATTCCGAGATATATTGCCATGCAACTTCCACCGTTCTGTTTTATTATGACACACACCATCAATGTCAAATTGCTTTGCATGATCGTAAGATACCTAGCATGATGTTTTCATGGCTTGTTCGTTTTTTGATGTCATTTGCTACGCTAGATCATTGCACATACCGATACACCGCCAGAGGCATTCATATAGAGTCATATTTTGTTCTAAGTATCGAGTTGTAATTCTTGAGTTGTAAGTAAATAAAAGTGTAACGATCATCATTATTAGAGCATTGTCCCATGTGAGGAAAGGATGATGGAAGATATAATTCCCTCAAAAGTTGGGATGAGTCTCCGGACTTTACAAAAATAAAAGAGGCCAAAGAAGCCCACCAAAAAATGAGAGAAAAGAGAGAAGGGGCAATGCTACTATCCTTTTTCCACACTTGTGCTTCAAAGTATACCATGATCTTCATGATAGAGAGTCTCCTATGTTGTCACTTTCATATACTAGTGGGAATTTTTCATTATAGAACTTGACTTGTATATTCCAATGATGGGCTTCCTCAAATTTCCCTAGGTCTTCGTGAGCAAGCGAGTTGGATGCACACCCACTTAGTTTCTTTTTGAGCTTTCATAAACCTATAGCTCTAGTGCATCCGTTGCATGACAATCCCTACTCACTCAAATTGATATCTATTGATGGGCATCTCCATACCCCATTAATATGCCTAGGTCATGTGAGACTATCTCCTTCTTTTTGTCTCCTCCACAACCACCATGTTCTATTCCACCTATAGTGTTATATCCATGGCTCATGCTCATGTATTGCGTGAAATTTGAAAAAGTTTGAGAACATCAGAAGTATGAAACAATTGCTTGGCTTGTCATCGGGGTTGTGAATGATTTGATACTTTGTGTGATGAAGATGGAGCATAGCCAGACTATATGATTTTGTAGGGATAACTTTCTTTAGCGATGTTATTTTGAGAAGACACAATTGTTTTGTTAGTATGCTTGAAGTATTATTGTTTTTATGTCAATATTAAACTTTTGTTTTGAATCTTATGGATCTAAATATTCATGCCACAGTAAAGAAAATTAGATGGATAAATATGTTAGGTAACATTACACATAAAAATTCTATTTTTATCATTTACCTACTCGAGGACGAGCATAAATTAAGCTTGGGGATGCTTGACACTCTCCAACGTATCTATAATTTTTGTTTGTTCGATGCTACTATATTATCTGTTTTGGATGTTTTATATGCATTAATATGCTATTTTATATTATTTTTGGGACTAAGTTATTAACCCAGAGCCTAGTGCCAGTTTCTATTTTTCCTTGTTTTTGAGTTTTACAGAAAAGGAATATCAAACGGAGTCCAAACGGAATAAAACTTTCTCGATGATTTTTCTTGGACCAGAAGACATCCACGGAACTTGGAGATGAAGTTAGAAGAGTCCCGAGGGCTCCACAAGCCCTCAGGACGCGCCCCTGGCTTGTGGGCCCCCGGGAGTCCACTTACCTCCCTCTCAGCTCTATAAATTCATAAACATCCCCAAACGACCAGAGGTGTCCACCAAAATACTTTTCGTAGTCGTAACCTTCTGTAGCCGTGACATCCCATCTAGGGACCTTTTCCGGCACCCTGCCGAAGGGGGATTCGATCATGGTGGGCTTCTAGATCAACTCTATCACCCTTCCGATGAAGCGTGAGTAGTTTACCACAGACCTACGGGTCCATAGCTAGTAGCTAGATGGCTTCTTCTCTCTCTTTGATCCTGAATACCGTGTTCTCCTCAATGTTCTTGGAGATCTATCCGATGTAATCTTCTTCTGTGGTGTGTTTGTCGAGATCCGATGAATTGTGGATTTATGATGAGTTTATCTATGAATATTATGTGAATCTTCTCCGAATTCTTATATGCATGATTTGATATCTTTGTATTTCTCTTCGAATTAACTATTTGGTTTGGCCAACTAGATTGGTTTTTCTTGCAAAGGGAGAGGTGCTTAGTTTTGGGTTCAATCTTGCGGTGATCTCACCCGATGACAAAGTAGGGGTAGCGAGACACATATTGTATTGTTGCCATCAAGGATAAAAAGATGGGGTTTTCATCATATTGCTTGAGTTTATCCCTCTACATCATGTCATCTTGCTTAAGGCATTACTCCGTTCTTATGAATGTAATACTCTAGATGCATGCTGGATAGCTGTCGATGTGTGGAGTAATAGTAGTAGATGCAGGCAGGAGTCGGTCTACTTGACATAGATGTGATGCCTATATTCATAATCACTGCCTTGGATATCGTCATAACTTTGTGCTTTTATATCAATTGCTCAACAATAATTTGTTCACCCGCCGTATTATTTTCCTTCAAGAGAGAAGCCTCTAGTGAAACCTATGGCCCCCGTGTCTATTTTCCATCATATATTTTTAGATCTATAAACAAAAAAAACAAAAATACCTTGCTGCAATTTATTTAATTTTATTTTGTCGTTTTAGTAATCTGCTTGCTGGTAGCATGCAGCACGCACAGCAGCCCAGAGACAATCTTCCTCAAGGAGCACGTCATCGTCATGCTGGTGCTGCTCTTGCTCTACTTCATCATAGGTAAATACTCGAGGTGACCCATATATGAGTTCCGTGGGGAGCACTGCTTCTACCCCATAGACTAAGGAGAAGGGAGTATGGTCGATAGCTCGGTTTGGTGTCGTATGGAAGGACCAAAGAACCGCCGACAGCTCGTCGATCCAGTGTTTGCCGCACTTTTGGAACTTATCAGAAGTCCTTGTCTCGAGCCCATGTAGCACTTCAGCATTCATCCTCTCAGCTTGTCCATTGCTCCTGGATGAGCAACAGAGGCAAACGAAACATTGCTTCTGAGGGTTTGAACATATTGCATGAAGGCGCGGCTTGTGAACTGGGTGCCGTTGTCAGTGATTACTCTAGCGGGTACTCCAAAACGGCACACCAATCCCTTCAAGAACTTGATAGCTGACTGTGTAGTTACCTTCCTCACAGGCTCTACTTCTGGCCACTTTGTAAAAATTTCAATTGCAACGTACAAGAATTCAGAGCCCCCGGTAGCACAGGGGAAGGGCCCAAGATGTCGAGCCTCCAGACCGAAAATGGCTAGGATAAAGGGATCGTCTGGAGAGCTTGAGCAGGTTGATGGATGTTCTTGGAGTGGAACTGATAGGCTTCACATCTGGTGACTAGCTCAATCACATCTTGGAGGGCCGTGGGCTAGTAGAAACCTTGTCGGAAAACTTTTCCAACTAAGGCCCTTGTTCCAATATGGGAGCCACACATGCCTTCGTGTATTTCTGCCATTAGTTCCTGCCCCTCTTCCCGGCAAATGCACTTTGATACATATCCAACGTATCTATAATTTTTTATTGTTCCATGCTGTTATATTATCAATCTTGGATGTTTTATAATCATTTGATAGTCATTTTATATCATTTTTTGGTACTAACCTATTAACATAGTGCCAAGTGCTAGTTGTTGTTTTTTCAATGTTTATTACATCGCAAAAAATCAATATCAAACGGAGTCCAAATGCCACGAAACTTTAAGGAGAATTTTTATGGACCAAAAGGAACACAACGGGGCCTAGCTGCGCCTGGGGGGGGGGGTGCCCCGAGGGAAGCACAACCCACCAGGGCGCGCCAGGAGGCCCAGGCACGCCCTGGTGGGTTGTTCCCACCTCGGGTGCCCCCGGACCGCCTATTTGCTTTATAAATACCCAAATATTCCCAAAACCCTAGGGGAGTCAACGAAATACTCATCCAGCCGCCGTAGAGTCCAGAACCACCAGATCCAATCTAGACACCATCTCGGATGGGGTTCACCACCTCCATTGGTGCCTCTTCGATGATGCGTGAGTAGTTCTTTGTAGACCTTCAGATCCGTAGTTAGTAGCTAGATGGCTTCATCTCTCTCTCTCTTGATTCTCAATACAATGGTCTCTTGGAGATCCATATGATGTAACTCTTTTGCAGTGTGTTTGTTGGGATCGATTAACTTTGAGTATATGATCATATCTATCTTTTTATATCCATGAAAGTATTTGAGTTTCTTTGATCTCTTTTATGCATGATTGCTTATAGCATCGTATTTCTTCTTCGATATTTGGGTTTTGTTTGGCCAACTTGATCTATTTATCTTGCAATGGGAAGAGGTGCCTGAGGGAGTCCTGGATGAGGGGGTCCTCGGACGTCCGGGCTATGCAACATGGGCCGGACTAATGGGCCGCAAAGATACAAGATAGAAGACTTTCCCCCGTGTCCGGATGGGATTCTCCTTTGCGTGGATGGCAAGCTTGGTGTTCAGATATGAAGATTCCTTTCTCTGTAAACCGACTTTGTACAACCCTAGGCCCCTCCGATGTCTATATAAACCGGAGGGTTTAGTCTGTAGAGGCAATCATAATCATACAGGCTAGACATCTAGGGTTTAGCCATTACGATCTCGAGGTAGATCCACTCTTGTAAACCCTACACTCATCAAAGTCAATCAAGCAAGACATAGGGTTTTACCTCCATCAAAAGGGCCCGAACCTGGGTAAACATCGTGTCCCCTGCCTTCTATTACCCTCGGTCCTTAGACGCACAATTCGGGACCCCCTACCCGAGATCTGCCGGTTTTGACACCGACATTGGTGCTTTCATTGAGAGTTCCACTGTGCCGTCGTCGAAAGGCTCGATGGCTCCATCGACCATGTACAACCATGCTCCTATGAAGGGGATTTTTCTCCCCGGCCAGATCCTTGTATTCGGCGGCTTCGCACTGCGTGCCAACGCGGTTGGCCACCTAGAGCAGATCGACAGTTACGCCCCTGGTCACCAGATCAATTTTGGAAATCTGAACTATATTGCTGATATCCGAGGAGACTTGATCTTCTAAGGGTTCGCGGCCCAATCACCGCTCCGGCCTTAGATCCGAAGCACGTCACCTGGTCGGAAGACGGGAGTCTAGAGCCCGTCGGACTCTCTTCGGCCATAGAGCTCAACGCTGGAGATCCGGAGAGAATAGTGTCTCCGGTAGTCATCTCAAAGCTGGACTCCCGTCCAGACACTAACTCCAAACCCTCGAAGTCCACGTCATGCGAGCTCGGCCCGGGAACTTCTGTCCCCGTCCAAACCTTGCTCTTAAACGACGCTTTGGACTTAATGCGATCCCTCGCCATCACAGAGGAACCGCTTCCAAATTGTGCCCAACCCGGACTAGGGGCTAGAAATAGGGAATTTTACTTCCCACCCACCACCCACTTCATAGCCACCGTCGAGGATCTAACCGACATGCTCAATTACGCCTCCGAAGACATCGACGGTATGGACGATGATGCCAGAGAGGAACATGCCAAAAACCCACCGTTCACCAGATGCTAGGCGGCCACTTCCTCATACGACGTGTACATGGTGGACACACCTAAAGAAGGCGACGATGAGAAGGGTCCAGTCGAGGACGAACCTCCTGAGATACCACCAAAGCCTCGACGTCAGCGGCGCCGTTCTAAATCGCGTCGCGGAAAAGACAACAATACCGGCACCGGAGACAATCATACTCCAGAGAACGCCGGAGACCAAGAAGACCCCATCGAACCAACATCCGAATAGGATGATCGGGAGGATGGGCAAGTTGACCCTGACGAGCAAGTAGGGAACGAAGACTCGGAGGATAGTAACTATCTACCATCCTCCAAAGATGACGTGAGCCTCGGCGACGAATATTTTATCATGCCAGAGGAACCCCTCGAACAAGAGCGCTTTAAGCGCTGGCTTATAGCAACTGCAAGAAGCCTAAATAAAAAGTAGCAGCAGCTTCGAGCTGACCAAGATCTGCTCAACGACAGATGGACCAATGTCCTGGCAGCCGAAGAATATGGCCTCAAATGCCCAACAAAGTGTTACCCGAAGTGTAAGATGCTACCCCAATTCGATGATGAGGCGCTGGAGCCCATACCACCCGCGCGTAACACGGCTGACGGACCTGACCGACCACCACGTGGCCAGGACAGAACGCCAACTCAAGAAGAACACCAGCCCGCACCACCTCGCCGTAAAAGCAAAGAGACAACAGCTCGGGGACACACTTATGACCTATGTCAGGACCTGGACAATAGAGATGCCCAGACTAGGTCAATCTACAGATCAAGGGGGCGTGCCCAAGCGCCAGAAGACGGCCATTAGTGTAACACCCCGGATGTAACTTGCCATATTTGTACTCCGACTCTTGCCATTTTCGGCTTTAAGTTATGAGATTCCCTTCGTGGTTGGGGTTTGTCTTCATTTTCCATTTTGTTCATGTCATGCAATTCATATCATGCATCATGTGCATCACATTTGCATTCGTGTTCGTCTCATGCATCTGAGCATTTTCCCCGTTGTCCGTTTTGCAATCCGACACTCCCACATGCACCGGCGCACCCCTCTTGTCTCTTTTCGTGAGCGGGTGTTAAACGCTCTCGGAAAGGACCAAGATTTGCCAAGTGATCTTGATACACCACCGGTAGACCACCTGTCAAATTTCGTTCCATTTGGAGTCCGTTTGAAGCTCCAACGGTTAACCGGGTTACCGCGAAAGCCTCATGTCTGTTGCAGCCCAACACCCCTCCAAAACAGCCCAATAACCCATCTAAACCACTTCCATGTTCTCCATCGTCGAATCATGATCGTGTGGGTGAAAACTACACCCTATTTGGACACTCCAAACTCCCTCTACCTATAAAAGGCCTCCTCCTCCGAAATTTCGAGCGAAACCCTAGATCCACCATCTCCCTCTGCACTGGACACGTCCGGACGGCGCTGGATGCGTCCGCCGCCGCGCCCCGTCCACTCGCGCGCTGCCACATGCCATCCCAGTCCCGCCGCCGCCACCGGCCCGCGGGGCCCGAGTCGGGCCCGCCTAGTCGCCGTCCCCGACGCCTTTCGCCCGCGCCGCCGTTCGCCGCCCTCGCCGGCCGCTGTGCCGCCGCAAGCGCCTCGCCGCACCACCGCCTCCCGCGCGTGCTCCGGCCGCCGCCCGGCGCCTCCGTTCCGCCCTTCCCGCCGACGTCGCCGCCGGCCATCATCGTCGCCTCTTCTCCGGCGAAATCCGGGCCGAAGCTGGATCAGATCCACCAAGACGGCGATCCAAACTCCGTCCCCATCCCAGATCCCCTTGTCCCACGTTGACTTTCGTGAGGGGTATATTTCACTAAGTCTTTTTCTGCAATACTTTATGCCCCTGTTCATCGCCTCATATCTCGGTGACCATGACTCCGAATCGTGCATACGTTATATCAAATTGTTCTTCTCATTGAGCTCTTCATGCCAGTAGCATTTCCATGCATGTTCATGTCCATTGTCATGCCATTTTCATTGATACTAGATGGCTATAAAATGTTAACTGCTGTTACTTATCATATCATGGTGATTTGTCATTTTTGTCACATTTGATGTGTGCTTCACACGGGCATGAGCTCTATATGTGTTTTGAACTACATCATGCCATCTTACAGGGGTGCTTGTCTTGTATTTTTGTGTTCTATGTGGTGACTAGCACAAGCATGCAAAGTAGCCTCCGCAATGTTGCTGTTTTCAGGGACTTTGGATTTTGCTAAGTCATTTTTCTACTGTTATTTTGATACCATGTAAACTTGATGCTACAATGAGATCCATGCTTGTTTTGAGTTACTTCAGTAAGGATTTTTTGAACATGTGGTTATGCTCTATCCATCCATGCCCCTGTTTGCAATTATGGAGTGCCCTAGCATGTCTTGTTCTTGCTCTACTTTTTCTATAATATGTTCCTAGCACAATGTTAACATGTTAATCAATATTTCCATGGTTGTTACTAGTGATCCATGCATCCTATGAATTTTCTCTTGCCGTGGTTAGCTTCATTAACATGTTATCTTGGTGTTGGTATGCTTGTTTTGTCATGCGATGCTTTGTGGTGAGTGATTTGAGCTTGCAAAGTTGCTATCGTAATTATGTTTATGCCATGCTCTGTTTTTCTGCCTAGTCTGAAAGTGTTAATAGAACTTGCTATGTTTACATGGGTGCCATCATATCTTCTGTGCCTTTTTGGCCCATGATCAGTAAGGGACTTTTGATCTATGCATTTAGTAGAATCATGCGATGCCTTTGTTTGCTATGATATGTTCCTGTGGCATGTTGTTTGCTTGCTCTAAATAGTGCTTCCTGATGTTGTTTTTGACATGTTAGTTTTTTCACCAAGTCTGTGATGCTGATACCTTTTGCACTTTTTCCATGCTTGTTTTAACCTACTCTTTTATGATTTAGACATAGCTCAGTGTTCATGTTTTGTCAAGTATCTCTTGTACATCACTTCCGTATGCTTTGTTGCTATGTTCGAATGCAGCAGCTTAGTTTCTTGATGCATTCTAAGTAGCTTCGTGATATTAATCGCAGAATTGTGCCATTCTTGTTTTGCTTGCCATTTGCAAACCGTGCATCCATTTCCGATGATTTTTATATCGATTTCACCCGAAATCATCTCATCTTTCCAGTGGCATACTTGGTTTGCCAAGTTGATGCCTTGATCTTTCTTTTCCTTCCGGAGCACGCATATGCATTGCATATCACATCTCACATATCATGCCATATTTTGCATCATGTTGCTTCTGCATTGCACCGTGATTGATTGTTGGTCCTTTTCTTGTGTTCTTGCTTTGGGTAGAGCCGGGAGGTGAGTACGTGACCGAGGAACCCATTGAGTACGCTTACAAGGATCAAGCTTTCGACAACTCTGAGAACTTTGCAGGCAAGATGACCATACCCTCGAAATCACTTCTATCTTTGCTTGCTAGTTGTTTGCTCTATCGCTATGCCACGTTACCTACCACTTGCTATATCATGCCTACCATATTGCCATGTCAAGCCTCTAACCCACCTTTCCTAGCAAACCGTTGTTTGGCTATGTTACCGCTTTGCTCAGCCCTCTTATAGCGTTGCTAGTTGCAGGTGAAGATGAAGTTTGTTCCTTGTTGGAACATGGATATTGTTGGGATATCATTATTATCTCTTATTTACTTTCATGCATCTATATACTTGGTAAAGGGTGGAAGGCTCGGCCTTATGCCTAGTGTTTTGTTCCACTCTTGCCGCCCTAGTTTCCGCCATACCGGTGTTATGTTCCTTGATTTTGCGTTCCTTACGCGGTTGGGTGTTATGGGAACCCCTTGATAGTTCTCTTTGAATAAAACTCCTCCAGCAAGGCTCAACCATGGTTTTACCATTTCCCTACCTAATCCTTTTTCCCTTGGATTCCGCGGACTCAAGGGTCATCTTTATTTTAAACCCCCGGGCCAGTGCTCCTCTAAGTGTTGGTCCAAACTGGGCGATGTTCGGCGCCCCCTGGGCCACCAGGGTCTATGCCAACCCGATGTGCCCTGAGAACGAGATACGTGTGACTCCTATCAAGATTTGTCGGCACATCGGGTGGCTTTGCTGGTCTTGTTTTACCATTGTCGAAATGTCTTGTAACCGGGATTCCGAGACTGATCTGGTCTTCGCGGGAGAAGGAATATCCTTCGTTGACCGTGAGAGCTTTTGTGATGGGCTAAGTTGGGACACCCCTGTAGGGTATAAACTTTCGAGAGCCGTGCCCGTGGTTATGTGGCAGATGGGAATTTGTTAATATCAGGTTGTAGAGAACTTGACACTTAACTTAATTAAAATGAATCAACAACGTGTGTTGACATGATGGTCTATTTTCGGCGGGGTCCGGGAAGAGAACACGGTCTTGTGTTATGCTTGAACGTAAGTAGTTTCAGGATCACTTCTTGATCACTTATAGCTTAGCGACCGTGCGTTGCTTCTCTCCTCGCTCTCTTTTGCATATGTTAGCCACCATATATGCTAGTGCTTGCTGCAGCTCCACCTCACTACCCTTTCCTACCCTTAAGCTTAAATAGTCTTGATCTCGCGGGTGTGAGATTGCTGAGTCCTCGTGACTAATGGATACATTCAAACAGATGCAGGTGCCGATGATGCCAGTGCATGGGACGCTACCGAACACAAGTGGGAGTTCCACGAAGACTTGGGTCGCTATTATGTTTCCTTTCCTGATGATTAGTAGTGGAGCCCAGTTGGGACGATCGGGGATCTAGCATTTGGGGTGGTCTTTCTTTATTTTGGTTCCGTAGTTGGACCTTTGTTTGTACCTTGGATGATGTATGGATTATTTATGTACTGTGTGAAGTGGCGATTGTAAGCTGACTCTTTATCGCTTTCTTATTCAGTACATGGGATGTGTAAAGATTACCCCTCTTGCGACATGCCTACCATGCGGCTATGCCTCTAAGTTGTGCCCCGACACGTGGGAGATATAGCTGCATTGTGGGTGTTACAAGTTGGTAATCAGAGCCTTCCCCGACTTAGGATCCCCCTGCTTGATCGAATCGCTGACGTTGTTGAGTCTAGAACAAAATGTTTTGAGTCTTAGGATTATATATATCGGAGAGTAGGATTCTTTTTACTCCTCAGTCCCGTCGTCGCTCTGGTGAGGCCTCCTGACGTAGAAGTTTTGACTCTTCTCTCCTCAAATTTCATGAATTTTTTTAGGACCATGCGGGTATCTTGGAATCGTTCTGATGGTTTTGTGACGAGAACATTGTTCTTGGTGCCTCCTAACATTTAGGGGTTGTGGAAGTGTCCCGGGGAGTTGAGCTCTGAGGTGTTGTCATCACAATTTTATCGTTGCGGTTCTGGAATACCTGAGTTCGCCGACATCAAAAATCTCTTTTATGCAGTTGTTGGTGAGATAACCTCGACGCCACCCAGTACTGGGGCGGGAGTTCGGGAGTATTGTCATAACTCGTATAACGGATGCTTTTCGAAGGTTGAGGTACATGATTTCTGAAGGTTCTTGGTTATGTGTTGAAGGATGGATACAACTGGATGTAGGAATTGTTAGTTTGGGTGAGATATTATGCTTCCCCTGTATCCCGAACACCTGATTGCATAACCAGAAAGTTTCGGGAGTTTTATAGGTGGGAATTCAAGTAGCTCTAGTATTTCTTCCCGTAGATATTTGGTTTGTGATTGGGTAATCGTTACCACTTATTTTTTTATATCCATACCTTGTTGCTTTATTCATCTACCTTTATCTAAGTGGGTTCTCAACTTAATGGAGTGTGATGATTTACTTGGGAATTCATTCGTTCATCCTTGTTTGAGTGTTAAGACTTTATGTTGCAATTTCGATCCATTGATTCGGTTTGAATATATGTCTTTCAAGATGCTAACGGATGTTAACCTCTTCAGGATGGCTCCCCCAACGCGCCAAAATCCGGACCGCAATGATGGGGATCAGTCGAACCCTCCGCCACCACCACCACCTCCGGAGGCATGGCAAGCTGTCATAGCAGCCACCAACGCCAACACTCAGATGCTTTTGCAACTCTTGCAAGAGCGCAACCAAGGGCAAGGCAACCAAGGAAATCAAGGCCAAGGCAACAATCAGCCTCAGTTTGCTACCCTCAACCAGTTCCTCGCAAACCAGCCGAAGTCCTTCAGCAACTGTGTCGAGGCCACAGACACCGACGATTGGCTCATAGACATCTGCAAACATTTTGAATGTAGCAATGTCAGACCTGAGGACTTTGTCAAGTTTGCTTCGTTTCAACTCAAGGATCAAGCTGCTGAGTGGTATCAACAATACAAAGATTCCAGAGGAGGTCGTGTGACTACCTGGAATGATTTCCGCCGAGACTTCAATGCTCATCACATTCCACCAAGTGTTGCTAAGGGCAAGCGTGAGGAGTTTCGCAATCTCAAGCAAGGCAGCATGTCCGTGTATCAATACAATATCCAGTTTCGGAAACTTTCTCGCTTCGCTAAACAAGACGTTCCTGATGAAAAGAGTTTGATTTATCAATTCAAAGGTGGCCTGAGAGAAGATGTGCAGTTAGCTCTCATGCTTCTTGAGCCGGCCAAGTTTTATGAATTCTACAACATGGCACTAAAGCAAGAAGCTGCTTAGCTCAAGTGTGAGGCATCTAAGAAGAGAGTCAGGGATGCAGTTCAATCTTCTTCTTCATCACAAGTGGCAGCTAAGCAACAGAAGTTCTGGTTGCCTCCTCCTCCTTCGTTTTGTCAGCCTTATCAGCAGAAGTGCAAAGGTGGCAATAGATCTTCCCACCCACCCAATCCAGGCTATCATAACAAAGCTCAGTCTCAAGCTCCAAGGTCAAGTGCTCCTTACCATCGGCCGCTCTCAGAGGTTACTTGCAATAAGTGTCAACAGAAAGGGCACTATGCAAACAAATGCTTCAACCAAAGGCGCCTTCCGCCTCCTCCTCCTGTGAGATCTTCCAGCAATGCAGTGGTCAAGCATAATTCCATGTCTGCAAAGGTGAACATGATGAACGCAGCTCAGGCAGAGGATTCTTCAGAAGTGATCATGGGTAATCTTCCAGTCAATGATATTCCTGCAAGAGTCTTCTTTGATACCGGTGCATCTATTTCATTCATATCAAAGCCTTTTGCATCCATGCACGATTTGCATACTGTCAATTTGCCTAAGCCGATAGCGGTTTCCTCTCCAGGTTTGTTCATGAACACCAAAATGATGGCTCTGGATGTTTCCATCAAGATGGGAGACTATAAATTTCTGTCTTCTCCAATGGTCCTTGGTGACTCGGATATTGATCTAATTCTCGGCATGGACTGGCTTTCTAAGCACAAGGCTCAGCTTGATTGGCTGCCAGGCAGATTCAATTGACACACTTTTCTGATGATGTGATCATCTTTGCCGCTCGGGATGAGACCATTCGACTGTTTTCTCTCAATGAGAAGCGCGAGTTTAATGCCATCTCTTAGATTCCAGTCGTTTGCGAATATCAAGACGTCTTTCCAGAAGAGCTTCCGGGAATGCCTCCTCACCGGCCAGTTGAATTCGTTATCGATCTTGAGCCTGGTACGGAACATGTTTGCAAACGTCCTTACAAGCTTGGACCAGAGGAGTTGAAGGAGTTGAAGAAATAGCTCGATGAACAAGAGCGTATGGGTCTAATCAGACCAAGTTCATCTCCATGGGGTTGTGGTGTTCTTTTTGTCAAGAAGAAGGATGAAACAGAACAACTCTGCATCGACTACTGTCCATTGAACAAGAAGACAATAAAGAACAAGTATCTACTTCCCAACATCAATGAGCTATTCGAGCAACTTAAAGGTGCCAAAGTATTCTCCAAGCTTGACCCCTGCATGGGTTATCATCAGATTCGCATTCGTGAGCAAGATATCCCCAATACAGCATTCGGAACAAGCTATGGTTCTTATGAATATACTATCATGTCTTTTGGCCTTGTCAATGCTCCTCCAATGTTCTCTCGCATGATGAACTTCATCTTCAACCCTTACACAAATCATTTTGTCCTGGTGTATCTCGATGATATCTTGGTCTTTTCCAAGAATAAGGAGGATCATGCCAAGCATTTGAGATTGGTACTCGACAAACTCAGAGAGCATCAATTCTATGCGAAGTTTTCCAAGTGTGAGTTCTGGCTTGATGAGGTTCTTTACGTTGGTCACATCATCTCCGCCAAGGGCATCGCTGTTAATCCCGAGAAGGTGTCTGCAATTGTGAATTGGGAACCTCCTTAGAATGTTAAGCAGCTCCACAGTTTTCTTGGGCTTGCAAGCTATTGTCGAAGATTCGTTGAGAATTTCTCTAAGATTGCAAAGCCTCTTTCCAACCTCCTCCAGAAGCATGCCAAGTATGTCTGGACACTTGAATGTGATGTTGCTTTCAACACCCTTAAAGAGAAGCTAGTCACAGCTCATGTCTTGACTCCTCCTGACGAATCCAAGCCATTTGAAGTTTTCTGTGATGCCTCCCTGCAAGGTCTCAGTGTTGTGTTAATGCAAGAGAAGAAAGTTGTGTCTTCTACCTCTCGTAAGTTGAAGCCCAACGAAAGGAACTACCCCACTCACGATCTTGAGTTGGCGGAAGTTGTCCATGCATTATTAACGTGGAGATATCTCTTGTTGGGAAGGAAAGTGGACATCTTCACAGATCATAAGGGCCTCAAGTACATCTTCACTCAACCCAACCTCAACCTCAGATAGACTCGTTGGGTTGAAATGATTCAAGAATACAATCCGAGTATTGAATATACTCCAGGCAAGGCCAATGTCATTGCAGATGCTTTGAGCAGGAAGGCTTACTGCAACAACTTAATTCTCAAGCCCTTCCAACCGGACCTTTGTGAAGCTTTCCGCAAACTGAATCTCCAAGTTGTCCCTCAAGGCTTTCTTGCCAACCTCCAAGTCTCTCCTACTTTGGAAGATCAAATTCATGAGGCAAAACTTCTTGATGCCATGGTGAAGAAGGTGAAACATCGGATTGCCAAGAGCCAACCCAAATACAAGTGCTATCACGTTGATGACAAAGACACTCTATTCTTCGAGGACCGGATTGTGGTTCCTGAAGGTGATTTAAGGAAAGTCATTATGAACGAGGCACACGATTCCCTTCTATCCATTCATCCTAGAAGTACGAATATGTACCATGACCACAAGCAGTCGTATTGGTGGACTCGAATGAAGCGAGAAATTGCTCAATTCGTAAATGAATGTGATGCCTGCAGAAGAGTGAAAGCAGAACACCAATGGCCAGCTGGTCTCCTCCAACCTCTTGTTGTTCCATAATGGAAGTTTGACCATGTTGAAATGGACTTCGTGATTGGATTTCCCAAGTCCAAGCGTGGAAATGATGCAATCTTTGTTGTCATCTACAAGCTTATTAAAGTGGCTCATTTCCTTCCAATCAAAGAATCTATCACAATAGCTCAGTTGGCAGAGCTATACACCTCCAGGATTGTCTCTTTGCACGGCATTACGCAATTGATATCTTCAGATCGTGGAAGCATTTTCACCTCCAAGTTCTGGGACTCCTTCCAGAAGGCCATGGGCACCAACATTCGCTTCAGCATAGCTTTCCATCCTCAAACTAGTGGCCAAGTCGAGCGAGTCAATCAAATCCTTGAAGATATGCTCAGGGCTTGTGTCACTTCCTTCGGCATGAAGTGGGAAGATTGTCTTCCATATGCCGAGTTCTCCTACAACAACAGCGTCCAAGCGAGTTCGGGCAAGGCCCCATTCAAAATTCTCTATGGCAGAAAGTGTCATACTCCTCTCAATTGGTCAGAGACTGGTGAACGCCAACTTCTTGGCAACTACTTGGTCACAGAGGCTGAAGAAATGTGCAAAGTCATCCATGAAAATCTCAAAGCCGCGCAATCGCGCCAGAAGAGTTACTATGATAGCAAGCACCGTGATTTGGCTTTCGAGATCGGAGACCATGTCTACCTCCGCGTCTCCCCAATGAAAGGTACTCGTCACTTCAGTATAAAAGGGAAGCTTGCCCCTACATACGTTGGTCCTTTCAAGATCATTGGAAAAAGAGGCGATCCCACCTATCAACTTGAGCTTCCGTCCAACTTCGCAAATGTGCACGATGTGTTCCATGTGTCACAGCTTCACAAGTACTTCAAGACTCCTGAGCGCACCATCAACTTCGAAGAGATTGATATCCAAGAAGATCTGTCTTATCATGAGCATCCCGTTGCTATTTTTGAAGAAACCGAGCGCAAGACTCGCAACAAGTCAATCAAATTCCTGAAAGTGAAGTGGTCACACCATTCCGACCGAGAAGCCATCTGGGAACACGAGGATCACCTCCGTTCCGAATATTCGGAGTTCTTTCAGTCCTAGATCTCAGGACGAGATCCTCTCGTAGTGGTGGAGTGTTGTAACACCCCAAATGTAACTTGCCATATTTGTACTCCGACTCTTGCCATTTTCGGCTTTAAGTTATGAGATTCCCTTCGTGGTTGGGTTTTGTCTTCGTTTTTCATTTTGTTCATGTCATGCATTTCATATCATGTCATCATGTGCATCACATTTGCTTTTGTGTTCGTCTCATGCATCCGAGCATTTTCCCCATTGTCCGTTTTGCAATCCGACACTCCCACATGCACCGACGCCCCCCTCTTGTCTCTTTTCGTGAGCGGGTGTTAAACGTTCTTGGAATGGACTGATATTTGCGAAGTGGTCTTGGTACACCACCGGTAGACCATCTGTCAAATTTCGTTCCATTTGGCGTCTGTTTTATGCTCCAACGGTTAACCGGGTTACCGCAAAAGCCTCATGTGTGTTGCAGCCCAACACCCCTCCAAAACAGCCCAATAACCCATCTAAACCACCTCCATGTCCTCCGTCGTCGGATCACGATTGTGTGGGCAAAAACTACATCCCATTTGGACACTCCAAACCCCATCTACCTATAAAAAGGCCTGCTCCAAAATTTCGGGCGAAACCCTAGATCCACCGTCTCCCTTCGCGCCGGACACGTCCGGACGACGCCGGACGCGTCTGCCGCCGCACCCCATCCACTTGTGTGCTGCCACATGGCATCCCAGTCCCGCCACCGCCACCAGCCCATGGGGCCTAAGTCAGGCCCGCCCGCCCCGCACGCCGCCGCCCGCCCCGCCCGCCGCCGCCCGATCGCCGTCCCCGCCGCCTTTCGCCCGCGTCGCCGTTCGCTGCCCTCGCCAGCCGCCGCAAGCGCCTCGTCGCGCCACCGCAGGCGCCTCGCCGCACCACCGCCTCCCGCAGGCGCCCGCTCCCGCGCGTGCTCCGGCCGCCGCCCGACGCCTCCGCGTCGCCCTCCCCGCTGACGTCGCTGCCGACCATCATCATCGCCTCTTCTCCGGCGAGATCCAGGCCGAAGCTGGATCAGATCCACCAAGCAGGCGATCCAAATGCCGTGCCCGTCCCGGATCCCCTCGTCCCGTGTTGACTTTTTAGAGGGGTATATTTCACCAAGTCTTTTTTCTGCAATATTTTATGCCCATGTTCATCGCGTCATATCTCGGTGACCGTAACTCCGAATCGTGCATGCGTTATATCAAATTGTTCGTCTCGTTGAGCTCTTCATGCCAGTAGCATTCCCATGCATGTTCATGTCCATTGTGATGTCATTTTCATTGATGCTAGAGGGCTATAAAATGTTAACTACTGTTACTTATCATATCATGGTGATTTGTCATTTTTGTCACATTTGATGTGTGCTTCATACGAGCATGAGCTCTACATGTGTTTTGAAATACATCATGCCATCTTTACAGGGGTGCTTGTCTTGTATTTTTTTGATCTATGTGGTGACTAGCACAAGAATGCAAAGTAGCCTCCGCAATGTTGCTGTTTTCAGGGACTTCGGATTTTGCTAAGTCATTTTCCTGCTGTTATTTTGATGCCATGTAAACTTGATGCTACAGTGAGATCCATGCTTGTTTTGAGTTACTTCAGTAAGGATGTTTTGAACATGTGGTTATGCTATATCCATCCATGCCCCTGTTTGAAATTATGGAGTGCACTAGCATGTCGTGTTCTTGCTCTACTTTTGCTATAAAATGTTCCTGCAGAATGTTAACATGTTAATCAATATTGCCATGGTTGTTACTAGTGATCCATGCATCCTATGAACATGCTCTTGCCATGGTTAGCTTCATGAACATGTTATCTTGCTGGTGGTATGCTTGTTTTGTCATGCAAAGCTTTGTGGTGAGTGATTTGAGCTCACAAAGTTGCTATCATAATTCTATTTATGCCATGCTCTATTTTTCTGCTGTCTGAAACTGTTAATAAAACTTGCTATGTTTACATGGGTGCCATCATATCTTTTGTGCCTTTTTAGCCCATGATCAGTAAGCGACTTTTAATCTGTGCATTTAGTAGAATCATGCCATGCCTTTTTTTTGCTATGATATGTTCCTATAGCATGTTGTTTGCTTTCTCTAAATAGTGCTTCCTGATGTTGTTTTTGACATGTTAGTTTTTTCACTAAGTCTGTGATGCTGATATCTTTTGCACTTTTGCCATGCTTGTTTTAACCTTCTCTTGTGTGATTTAGCCGTAGCTCAGTGTTCATGTTTTGTCAAGTATTTCTTGTACATCACTACTATATGCTTTGTTGCTATGTTAGAGTGCAGTAGCTTAGTTTCTTGATGCATTCTAAGTGGCTTCATGCTGTTAATCGCAGAATTGCGTCATTCTTGTTTTGCTTGCCATTTGCAAACTTTCCATCCGTTTTCGGTGATCTTTATATCAATTTCACCCGAAATCATCTCATCTTTCCAGAGGCATACTTGGTTTGCCAAGTTGATACCTTGATCTTTCTTTTCCTTCCGGAGCACGCATATGCATTGCATATCACATCTCGCATATCATGCCATATTTTGCATCATGTTGCTTGTGCATTGCACTATGATTGATTGTTGGTCCTTTGCTTGTGTTCTTACTTTGAGTAGAGCCGGGAGACGAGTACGTGACTTAGGAACCTATTGAGTACGCTTACGAGGATCAAGCTTTCGACAACTCTGAGAACTTTGCAGGCAAGTTGACCATACCCTCGAAATCACTTCTATCTTTGCTTGCTAGTTGTTCGCTCTATTTCTATGCCGCGTTACCTACCACTTGCTATATCATGCCTCCCATATTGCCATGTCAAGCCTCTAACCCACCTTTCCTAGCAAACCGTTGTTTGGCTATGTTACCACTTTGCTCAGCCCTCTTATAGCGTTGCTAGTTGCAGGTGAAGATGAAGTTTGTTCCTTGTTGGAACATGGATATTGTTGGGATATCATTATTATCTCTTATTTACTTTAATGCATCTATATACTTGGTAAAGGGTGGAAGGCTTGGCCTTATGCCTAGTTTTTTGTTCCTGATAGAGGCTAAGGTGTCCCGATGTTTCGATGAGATGGTGGCTATCGTTTTCTGTGGGAGTCGACCTTGATGATCCGACTACGAACGTGCGAGACGTCGCGCCTTAGCAATCGCTAAACCAACTTCCGAGGGTTATTGACCACGCCGGAGCACGATCAATCTGACCACGAGGGTCTGTTTCCTGCGAACAAACGAAGAACAAGCAAGAAACTGAGATTGCAATCGGGATATTGCGAATATAAGATGAAAGCTTTATTGATCAAGGTGGGGTTCTGTGACGTCTTGGTCTGGTCGTTGGACACAAACGAAGTACGCGAAGTTGCAGCTATGGCGAACTTTTAATCTAAACAAAACCCAAAGTCTAAACGACGCCCTAAGGGCTGTATATATGGAGGAAGAAGAGGGGAATTTCGTGGCCCTTGAGGGTGGGGTCCGAAACCAACCCTAACTCTTGTTTCCCCACACATACGACTCTAAAATAGCCTATACTTAAGTATTTCGAAATTACATGGGCCGGCCATTAATAAGGTGACGCAGCACCTAAATACCCTATGGACGAATATTATGAAGTGGCATCTGTATATTTCGTCCAAGGCTTCATGCACTCCTTATGGCGGCTTCAAAGTCCTGAAATCATCACTTGTAACTCGTTCTTGATCCCTTGCGCATTGCCATCAACTCCACGCTTGTTCTTGCTCCAATGTTCATCCTCTCCAAGCTAGGCCCTTCATTTGTAAGCAAAACAAATGTATCCAATTTAGGCAGCATCATAATCTCATGAACATTAGAATCATTACCAAGAAACGAAAGTACCTGGTAATTTATTGGCGTGCGCGAGCTCTAGTAATTGGTCCAGTATGTATAGCAGCAGGGGCTGTGGTGTAACAATGGTATTGATGTCCTCATCATCCTCCCCTTCTTGAAATGAAGTCATCCTCGATGAAAGTTCATCGTCCTCACCCAAATAAGGCTTCAAATCTGCAATGTTAAAAGTGGGACTAACCCCAAAATCTGCACACAGCTCAAGTTTATATACATTATCATTTATTTTCTCTAACACCTTAAAAGGACCATCAGCACGTGGCATTAGCTTTGATTTGTGCAAAATAGGAAATCTATCCTTACGCAAATATAACTGAACAAGATCTCCAGGTGCAAACACAACATGTTTTCTACCCTTATCTCCAGCAAGTTTATATTTCGAATTCATACGCTCAATATTTTCCTTAGTTAACTCATGCTTTTTAAAATCAATTCAGCACGTTCTTTAGCATCAAAATTAACCTTCTCCGAAGATGGAAAAGGCAACAAATCAATAGGTGCACGAGGTAAGAAACCATACACAATTTCAAAAGGGCACATCCTAGTAGTAGAATGCAATGAACGATTATAAGAAAATTCAATATGAGGCAAGCATTCTTCCCACATTTTCTTGTTATTCTTCAAAACAGCCCTAAGCATAGTAGACAATGTTCTATTGACTACTTCAGTGTGTCCATCAGTTTGGAGGTGACATGTAATACTAAAAAGCAGTTTAGTCTCCAGCTTATCCCATAAACATCTTCAAAAGTGGCTAAGAAAATTAGTATCACGATCTGAAACAAATAGTATTTGGCACACCATGCAAGCGAATAATTTCACGAAAGAACAAATCAGCAACATTAACAGCATCATCGCTTTTATGACATGGTATAAAGTGTGCCATTTTCGAGAACCTATCCACGACAACAAATATGCTATCCCTCCCCTTCTTTGTTCGAGGTAAACCTAAAACAAAGTCCATAGATATATCCTCCCAAGGAACACTAGGTACAGGCAAAGGCATATATAAACCATGAGGATTGAGTCATGACTTAGCTCTTTGACATGTAGTGCAGCGAGCAACAAAACGCTCAACATCCCGTCTCATCTTTGGCCAAAAGAAATGTGTAGCAAGTATATCCTCCGTCTTCTTGACGCCAAAGTGTCCCATTAATCCTCCTCCATGCGCCTCCTGCAACAACAAAAGACGAACGGAGCTAGCTGGAATGCATAGCTTGTTAGCACGAAACACAAATCCATCGTTAAGAACGAACTTGTTCCAAGTTCTCCCTTCCTTACAATTCTGCAATACATCTTTAAATTCAGCATCATGAACATATTGATCTTTGATGGTCTCCAAACCAAATATTTTAAAGTCAAGTTGTGAAAGCATAGTATAACGACGAGACAAGGCATCAGCAATAACATTTTCTTTACCCTTCTTGTGTTTAATGACATAAGGGAAAGTCTCAATGAATTCAACCCATTTAGCATGTCTACGGTTCAGTTTTGCTTGACTTTTAATGTGTTTCAAAGATTCATGATCAGAATGTATAACAAATTCCTTGGGCCATAAATAATGTTGCCATGTTTCTAAGGTCCGAACAAGAGCATATAATTCTTTATCATAAGTAGAATAGTTCAGACTAGGCCCACTCAATTTTTCAGAAAAGTATGCAACAGGTTTCCATCTTGTAATAACACACCTCCTAATCCAATTCCACTAGCATCACATTCAAGCTCAAAAGTCTTATTGAAATTAGGAAGTTGGAGTAAAGGAGCATGTGTCAACTTATCTTTCAATACCGTGAAGGCTTCTTCCTGTGCGGTACCCCAAACAAAAGGTACATCCTTCTTTGTAAGCTCGTTGAGAGGTGCAGCAATGGTGCTGAAATCTCTCACAAAACGCCTATAGAAACCAGCGAGGCCAAGGAAACTCCTCACTTGTGTGACCGTTTTGGGCTGCGGCCAACTCTCAATAGCTTCAATCTTGGCTTTATCAACTTCAATTCCCTGTGGAGTAACAACATAGCCAAGAAAAGATACTCGGTCGGTGCAAAAGGTGCACTTTCCAAGGTTACCAAACAAACGTGCATCACGTAGAGCAATAAAAACAGCACGTAAATGTTCCAAATGTTCCTCCAAAGATTTGCTATAAATCAATATGTCATCAAAGTAAACTACCACAAATCGTCCAATGAAAGCACGTAAAACTTCGTTCATTAACCTCATGAAAGTACTAGGTGCATTAGTTAACCCAAAAGGCATGACTAACCACTCATATAATCCAAACTTAGTTTTAAATGCTGTTTTCCATTCATCTCCCAATTTCATACGAATTTGATGGTATCCACTACGCAAATCAACTTTGGAGAATATTGTAGAGCCACTCAATTCATCAAGCATATCATCTAACCTAGGAATAGGATGACGATAACGAATAGTAATATTATTAATGCCTCTACAATCAACGCACATACGCGACGTACCATCCTTTTTCGGCACTAAAATGATAGGAACAGCACAAGGACTAAGGGATTCGCGTATATAACCTTTGTCGAGCAGTTCTTGTACTTGACGCATAATCTCCTTCGTCTCCTCTGGATTGGTACGGTATGGTGCACGGTTGGGTAGCGAAGCACCGGGAATTAAGTCAATTTGATGCTCAATCCCTCGAATAGGTGGTAATCCCGGTGGCACGTCTTGTGGAAAGACGTCAGCGAACTCCTGCAAAATGTTAGTGACAGCAGGGGCAAAGAGGAAGGCACGTCCTCGAATGAAAATAATGCCTCTTTGCACACAAAAGCATAGCAAACAGATTTGCTGAAATCTAGCTCATCAATATCAGATTTGGTGGCAAGTAAACATGCACTTTTCAATTTAATTTCAGAAACAACAGTAGATGGTTTATTATTAGGCTTCATTTGGTGCTCAAATTCTTTTGCCACAATCTGATTTTCACTCTTATTTGTCTCCTGTTTTGCTTTATTAGCTCTATTAATATCATCTTTCAAAATGGAATCAGGAGTCATAGGAAGCAAAGTAATATTTTTATCGTTATGAACAAGAGTATACTGATTGTTTCTACCATGGTGTACAGAATTTTTATCAAATTGCCATGGTCTACCAAGTAATAAGGAACATGCTTGCATAGGTACCACATCACAATCAACATAATCAGCATATGTAGAGATACTAAAATGCACACGAACAGTACGTGTTACCTTAACCTTGCCGCTGTTGTTGAACCATTGGATGTAGTAAGGATGTGGATGTGGTCTTGTGGTGAGAGATAGCTTCTCCACCATCTCCATGCTAGCCAAGTTATTGCAGCTCCCTCCATCTATGATCACACGAACAGAACGTTCCTTCACAACTCCCTTTGTATGGAACAAATTATGCCTCTGATTTTGCTCAGCTTGTGTAACCTGCACACTCAAAACACGTTGAGCAACTAAACATTCATACCTGTCAGCATCTTCAGGAGCCATGTATTGCGTCTCATGATCAGAATCGTCTCCACCGTGTCTTCACGTGTAATAAGAGCCAAAGTCTCCTCATCATAGTCACTAGTGGACTCATACCCACCATCCTCAGTAACAATCATCACACGCTTAGATGGGCATTCTCTCGCATAATGACCTCCACCCTTGCAACGTCGACAAATAATATCATGTGTTTGCCCTGTTGATGCCATGGATGAAGAAGAGCTCTTTGCAGGCCCAGAAGGTGTGCTCTTGGCAGATAGTGGTGATTGTGCCTGCTTTATTGTATCACGGTTGGAGGTGGCAGCCGACGGAGGCGCCGGTGTAGCAGAACGTGTGGAAGTAGATGATGCACGTGGTGTCCATGAATGAAGGTCGACCTGCAGAAAAGTTAGTCCGCGCCAATGCCTGTCGATCCTGCACTTCACGTTCAGCTTTACAAGCAAGATGGAATAAACGAGTGATATTAGTATACTCCTTATACTCTAGAATCGTCTGAATCTCTCTATTTAATCCACCCATAAAACGTGCAAGCATAGCTTCATTCTCCTCAACAATACCACATCTAATCAAGCCAGTTTGTAATTCCTGATAATATTCTTCTACCGAATTTTTTCCTTGTCTTAAGCGCTGCAATTTTTGAAGTAATTCACGTTGATAATAGGGTGGAACCCAACGAGTACGCATAGCAGTTTTCAAAGCAGTCCAAGTAGCTGGAACAAGATATAATCAACAATGTTCAGACCACCAAACACATGCAAAGCTAGTGAAAGCATAAACAGCAGCTGGAACACGTCTCTCCTCCGGATATTGTAAACATGTAAATCGTTGTTCAGTTTCTAACTCCCAAGTAAGATATATATCAGGAACATATCTACCCTCAAATGGTGGAATATTCAATTTTAGTTTAGGGAGATGGTCATGATCTCGTACCTGAGGGGGAGCCCTAACATTGCCATTATTTGCATGTGGACGACCTGGTGGTTGTGGTGCTGGTGGTTGCACGTAGTTCTGATTTTGATCAACCTCATCCTCGTAATCTCCCACATAATCCTCCTCCTCCACATCAGCAGCAGGAGCCACAGAAGTATCAACAGCAGCACCAGCAGTTTGGCCAGGCTGAAGAGGGACACGGCTCGCTCGATGGAGGGCTGTTTCCCGATGTGGAGGTAGTCGTCATTGTTGTTGTTGCAGAGGTGCGGCAGGCTCAGCCGGTGGTGGTGGTGGAAAACGCGAAAGCAATTCAGCAAACTTGTTATCGAGCTTTGTTTCAAACGTCTTCTCCATGCCATCTATCTTCTCCATGGCCTCGTCAAATCTGTTTAGCACATCTTGCACCTGTCCACTCATCATTTGCTGAAACTTATCATGAAGCTCCTTGTTCGTCAAGTTCTCCCAGTCAGTCTTGTCGGCTTATGATCCTGGCATGGTTAGCAGCAATAGAAACACACAGAATATGATCCTACAGACTACTAACAAGTGGTGGGTGGTGGCGGGTGTCACAAATCCGTCAGAAATCCTCAAATTCTTACCAGTTCTTAACCCGCAGCAGGCGGTGATTCGGCAACCGATTGTAGTCCAAAACTCTCCAAAAGCTTGGATAGAGCGATGCCAGGGAGAGTCAAACGCACGACGTAGATGTATGGAGCTGGAAAGGCTTATAGTATGGTAGCAAAAAGGGTCAGCAATAATCAATTCAGAGATGCAAAGTTGAATAAACGCTCAAACGACGGTACTGTGCTGTCTAGCTTAGACACCGTGCTAGAGACGCGAGCCTAGAACAACTAACAAAATCACGGCGCTGCACGTAAATAAGGGAAAAGCACACTCTGGAACTCCTTTTGTTCGCTCTTTTTTTTGCGCTCCTTTTTTTTGCGCTCCTCTTTTTTTTGCGAAAAATCACTATGATGGCGAGTCTCTCAAAACTCTTCCGTCGTCAAACTCATAGGATGGGCACGGAATTTTTTTTTTCACTTTTTTTTTCGAAATCAGGGCAGCGGCGACGAAAAAGTGCGACAAAAAATCACTATGATGGCACGTGGCTCAAAAGACTCAGAAAAGCCTAAAAATAGGATAGGGAAAAAAATTTGTTGCCCGTGAAAATTTTGGCCTAAAAACTGCCCGGAGGTCTCCAGACTCTTTTTTTCGAGACCTACGCAGGCAAGGAAACACGAATCGGAATTTAGATTGATCTCAAGAACAAACCTAATATGAGAAGAACTCGGATTGGTGGTGGATATATGATTGTGGTATATGACAGCGGTGGTGGTATATATTAGCGGTGGTGGTATATGGATACGGATTGGTGGTGGTATATGGATATGGATTCAGAGCGGTGGCGGATAAGCAAAAGTGGTAGATGGGCGATGATGATGGTGCGGCGGCGGCGTGACAACTTATGACCAGAACTCGAAACTCTAAAAGACTAGACTCTAAGACCAGCAACTTGACACGACGATGCAACCGCAAATTCAACAAAGCAAAAACCCTAAAAAGATTATGCAAAGGCTCAGATTGGTTCGGATATGATGAACTAACCCTAATTTTTTTTGTGGCTTTTTCGTGGATTGTAGGTATGAAGAACAGACTCGATCTAATCTACGAAAAACTGTAAAAATCTCACCGAGCAACCTGGAAATCTGATACCACTTGATAGAGGCAAAGGTGTCCCGATGTTTCGATGAGATGGTGGCTATCGTTTTCTGTGGGAGTCGACCTTGACGATCCGACTACGAACGTGCGAGACGTCGCGCCTTAGCAATCGCTAAACCAACTTCCGAGGGGTTATTGACCACGCCGGAGCACGATCAACCTGACCACGAGGGCCTGTTTCCTGCGAGCAAACGAAGAACAAGCAAGAAACTGAGATTGCAATCTGGATATTGCGAATATAAGATGAAAGCTTTATTGATCAAGGTGGGGTTCTGTGACGTCTTGGTCTGGTCGTTGGACACAAACGAAGTACGCGAAGTTGCAGCTATGGCGAACTTTTAATCTAAACAAAACCCAAAGTCTAAACGACGCCCTACGGGCTGTATATATGGAGGAAGAGAGGGGAATTTCGTGGCCCTTGAGGGTGGGGTCCGAAACCAACCCTAACTCTTGTTTCCCCACACATACGGACTCTAAAAATAGCCTATACTTAAGTATTTCGAAATTACATGGGCCTGGCCCATTAATAAGGTGACGCAGCACCTAGAATAGCCTATGGACGAATATTATGAAGTGGCATCTTGTATATTTCGTCCATGGCTTCATGCACTCCTTATGGCGGCTTCAAAGTCCTGAAATCATCACTTGTAACTCCGTTCTTGATCCCCTTGCGCATGCCATCAACTCCATGCGTTGTTCTTGCTCCAATGTTCATCCTTCTCCAAGCTAGGCCCTTCATTTGTAAGCAAAACAAATGTATCCAATTTAGGCAGCATCATAATCTCATGAACATTAGAATCATTACCAAGAAACTAAAGTACCTGGTAATTTAATTGGCATGCGCGAGCTCTAGTAATTGGTCCAGTATATGTAACAGTAGGGGCTGTGGGTGTAACAATGGTATTGATGTCCTCATCAGTTCCACTCTTGCTGCCCTAGTTTCCGCCATACCGGTGTTATGTTCCTTGATTTTGCGTTCCTTACGCGGTTGGGTGTGATGGGAACCCCTTGACAGTTTGCTTTGAATAAAACTCCTCCAGCAAGGCCCAACCTTGGTTTTACCATTTGCCTACCTAAGCCTTTTTCCCTTGGGTTCCGTGGACTCAAGGGTCATCTTTATTTTAAACCCCTGAGCCAGTGCTCCTCTGAGTGTTGGTCCAAACTAGGCGATGTCCGGCACCCCCTGGGCAACCAGGGTCTATGCCAACCTGACGTGTTGCCCTAATAACAAGATACGTGCGACTCCTATCGGGATTTGTCGGCACATCGGGTGGCTTTGCTGGTTTTGTTTTACCATTGTCGAAATGTCTTGTAACCGGGATTCCGAGACTGATCGGGTCTTTTCGGGAGAAGAAATATCCTTCATTGACCGTGAGAGCTTGTGATGGGCTAAGTTGGGACACCCCTGCAGGGTATAAACTTTCGAGAGCCGTGCCCGCGGTTATGTGGCAGATGGGAATTTCTTAATATCTGGTTGTAGAGAACTTGGCACTTAACTTAATTAAAATGAATCAACCGCGTGTGTTGCCGTGATTGTCTCTTTTCGGCGGGGTTCGGGAAGAGAACACATTCTTGTGTTATCCTTGAACGTAAGTAGTTTCAGGATCACTTCTTGATCACTTATAGCTTCGCGACCATGCGTTGCTTCTCTCCTCGCTCTCTTTTGCGTATGTTAGCCACCATATATGCTAGTGCTTGCTACAGCTCCACCTCACTACCCTTTCCTACCCTTAAGCTTAAATAGTCTTGATCTCGCGGGTGTGAGATTGCTGAGTCCTCGTGACTCATGGATTCATTCAAACAGATGCAGGTGCCGATGATGCCAGTGCATGGGACGCTACCGAACTCAAGTGGGAGTTCCACGAAGACTTGGGTCGCTATTATGTTTCCTTTCCTGATGATCAGTAGTGGAGCCCAGTTGGGACGATCGGGGATCTAGCATTTGGGGTGGTCTTTCTTTATTTTAGTTCCGTAGTCGGACCTTTGTTTGTACCTTGGATGATGTATGGATTATTTATGTACTGTGTGAAGTGGTGATTGTAAGCCGACTCTTTATCCCTTTCTTATTCAGTACATGGGATGTGTAAAGATTACCCCTCTTGCGACATTCCTACCATGCGGCTATGCCTCTAAGTCGTGCCCCGACACGTGGGAGATATAGCCGCATTGTGGGTGTTACAATTAGGCCTGGCGCGACAAACACAACCCCACCAGGGTCGAAAACCGCATACGGAATTCATCCGGACTGCACCGTGACGTTGCCCGATACAGAGGCGCCGCATACCCCCTATGCTTCACCGATGAGGTAATGGAGCACCAGTTCCCAGAAGGGTTTAAACCCGTGAACATCGAATCATACGATTGTACAATAGATCCCGCAGTATGGATTGAAGATTTTCTTCTCCACATTCACATGGCACGCGGTGATGATCTACATGCCATCAAGTACCCCCCTAAAACTCAAGGGGCCAGCACGGTACTGGCTGAAGAGCCTACCAGAAAACTCTATTGGTAGCTGGGAAGACTTGGAGGACGCATTCAGAGACAACTTCCAAGGTACCTATGTTCGGCCCCCGGACGCTGATGATCTTAGTCACATAATCCAGCAACCCGGAGAATCAGCCCTGTAGCTCTGGACCAGTTTCTTAATAAAAAAGTACCAGATTGTGGATTGTCCGGATGCCGAAACCCTCGCGGCCTTAAAACATAGTGTCCGAGATGAGTGGCTCGCCCGACACCTCGGCCAAGAAAGGTCAAAGTCCATGACAACCCTTACTACACTTATGAACCACTTCTGCGCGGGAGAGGATAGTTGGCTTGCTCGTAGAAGCAATAGCACCAGCGACCCTGGCACCTCCGAATCTAGGGACGACGATGGCAAGCCACGACGCAACAAGCACAAGCGTTGAAACAATTACGTAGGAGCCCAAGACACGGCGGTCAACGCCGGATTCAGTGTCTCCAAACCCGGTCAACGGAAGAAGCCATTCAAGCAAACAAAGATGGCCCATCCTATTTAGACCGAATACTTCATCGGCCCTGCCAGATTCATGGCACCCCCGATAAAGCCGCCAATCATACCAACAAAAACTATTGGGTCTTTAAACAGGCCGACAAACTCAACGCCGAACACAAGGGGAGAGGGTCGCACAGCGAGGACGATGACCAAGAGCCTCGTCAACCGAACACAGGGGGACAGAAGCAATTTCCCCCAAGGTAAAAATAGTGAATATGATATATGTCACACATATCCCTTAGAGGGAGCGCAAGCGTGCATTACGTGACGTCTAAGCCATAGAGCCGATCGCCCCAAAATTCAACCGATGGCCGGCCTGCCCGATCACCTTCGATCAAAAGGACCACCCAACCAGTATCCGTCATGGAGCTTCGGAAACTCTGGTCCTCGATCCAATCATCAATGGATTCCATCTCACGCGAGTCCTCATGGACGGCGGCAACAGTCTCAATCTACTTTATCAAGACACTGTCCGCAAAATGGGCATCGATCCTTCAAGAATCAAGCCCACTAAAAACACCTTTAAAGGAGTAATACCTAGTGTAGAGGCCCGCTGCACGGGCTCAATCATGCTAGAAGTCATCTTCGGTTCACCGGACAACTTTCGAAGCGAAGACCTAACCTTTGATATCGTCCCATTCCGCAGTGGCTATGACGCACCGCTCGGATGAACCGCTTTAGCCCACTTTAACACAGTCCCGCACTACGTCTATCTAAAGCTTAAGATGCTCGGCCCATGTGGCGTCATTACAATCAATGGAAACATGGAACGCTCCCTCCGTACTGAGGAGCATACCGCGGCCATCGCGGCCGAAGTACACAGCGACCCTGTCAAGCCGCACACCTCATCGGCCATTAGGCTGCCGGATTTTATTATGCAAGGCCAGTCAGTTCTGCATGCCGGCATCCCAACAATCCTAGGGTTGTATTAGCAGTTTCGCCTCCGTTTATTGCCACGTACATCAACAAAATTCGTACCGCCTGTGCATAGTTACGCTTTCAAAGTACCTTGGGCATCAGCGGAGGCAAAATACGGACATGCCCATAGTACGGTTCGACCCTATATGGCCTTCCCCTCTTTTTAACTTATTCCTTATCTTTTACCATAGGTGAATTAAAACCTACTCATCCTACGGACTCACAAGGACTATCTCCGGGACCGGTTCTGTACAAATAGTCGAAGACCATTCCTCTCAAGGAATCTTTCTTACTCAGGCGAAAGCGGCGCAGACATGCGGCAGGAAGGTGCAAAGGATTTTGTAGACCACAACTTCACTCAAGAACCTGTATAGAGCTTTTCCCCTTAGCCTTAGACCCCCGGCATGTAAAATGACCTTGGTGATTAAGGTACCCTCTGTAAGATTACGTTTTTACGTATCAACCAGATTCCAGTGAACCAAATTCTTCTTTGGTATCCTCTTTACTTATAGACTTTATTCCATCTCTTCAGTTTTCTCACGCACACACCTCGGCACAAATTGCCAGGGGCTCTATATGGCAACACTTGTGTTGCCAAACAAAAAGTCCGAACAACTTTATAGCACAATTCGGCGTCCCGAGCTCGACACTATATGCATCGGCTCCGAATCATGTCTTTGGTCAATAGTTGGGTTGCCCGGCTACTGTGTTTTCTACCTTATGTTCCGTCTGATCGGCTAGGGTAGTAAAGGGAGAACTACTGCGGCTATGTTTCTGGTTCATCCGGTTAAGCACCTCAATAGAGAAAGCCGAAAACTGAGTGTCATGATGCGGCGAGAGCTGGTCAGCCACTTGGCGACTTATTAAAATCTTTAGCGATTTTTCCGTATTACACGAAGGACTGTTTTCCGGTCACATATGCAACGCATCCGCATTGGGATAGCCGCGTACATACCAGGGGCTACTTTGTAGACCCATCGTCAAACTCCTATGGCTAAGAGAGAGCAATAAAACCGCATAGTCTGATTGCCTGGTTCACCGCGCTGACACCTCCTTCATGGACCAAGACGTGGGGTTAAGTGTAGTCATGCGCAATTCAGAACACCCCAGTAGTATCTACATGGGGGTTGAAGCCGACGATTGGGAACTCTCAGATATAAAAACGACGACACAGTTGGATAAAACTCTATATAAAGGCATGAATATATTACAAAAGCCTTAGTTCATAATACAAACTCCTGAATAGTTCGGACTCATTCACTCGAACACTGCATCCTTCAAGCATTGACCTTCTACAAGGCGGGCACCTTTTAGCACGTCCTCAAAAATAGCGCTCCGATGTGTGATGGTCCTTGCTTTCGGGCGGGCCCTCAACTGCCACCTTTTCGGCCTTCATCTTTGCCCAATGCATATTGACACGGGTGAAGGCCATTCGCGCTCCTTCTATGTAGGACCACCTCTTGACGGCATCGATCCGGGGAGCGCACCGATGAGACGGCGCACAAGGCTGAAGTAGCTGTCCGGAATGGATTCAGTCGGCCACAACCGGACTATGACGTCCTTCATGGACACACTGGACATCTTATGCAACTCTGCCCATTGTGCCATCTGGTCATTTAGCAGTACGGGATGCTCCTGCCCCGCAAACTACGACCAGAAGAGCTTCTCCGTTGCGTAACCCTCTTGGGCCCGGAAGAATCGGGAAGCGTCCGCATCACTCTTCGGCAGATCCGCATATGCGTTTGGAGAACTCCATAGTCGATTAAGCAAGGCATACCCCCGATCCCCAAATTTAGCCTATAAAAGAAAGGGCTTACCAGCCACTACCTGTCCGGCTTGACGGATTTCCTCGCGCGTCGCGCGAGATTCAGATCGCGCCTCCTTGGCATCTTGAAGGGCCTTGGCGAGTTTGGTCCCCTTCTCCTCATTTTCCTCTTCTAAGAACTCACACTTGCGGGTGGTGTCCTTGAGCTTCTGCTCCACCTCGGTCACCCGTTCCTCAAAACGGCGCCGAGCGGCCTGTTCAGCCGTTAAGTCCGCAACCGCTTTATCAGCCGCCGCCTTGCTTACCCTCCCTTGCTCCTTGGCCTGGGTAAGATCACCCCTGAGGGTCTCAACCGCGGCGGCACCATCTGTACAAACACACATATTACAACTCTTGAAATTCCGCAGCACATGGACATAAACAGGCATAAAATAAGATGTATCTTATACCTTGCGCCTGGTCAAGCCGCGTGTTAACAAGGACTAGGTCCTCATCGGCTCGCTCCAGTTTCTGTTTGAGTTCGGAAATTTCCATTGACTGGGCAGTTGCCGCTAACAGGGAGGCCTGTTTTAATAAAAAATAGCATGTTACCACCTGACAACTGACTTTTGATCCTCCGCTCGCTTTTCTTTCAAAGAACCGAAGAGAGTCTCAGGGGCTACTATCTATATACAGGCATATTTCTCATAAAAATAATCAAAAATATTACATTGCATACCTCGAAGCCTGCTAGCAGGCTGGAGAAGGCTTCGTTTAGCCCGCTCTTGGCGGACTGACTCTTCTCAGCCACCGTACCCATCAGGATGCGGTGCTCATCCAGGATGGATGCACTTTGCAGTGCGTCCATCGTGGTATTCGGCGCCTCCGGATTAGCAGAGGCCGCCGCTCCCCCTTCGCTTACAGGGGGTCGCTCACTAAACTCTAGAGCTGTATGGGTCTCCGGAGTAGTATGCGGCTGGGGGTCGGACTGATCGGGGTCCCCGTCGCCGGTCTCCGTGGGGACCGTACCCCCAGTCCTTTGGCAGCCGAGGTGTTGCCCTCCGGTGCCGTTAAGTCGCCCCCCCACGTCTCTTCAAGGCCTGGGGAGGGCCTATGGGATGACACCTCGGCGTAATTCGCCCTAGGCGGCAGGGAAGCTAGTGGAGGCAACTCGCTCTCCATCATCTCCAGCGACAGATCCCCCGAGGATGAGGATATCTAGGGGAGATTGCGGGCCAGACTAGAAAATAGAACATAGAGATATCATCACAGTCCATAGAGATTGGATGTATGTGAAAAATCCCGGACTACTTATGAGTCGGCTTGGGGCTTGGTCCGGCGATGGTGCTTCGGGATGGCCTCGGTGTCTGACTCCGAGTCATCGGAGAGGGTAATCTTGTCCCTCTTGGACGCTTCGGCCTCCAGGTCTTCGAAGGCCGCCCTCTTCTTGCCCTTGCGGGGATGATCTTCTTCTTCTTCCTCCTAGTCGTCGTCGTCGCCCCCGTGGGAGGACTGGGCATCAGCTTCTTCGGACACTACGTCCGAAGTTCCCTCCCCTTTCTTCTTCTTGTCCTTCTTTATCGGCACCTGGTATGGCGTCGGGACCAGCATCCTCATTACTTGAGGATCGGCTGGGTTTTCGGGGGGAGGAGCCGGACACCAGATTTGCTCCGCCTTCTTGGTCCAGGCCTGTTTGGAGATGGACTACTCAATGCTTCTCCTTTGGATGGACGAACCAAATTGGTGTTCAGAGGTTTTAGAATTTACCTCGGAGGTTGGATGGTTGTAGTCGAGGCTGGTGTCGTCCGATGACTTTGGCCACGACTTCTGCTTCTTAAAAAGCAGCTTCTAGATCCCCTTATGCGTTGTGCCATAGAACCGTTGTAGGGTCCGCGACCCTTCCGGATTGAACTCCCACATCTTGAGGGGCCGCCGCTGGCAGGGAAGTGCTCGGCGGATCAGCATCACTTGGATCACATCAGCAAGGGTAATGTCCTTTGCTATCATGATTTGGACGTGTTTCTGCAGCAGCAGCACCTCATTGACCGACCCCTAGTTCGGACCCCTGTCGGTCCAGGATGTGAGCCTTAGCGGGGGTCCGGATCTCAAGGTTTGAGCGGCTGCCCACTTAGGGCCGTGGGGTTCTGTGATATAGAACCATTCCTGTTGCCATATCCTAATGGTGTCCACAAAGACTCCCTTTGGCCAGTTGACTTTGGGGAGCTTGCTCACCATGGCGCCACCGCAGTCCGCATGTTGACCATCGACCACCTTCGGCTTCACGTTGCAAATCTTGAGCCATAAGCTGAAGTGTGGAGGGATGCGGAGGAAGGCCTCACACACGACGATGAACACCGAGATGTGGAGGAACGAATTTGGGGCCACATCATGAAAATCTAGCCCGTAGTAGAACATGAGTGCCGATGTCAAAACCGACAGATCTTGGGTAGGGGGTCCTGAACTATGCGTCTAAGGTCGATTGTAACAGGAGACAAGGGACACGATGTTTACCCAGGTTCGGGCCCTCTCTATGGAGGTAATACCCTACGTCCTTCTTGATTGATATTGATGAATATGAGTATTACAAGAGTTGATCTACCTCGAGATCGTAATGGCTAAACCCTAGAGGTCTAGCTTGTATGGACATGATAATGAATCTGCCCTATCCGAACTAAGTCCTCTGGTTTATATAGACACTGGAAGGATCTAGGGTTACACAAGGTCGGTTACAAAGAAGGGAATCTACATATTTGGTCACCAAGCTTGCCTTCCACGCCAAGGAGAGTCCCATCCGGACACGGGTGCAGTGTTCGGTCTTCGTATCTTCACAGCCCATCAGTCCGACCCATGGCCAACAGGACGGACGCCCGAGGACCCCTTAGTCCAGGACTCCCTCAGTAGCCCCCGAACCAGTCTTCAATCATGAGGTGTTCGGCACATAGATTATCTTCGGCATTGCAAGGCGGGTTCCTCCATCGATGACTTCTGAGTAGTGTGTTTGGCTTTCCATTTAATGTTGTACTCCTTGGCTTCTGTGCATCAACAACTTCAGTTTCCACGTGTCGAGCGAATGTGAGAGGTCAGGGTATTTTTACATATACCACCCCGACCATATCACAAAGGTTCCTATTTAAAGAGAATAGATCTCAGATCCATTCCACACCCCGCGAAAAATCCTCAGAGCTTGCTAAGAAAAACCACCCCAACATGGCTAGCGCTCCACGCTCTTCCTCTCGTCCCCACGACTCCAGGAAGGGTGATTGGGAGAGATGTTCCATATCCCATAGTCAGCTTGCGAAGCTGCAAACATAGGGCTTTCTTCCCCCGTGGACCTGGTTCCCGTCTGAGCAGGATTGGCCTCCTTCAACGGCAAAACTCATGCGGAGGATTTCCCCAATCCGTCCGCGGGAGAACGAGTGTGCTTTGTGCCTTTCTTATTAAGAGGTGTCGGATTTCCAGTCCATCCCTTCCTCCGAAGTCTGCTGGAGTATTATGGCCTCCAACTTCACAGTCTCACTCCCGCCTCTATCCTTCATATTGCGGGTTACGTCACTCTATGCAAGCTATTCCTGGGTTGCGAGGCCCATTTCGATTTATGGAGAAGACTGTTCTGCCTCGTCCCTCGTAATCAAGGCGGGTCAATTTTTGAAGTGGGAGGCGCCGAAGTGTGGCGCATTGCTGGGACCGGATACATGTCCGGCACGCCAAAGAAAGCTTCCGAAGAGTGGCCTTCCGAATGGTTCTATATCGACGATGCCGCTCTACCTGACCCCGTCCGTATGGGCCTCCCTGAGTTTTCAAGTGCTCCGCTGAAGAAACGCCATAGCTGGCATCCTCAGAGCCTCGAGGAAGAGGATAGTGCAGAGATCAGCCTACTGCTGGGCAAGATTAAGAAGCTTGCCCAGTTCGGATTGTCAATAGTCGAGGTAATGGCGACCTCTATGGCGCGGGGGGTCCAACCACTCCAATACAGAGGGCTGCCCATGTGGCATTATAACAGGGAAGACGATGCCTCACGCTATGGTCGGAAGGGCCCGAAGACCCCCGCCGCCCTGGCCAAAATACTGGCCGAGCTGTATAAAGGGGAGAAAGAGGAGTTCACCCGTCTCCAACATCAAGACGGATTTTCCATGTATAATCCTCCCAGCTGGGTAAGCTTCAGCTCCACTATTTTACTCCAGTCCCTGAATCATTCTTGACAGGCAGTATATTATCTGCTTATAACAGGAATGGCGAAAGGATGTCGAGGGGATCCATGACCCTGCCCCTTAGTCGGAGAATCGCAACCGAGATTTTGACCCTGGATATGAGGAAGATCCGGACATATTTGTGGAGCTCGAGGATGGTATATTCTATCAGATGAGCTATGACGGTACATATGTACCCATCATCGCCGATTACCCCGGCCTTCTTCCTGCTTCACGTGTAAGTAATCCGAAGATACCTTGTCCAAGAGAGTTTTCTCATTCTTCCTTACCCACCGCACTGTCCTGTGCTCAAAAGGGGAGGCGCTCGGCGCGCCATGCTGCCCCGGGGTCATCTCCGAAGAGAATGTCCCCCACACTAGGCAAGCCCTCGAAGAGGAAGGCAAACAAAGATACGGCTGAGCCTTCATCAAAGAGGTATGAATTTGCAAATATGCACTTTGGTAGTCACATCCAACTGTGACCTTTCCGTTTATCCTGTATCAGGAAAAAGGTGTGCCGGACTATATTCGGGGGTCCGGCCGGCCATACTTCCCGCAGCCAGGATCCAGATCCTACCGTGAAGACGGGGGCTGATGCGAGGGTGACACCGGACTGTCTCCAGCCGAGGATTCGGATGACGTATCCGTCACCAACTCAGAAGTGGAGAGCGCCATGAGTCATCGGCGCCGCAGGGCCGTTTTACAAGACCCTGGCTTTTCAGAGGAGGCATTTAACGCCTTTAGCTCGGCTGATGCATATATCTGAGCTGCTCGAGATGGGCTTAACAGAGCCACAAAGCAGCATTAAAAAGATGTGTAGGTAAGTTTACTTCGTCTGACTATAATGACCATATGCCAGTAGCCCCCGAGACTTAAAGTTGTTGGGACAACTGATTTGAGGATCGCTGCATGACCAGGTCCCGTCGAAGAAAAACAACATGCTAGCCCAAGAGCTAGAAAAGTGCCAGACGCAATTGAACGCAGTGACCGCCGAACTGGAAAAATCCAAAGCGGCGTCCTCTGGTGATATTTCCCTCCATCGAGAATCAATTATTGCATAGCGGCCGTATTAACATTGCGGCTTTATCTCATAACAGGATCATCAGATCAATTGGAGGAAAAAGAGTCGAAAATATTGCATGTCGCAGGCAAGCGGGTTTTGACCCGTGTCAGACAAGATAAAAACAAAATCCAAGATGCAAACACCCAGCTGGGCGAAGAGCTTAAGGATGTGCAGGCCCAGCTGGCAGACTCCTTGAAGGAAAACAAAAAACTGCGAGGCGGCATATTCAGTATGTGGCCGTATTTACCGTATAACAATTTGGGAGTAAAAGTAGCTGATATATCTATGATTGCAGGTATATTAACGGGCCATCCCGAAGAGGAGGTGTCCGGATCATCAAGTGATCTTCTGCAAGGGCTGTCACAGTTGCACCAGCAAGATCGACAGGCAATGCGGAGCATAGCCAAGGCCTTATGGCCATCCGACCCCCCTCCAGGGAGTATGGAGAAGCTTGTAGAGCTGTTCAAGGGAGCGCAGCGGCGTATCCGACTGTGGAAAATATCGGCCTGCCGAGAGGGTGCGCGAGAAACCTTGGCCATGGTAAAAACACAATATACCAAGCTGAATCCGAATCACATGGCCCGGGTCGGACCGCTAGGGTCAAATGGGGAAGAAATTCCCGTTAGTTTAGTATATGGCCAAGTAGAGGTGGCTGCTAGATACTCCCAATAGGATTGTAAGTTAGACCGCATGTTGGACGGTATAGAGGAGGAAGTTTTTGAGTCCTAAGTGACTATGTACTTTCCTTCTAACTGGATAATATAAACAATTGTCATGGCCGACCTTTTTGCTTCGACCTCTGGTCCCGAAGGTGCGGAGTGTTTCCGAATACCCTAACGGTAGAATATACTGGGGTATGCATGGGAACCAGACGTAGGGGTCATAGTTGCTTGAACAGACAATGTGTATCCGGCTAGTTATGTTATATCACATTATGTAAGAAACATCTTCTAGAGAGAATAGTTCCATTAAGGGTTCCTTTCCCTGGGTGTGCATGCGTTTAATGTGCATGTCCGAACTGTGATTGAAAAAATCGCAGAGTAAGTAACTTCTGGGGTTTCACAATGGAATGAATGCGGGAACATCTTTAATTCGCTGACCGAATATTCCCTTAAGAACGCTAGCTTTCAGCTTCACCCAGTCTGAGGTACACATCTGGATGACCTGGCAGTAACAATCGCAGAGGTGCTCCATTTATGCCCTAGCCGAACTAACGGGAACATAGGGCATAAGCACAGGAGCCAGGCAACCCAGCTTGGCCAAAACTTAAGTCATATCGATGCATATAATGGTGAAGAAAAGATACATATGGAAAAACGCATATGTGGTGAGCTTGATGCTCAAAGGATAATAGCAAGCTTCTGTATGAGAAGCCCCCAGGTATAATGAACGTACATATGTGGAGATGTACGCATTAGGGGAGGACGGTCTAGCCATACTAAAGTCTTAGGGTAAAGAGCAGAACGAAAAAAATAAAAAAATAAAAGGGAGAGAAAAAATAACGTTAATAACAGGAGGAAGGAGACGAATACAGAGTTCGGCGCTAGGCATAAAATCGTTGGAGTCTGGCCGCGTTCCAGGGGTTCGGCTCCAGGTGATTGTCTGACGCATCACGCAGGCGGTACGCTCCTCCGGTGAGGACTTCGTAAATGATGAAGGGACCCTCCCACTTGGGCTTGAGTTTGTCCTTTTTCTTCTCCGGCAGGCGTAGAACAAGTTCACCAATGTTATAAGTCTTGGCCCGTACTTCTCTGCTTTGATACATGCGAGCCTGCTGTTGATAAAATGCGGAACGGACTTTTGCGACATCGCGTTCCTCCTCCAGGGCATCTAAGCTATCCTGCCGATCAAGCTCGGCTTCTCTCTCTTCGTATATGCGCACTCGAGGTGAGCCATGAATAAAGGTGTATATCCAGTAGTGCGGTTGGGTGTGGTCCATAGCCCCTAGAGTACGGAGTCAAGTTCCTCCACCCAGTGCTTGTCTGGTTCTTTCAAAGACCGCACTAGTCTAGGTTTGATGCCACTCATAATAAGATCATTAGCCTGTTCGACTTGACCGTTTCTGCTGGTGATAGACAGAGGCGTAATCGAGCTTAATGCCCAGATTAGTGCACCAGGTTTTCACTTCATCGGTTGTGAAATTAGGGCCATTACCGGTGATTATGCTGTGTGGTACACCATAACGGTGTACCACGCCGGATATGAAATCTATTACCGGCCCTTCTTCGGCCGTTTTGACTGGTTTGGCATCTATCCACTTAGTGAATTTATCCACCATGACCAGCAGATACTTTCTCTTATGGCTTCCTCCTTTAAGGGGTCCGACCATATCGAGTCCCCAGACCGTAAAAGGCCAAGTGATGGGGATTGTTTGTAAGGCAGTGGGGGGCATATGGCTTTGGTTGGCGAAGAGTTGGCATCCGACGCAATGTTGGACAAGGTACTGTGCATTTGCTCGGGCCGTCAGCCAATAAAACCCTGTATGGAAGGCCTTGCTAACAAGGGCCCGAGCTACGGCGTGGTGACCGCCGAGTCCGGCGTGAATCTCGGCAAAGAGCTGCTGCCCCTCTTCCTCAAAGATACATCTTTGAAGAACTCCGGTAGCGCTTTTCTTATAGAGCTCTCCGTCATGAACCTTGTAGGCCTTCGAACACCAGACGATGCAGCGGGCCTCATTCTGGTCCTCCGGAAGCTCCTTCTTGTTAAGGTAGGCCAGGAAGGGTTCGGTTCATGGAGCAATGACTGCCATGATGAGATGCACCGACGGTGTTATTTCGGTGGCTGAGCCTCCGATGATGTCGACGTTTCGAAATCTGGGGTTATGTTCGGCTCCGGACCAGTGTTGCCGTTTTCCCCTGCCACACCATGGATGGCTTAAAAAGCCTTTCCAGAAAGATACTGGGTGGAACGGGGTCGCGCTTAGCACCCATACGAGCAAGGACGTCCGCCGCCTAATTACTTTCTCGAGCCACATGGTGGAACTCGAGCCCCTCGAACCGGGCCGACATTTTTATGACGACATTATGGTAAGCTGCCATCTTTGGATCTTTGGCGTCGAAGTCTCCATTTATTTGAGATATTGCAAGGTTTGAGTCCCCGTGCACTTCTAGGCGTTGTACGCCCATGGAGACAGCCATCCGGAGACCATGCAATAAGGCCTCGTATTCGGCTGCGTTGTTGGAGTCTGTGTATAGTATTTGGAGTACGTACTAAACGACGTCTCCAGTTGTCGACGTTAAGACGACGCCCGCCCCTAGCCCTGCCAGCATTTTGGAGCCATCGAAATACATAACCCAATTGGAATTTGCACCGTACTCTTTAGGGAGTTTGGCCTCTGTCCATTCGGCGACGAAGTCAGCCAGTACTTGGGATTTAATAGCTCGACGTGGTTTGTATGTAATATCAAATGGAAGGAGCTCAATGGCCCATTTGGCAATCCGGCCCATGGCATCGCGGTTGTTTATAATGTCGTTGAGTGGTACTTCGGAAGCCACCGTGATCGAACACTCCTAGAAGTAGTGACGGAGCTTTCAGGATGCCATGAAGACCGCGTATGCTATCTTTGGATAATGGGGGTATCGGGATTTGCATGGTGTAAGGACAGTGGATACGTAGTATACTGGCTTCTGAAGCGGGAATTTGTGTCCGTCCTGTTCTCCTTCGACGACGAGCACGACACTCACCACCTGATGTGTTGCCGATATGTATAACAACATCGGTTCGCCGATGTTTGGAGCGGCCAGGATTGGGTTGCTCGCAAGAAGGGTTTTTATTTCCTCCAGTCCGGCTGTTGCCGCATCCGTTCACTCGAAGTGATCGGTTCGCCGTAGAAGTCGATAGAGTGGCAGTGCCTTTTCTCCCAATCTGGAGATAAAGCGGCTTAGAGCTGCCACGCAACCTGCGAGCCTTTGGTCTTGTTTAAGGTATGTTGGCGTAGCCAATTGTGACAGAGCTTAGATTTTGGCTGGATTTGCTTCAATTCCTTTGTTGGAAACGATGAAGCCCAGCAGTTTTCCGGCGGGGACGCCGAAAATGCACTTTTCAGGATTGAGCTTAATGTCATACACGTGGAGGTTATCGAATGTGAGACGTAAATCATCTATTAATGTTTTGACGCGCCTAGTTTTTATGACGATGTCGTCCACATAAGCTTCAACTGTCTTGCGGGTCTGTTTCTCCAGGCATGTTTGAATCATGCGTTGGTATGTGGCGCCGGCGTTCTTGAGACCGAAGGGCATGGTGTTGAAGCAGAATGGCCCATATGGGGTAATGAATGCTGTTGCAGCTTGATCAGACTCCTTCATTTTGATTTGATGGTATCTAAAATATGCATCAAGGAAACACAGTGAGTCGTGTCTTGCAGTAGCATCAATGATCTGATCAATGCAGGGGAGGGGGAAGGGATCCTTAGGGCAAGCCTTATTGAGGTCTTTAAAATCGATGCACAACCGCCAGGATTTGTCCTTCTTTGGTACCATCACCAGGTTTGCCAGGCAGTCCGGATGTTCTACTTCTCTGATGAATCTAGCCTCAATTAGCTTGGCTAGCTCCTCCCCCATAGCTTGACGTTTGGGTTCGGAAAAGCGCCACAGTGTTTGCTTGACCAGTTTGTATCCCTTTAATATATTGAGGCTGTGTTCGGCCAACTCGTGTGGGATTCCTGGCATATCAGAAGGGTGCCATGCGAATATATCCCAATTCTTGCGTAGGAACTCTCATAGCGCGGCGTCGACCGTTGGGTCTAATTGTGCTCCGATGGATGTTGTCTTCTTGGGGTCCGTTGGATGGACTTGGAATTTGACTATTTCTTCTGCTAGTTTGAAGGAGGTGGATTTAGGTCGTTTGTCTAGGACCACATCATCCCTGTCCACCATGGAGCGTAACACGGTTAATTCTTTGGCCGCGAGGGCTTTAGATAATGCCTCAAGGGCCAAGGATGCGGTTTTATTCTCAGCGCGGAGTGCTATGTCCGGATCACTAGCTAGAGTGATTATACCGTTGGGCCCAGGCATCTTAAGCTTCATGTATCCATAATGGGGTACCGCTTGGAAGCGCGTAAATGCATCTCGCCTTAAGAGGGCGTGATATCCGCTGTTGAAAGGGGCCACTTGGAAGGTTATTTCTTCGAACCGATAATTCTCCGGCATGCCGAATACCACGCTGAGTGTTATTTTTCCCGCACACCACGCCTCCCGACTGGGAATAATTCCTCGAAAGGTCGTGCTGCTTTGCTCAATGCGGCTCCTGTCTATTTCCATTTTATGGAGTGTATCTTCGTAGATGAGGTTTAGTCCGCCGCCGCCGTCCATGATGACCTTCGTGAGCCAAAAGACGTCCATGATTGGACTGAGGACCAAGGCGGCTGGTGCTCGGACTGTCCTGTATTTTGGTTCGTCACCGGCATTAAAAGTAGCCGTGTCGTTCCAAGGGTTTATCGCTGCTATTTGACAGACTTCGGCGACTCCGTGTAGTGCTCTTTTGCGCCTATTGTTTGAGGCAAATGTCTCGAAGATCGTCAGTACTTTGGGGTTTTTGTCCTTTGGGGGGTTTTGTTCTGGGCTATTCTTGGTGAGGATATCGTCGCCGCTCTTGGCCACTTGCCGGAGTATCTAACATGCTCTAAGGCTATGTGTTGGTATGTTATCCGGTGTTGCGTGTATTTTGCATGGCCCATCGAGCCATCCTTCCAGAACAGTTCCGCGCCATACTGGACTTGTATTTCTTTACTATTGAACTGGGTGTGTTGCCCGGGTGCACCCTTTTTGCCTGAATAAGGGGTTGAGTGGGGACTGATGATTCCCAATGAGTTGTTTGAGTTTTCCAGGCGCTTTCCATTGCACTGTACTTCTGTACGATAGTTGTCAAGTCAGCGAAGTGTAGGATGCGATGACGGTTGATGGTGTTGAGGATTCCTTCGTCCCTGCAATTGTTGCGGAACACTGTGATAGCTTCCTCGTCGCGGCAATCTTTAATCTTGTTTTGACAAGAAGGAATCTGGCCCAGAAGTGGTGGACCATTTCATGAGACTGCTGTTTTATGCTCATGAGAGCACTTGTATTCGGGTGGGTGGGTGGATTTAAATCTGAACCCTGCCCCAGTCTTGGATCCGGTGTCTGATGGTCTTCCGAACTTAGCAGATCGGGCTCCGGGATGCCCACTAATTTCTTAGGCCCGTTGTCCGATTCTATGTTCGGAGGGCAGGATGCTTCGCCTCGCGAGTAGGTGTCCGGCTTTCGAGACTGGAGATCCGGGCATAGTCCATCCTTAATATGGAGGAAGAGTTGTCGACTCGCTCCTCGACTACCGCTATCTGGTGGGTGATCGGTGGAGATTTGATTTCTCTCTGATCGGGTTTAAGCCCAATCCGATCGTAGTCTATAGTGACCCCCAGGGCGGCGATGCAATCTAGGAGCTCGTTTAAAGCCGAAAGCTCCGCCGGATCCATCTGCTTGGAGTGTTCAGAATCGATACGAAGGGGGTTTTCGATGACCCGAGAGGTCACCGTTGGCTTAATGACCGAACGGGCGGTCATGGTAAAGCCTCAGCCGGAGGGTTTGACCTGGATCCAGCGTTCCTCCGGCGGCGATATTATCCTTGAGAACAAGGCGAGACATCGATCTTGTTGTCGACGGCATAGTGGAACTCTCAATGAAAGCACCAATGTCGGTGTCAAAACCGGCGGATCTCGGGTAGGGGTCCCGAACTGTGCGTCTAAGGTCGATGGTAACAGGAGACAAGGGACATGATGTTTACCCAGGTTTGGGCCCTCTCTATGGAGGTAATACCCTACGTCCCCCTTGATTGATATTGATGAATATAAGTATTACAAGAGTTGATCTACCTTGAGATCGTAATGGTTAAACCCTAGAGGTCTAGCTTGTATGGCTATGATAATGAATCTGCCCTATCCAAACTAAGTCCTCCGGTTTATATAGACACCGGAAGGATCTAGGGTTACACAAGGTCAGTTACAAAGAATGGAATCTACATATTTGGTCACCAAGCTTCCCTTCCACGCCAAGGAGAGTCCCACCCAGACATGGGTGCAGTCTTCGGTCTTCATATCTTCACAGCCCATCAGTCCGGCCCATGACCAACAGCTCGGACGCCCGAGGACCCCTTAGTCTAGGACTCCCTCAATGAGACCCCTCACAAAGGGGTGGAGGTCGAATCCGAGTCCGTGGAGGAAGTGGGGGATGAACACCACCCTCTCGCCGGGCCCCGGAGTGGGGATGACCTGCGCCGATTCGGGAAGCATGTGCTTGATTTCCGCGGTTAGATACCGCACCTCCCGCAGCTCCTTAATGTTTTCCTCCATGACAGAGGAAGCCATCCACTTGCCTTGAGAGCCGTCCATGGTCGGAGGAGTTGCGGATGGGAGAAAAGCTTGGAACTTGGGCGCTGGAGCTCGAGGATGGGGAGGCAGAGAGAGAATGAGGTGTGGGATGGAAGAGTTGGATTCTATCCACTTATATGGACTGCGAATATCAAGCGTCCCCCTCCCTCGAGCTTTAAAACTCGCATGTTCCCAAGGGGTCATGCGGACAACACGGTTAGATTACCAAAACTCATATTGATGGGAATCCAGCTATAAGGGGACACAATCTCTGCTTTGACAAAACGTGTCAATAGGAGTCGCGTATTGAAACACGAGACGGGAGGCCCAAAAACGGTTCGAAATGATAGCATAGATAAGCGTGACGTTTTGCTGGAAAAAGTTGTCGATGGATATATCTTATTTTAAGTATTATGCCTTTATGGTTGGAGGGTTAACCTCTTAAACAGATCTGGACATAGTTCTTGTTGATCAACTACTTTAAAGTATTCGGAGGAGGAACCCGCCTTGCAATGCCGAAGACAATCTGCACGCCGGACACATCATCATTTAAGCCTGGTTCAGGGGCTACTAAGGGAGTCCTGGATGAGGGGGTCCTCAGACGTCCAGGCTATGCAACATGGGCCGGACTAATGGGCCGCGAAGATACAAGATAGAAGACTTTCCCCCGTGTCTGGGTGGGATTCTCCTTTGCGTGGATAGCAAGCTTGGTGTTCGGATATGAAGATTCCTTTCTCTATAGACCGACTTTGTACAACCCCAGGCCCCTCCGGTGTCTATAAACTGGAGGGTTTAGTCCATAGAGGCAATCATAATCATATAGGCTAGACATCCAGGGTTTAGCCATTACGATCTCGAGGTAGATCCACTCTTGTAACCCCTACACTCATAAAATTCAATCAACCAGGACATATGGTTTTACCTCCATCAAGAGGGCCCGAACCTAGGTAAACATCGTGTCCCCTACCTCCTGTTACCTTCAATCCTTAGACGCATAGTTCAGGACCCCCTACCCGAGATCTCCCGGTTTTGACACCGACAGTGCTTTGTAGTGGGTTCGATCTTACGGTGCTTGATCCCAGTGACAGAAGGGGAACCGACACGTATGTATCGTTGCTACTAAGGATAAAACGATGGGGTCTATCTCTAGATAGATAGATCTTGTCTACATCATGTCATCATTCTTATTGCATTACTTCATTTCTCCATGAATTTAATACACTAGATGCATGCTAGATAGCGGTCGATGTGTGTGGTAATGGTAGTAGATGCAGGCAGGAGTTGGTCTACTAATCTTGGACGTGATTCTTATACAATGGTCATTGCCTGGATATCGTCATGAATATTTGAAGTTTTATCAATTTCCCAACAATAATTTGTTCACCCACCGTTTGCTATTTTTCTAGATAGAAGCCACTAGTGAAATCTACGGCCCTGGGGTCTCTTTCTCATATTTTTTGCCTTTGCGATCTACTTTTATTTGCTTTTATTTTCAGATCTATTAATCCAAAAACCCAAAAATACTTTGCTGCACTTTATTTTGTTTGCGATCTATTTATTCAATCTATTACAACTTTCTCCCATGACGCACCAATTTCTGGCACCGTTACCCGAAAGGGATTGACAACCCCTTTAACACGCCGGGTTGCGAGGATTTGTTATCTGTGTGCATGGTGTGTTTATGTTGTGTTGCTTCGTTCTCCTACTGGTTCGATAACCTTGGTTTCACATATGAGGGAAATACCTACCGCCGCTGTGCTGCATCGTCCCTTCCTCTTTGGGGAAATACCGACGTAGCTTCAAGCGACATCACACTTAAACTTCACACCGTTGGGCCTTCTTCTGTATAATGTTTCATCGACAAACTGATACATACTGGCCCTCCAGGCTACTCTTTTGGCTTCTTCTTGCTCCTCGAGAAGTTATCCTATTTGGAGGCAGTGAACTATGTGTCGTGCCCAATTTGGAGCTTGAGGCTTGGTAACAAGGACAAATGGCACCTCCTCGTTCGTGGGAGCGCATATCTCAACCGCAAGAACTTGCAGTTCGGCAGAAGGGTGCTGCTCACCAAGCGAAGTAGAGTTATTACCAATAGCTTCTCCACCGGGGCTTCTGGAAGCCCTGCTGGGATACACTTGCTGGAGTCCAACATCCTCCTTTTTCTGGCCAACGTTGTCGGGGATACTGAGGGTTGAGTCAGGTCGAGAACAAAATTCCCTGGTTCCATAGGGAGCTTTTGTGCAGCGCATTTTGACAGATGATCAGCAATGTTGTTTTCCGCATGTGGCACGTTCTCTGTTTGCAATCCGTCAAAATGCTCTTCCAGCTTCCTCATGCCTCCATCAACAGGCTTTGGTAATCCTTGTTTACTTGTCTCACAACGAGCTACGAGTCTCCATGGATGATCAACTTCTTGATTCCTAATTCTATTACAATTCTGAGCCCGGCAAGGAGCCCCTCATATTCGCAGTGTTATTGGCCTCCTCTCGAGGGAAGTGCATCTGAACCACATACTTGAGGTGTTCTCTGGTGGGTGCAACAAGAAGCACGCGAGCTGCTGCGCCTTGTAACGAGAAAGCACCGTCAAAATACATGATCCATTCTTGGGGTGCTTCCTTGCGAGGGGTAACCGTCTCTGGAACTTCATTTGGGGTGGGGGTCCATTCTATGATGAACTCTGCCAGTGCTCTGCTCTGAATGGTTGAGGTACCACTACTGCAAGATGCTGCTAACATGACACTATGATCAGAGACCCTTCGAGAAACTGTGTGCGATGCCATAATCGCAAACGGTGTTGTATGAAAACCGTCAGAAATGTGTAAAACCTTTGCGATGATGGATGCATCAAACACGGTTCAGGTTTTAGTTGCGTGTGCGATGAAGAGCATATGGTTCAGTTCAATCAACTGTTTGATGAGCAGGAACAAAAGAAACGGACAGCCAGATGAAGGCGTGTGCGATACACAACATACAGTTCACTCGGATGAACTGTTTGTGATTAGGCAACACAAAAGAAACGGTCAGCCAGATCAAGGTGTGTAGATTGGGGGCATACGCTTCAGAAGGATTAACTGTTTGCGATTAGGCAACAGAATAGAAATGGGTCAGCCAGATCAAAGTGTCTGCGATTGATGGCATACACTTCACATGGATGAACTATTTGTGATTAGCCACAACAAACTGAAGCAGTTGGATAGATCAACGTGTGTGCGCTAGACGGGCACACACATTCTAATTGAAAGAACCGTACGCGATGGTGCTGACATTGCCTATTGCGGTGCACCCTATGGTGCAAACGCCACGTACGCGGCCGGGAAGGTGTACGTGCCCATGTTACGCCTTTTAGGAATAGTGCCACACTTAGAACCGTCAGTAAACTTTGAGCATGCGTCCCGTCACAATTTTTTTAGAAGAACAGGGAGGCCGTGTCCCGTCACATTCCAAATTGCAAACCTGTTCACACCGATCAAAACTTAAACGGTTTCCCACTTAGGAGCGTATTACTACGCGGTTATAAATACTACTACTCCAAGATGACTGCACATTCCTCCTCAACTCCTCATCCACAAAAAGTCAAAAATAAACAAGTCATTCATCATCGTTCCCTTGCGTCCGCCATGGCCAGTGTGAGTTCTGGGTCAAGAGATTGCCACCAGGGAGAGGTGAGCCTGGAAGCGGGAGCACGAGAGATGTCCCGCCTCACCGCGAAAGCAGCCAACATGTCCCGCCGCACGGCTGTAGCAGCAAAGAGGTCCCGCCGCGCCACCGAAGCAGCATGGAGGACCCGCCGCGCCATCGAAGCAGCAGACTGGTTCGGCCGCGCCGCGGAAGCAGAAGAGATGTCCCGCCGCGCCGCGAATGCGACGGAGATGTCCTCCCGCGCCGTGGCGGCCTCAGAAAATGCCTCGCGGGCAGGCGATGACTCTTACAGGCGCATGCGTGCCCTCGTCCTTAGGCAGATGGATCAGATCTCTAGGTTGGCGAGGTTGCAGGATGACCTGCAAGCCTCATTTGAACATTCTACCAATGTCATCCGGCAACTAAATGAGAGCAATGCGAAGCTCCGGGCCAAGCGCGACCTGCTGAGGGCGAAAATCGTCGGAAGTGTGGAGCAGCAGGACCAGACCACTGCCTTGTTGAAGAGGACTGGCGTCATCGTCGAGAAACTTATGGACGAGAATGCTATGCTGCGCATCGAGCGCAGAAGGCTGGTGGAGGAATCTGTGGATGCTCTCAACCAGCATCTTAAGGACGAGAAAGAGCTCGTCGCCGCCCGCCGCGGAGACTAGTTGTCTTCCTACTTCTTTACCCTTGTGTATATTGGGCGTTGCCGCATGTGGCTTTCTTAATTATGTTTATAAATATGTAATACAATTATTATCCAATGTCATTGTCCTTATATTCATCATGCTTGCTATAAGTCGCATTCGATGCTATATAGGTCTGTCGGATCTTGCATCAAGATCCATGCAAAACTTTCTTTTCAGATTTTCATTTTTCTCTCTTAAATCTCAGTCCAGTGAGACATATAGCCACGCCGTAGAACAGGTGCTCGGGCGCCATTAATGGAGACATTGGGAGGGACGTGCGCGACGGGTAGCGGTCAAAAGGGCTCTCCTCCCGATGAGCATGCGTAGGGGTCTGATCGCACGCCTCCGTTACTCAAATAGCTACCCCACACGGCATCTCCTAGCCAATAAAAAAAGGGGCCGCGTGGCCGCACGTAATTGGTAGGTCGAACGCCCATAGTTTCAATAATATTGTGTTTCCGATTTGTAACGTGACAACACTTGTTCCAAAATGACTTTGTTGATTGTTAATGTGTGCTCCTTTGGAAATCGGACAGAAAAAATTACCACAACATGTTGGTGCCATGTCGTGAGACCATGCCAAGTTTCATGATTTTTAGGCGTGTTTTGGAATTACTGGAATTAAAAAACCAAGTTTCTCAATCTTTCCGGCCGAGCCACGACGCCCAGATGTTTGAATTTCACTCCCATCTCTTGCATGGGACCTAGAAATTCACCCAAGGACACACATGTGATTTTTCAAACAAGTTTGGTGCACTGGAGCATGTGCTTGCAGTTCAAATTTGAATTATGCACATTAAATGCCCAGAAACTTAATTAATATATAAAAGGACAAACGAACCCGAAATAATTCCAAAATTTAGCACGGTACTTCTATTTGGTCTAATCTGGCTGTGTAAAAAATTAAGGTGGGAGAAAGCAGTGTACGTATGTCGTTTCGCACACGGAGGTGACACGTTCCCTCTCGGAACCACGAGTCTTCTTGAGGGAAGCTTCGGTTTGCAAGAAGCTTACACCAAAGCTTGTCCCAATTCGGCCCAAAAAATTACCGCATCATGTTGGTGCCATGTCATGACACCATGCCAAGTTTCATGATTTTCAGGTGTGTTTTGGAATTACAGGAATTAAAAAACCAAGTTTCTCAATATTTCCGGCCGAGCCACGACGCCCAGATGTTTGAATTTCACTCCCATCTCTTGCATGGGACCTAGAAATTCACCCAAGGACACACATGTGATTTTTCAAACAACTTTGGTGCACTAGAGCCTGTGCTTGTAGTGCAAATTTGAATTTTGCACGTTAAATGCCCAGAAACTCAATTAATGTATAAACAAGGCGAAATGAGCCCGGAATAATTCCAAAATTTAGCACGGTACTTCTATCTGGTCTAATCTGGCTGTGTAAAAAAATAAGGCGGGAGAAGGCAGTGTACATATGTCGTTTCACACACGGAGGTGACACGTTCCCTCTCGGAACCACGAGCCTTCTTGAGGGAAGCTCCGGTTTGCAAGAAGCTTACACCAAAGCTTGTCCCAATTCGGCCAAAAAAGTTGCCGTAGCTTGTTGGTGCCATATCATGACACCATGCCAAGTTTCATGATTTTCAGGCGTGTTTGGTAATTACAGGAATTGAAAAATCAAGTTTCTCAATCTTTCCGGCCGAGCCACGACGCCCAGATGTTTGAATTTCACTCCCATCTCTTGCATGGGACCTAGATATTCACCCAAGGACACACATGTGATGTTTCAAACAACTTTGGTGCACTGGAGCCTGTGCTTGCAGTTCAAATTCGAATTATGCACATTAAATGCCCAGAAACTCAATTAATGTTTTAAAAAGGCAAAACGAGCCTGGAATAATTCCAAAATTTGGCACGATACTTCTATTTGGTCTAATCTGGCTGTGTAAAAAAATTAAGGTGGGAGAAGAAAGTGTACGTATGTCATTTCGCACACGGAGGTGACACGTTCCCTCTTGGAACCACGAGCCATCTTGAGAGAAGCTCCGGTTTGCAAGAAGCCTACACCAAAGCTTGTCCCAATTCGGCCAAAAAAATTACCGCAGTATGTTGGTGCCATGTCATGAGACCATGCCAAGTTTAATTATTTTCAGGCGTGTTTTGGAATTACAGGAATTAAAAAACAAGTTTCTCAATCATTCCGGCCGAGCCACGACGCCCAGATGTTTGAGTTTAACTCCCATCTCTTGCATGGCACCTAGACATTCACCCAAGGACACACATGTGATTTTTCAAACAACTTTGGTGCACTGGAGCCTGTGCTTGCAGTTCAAATCCGAATTATGCATATTAAATGCCTAGAAACTTAATTAATGTATAAAAAAGGCGAAACGAGCCCGAAATAATTCCAAAATTTAGCACGGTACTTCTATTTGGTCTAATCTGGCTGTGTAAAAAAATAAGGCGGGAGAAGGCAGTGTACGTATGTCGTTTCGCACACGGAGGTGACATGTTCCCTCTTGGAACCACGAATCTTCTTGAGGGAAGCTCCGATTTGCAAGAAGCCTACACCAAAGCTTGTCCCAATTCAGCCAAAGAAATTACCGCAGTATGTTGGTGCCATGTCATGACACCATGCCAAGTTTCATGATTTTCAGGCGTGTTTTGGAATTACAGGAATTAAAAAACCAAGTTTCTCAATCTTTCCGGCCGAGCCACGACGCCCAGATGTTTGAATTTCACTCCCATCTCTTGCATGGGACCTAGAAATTCACCCAAGGACACACATGTGATTTTTCAAACAACTTTGGTGCACTTGAGCCTGTGCTTGTAGTTCAAATTTGAATTATTCACATTAAATGCGCAAAAACTCAATTAATGTATAAAAAAGGCCACAAGAACACGGAATAATTCCAAAATTTAGAACGATATTTCTATTTGGTCTAATCTGTCTGTGTAAAAAAATTAAGGCGGAAGAAGGCAGTGTACGTATGCCGTTTCCCACACAGAGGTGACACGTTCCCTCTCGGAACCAGGAGCCTTCTTGAGGGAAGCTCCGGTTTGCAAGAAGCTTACACCAAAGCTTGTCCCAATTCGGCCAAAAATTTTACTACAACATGTTGGTGCCATGTCATAACACCATGCCAAGTTTCATGATTTTCAGCCATGTTTTGGATTTACAGGAATTAAAAAAAACCAAATTTCTCAATCATTCCGGCCGAGCCACGACACCCAGAGGTTTGAATTTTATTCCCATTTCTTGCATGGGACCTATAAATTCACCCAAAGACACATGTGATTTTTCAGCAAACTTTGGTGCATTGGAGCATGAGCTTGTAGTTCACATTTGAATTATGCACATTAAATGCCCAGAAACTCAATTAATACATAAAAATGCCAAACGAACCCGGAATAATTCCAAATTTAAACACGATAGTCATGTACTAGTTGCATGTTCACTATACGTAAATGTTCTAGCAATTAAAACACCATCCTTTCGCTCTGTAACACCATTTTGTCTTTCAAAACATAATGAAAAAAATTAGGTATACCACAAACAGTTTACTAGAAAGAATCGTGTGGGATGCGATATAAAATATCTTTGTGCACCGTCTTGTCTGGCTTACGCAGGAAGCTTCGTCGTCTACAGTCCACCGCCCCCACTTGAACCACACTTGTGCGCCAGTTTCTCGCTGCACCGAGCAAATTTTTTGCCACCACAGAAATATCTATCTCCCCGCCCCGTCCCTCCTACCAAAAGCCACATTTCCACTGTTCCTCCTTGCTTTCCAAGTTCAAACCTTCACTGTTGCTTACGGGCAGCTCAGCCTCCTCGCCGACGACCCTTCTTCTTACAACGCCTCCTCGCCGTCTACACTTCTTCTTGCAGCGCCGCCTCCTCGCCGATGACCCTTCTTCTTGCAGTGCTGCCTCCTTGTCGGTGACCCTTCTTCTTGCTGCACGGCCTCCTGGCCGCCGACCCTTCTTCTTGCTGCGCAGCCTCGTCGATATGGTCAGGTAATCCACACCCCACCTACACCATCCTCCTCCTTTCTCATCCCACATGCCCCGACTGACAGAGCGACACCTTCCACCGAAATCAATGCACCCTCCTCCAATTAAGCGCCGCCCACAGCCATTTTACACACAATATAATGTGGAGCTGAGTAGCATGCGGCTGCACGCACGAACGAGGTTGCTATTGCTGACATGCGTGTCGACTGCCAGATCCTGGAGGAGCACCTTGTCTTCGAGGCCACCGTCGACACCGCCGTGCAGTTGTCTACTTTAAAATACAGTTAGTGATGTTTTCTCGAGGCCACCGCCAGTGCCTTCTAGTGATTTGTCCTCTGTAATGTTAATATGCAATCTGATGTTCAATTAATAGTTTGGTCCTCTGAAATGTAATGTTCAGTTAACACTTTGGTCCAACAATTGCTACATTTCGTAGTACTATTCTCAAGAATTCTTTGTTTTGTTAACTGTCTTATCTTCTCATACATGTTTCTACTCTGCAATGTCGTGCCCAGTTAACTATTTTGGTTCATTTGGTCTGCTGTCCATTTAACTGTTTGGTTCAGTTCTGCAATTTGATTTTCATTTGTTGTGGATACAATTTTGTATTGTTATGCATGTGACACCAATCGAATTTGGCTGTACTCAATACATATTCTACTGATAGTATGGCAACTCTCAGTTAACCTGATCAAGATCTTCCTTATGTGTGTTGCAGGGAAACAATGGGAGACACTGCGGTTTACCATCAAGGTGTGTTCAAGCAGGGTCCTTTGGCTAATAGCACATTATTGTGCAGTTGCAGGAATCATTCTAATATTTAGGTTTCTTACAATTTGGTCTTGCACATGTAGGTCCTGCCATCAGAGGCTTAGACCCACTGTCCATGAATATCAGTCAAGTCAAGAAACTCAGAAAGATTGTTAGGATGAAGAAGCTTGCGACGAATAACAACAAGATCTTTGTTTGCACAATGAAGAAGACATCAGTCAACTATAGGATGGTACCAACTCTTTTACCTTGTTTTTACCCCTTGCGCCATTTCAAAATTTACAACAGTGATTTATGCATAGCTTTGTTTTAAGTACTTTTCAAAGTAGTTCACCGATGATTACCTCTCAAACCACCTGCATGGTCATGAGGCGAGGAAGGTATTCATTCAACACCGATGGTACAATATTGAAATCTTGCTGAAGAGGACAAAGGTTGGGCGGGCAATTATCCATAGCCACTGGCCTAAAGTTGCAAGGACATTCAACATCACTGAAGGCTCAATATTTGCCTTCCGCTTCTGCAGTTTCCCAGATGAGATTCATCTGTCTATTTACCGTGTATGATGCTACTTTCCAAAGGTTTTTGATGCTGCATGTGAAACTTGGTGCTGTTGTGTAATGGCGTAACTGAGTGCCGAAGCTATTTGATGTAATTCAATTATGAAATCCTGGTTGCTTTTATACGGATATGAAATATCTGGCATGTTTTATAAGAAAATATCAGTTTGATTAGTACATGGATTATCAATAATAGGCTAATTACCCTGCTTATTGGGGTTTTCTATCGCAAACGGTTACTCAGACAACACCGTGGGCGATGAACTCAAACAACCCACACGGTTTCTAGAAAGTAGGCATGTTCGATCAACTAACAATCACACACGGCTTTCGGCAGCGAACTGTTTGCGTTAGGCCACCTTGCACAAACATTTCCACACAAAGAACTACGTGGGATGTACATACCTACCTAAATGATTTTCTGGGATTCACCGTGTGGGATGTACATACCTACGGAAATGATTTCTGGGATTCACCATATGGGATGTACATACCTATGGAAATGATTTCTGGGATTCACCATGTGGGATGTACATACCTACAAAAATTATTTCTGGGATTCACCATGTGGGATGTACATACCTACGAAAATGATTTCTGGGATTCACCGTGTGGGATGTACATGCCTACGGAAATGATTGGGTTTCCATGCCTTACCCGATCGCACATGGCCCCAGCCTGGGTCCCACGAGGGCCTATCCCCGACGATTTCTGGGTCGTGTGGGAAGGACCCCCTATCGCCCACACTCACTTGGCGACGGTTCCAAATGTCGTCGTGGAAAGGGGTTTTAAACCGTTTGTTTAGGACGTCGTTGTACCAGTGTACTCTCATACTTCAGACCAAAACTTGATAGCTCTAGTGCCCATTCAACTATCCTGTCGGTGGCCTCAGGGTTCCTCAATATGCGTTGCAATGGGAAATGAGTGACAACTGTGATCTCATGGGCTTGGAAGTAGTGGCGTAGTTTCCTTGAGGCCATGATGAGGCCGAGGAACAACTTTTGCACTCCAGAGTACCCTGACCTAGCCCCCTGCCACAGGGAGCTGACAAAGTACACTGGCTGTTGCACCACTTCCTTCCTTGTCGTGGCCTTGGAATTGCCTTCACTATTTTGCTCTTCTACTCCTTGACCTCTACCCAACTTTGTTGCAAATGGTTTAGTTCCTTTTCCGAGGAGGACAGTAGTTGTGGCCACTCCCTCGTCTACTTCCCATTGTGCCACCAGCGCTACATTAACCACTTGATTCATTGCCACTAAGTATAGCAGCAATGGCTCGTGTGGTTTAGGAGCGACCAAGGTGGGAGCAGAGGAAAGATAAGCTTTCAAGTCCCGTAGCGCTGCTTCTGCCTTCGGGGTCCATGATGTCTCCTACGCAACTATATTCTTGTAGACTCGTATTGGGCCTCCAAGCGTAGAGTTTTGTAGGACAGTAGTAATTTTCCCTCAAGTAGATGACCTAAGGTTTATCAATCTGCAGGAGGTTTAGGACGAAGATTGTATCCCTCAAACGATCTTGCAACCAAATACAAGAAATCTCTTGAATCCCCAACACACCCAATACAACGGCAAATTGTATAGGTGCACTAATTCGGCGAAGAGATGGTGATAAAAGTGTAATATTGATGGTAGAAATATATTTTTGTAATCTGAATAAATAAAAACAGAAAGGTAGCAAATAGTAAACGGGCACAAAAATGGTGCTGCAATGCTTAAAAACAAGGCCCAGGGTCCATACTTTCACTAGTGCAATCTCTCAACAGTGCTAATATAATTGGATCATATAACCGTCCCTCAACGTGCAACGAAGAATCACTCCAAAGTTCCTATCTAGCGGAGAACATAAGACAGAATTGTTTGTAGGGTACGAAACCACCTCAAAGCTATTATTCCCGATCAATCTATCCTAGAGTTCGTACTAAAATAACACAAAGCTATTCTTTCCGATCGATCTAACCAAGAGTTTGTACTAAAATAACACCAAAGCAAATTCATATTCAAAACGTTCAATCCAACACAAAGAACTTCAAAGAGTGCCCCAAGATTTCTACCGGAGAAACAAAGACAAGAACGTGCATCAACCCCTATGCATAGATTACCCCAATGTCACCTCGGGAATCCGCGAGTTGAGTGCCAAAATATACATCAAGTGAATCAATACGATACGACATTGTCACCACGAGTATTCAATTTCAAGACATATATCAAGTGTTCTCAAATCCATAAAAGTATTCAATCCGATAAAACAAAATCTCACAGGGAAACTCAATTCATCCCAAGATAGAGAGGGGAAAACACCATATGATCCGACTATATTAACAAATCCCATGATACATCAAGATCGTGACATCTCCAGAACACGAGAGAGAGAGAGAGAGATTAAACACATAGCTACTGGTACAAACCCTCAGCCCGAGGGTGGACTACTCCCTCCTCATCGTGGTGGCCGCCAGGATGATGAAGATGGACACCGAAGATAATTTGCCCCTCCGGTAGTGTGCTAGAAAGGGTCTAGATTGGTTTTTGGTGGCTACAGAGCCTTGCGGCGGTAGAACTTCTGATCTAGGGTTATTTCTGATGGTTTCTCTATTTATAGGGTTTATTGGTGTCGGTTTCATGCGATGATGGGCCTCGAGGTGAGCACAACCCACCGGGGCAAGCTAGGCCCACCAGGCACGCCCTTGTGGGTTTTGCCCTCCTCGTGGCTCTTTTGCCCCTCCCACGAAGCTTTGGGGGTCTCTTTTGTTCCAAACAAATCGTCAAAAAGTTTCAGCTCATTTGGAGCACTTTCATTTCTGCACAAGAAACAACACCACAGTAGTTCTGCTGAAAACAGCGTCAGTCCGGGTTAGTTCCATCCAAATCAAACCAAAACCATATAAAATTGTTGTAAACATGGCATAAATACTTCATAAATTATAGATACGTTGGAGACATATCAGTGTCCCCAAGCTTAATTCCTACTCGTCCTCGAGTAGGTAAACGATAAAAGAAATAATTTATGAAGTGTGAATGTTAGCAAAGTGCATAAGTTTGATCAATGATAATTTCAATCACTTTTCCTAGCATCAAAACAACAATTCTTTCTCATAATTTTTCTCATTTTAAAGTAGCAACCAATTCACATGTTAAGGTCCAAACAATAGATTCTCTTGAAACTCAGCAACCTATGTTCTCAGTCACCAAGCAATTGCAATTCAACTTATTCAACAGAGTTTAAGTAAGAGCTCTGATGTCTACTATGCCACTTTATTCTTGTAGACTCGTGTTGGGCCTCCAAGCGCAGAGTTTTGTAGGAGAGTAGCAATTTTCCCTCAAGTGGATGACCTAAGGTTTATCAATCCGTGGGAGGTGTAGCATGAAGATGGTCTCTCTCAAACAACCCTGCAACCAAATACAAGAAATCTCTTGTGTCCCCAATACACCCAATACAATGGCAAATTGTATAGGTGCACTAGTTCGGCGAAGAGATGGTGATAAAAGTGTAACATTGATGGTAGAAATATATTTTTATAATCTGAATAAATAAAAACAGCAAGGTAGCAAATAGTAAACGGGCACAAAAACCATATTGCAATGCTTGAAAATGAGGCCTAGGGTTCGTACTTTCGCTAGTGCAATCTCTCAACAGTGCTAGTATAATTGGATCATATAACCATCCCTCAAAGTGCGATGAAGAATCACTCCAAAGTTCCTATCTAGCGGGGAACATAAGAAGAAATTGTTTGTATCTATTCTTTCTGATAGATCTATCCAAGAGTTTGTACTAAAATAACACCAAGTTATTCTTTCCGGTCGATCCATCAAGAGTTCGTACTAAAATAACACTAAGTTACTCTTTCCGGTCGATCTATCAAGAGTTTGTACTAAAATAACAACAAAGCAAATTCAGATTTATAATACTCAATCCAACACAAAGAACCTCAAAGAGTGCCCCAAGATTTCTACCAGAGAAACAAAGACAAGAATGTGCATCAACCCCTATGCATAGATTACCCCAATATCACCCGAGAATCCACGAGTTGAGTGCCAAAACACATATCAAGTGAATCAATATGATACCCCATTGTCACCACGGGTATCATATGCAAGACATATATCAAGTGCTCCCAAATCCATAAAAGTATTCAATCTGATAACAAGGAAATCTGAAAGGGAAAAACTCAATTCATCACAACAAGATAGAGAGGGGAAAACACCATATGATCCGACTATATTAACAAAGCCCACGATACATCAAGATCGTGACATCTCAAGAACACGAGAGAGAGAGGGAGAGAGAGATTAAACACATAACTACTGGTACAAACCCACAACCCCGAGGGTGGACTACTCCCTCCTCATCGTGGTGGCCGCCGGGATGATGAAGATGACCACCAGAGATGATTGCCCCCTCTGGCAGGGTGCCGGAAAGGGTCTAGATTGGTATTCGGTGGCTACAGAGGCCCGCGGCAGTGGAACCTCCGATCTAGGGTTATTTCTGATGGTTTCTCTATTTATAGGATTTTTTGGCGTCGGTTTCATGCGAAGATGGGCCTCTAGGTGAGCACAACCAACTGGGGCAAGCCAGGTCCACCAGGCGCGCCCTGGTGGGTTGTGCCCTCCTCGTGGCTCTTCTTGCCCTCCCATGAAGCTTCAGGGGTCTCTTTTGTTCGAAAAAATATCATCAAAAAGTTTCATCTCATTTGGAGAACTTTCATTGCTGCACACAAAAAACAACACCACGGTAGTTCTGCTAAAAATAGCGTCAGTCCGGGTTAGTTCCATGCAAATCACACCAAAACCATATAAAATTGTTGTAAACATGGCATGAATACTTCATAAATTATAGATACATTGGAGACGTATCAGCATCCCCAAGCTTAATTCCTACTCGTCCTCGAGTAGGTAAATGATAAAAGAAATAATTTATGAAGTGTGAATGCTAGCAAAGTGCATAAGTTTGATCAATGATAATTTCAATCACTTTTCCTGGCATCAAAACATCAATTCTTTCTCACAAAATTTCTCATGTTAAAGTAGCAACCAATTCACATGTTAAGGTCCAAACAATGAATTCTCTTGAAACTCAACAACCCATGTTCTCAGTCACCAAGCAATTGCAATTCAACTTATTCAATAGAGTTTAAGTAAGAGCTTTGATGTCTACTCCGCAACTTTATTCTTGTAGACTCGTGTTTGGCCTCCAAGCGCAGAGTTTTGTAGGAGAGTAGCAATTTTCCCTCAAGTGGATGACCTAAGGTTTATCAATTTGCGGGAGGTGTAGGATGAAGATGGTCTCTCTCAAACAACCCTGCAACCAAATACAAGAAATCTCTTGTGTCCCCAACACACCCAATACAATGGAAAATTGTATAGGTGCACTAGTTCGGTGAAGAGATGGTGATAAAAGTATAATACTGATGGTAGAAATATGTTTTTATAATCTGAACAAATAAAACAGCAAGGTAGCAAATAGTAAACGGGCACAAAAATAGTATTGCAATGCTTGAAAATGAGGCCTAGGGTCCGTACTTTCGCTAGTGCAATCTCTCAATAATGCTAATATAATTGGATCATATAACCATCCGTCAAAGTGCGACGAAGAATCACTCCAAAGTTCCTATCTAGCGGAGAACATAAGAAGAAATTGTTTGTAGCTATTCTTTCTGATCGATATATCCAAGATTCTGTACTAAAATAACACCAAGTTATTCTTTCTGTTTGATCTATGAAGAGTTCGTACTAAAATAACACTAAGTTACTCTTTCCGATCGATCTATCAAGTGTTTGTACTAAAATAACACCAAAGCAAATTCAGATTCATAATACTCAATCCAACACAAAGAACCTCAAAGAGTGCCCAAGATTTTTACCGGAGAAATAAAGACGAGAACGTGCATCAACCCCTATGCATAGATTACCCCAATGTCAGCTCGAGAATCCACGAGTTGAGTGCCAAAACACATATCAAGTGAATCAATATGATACCCCATTGTCACCACGGGTATTCATATGCAAGATATATATCAAGTGCTCTCAAATCCATAAAAGTATTCAATCCAATAACAACGAAATCTCAAAGGGAAAAACTCAATTCATCAGAACGAGATAGAGAGGGGAAAACACCATATGATCTGACTATATTGACAAAGCCCGCGATACATCAAGATCGTGACATCTCAAGAACATGAGAGAGAGAGATTAAACACATAACTACTGGCACAAACCCTCAACCCCGAGGGTGGACTACTCCCTCCTCATCGTGGTAGCCGCTGGGATGATGAAGATGACCACCGGAGATGATTTCCCCCTCCGGCAGGGTGCCGGAAAGGGTCTAGATTGTTTTTTGGTGGCTACAGAGGCCTGCTGTGGCGGAACTTCTGATCTAGGGTTATTTATGATGGTTTTTGTATTTATAGGATTTTTTTGCTTCGGTTTCACGCAAAGATGGACCTCGAGGTGAGCACAACCCACCGGGGCAAGCGAAGCCCACTAGGCGCACCCCGGTGGGTTGTGCCCTCCTCGTGGCTCTTCTGGCCCTCCCACGAAGCTTCGGGGGTGAGGGAGTCCTGGATTAGGGGGTCTCCGGACAGCCAGACTATATCCTTTGGCCGGACTGTTGGACTATGAAGATACAAGATTGAAGGCTTCCGTGTCCGGATGGGACTTTCCTTGGCGTGGAAGGCAAGCTTGGCAATACCGATATATAGATATCCTCCCTTGTAACTGACTCTGTGTAACCCTAGCCCCCTCCGGTGTCTATATAAACCGAAGGATTTAGTCCATAGGACAACAACAATCATACCATAGGGTAGCTTCTAGGGCTTAGCCTCTACGATCTCGTGGTAGATCAATTCTTGTAATACTCATATCATCAAGATCAATCAAGTAGGACGTAGGGTATTACCTCCATCAAGAGGGCCCGAACCTGGGTAAACATCGTGTCCCCCGCCTCGTGTTACCATCCGCCTTAGACGCACGGTTCGGGACCCCTACCCGACATCCGCCGGTTTTGACACCGACACGGGGGTCTCTCTTGTTCCAAAAAAATCGTCAGAAAGTTTCAGCTCATTTGGAGAACTCTCATTTCTGCACAAAAAAAACAACACCACGGGAGTTCTGCTCAAAATAGCATCAGCCAGGTTAGTTCCATGCAAATCATACCAAACCATATAAAATTGTTGTAAACATGGCATGAATACTTCATAAATTATAGATATGTTGGAGACGTATCAGCATCCCCAAGCATAATTCCTACTCGTCCTCGAGTAGGTAAATGATAAAAGAAATAATTTATAAAGTGTGAATGCTAGCAAAGTGCACAAGTTTGATCAATGATAATTTCAATCACTTTTCCTAGCATCATAACAACAACTATTTCTCATAAAATTTATCATGATAAAGTAGCAATTGAAAATGAAATATTTGTCGTGGAAAGCTACCTATCATATTCATCACATATTCTTTTCTTTTGTAGCATGGACATTTGGACTTTTATCTGGTTCAAAGTAATAGTCTAGTTTTGACATGAAGATTTCAATACTCAAGCATATCAATAAGCAACCATGTCTTTCAAAATATCAATGCTAAAATAGGTTATCCCTTGCCTATCATGCTCAATCATTGATCCATTCATGAAACACACTCGCATATTAGCTACACCCAATGCTCAAGTACGATCATAGTGCCCCTAGTTAGTGCTTTTATAAGAGAAGATGGAGACTCAAATTAAAAATAAAAATTGCATAATGTAAAAGAAAGGCCATTCATGGAGGGAAGTAGGGATTTGTAGAGGTGCCAGAGCTCAAAGCAAAAATTGAGAGATAATTTTTTTTTGAGAGGCATGCTTTTCCCACCAACAAAAACGACTAAGAGCTCCCAACACTTTCCATGCTAGATATATCATAGGCGGTTCCCAAACAGAAAATAAAGTTTATTCCTTTTTCAACCATACTTTCACTTTCATGGCTAACTATATCCATGGGTGCCCTCCATACCAACACTTTCGAAGGAATTTATTATTTGACAACATAAAGTAAATCCATTTTTCATTTCGGGACTGGGCATCCCTAATACCTTTGCCTTACTCTCATGGAATGACAAGTGAATAAACACTCATCGTGAGAATAACACATCTATCATGGAAAATATTGGCCACCCCTCACCGCCTCGCGAGCGGTACGAGCACAGAAAAGAGAAATTTATTTTGAAAATTAGAGATGGCACATACAAATTTTCTTAGAACGGCAAAATAATACATCATATAGGTAGGTATATTGGACTCGTGTGGCAAAACCGGTTTAAAGGATTTTGGATGCACAAGTAGTGATCATACCTAGTGCAAAATGAAGGCTAGCAAAAGATTGAGAAGCGACCAACCAAGAGACGAATAATCTCATAAGCGAGCATTGAGCATAATTAACACCAAATAATGCACGACAAGTAGGATGTAATTTCATTGCATAACTATTGACTTTCGTGCTTGCATAGGGAATCACAAACCTTAACACCAATATGCTTACTAAAGCATAATTACTCATCAACATGAGTCACATATCACATCATCATATCCCAAAACTATTACAAGGAATCAAGTTTATTTTGTCCAATGTTCTTCATGAAAGTTTTTATTATATCCTTCTTGGATATCTATCACTTGGAACTAATTTTCATGTGTTGCTTTTGATAAGCTCAAACAAATATAAGTGAAGATCATGAGCATAATATTTCTTTCTCTCAAATTAATTTAAGGGTTTTTTAATTCCGTCCCCCGATTTCTTAGTTGTGCTCACTTTTCCCCATCCGTTTACTTTTTCCTCACTTTTCCCCATGTCTTGTGTTTTTTGCCTTCACATTTTCCTCCCCCCCCCCCCCGAAAAAATGCCCAAAAAGGACAAAAACGACTTGGGAAAAGTGAGCACAACTAAGAAACCGGGGGCACATAATTAAAAATCCCTTTAAGTGAAGCAAGAGAGAATTTCTTCAAAAGTACTGAAGCACACTGTGCTAAAAAAGATATAAGTGAAGCACTAGAGTAAATGACTAGCTACTCCAAAAAGATATAAGTGAAGATCAAGCGAGTAGTTATGTAAATGGGTAGCTATTTGAGGACTCTCTCTTATTTGAAAGTTTCAGACCTAAGTATTTTATTAAAACAACAAGCAAAACAAAACAAAATGACATTTCAAGGATATCACAACTCATGTGAAGAAGCAAAAACTTAGCCTCAACCGATACTAACCAATAATTGTTGAAGAAGAAAGGTGGGATCCTACCGGGGCATCCCCAATCTTAGATGCTTGAGACTTCTTGAAATATTATCTTGGGGTGCCTTGGGAATCCCCAAGCTTGATCTTTGGTGTCTCCTTAATACCTCTCTATCACGGTTTTCCTAAATCTCAAAAGCTTCATCCACACAAAACTTAACAAGGACTCATGAGATAATATTATCATTCTCTACTATAGCAAATCACTAAAATTATTATTCAACATTGCACACTAAGAGTCTGTTTAGCAGCCCTCGGCTCCATAGCACCGCTCCTGGAGCGGCCAGTGTGGCACCGAACGTGTTAGCGTCACGCTTTCCTCGAAGCGGAGCGGAGCGGCCAGCAGGCCATTTTCTCGGAGCGGCCCAAGTGACGCTCCGCGCGCTCCGCATCTACTTGGAGAAGGGAGTTGAGAAGTGAGGAGCAGAGGGCTGCGGAACATGCCCTAAATGCCTCTGCATATTTAATACTCCCATCCTCAAATAGAATCATTAAACAAGCAAACATATGCAAACAATGCAAACATAACAACAATATGCCAAAACAGTAAAGTCTGTAAAGAATGCAAGAGTATCAATACTTTCCTAACTCCAAAAGTTATGAAAATTTGCCACACTGTAGAAAATTTATCAGATCTCATTTTTCAAAAAGTTTCAACATTTTATCACATTCTGACTTTTCTAGGGAATTTTTGCAACAGTGGTGAACTTTTTGTTTTCAAACAACAACATGTATACTTGCAAAATAAGCATAGTAAAGGCTATCATTGCCACTTTTATTGGAATAAAAGATGCAAAACATTATTCTAAATAACAGCAAGCAAATCCTAACAAAAGAAAATGATGCTCCAAGCAAAACACATATCATGTGACGAATGAAAACATAGCTCCAAGTGAGGTTATCGATAATGTTGGAGACAAAAGAGGGGATGCCTTCTGGGGCATCCCCAAGCTTAGTTGCTTGGATGTTCCTTGAATATTACGTTGGGGTGCCCTGGGCATCCCCAAGCTTAGGGTCTTGTCACTCCTTGTTCTCCTCATGTCGACATCTCACCCAAAACTTGAAAACTTCAATCACACAAAACTTAACGGAACTTTGTGAGATAACTTAGTATGATAAAGAGAAAACCATTTCACTTTTGGTACTATAAAAGACAAGATTCATAATTGTTCTGACACAATTACTACTGTAGCATATCATTTCCACAATTTATATTGAGCAATATAAGCCATGGAAACTAGAAACAAGCAAAACAGAATCTGTCAAAAACAGAACAGTCTGTAGTAATCTGTACTCCAACCATACTTCTGCTACTCCAAAAAATTTGAACAATTAGGAAAACCTGGTTAATTTCTCTATTAATATTCTGCAAAATGAATTAGCATTTTATCATGCTTCTGTTAAAAATGAGAATTGTTTTCCTAAGTGCAAAAGTTTTTCTTTTTCAGCAAGATCAAATCAACTATCACCGTAAGCAATCCCAAAGCTCTTACTTGGAACTTTATTAAAACGAAAGCAATAAAACATGATTACTACAGTAGCCTAATCATGTGAACACACAAGAATAGTAGGTAAAAGTGTTGGGTTGTCTCCCAACAAGTGCTTTTGTCGGTGTACAAAAGTAGGGGCTCTCCTTTGTACCCCTTTACTTGTGCACGGGCAGTCAGAGCCGCGCCCGCGGCCGCACTGAGCAGGGAAGAGGAGGGAGGCCGGAGCACAAGACAATCGAAGCAACACCAAGACCAGAGACACGAAGAGCAAGGGAGCAAAGTGGAGTCCCCCGGCAAGAGCCTTGCCGGGGCAGCCTCCGCCCCGGCAAGGGCCTTGCCTGGGCAACTTGCCCAATGCCAGCAGAGCGCGCCGCCCTTGATCCAAGGGGTTCCAACACCATCAACCACATTGGAACCAAGGCTCGGGAGGAACCTCCATGGTGGCATGCAGATCTTTGTGGAGATCATAAATACACAGGACCAGATGAGTACCATAAGACGACAATCCTTGGCAAGGTCCTTGCCAAGGAAATCCACGAGACCCCCGGCAAGGTGCTTGCCAGGGACGACTGCAGTGCCATGGCAAGACCCTTGCCAGACCCCCGGCAAGACCCTTGGAGAGGACATCTGCGGGGCCGCAGCCAGGCCCACGTCTGCCAAGGCTCCACCGCCGCTCCCATGCAACTGCTAGCTCAACTAGCTGGGCAGGCATCTGCGTGGCAGCATGGGGCCTCCACACCGACTCAGCAAGCACATGCGTGGTGGCATGCATATCTTCGTGAAGACTCTGCCACCACGCCAGCCCAGCAGCCAGCCAACGTGGCCCTACAACACCTCCTCAGCTCGGACGCGCGTCGGAGCCAGGCGAGGCGGCGACAGCTGGGACGAGCTTCCTTGCCGTCCCCGATAAAGCAAGAGGGGCACGTCGGCAGCGCATTAAATGTGTTTTTCCGACGGTGCTAGAGGATAGACTCAGCCACTATACACCTTTCCACCTCTTGTGTGCCACTTTGGCGACCCCTTTTGTCTATAAAAGGAGGCCCGAGGCGTACTGGAGGGGGATTCAGATCTTTGGAAATAGACACACACCGTAGCTAGTTCAAGAACTCAAGAACACTCAAATATACATGAAAGAGGGACTAGGGTATTACGCATCTCTGCGGCCTGAACCTGGGTAAACGATCCTTGTGCAAACCGCCAGACCCACTCTTTGCACAACCCCGTGCCCGCCAACCGCAGAAGGGATCCCAATGATTCCATAGGTGTCGTTTCCACCGACATCTCTGGCCCGCGATGACAAGGTGCTTGCCAATTACTTCCCGCTGGCACTTAAACCCAATGTTATGTCATGGTTGATGCACTTGCCAGCGGATTCCATTTCTGCTTGGTTGGACTTGTGCCATGAGTTCGTTGGCGCCTTCACTGGAGGCCACCAAGCTCATGTCCAAGCAAGCGATTTGCATATCATTCCCGAGAAGGAAGGTGAAACCATGCGCAAGTACATATAGAGGTTCGGCCGGGTGCAGTACAACATCCCAGATGTTCATCCCGCCGCCGTGATCAGCGCATTTCATCAGAATGTGTGCAACTGCAAGATGCGTGAAGAGCTGGCGATGAACAAGGTCAAAGATGTGGCCAAGCTTTATGTTCTGACCGATAGGTGCGCTTGACGAGATCCCCTTGCTGGGTGTTTGCCGTTGCTGGTCTCGCCAACAATACGCAACCTCAAGGTAACGAAAATGCTAGTTGACGGCGGGGCCGGTCTGAACTTGATCTCTCCCGTTGTGATCAAAAGGCTGCAGATTCCTGATGGAGACCTCGAAGAGACGGGCACGTTTCAAGGGGTCAACCTAGGGAGGAGTCAGCCGAAGGGTAAGGTCACGCTGCCTGTGACGTTTGGAGGCGAGTTAAACTATAGGACGGAGAGGATTGTTTTCGATGTAGACGAGATCCCCTTGCCCTATAACGGGATCCTCGGCCGCCCGTCACTAGCGAAGTTCATGGCGGCATCACATTACGCCTACAACACGCTGAAGATGCCTGGGCCGATGACCATCATCATCGTCCCCTCCGACCAGAAGGACACACTGATTTGCGCCGACCAACTCTACTGGGAAGCAGTTGCAGCGACTACCGCCAAGGCACTTGCTCCTGCCGTTGGAGCCCCGAGAGAGAAGAAGACCGGCAAGACCTCTCGCACCCACTCCAGCAAGCGCACCTCTTTGGAGTGTTGTGCTCCCATCGAGGACGTGCCAGAGAGCTCCACCGGCAAGAGCAAGAAATCCAGAGCTGCGCCACCAGAGATCAAGAAGGTGTCCGTCAAGGAGAATTGAACGGGAGGGCTTTCACCATAAGCTCCACCCTAGACAGCAAATAGGAAGGCACGCTCGTCACCTTCCTACGGGCGAATGTCGACGTGTTTGTATGGCAAGCATCCGACATCCCTAGCGTTCCCAGGGAGGTGATTGAGCACCATCTTGCTGTCTGTCCTCATGCGCGATCCGTCAAGCAGAAGGTTAGGAAGCAACCTTTGAAACAGCAGGAGTTCATTACAGAGGAGATCAGGAAGTTGGAAGCGACATGCTTGGTGAGAGGAGTACTCCATCCGACGTGGTCGGCCAATCCGGTTGTGGTGCGCAAGGCAAATAGGAAGTGGAGGCTGTGTATTGACTACACAGATATCAATAAGGCTTGTCCCAAGGACCCTTTCCCATTGCCGCGCATTGACCAGATTGTTGACTCCATGGCCGGATGTGATCTGTTATCATTCCTTGAAGCCTACTCAGGATACCACCAGATCTTCATGACAAGAGAAGACGAAGAGAAGACAACATTCATCGCACCATGTGGTACATATTGCTTTTTACGGATGTCTTTCAGGTTGAAGAGTGATGGCTCAACGTTTGCAAGGGCAGTCCAAATTGGTTTTGAGCCCCAGCTACATAGAAATATGGAAGCTTATATGGATGACATAGTGGTCAAAACTAAGGAGAGGGCAACACTTGTACAAGATTTGGAAGAGACGGTGGAAAATCTGCGCAAGATCAACCTCAACTTGAACCCTAAGAAGTGTGTTTTTGGCGTTCCGTCCAGCAAACTTCTCGGGTTCTTTGTGTCACAACATGGGATCGAGGCGAATCCAGACAAGATCAAGGTTATTGAGCAGATTGAGGCACCCAAGCGGATCAAGGATGTGCGTCGGTTCAATGGCTGTATTGCCGCCATGAGCAGATTCATCTCCAAGTCTGCTGAGCGTGCCCTTCCCTTTTTCAAAATCTTGAAAAAGGCGGGGCCAATGGAATGGACCCCAGAGGCCAAAGCAGCGCTGCGGGATTTGAAGAAATACCTCTCCTCTACGCCGATACTGGTTGTGCCCAAACCACAAGAGCCGTTGCTACTATATCTGGCGGCAACAAATCAAGTGGTCAGTGCCGCACTAGTGGCGCAGAGGGAGGTCGACGAAGAGGCAGTGGCAACGGCAGGACTAGCGGATGGCAAGCCAGAGCTCCCCCCGGCAGGGCCTGGTGCCGGCAAGGCAAGGCCCCTGGCACAGTCTGATGCTGGCGGGACAGGGCCTGCGCAACCAAATGAAGTGGTGCAGAAGAGGAAATTGATGTAGCACCCGGTTTACTTTGTCAACTCCCTCTTGCAGGGGGCTAGGTCAAGGTACTCCGGTGTGCAGAAATTGCTCTTCGGCCTCCTTATGGCCTCGAGGAAGCTGCGTCATTACTTCCAAGCACACAAAATCACCGCCGTCACCCGCCTCCCATTGCAACAGATATTGCATAACCTAGACGCAACCGGGAGGATTGTGGAATGGGCCGTGGAACTGTTGAGCTTTGGTTTGAAGTTTGAAAGTACTTTGACAATCCAGGGCAGAGTCTTGGCGGAGTTCATTGCCAAGTGGACCTCAACGCCCGACAAAGAGATCCAGGAGACCACCCTCCCTGGCAAGGAGACAAGTCGCAATTGGATTATGTACTTTGACAAGGCTTTCTCGCTGTAAGGTGTCGGTGCTGGTGTGCTGCTCGTTGCACCCACCGTAGAGCTCCTCAAGTATGTAATCTAGATGCACTTTCCCAGGGAGATGTCCACGGACAACACTATTGAACACAAGGGGTTGCTTGCCGATCTTAGGATCGCGGCAGACCTCGGGATTAAGAAGCTCATCGTCAGGGGTGATTCACAGCTTGTCATCAGGCAAGTCAACAAAGATTATCAAAGCCCGTTGATGGAGGCCTACATAGATGAGGTGAGGAAGCTGGAGGAGCGTTTTGACGGTATACAGGCGGAGCATGTTCCCCGAGTGAAAATCGACATCGCCGACTACCTGTCGAAATGCGCCACCTTCAAACTACCTGTGGAACCAGGTACTTGTGTGCTTCGGTTGACTCAACCATCCGTTGAACCATCGACAGAGCAGAACAAGCGAAGGAAATCAGGCCCCGGCAAGTACTTTCCCGCCGAGCTCCCAGGAGCAGCCGGCAAAGATGTTGCCGTGGATGCTGAGCCTGCCATGGGGCAACCGACTCAGGCGAGGCGTCAAGCCCTGGCTATAGAGACAGCCGCTCCCATGGCAGAGGAAATGCCTTTAGTCCTTGCCGTCGAGCCCCTCACTCCGGCATGGGCACAACATACCGTCTGATTCCTCCAAACAGGGGAACTCCCTGAGGAGCAGGAAGAAGTGGAGAAAGTAGTCCGTCAGTCTGCCATGTATCAGTTCGTCGATGATGTCCTTTACAGAAAGAGACCATACGGTGTGAAATTGAAGTGCATTCCCCGGGAGGAAGGACTGGACCTGTTGGTAGAGATACACAGAGGCATATGTGGCTCCCACTTAGGGTCGAGGGCCCTTGCCGGCAAGGCATTCCGGCAAGGTTTCTTCTGGCCCACTGCCCTCTAGGATGCAATGGCACTAGTAACCAAGTGTGAAGCGTGTCAGTTCCATTCGAAGAAGCTTCATCAACCAGCTCAAGCCCTTCAAAAAATTCCTCTCTCCTGGCCATTTTTGGTCTGGGGGCTCGACATACTGGGGCCCTTCCCTCGCGCTGTCGGGGGCTTTGAGTACTTGAACGTTGCAATCGACAAGTTCACAAAGTGGCCGGAGGTGGAAGCGGTAAGGAAGGTGACAACGCAATCAGCCGTCAACTTCTTCAAGGGGCTAGTCTGCCGCTTTGGTATGCCAAACAGAGTCATCACCGACAACGGCACACAGTTTACAAGCCACACCTTCATGTAGTATATCCAAGACCTCGATAGCAAGGTCTGTTTTGCTTCCGTGGCACATCCACAGAGCAACGGCCAGGCAGAGAGGGCAAATGCTGAAGTACTGCGAGGCCTGAGGACAAAGACTTTTGACAGGCTGCACAAGAGCGGAAGGCGCTGGATTGATGAATTACTGGCGGTTCTTTGGTCAATCAGAACGACGCCAAATCGAGCCACCGGCCAGACACCCTTTGCCTTGGTATACAGGGCAGAAGTAGTTCTCCCCATGGAACTGAAGGAAATATGCCCTAGAGGCAATAATAAACGTTATTATTTTATTTCCTTATATCATGATAAATGTTTATTATTCATGCTAGAATTGTATTATCCGGAAACATAATACTTGTGTGAATATATAGGCAAACCAAACGTCACTAGTATGCCTCTACTTGACTAGCTCGTTAATCGAAGATGGTTATGTTTCCTAACCATAGACATGTCTTGTCATTTGATTAATGGGATCACATCATTAGGAGAATGATGTGATTGACATGACCCATTCCATTAGCTTAGCACCCGATTGTTTAGTATGTTGCTATTGCTTTCTTCATGACTTATACATGTTCCTATGACTATGAGATTATGCAACTCCCGTTTATCGGAGGAACACTTTGTGTGCTACCAAACGTCACAACGTAACTGGGTGATTATAAAGGAGCTCTACAGGTGTCTCCAAAGGTGAATGTTGGGTTGGCGTATTTTGAGATTAGGATTTGTCACTCCGATTGTCGGAGAGGTATCTCTGGGCCCTCTCGGTAATGCACATCACATAAGCCTTGCAAGCATTACAACTAATGAGTTAGTTGCAAGATGATGTATTATGAAACTAGTAAAGAGACTTGCTTATAACGAGATTGAACTAGGTATTGAGATACCGACGATCGAATCTCGGGCAAGTAACATACCGATGACAAAGGGAACAACGTATGTTGTTATGCGGTCTGACCGATAAAAGATCTTCGTAGAATATGTAGGAGCCAATATGAGCATCCAGGTTCCGCTATTGGTTATTGACCGAAAACGTGTCTCGGTCATGTCTACATTGTTCTCGAACCCGTAGGGTCCGCACGCTTAAGGTTTCTATGACAGTTATATTATGAGTTTTGATGTACCGAAGTTAGTTCGGAGTCCCGGATGTGATCACGGACATGACGAAGTGTCTCGAAATGGTCGAGACATAAAGATTGATATATTGGACGGCTATATTCGGACACCGGAAGTGTTCCGGGTGATTTCGGAGAAAACCGGAGAGCCGGAGGGTTACCGGAACCCCCCCCCCCGGGGGAAGTAATGGGCCATATGGGCCTTAGTGGAGAGAGAGAGGGGTAGCCAAAGGTGGGTCGCGCGCCTCCTCCCCCTGGTCCGAATTGGACTAGGAGAGGGGGGCGGCGCCCCCCTTTCCTTCTCCCTCCCCACTTCTTTCCCCCTCCTAGTAGGAGTCGTACTCCTACTAGGAGGAGGACTCCTCCTGGCACGCCAATAGGGGCCGGCCAGCCTCCTCCCCTTGATCCTTTATATACGGGGGCAGGGGGCACCCCTAGACACACAAGTTGATCCACGTGATCATATTCTTAGCCGTGTGCGGTGCCCCCTTCCACCATAATCCTCGATAATATTGTAGCGGTGCTTACGCGAAGCCCTACGACGGTAGTACATCAAGATCTTCACCACGCCGTCGTGCTGACGGAAATCTTCCCCGACACTTTGCTGGATCGGAGTTCGGGGATCATCATCGAGCTGAACGTGTGCTAGAACTCGAAGGTGCCGTAGTTTCGGTGCTTGATCGGTCGGGCCGTGAATACGTATGACTACATCAACCACGTTGTGCTAACGCTTCCGATGTCGATCTACAAGGGTACGTAGATCACACTCTCCCCTCTTGTTGCTATGCATCACCATGATCTTGCGTGTGCGTAGGAAAATTTTGAAATTACTACATTCCCCAATAGTGGCATCCGAGCCTAGGTTTTATATGTTGATGTTATATGCACGAGTAGAACACAAGTGAGTTGTGGGCAATATAAGTCATACTGCTTACCAGCATGTCATACTTTGGTTCGACGGTATTGTTGGACGAAGCGGCCCGGACCGACATTACGCGTACGCTTACGCGAGACCGGTTCTCCCGACGTGCTTTGCACAAAGGTGGCTAGCGGGTGACAGTTTCTCCAACTTTAGTTGAACCAAGTGTGGCTACGCCCGGTCCTTGCGAAGGTTAAAACAGCACCAACTTGACAAACTATCATTGTGGTTTTGATGCCTAGGTAAGATTGGTTCTTGCTTAAGCCCGTAGCAGCCACGTAAAACTTGCAACAACAAAGTAGAGGACGTCTAACTTGTTTTTGCAGGGCATGTTGTGATATGATATGGTCAAGACATGATGCTAAATTTTATTGTATGAGATGATCATGTTTTGTAACCGAGTTATCGGCAACTGGCAGGAGCCATATGGTTGTCGCTTTATTGTATGCAATACAACTGCGCTGTAATGCTTTACTTTATCACTAAACGGTAGTGATAGTCGTGGAAGCATAAGATTGGCGAGACGACAACGATGCTACGATGGTGATCAAGGTGTCGCGCCGATGACGATGGTGATCACGATGGTGCTTCGAAGATGGAGATCACAAGAACAAGATGATGATGGCCATATCATATCACTTATATTGATTGCATGTGATGTTTATCTTTTATGCATCTTATCTTGCTTTGATTGACGGTAGCATTTTAAGATGATCTCTCACTAATTATCAAGAAGTGTTCTTCCTGAGTATGCACCATTGCGAAAGTTCTTTGTGCTGAGACACCACGTGATGATTGAGTGTGATAGGCTCTACGTTCAAATACAACGGGTGCAAAACAGTTGCACACGCGGAATACTCAGGTTATACTTGACGAGCCAAGCATATACAGATATGGCCTCGGAACACGGAGACCGAAAGGTTGAGCGTGAATCATATAGTAGATATGATCAACATAGAGATGTTCACCAATGAAACTACTCCATCTCATGTGATGATCGGACATGGTTTAGTTGATTTGGATCACGTAATCACTTAGAAGATTAGAGGGAGTTCTTTAGTAATATGATTAATTGAACCTAAAATTATCATGAACTTAGTACCTGATAGTATCTGGCTTGTTTATGTTTGATTCTAGATAGATGGCCCGTGCTGTTGTTCCGTTGAATTTTAATGCGTTCCTTGAGAAAGAAAAGTTGAAAGATGATGGTAGCAATTACACGGACTGGGTCCGTAACTTGAGGATTATCCTCATTGCTGCACAGAAGAATTACGTCCTGGAAGCACCGCTGGGTGCCAGGCCTGCTGCTGGAGCAACACCAGATGTTATGAACGTCTGGCAGAGCAAAGCTGATGACTACTCGATAGTTCAATGTGCCATGCTTTACGGCTTAGAATCGGGACTTCAACGACGTTTTGAACGTCATGGAGCATATGAGATGTTCCAGGAGTTGAAGTTAATATTTCAAGCAAATGCCCGGATTGAGAGATATGAAGTCTCCAATAAGTTCTATAGCTGCAAGATGGAGGAGAACAGTTCTGTCAGTGAGCATATACTCAAAATGTCTGGGTATAATAATCACTTGATTCAATTGGGAGTTAATCTTCCAGATGATTGCGTCATTGACAGAATTCTCCAATCACTACCACCAAGCTACAAGAGCTTCATGATGAACTATAATATGCAAGGGATGAATAAGACTATTCCCAAGCTCTTCGCAATGCTGAAAGCTGCGGAGGTAGAAATCAAGAAGGAGCATCAAGTGTTGATGGTCAACAAGACCACTAGTTTCAAGAAAAAGGGCAAAGGGAAGAAGAAGGGGAACTTCAAAAAGAACAGCAAACAAGTTGCTACTCAAGAGAAGAAACCCAAACCTGGACCTAAGCCTGAAACAGAGTGCTTCTACTGCAAGCATACTGGTCACTGGAAGTGGAACTGCCCCAAGTATTTGGCGGATAAGAAGGATGGCAAGGTGAACAAAGGTATATGTGATATACATGTTATTGATGTGTACCTTACTAATGCTCGCAGTAGCAACTGGGTATTTGATACTGGTTCTGTTGCTAATATTTGCAACTCGAAACAGGGACTACGGATTAAGCGAAGATTGGCTAAGGACGAGGTGACGATGCGCGTGGGAAATGGTTCCAAAGTCGATGTGATCGCAGTCGGCACGCTACCTCTACATCTACCTTTGGGATAAGTATTAGACCTAAATAATTGTTATTTGGTGCCAGCGTTAAGCATGAACATTATATCTGGATCTTGTTTGATGCGAGACGGTTATTCATTTAAATCTGAGAATAATGGTTGTTCTATTTATATGAGTAATATCTTTTATGGTCATGCACCCTTAAAGAGTGGTCTATTCTTATTAAAATCTCGATAGTAGTGACACACATATTCATAGTGTTGAAACCAAAAGATGCAGAGTTGATAATGATAGTGCAACTTATTTGTGGCACTGCCGTTTGGGTCATATCGGTGTAAAGCGCATGAAGAAACTCCATACTGATGGGCTTTTGGAACCACTTGATTATGAATCACTTGGTACTTGCGAACCGTGCCTTATGGGTAAGATGACAAAAACACTGTTCTCCGGTACTATGGACAGAGCAACAGATTTGTTGGAAATCATACATACTGATGTATGTGGTCCGATGAATGTTGAGGCTCGTGGCGGATATCGTTATTTTCTCACCTTCACAGATGACTTAAGCAGATATGGGTATATCTACTTAATGAAACACAAGTCTGAAACGTTTGAAAAGTTCAAAGAATTTCAGAGTGAAGTTGAAAATCATCGTAACAAGAAAATAAAATTCCTACGATCTGATCGTGGAGGAGAATATTTGAGTTACGAGTTTGGTGTACATTTGAAACAATGTGGAATAGTTTCGCAACTCACGCCACCCGGAACACCACAGCATAATGGTGTGTCGAACGTCGTAATCGTACTTTACTAGATATGGTGCGATCTATGATGTCTCTTACTGATTTACCGCTATCGTTTTGGGGATACGCTCTAGAGACGGCCGCATTCTCATTAAATAGGGCACCATCAAAATCCGTTGAGACGACGCCTTATGAACTATGGTTCCGCAAGAAACCAAAGTTGTCGTTTCTGAAAGTTTGGGGCTGCGATGCTTATGTGAAAAAGCTTCAACCTGATAAGCTTGAACCCAAATCGGAGAAATGTGTCTTCATAGGATATCCAAAGGAAACTATTGGATATACCTTCTATCACAGATCCGAAGGCAAGACTTTTGTTGCTAAATTCGGAAACTTTTTGGAGAAGGAGTTTCTCTCGAAAGAAGTGAGTGGGAGGAAAGTAGAACTTGACGAGGTAACTGTACCTGCTCCCTTATTGGAAAGTAGTACATCACAGAAACCTGTTTCTGTGACACCTACACCAATTAGTGAGGAAGCTAATGATAATGATCATCAAACTTTAGAACAAGATACTACTAAACCTCGTAGATCAACCAGAGTAAGATCCGCGCCAGAGTGGTACGGTAATCCTGTTCTGGAAGTCATGCTACTAGATCATGATGAACCTACGAACTATGAAGAAGCGATGGTGAGCCCAGATTCCGCAAAATGGCTTGAAGCCATGAAATCTGAGATGGGATCCATGTATGAGAACAAAGTATGGACTTTGGTTGACTTGCCCAATGATCGGCAAGCAATTGAGAATAAATGGATTTTCAAGAAGAAGACTGACGCTGACGGTAATATTACTGTCTACAAAGCTCGACTTGTCGCAAAAGGTTTTCGGCAAGTTCAAGGGATTGACTACGATGAGATCTTCTCACCCGTAGTGATGCTTAAGTCTGTCCGAATCATGTTAGCAATTGCCGCATTTTATGATTATGAAATTTGGCAAATGGATGTCAAAACTGCATTCTTGAATGGATTTCTGCAAGAAGAGTTGTATATGATGCAGCCGGAAGGTTTTGTCGATCCAAAGGGAGCTAACAAAGTGTGCAAGCTCCAGCGATCCATTTATGGACTGGTGTAAGCCTCTCGGAGTTGGAATAAACGCTTTGATAGTGTGATCAAAGCATTTGGTTTTATACAGACTTTTGGAGAAGCCTTTATTTACAAGAAAGTGAGTGGGAGCTCTGTAGCATTTCTGATATTATATGTAGATGACATATTACTAATCGGAAATGATATAGAATTTCTGGATAGCATAAAAGGATACTTGAATAAAAGTTTTTCAATGAAAGACCTCGGTGAAGCTGCCTACATATTGGGCATCAAGATCTATAGAGACAGATCGAGACGCTTAATTGGACTTTCACAAAGCACATACCTTGACAAAGTTTTGAAAAAGTTCAAAATGGATCAAGCAAAGAAAGGATTCTTGCCTGTGTTACAAGGTGTGAAATTGAGTAAGACTCAAAGTCCGACCAATGCAGAAGATAGAGAGAAAATGAAAGATGTTCCCTATGCTTCAGCCATAGGCTCTATCATGTATGCAATGCTGTGTACCAGACCTGATGTGTGTCTTGCTATAAGTCTAGCAGGGTGGTACCAAAGTAATCCAGGAGTGGATCACTGGACGGCGGTCAAGAACATCCTGAAATACCTGAAAAGGACTAAGGATATGTTTCTCATATATGGAGGTGACAAAGAGCTCATCGTAAATGGTTACGTTGATGCAAGCTTTGACACTGATCCGGAGATTCTAAATCACAAACCGGATACATGTTTACATTAAACGGCAGAGCTGTTAGTTGGTGCAGCTCTAAACAAAGCGTTGTGGCGGGATCTACATGTGAAGCGGAGTACATAGCTACTTCGGAAGCAGCAAACGAAGGAGTCTGGATGAAGGAGTTCATATCCGATCTAGGTGTCATACCTAGTGCATCGGGTCCAATGAAAATCTTTTGTGACAATACTGGTGCAATTGCCTTGGCAAAGGAATCCAGATTTCACAAGAGAACCAAGCACATCAAGAGACGCTTCAATTCCATCCGGGATCTAGTCCAAGTGGGAGACATAGAGATTTGCAAGATACATACAGATCTGAATGTAGCAGACCCGTTTACTAAGCCTCTTCCACGAGCAAAACATGATCAGCACCAAAGCTCCATGGGTGTTAGAATCATTACTGTGTAATCTAGATTATTGACTCTAGTGCAAGTGGGAGATTGAAGGAAATATGCCCTAGAGGCAATAATAAATGTTATTATTTTATTTCCTTATATCATGATAAATGTTTATTATTCATGCTAGAATTGTATTATCCGGAAACATAATACTTGTGTGAATATATAGACAAACCAAACGTCACTAGTATGCCTCTACTTGACTAGCTCGTTAATCGAAGATGGTTATGTTTCCTAACCATAGACATGTGTTGTCATTTGATTAATGGGATCACATCATTAGGAGAATGATGTGGTTGACATGACCCATTCCATTAGCTTAGCACCCGATTGTTTAGTATGTTGCTATTGCTTTCTTCATGACTTATACATGTTCCTATGACTATGAGATTATGCAACTCCCGTTTACTGGAGGAACACTTTGTGTGCTACCAAACGTCACAACGTAACTGGGTGATTATAAAGGAGCTCTACAGGTGTCTCCAAAGGTGAATGTTGGGTTGGCATATTTCGAGATTAGGATTTGTCACTCCGATTGTCGGAGAGGTATCTCTGGGCCCTCTCGGTAATGCACATCACATAAGCCTTGCAAGCATTACAACTAATGAGTTAGTTGCAAGATGATGTATTACGAAACGAGTAAAGAGACTTGCTTATAACGAGATTGAACTAGGTATTGAGATACCGACGATCGAATCTCGGGCAAGTAACATACCGATGACAAAGGGAACAACGTATGTTGTTATGCGGTCTGACCGATAAAAGATCTTCGTAGAATATGTAGGAGCCAATATGAGCATCCAGGTTCCGCTATTGGTTATTGACCGAAAACGTGTCTCGGTCATGTCTACATTGTTCTCGAACCCGTAGGGTCCGCACGCTTAAGGTTTCTATGACAGTTATATTATGAGTTTTGATGTACCGAAGTTAGTTCGGAGTCCCGGATGTGATCACGGACATGACGAAGTGTCTCGAAATGGTCGAGACATAAAGATTGATATATTGGACGGCTATATTCGGACACCGGAAGTGTTCCGGGTGATTTCGGAGAAAACCGGAGAGCCGGAGGGTTACCGGAACCCCCCCCCCCCGGAGAAATAATGGGCCATATGGGCCTTAGTGGAGAGAGAGAGGGGCAGCCAAAGGTGGTCCGCGCGCCTCCTCCCCCTGGTCCGAATTGGACTAGGAGAGGGGGGGCGGCGCCCCCCTTTCCTTCTCCCTCCCCACTTCTTTCCCCTCCTAGTAGGAGTCCTACTCCTACTAGGAGGAGGACTCCTCCTGGCGCGCCAATAGGGGACGGCCGGCCTCCTCCCCTTGATCCTTTATATACGGGGGCAGGGGGCACCCCTAGACACACAAGTTGATCCACGTGATCATATTCTTAGCCGTGTGCGGTGCCCCCTTCCACCATAATCCTCGATAATATTGTAGTGGTGCTTAGGCGAAGACCTGCGACGGTAGTACATCAAGATCGTCACCACGCCGTCGTGCTGACGGAATTCTTCCCCGACACTTTGCTGGATCGGAGTCCGGGGATCGTCATCGAGCTGAACGTGTGCTAGAACTCGGAGGTGCCGTAGTTTCGGTGCTTGATCGGTCGGGCCGTGAAGACGTACGACTACATCAACCGCGTTGTGCTAACGCTTCCGCTGTCGGTCTACAAGGGTACGTAGATCACACTCTCCCCTCTTGTTGCTATGCATCACCATGATCTTGCGTGTGCGTAGGAAAATTTTGAAATTACTACGTTCCCCAACAGGAACTCACATACAGGTCACCTCGAGTGCTCGCTTATGACGAGCTTGAGCAAGAGTAGTTGCGGCAAGATGACGCAACGCTCTTTGAGGAAGATCGTCTTCGGGCGGCTGTGAGAGCGGCGCGCTACCAGCAAGCCTTGCGCCGCTACCATAGCCACAAGGTCCATGCCCGAAGCTTTCGGGAAGGCGACCTTGTTTTTCGGCGTGTTCAATCGGCCAAGAATTCCAACAAGTTGACACCAAAGTGGGAAGGCCCTTATCGGGTAATACGAGTCACCAGGCCCGGCGCAGTCCGCCTGGAGACCGAAGATGCTATTCCAGTGAGCAACTCCTGGAACATCAAATATCTTCGCAAGTTTTAATCATAAGGCGCGGTTGCCGCCCCCCTGGCAAGCCACCTTTTGTACGAGCCTTGCCGACAAGGCATGTAACCCTCTGTACAAAGCCTGGCGCAAACCCTGAGCATAAATAAATGAAGCGCTAGCGCCCTAAGTTTTAGCATGCATGCTAGGTTGAGTCTCTCCGTCGGTTAGGGTTAATAGTGCTTAGAGACGGCTAACCCCTAGCATAGAGGTTGAGTGTGCGTCTCTCTGTTCCTTTCCGTCCTCTTTGGTTCGCAGGGTACATGGACATTTCTGCTGAGCTATTTGGAAGAAAGAGAACATGCCGACGCCCCGACCCAAACAAGCCAAGGTTGATGGGGGCTACAGGTCTAAGGATCCAATCACGACAACCCAAAGTTGCCGGGGGCTGCTGAGGGAGTCCTGGACTAAGGGGTCCTCGGGCGTCCGGCCTGTCAGCCATGGGCCGGACTCATGGGCTATGAAGATACGAAGACCGAAGACTGCACCCGTGTCCGGATAGGACTCTCCTTGGCGTGGAAGGCAAGCTTGGCGACTGGATATGTAGATTCCCTTCTTTGTAACCGACCTTGTGTAACCCTAGATCCTCCCGGTGTCTATATAAACCGGAGGACTTAGTCCAGATAAGAGACTCATTATCATAGCCATACATGCTAGGCCTCTAGGGTTTAGCCATTACGATCTCAAGGTAGATCAACTCTTGTAATACTCATATTCATCAATATCAAGCAGGACGTAGAGTATTACCTCCATAGAGAGGGCCTGAACCCGGGTAAACACCGTGTCCCTTGTCTCCTGTTACCATCGACCTTAGACGCACAGTTCGGGACCCCCTACCTGAGATTCGCCGGTTTTGACACCGACATTGGTGCTTTCATTGAGAGTTCCTCTATGTTGTCGCTAAAAGGTTTGATGGCCCCTTCAATCGGTAATAATGACGCCGTCCAAGGAGAAACTTTTCTCCCCGGACAGATCTTTGTCTTTGGCGGCTTCGCATTGCAGGCCAATTCGCTTGGCCATCTGGAGCAGACCGAAAGCTATGCCCCTGGCCATCAGGTCAGATTTGGGAGCTTGAACTACGTTGCGGACATCCGTGGAGATTTGATCTTTGCCGGATTTGAGACCGCGGTAGCCGCTCCCGGTCACCCCGATGATCATGACCTAAATCTGTCATCAGACCGCTTCCAAGAGATCGCTCCTATAACCACTCTGGCCTTAGAGCCGGAGCAGACTGCGCCATCCGGGGACGGGAGGATCGACCCCACCATGGAGGCCACAGATCCCACGGCGTTGGAGCCGCACATAGACTTAACCTCTCACGACATCTTTGTCACTGGAACTATGGACTCGTCTCCGGACGTAAGTTCCGAACCACGTGAGCCCATGGACACCGAGCTTGATCGTTCATCGATCTTTGAATTCAGCGCCGCAGATATCTTCTAGCACTCGCCTTTGGGCGATGTGCTAAACTCATTAAAAAGCCTGTCCTTGACAGAGGACTCACAACCGAACCATATCCGGCTCGAACTAGGGGCTGGCGGTGGAGAATTTTGCTTCCCACCCGCCACCGACTTCATAGCCACGGTCGAGGATCTAACTGACGAACTTGACTACGACTCTGAGGAGATCGACGATATGGACGACGATGCCGGAGAAGAAGAGGCCTAGAACCCGCTGTTCACCAGACGCTGGACGGCCACTTCCTCGTATGATGTATACATGGTGGATGCACCAAAAGAAAATAGCGGCGATGACAAGGAAGATCTAGCTGAGGATAAACCTTACAAAATACAATCCAAACGCCAGTGCTAGTGGCGCCCCTCTAAGTCACGCCGCAGTAAAGACAACAGTACCGGCACAGGAGAAGATAACACTCCAGAAGGTGCCGAAGACAACGAAGACCCCGTTGATACAGCTAATGAACAAGACGAATGGGAAGGCGAGCAGGTTAGCCCCGACATACAGGCCACACATGAAGATTCGGAGGACGATAATTACCTTCCGCTCTCTGAGGACGAGGTGAGCCTCGGCACCGAGGATTTCATCGTGACTGAGGAACCTCTTGAGCAGGAGCACTTCAAGCGCCAGCTCATCGCCACGGCAAGGAGCCTGAAAAAGAAGCAGCAACAGCTTCAAGCTGACCAAGATCTGCTCAATGATAAATGGACGGACGTCCTATCAGCCGAAGAGTACGACCTCAAGCGCCCAACCAAAAGCTACCCAAAGCGTAAATTGCTACCTCAGTTTGACGAGGAGGCATCGAACTACATACCTCCATCGTACAATGCGGCTGACCGACCACCACGTGGTCGAGACAAAACGGAAACTCACGCCGAACACCAGCCAGCCCCACCTCAGCGCACAAGAAGAGGTAAATTAGGCCATGGTCATACAGATGACCTCCGTCAAAACCTGAACAATAAAGCAGGACATACTAGATCGATCTACGGATCGCGAGGGTGTGCCTCGACACGTGACGACGGCCACCTATTCGGACATGACAAACTTAGTCATGCGCGGGCCGAAAACCGTAGACGGACTCCATCAGAGCTACGTCGCGATACGGCCCGATATAGAGGCGCCGCACACCCTCATTGCTTCACTGATGAGGTCCTAGATCATGAATTCCTAGAAGGGTTCAAACCCGTGAATATAGAATCATAGATGGAACCACAGACCTCGCGGTGTGGATCGAAGACTTCATTCTCCACATTCATATGGCCCGTGGCGATGACCTCCACACCATCAAATTCCTCCCTTTAAAACTCAAGGGGCCAGCTCGGCACTGGCTCAACAGTCTACCTGCAAATTCTATTGGCAGCTGGGAGGACTTGGAAGAGGCCTTCCTATATAACTTCCAAGGTACATATGTTCGACCTCCGGACGCTGATGACTTAAGCCATATAGTTCAACAACCCGGAGAGTCTGCCAGGAAATTCTAGACTAGGTTCTTAACTAAAAATAACCAAATCGTCGATTGTACGGATGCCGAAGCCCTAGAAGCCTTCAAACACAGCATCCGCAATGAATGGCTCGCTCGCCACCTCGGCCAAGAAAAGCCAAAGTCCAAGGCAGCCCTCACAGCACTCATGACCCGCTTTTGTGCGGGCGAGGACAGTTGGTTGGCCCATAGCAAAAACAATGCAAGCAACGACGGCTCCCCTGAAGCTAAAACTAGCAAGGACAAGTCTCGATGCAACAGATACAAGCGCCGAAACAACAGTGATAACACCGAGGACACGACAGTCAATGCCAGATTCATGGACTCTAAGTCCGGTCAGCGGAAGAAGCCGTTCCAAAAGAACAATTCAGGCACATCCAGCTTGGACCGCATACTTGATTGTCCGTGTCAGATTCATGGCACCCCAGGCAAGCCACCCAATCATACAAATAGAGATTGTTGGGTTTTTAAACAGGCTGCCAAATTGAATGCCGAGAACAGGGAAAAGGATCGCATAGAGAGGACGACAACGACGAAGAGCCGCAGCAACCGAACACAGGGGGACAGAAGAAGTTTCCCCCTCAGGTTAAAACGGTGAACATGATATACGCTACCCACATCCCTAAGAGGGAGCGCAAGCGTGCTCTCAGGGACGTCTATGCGATAGAGCCAGTCGCCCCAAAATTTAACCCATGGTCATCATGCCCGATCACCTTTGATCGCCGGGATCATCCGACCAGTATCCATCACGGTGGCTCAGCCGCACTAGTCTTAGACCCGATAATTGATGGGTTCCACCTAACTCGCGTCCTTATGGACGGAGGTAGCAGCCTTAACCTGCTCTATCAGGATACATCACGAAAAATGGGCATTAACCCATCCCGGATCAAGCCCACCAGGACTACCTTCAAAGGAGTCATACCAGGTGTAGAGGCCTGCTGTACGGGCTCAATCACACTCGAAGTTTTCTTCGGATCTCCGGACAACTTCCGAAGCGAGGAGTTAATCTTCGATATCGTCCCCTTTCAGAGCGGCTATCACGCACTTCTCGGATGAACTACGTTCACTCGATTCAACACAGTACCACACTATGCTTATCTCAAGCTCAAGATGCCCGGTCCACGCGGCGTCATAACAGTCAACGGAAATACGGAACGCTCCCTCCATACAGAAGAGCACACAGCTGCCTTAGCAGCAGAAGTACAGAGCGACCTTCTCAAGCAGAACCTTAACTCGGCTGCCGAGCCCACGGACACGGTTAAGAGGGCCCGAACTACTCTACAGCAGGAGAGCTCGGCTCGTCAGGAGCTCGACTAGCAATCCAGCCTCCGTCGCAGTTCCGTTCAAGTGGTAGCATTCGTGCCGCGCGTACATAACTACGCGCTCAAAATCCCATGGGCATCGACGGAGGCATAGCTAGCTTGTGGTCCGTAGTACGGCTCAACCGACGTCGGATACACATATACTTTCATTTTTGCTCATTTCCTTTTCAAGTCTCAATCCCATGGGCACCATCTGATGGCCTGGTCATCAGTCCTCTTGAAGGATAAACACACCAAGACGGCAAGAAATGCAGACATATGGGAGACTTTTTAGGTGATTCCGTTAACGATAATTTTACCTGTTTTTCAGGACCCACATGTAGCTCTCCCTTGGTTTCGGCACGTCAAATAGCATGTTGCTTATCGCACTACCTGTATCAATGCGCCTTGATGTACTAATTAAATTACAATGAGAATAGTTTGTGGCTGGAGCTGTAGGACTCCAACTTTTTTGTACCTTTTCTGTTTTCTTTCTTTTTTTTTCTTTTCAGCTCCCCGGTGGATAATCCTATCAGGTAGCACCTGGACACTTTGGTACGCTTGATGTTTGCCAGGGGCTTCATAGCACCCCACATTATGGCAACAAAAGTCCGAACACTTTTTATAAGTACAGTTCGGCACCCTGAATTTAGCATTATATGCATTGGCTCTGAGTCATGTCTTTGGTCAATAGTTGGGTTGCCCGACTCCTGTGCTTGCTACCTTACGTTTTGCTATATCGGCTAAGGTAGTAAAGGGAGAACTACTGCGATTGTGCCTTGGTTTATCCAAAGGAGCACCTCAGTAGGGAAAGCCGAAAACTGACTGTCATGATGCGGCGCGAGCCGGTCAGCTGTTCGGAGGTTGCAAATCGTTGGAGATTTCTTCCGCATTACGTGAAGGATTGGTACTTCCCGATCAGACGCTTATAGCACTCTAGTTTGGATACTAGGGGCTGCACCCATGTTTTTATTGTCGCACTCCTATGGCTAAGTGAGGGCGTTACAGCCGCATAGTCTGGTTGCCTGGTTCGTTGCGCTAAACAACTCCTTCAAGGACCATCTAATTGGATCAAGATTATTTAGATTCCATCCCGAACACCCCCATACTACCTACATGGGGGCAGAAGCCAACGACTGGTTAACCCTCAGATTTCATACAACACGGCCGCACAGTAAGTAAAAATTTAAAAACATAACGAGCATTATATGGCATAAAAACTTTGTTTTACAAGGTAGAGGGAGCTTGAGTACATTCACTCAAAGATAATGTCTTTTGCACAATGATCCGCAACAATGCGGGATCCCTCCAGGACACCATCAAAATATAACTCGGGTCGGCAGTGCTCCTTGCCCTCAGGTGGCCCCTCGGTCATTAGCGGAAAGGTAGGAAGAAGGCGTGGGGGAAGAAGGAGGAATCTTATCTCCTTATAAGGGTAGTAAATATTGAACGCCACCCCACTCTCCTCAAAATTCGTCTGCTCCCGAGGGATGTGTAAACAACACAGTTGGATTACCCACGCTCGTATTGATGAGAATCCCGTAATAAGGGGACACGATCTCTGCTTTGACAAGACGTGCCAATGGCAACCGCATCTCGAAACGTGGAGCGGCAGGCAAAAAACGGTTCGAAATTATGACCGGATGGACGTGATGTCATATTGTAAAAGTTGTCAGCGGATTGGACTCGTGTATTATTATACTCTCTCTACGGTTGTGTGTGGTGTGTGTTATAGGTCCGGACACGATCAATTCATCTGAAGATTATTTTGGAGTTCAGAAGGAGGAACCCGTCTTGCAATGTCGAAGGCAGTACTACGCGCCGGATACCTTGTCATTGAAGCCAGGTTCAGGGGCTACTGAGGGAGTCCTGGACTAAGGGGTCCTCGGGCGTCCGGCCTGTTAGCCATGGGCCGGACTGATGGGCTATGAAGATACGTAGACCGAAGACTGCACCCGTGTCTGGATAGACTCTCCTTGGTGTGGAAGGCAAGCTTGGCAACTGGATATGTAGATTCCCTTCTTTGTAACCGACCTTGTGTAACCCTAGATCCTCCCGGTGTCTATATAAACCGGAGGACTTAGTCCGGATAAGAGACTAACTATCATAGCCATACAAGGTAGGCCTCTAGGGTTTAGCCATTACGATCTCGAGGTAGATCAACTCTTGTAATACTCATATTCATCAATATCAAGTAGGACGTAGGGTATTACCTCCATAGAGAGGGCCTGAACCTGGGTAAACACCGTGTCCCTTGTCTCCTGTTACCATCGACCCTAGACGCACAGTTCGAAACCACCTACCCGAGATCTGCCGGTTTTGACACCGGCACAACCCGCGTGCCGCCATTCCCGCAGCCACTCATATGTAACCTCAGGGTCTAGGGCGGATCGAGCTCCATCTCCCGAGCGAATGGAGTAGGGAGACGAAGGAGACGACACAGTGGCCGGCGCAGCCTGATGAAGAACTCACAAGGTTGGTCCCTGACGTGGCCCTCCATTGGGGGAGGCATCGCTGGCGGAGGCAAGGCCGGTGCGCCACCCCGTCCCCCTCTTCCCCGAGCGCCACGCCGACCTCGGCCTCGCCGCTCCCCCTTCCTCTCATGGCCGGCTCCGCCGCCGCGAGCTCTTGGGAAGGAGGGACGCGCTGTCGAGCAGAGACCCTTGCCGCCACCGTCGAAGGGTCGGCGCCCCCTCTCGCCATGGCAGATGAAAGAACAGAGCTGAGGTGGAAGGAGAGGGATGATGAAAGATTGTGGGATGCCATACCCCTCCCCCTTCTTATAAAGGGGCGGGGTCGGGGCTCGGCCGCCCCACTCAGCCAATCCGGCCATCAGGGGCGCACGGAATCGAGACCGACCCGATGCCCTAATCAGCGACGGCCCGGTTTCCCGCCTCGTTATTTATGGCCCGTGCCCCCCCCCCCCCGCGCGTCCACCGCCTGCCACCTTGGGCGCATGGGAGACACATGGAGAGAAAGTAGAAATCAAGGGGACGGGTGAGACGACCGTTCTCCACCCTGTGATTGTGGGGCGCGGGCGCCTTGAAGACCACGACACAAGTCCACTCAGTAAATGAGCCGCGCCTCTGAGTTCTCCTCTTTTTATGGGGAAGGCGCGAGCCACCTCTTTACCACGATATGACGGATGCGTGCAGGAATCCGCCCCACACATGACCCACGTCATGCATGACCCCCCATGTCGCACGTTCAACGCGGGGCGTGGGGAAGCGTAGCGGATGGAAAAGTTACTGCAGTAAAAATCCGCCCGGCCTACCCGCGCACCGTTCTAGGCCTAGCCCAACAACGCGTCGCAATAATGTGTGGCCCAGGCCCGGGGGCTCCTGTCGGTCTACAAAAGTAGGGGCTCTCCTTCGTACCCCTTTACTTGTGCACGAGCGGTTAGAGCCGCGCCCGCGGCCACACTGAGCAGGGCAGAGGAGGGAGGCCGAAGCACAAGACAACTGAAGCAATGCCAAGACCAGAGACACAAAGAGCAAGGGAGCGAAATGGACTCCCCCGGCAAGAGCCTTGCCGGGGCAACTTGCCCAATGCCAGAAGAGCGCGCCGCCCTTGAGCCAAGGGGTTCCAACGCCATCAACCACATTGGAACCAAGGGTCAGGAGGCACCTCCATGGTGGTATGCAGATCTTTGTGGAGATCATAAATACACAGGACCAGATGAGGACCAGAAGACGACGATCCTTGGCAAGGTCCTTGCCAAGGAAATCCACGAGACCCCTGGCAAGGTCCTTGCCGGGAACGACCGCGGTGCCACGGCAAGACCCTTGCCGGACCCCCGGCAAGACCCTTGCCGAGGACATCTGCGAGGCCGCAGCTAGGCCCATGTTTGCCAAGGCTCCACCACTGCTCCCATGCAGCTGCTAGCTCAACCAGCTGGGCAGGCATCTGCGTGGCAGCATGCGGCCTCCACACCGACTCAGCAAGCACCTGTGTGGTGGCTTGCAGATCTTCATGAAGACTCCGCTACCACACCAGCCCAGCAGCCAACCAACGTGGCGCTACAACACCTCGTTAGCTCAGACGCGCGGCGGAGCCAGGCGAGGCGGCGACAGCTGGGACGAGCTTCCTTGCCGTCCCCGATAAAGCAAGAGGGGCACGTCAGCAGCGCATTAAATGCATTTGTCCAACAGTGCCAGAGGATAGACTCAGCCACTATACACCTTTCCACCTCCTGGGTGCTACTGTGGCGACCCCTTTTGTCTATAAAAGGAGGCCCGAGGCATACTTGAGGGGGATTCGGCTCTTTGGAACTAGACATGCACCGTAGCTAGTTCAAGAACTCAAGAACACTGAAATATAGATGAAAGCATGACTAGGGTATTACGCGTCTCCGCGGCCTCAACCTGGGTAAACGATCCTTGTGTTGACCGCCAGACCCGCTCTTTGCACAACCCCGTGCCCGCCAACCGTAGAAGGGATCCCATTGATTCCATAGGTGTCATTTCCACCGACAGCTTTTCTTTAATTCCTTGTAGCTAGGCACAATTATTTTTAATGATGCTCGCATGAAAGATAAGAATTGAAAGATAAAGAGATCATCATGAAGCATATGACTAGCACATTTTAGTCTAACCCACTTCCTATGCATAGGGTTTTTGTGAGCAAACAACTTATGGGAACAAGAATCAACTAGCATAGGAAGGCAAAACAAGCATAACTTCAAGATTTTCAACACATAGAGAGGAAACTTGAAATTATTGCAATACCTACAAGCATATGTTCCTCTCTCATAATAATTTTCAGTAGCATCATGAATGAATTCAACAATATAGCTATCACATAAATCATTATTTTCATGATTCGCAAGCATAGAAATTTTATTACTCTCCACATAAGCAAATTTATTCTCATCAATAATTGTGGGAGCAAACTCAACAAAATAACTCTCATGTGACTTAAAATTAGAATCATGATGACAAGTTTCATGGTTATCATTATTATTTATAGCATTCATGTCATCACCATAACCATAATAGATAGCAACTTTGTTATCATAGTCAATTGAAGCCTCATCCAAAATGGTGGATTCATCACTAAATAAAGTCATGGCCTCTCCAAATCCACTTTCATCATTATAATCATCATAAATAGGAGGCATGCAATCATTATAACAAATTTGCACATCAAACCTTGGGGGACTAAAAATATCATCTTCATCAGACATAGCATCCCCAAGCTTATGGCTTTGCATATTACTAGCATCATGGATATTCGAAGAATTCATACAAACAACATTGCAATCATGCTCATCATTTATACCAAACATTATATTGAATTCTTCTTCTATCAACTAAGCACAATTTTCCTTTCCATAATTTTCATGAAATACATTATAAAGATGAATAATATGCTGCAACCTCAATTCCATTTTTTGTAGTTCTCTTTTTATAAGCCAAACTAGTGATAAAACAAGAAACTAAAAAGATTCAATTGCAGGATCTAAAGATATACATTCATGCACTCACCTCCCCGGCAACGGCGCCAGAAAAGAGCTTCGTTGACGGGATGTGAGTGCCGCTTACCTAGCCTCCCCGGCAACGGTGCTAGAAAAGAGCTTGATGTCTACTACACAACTTATTCTTGTAGACTCGTGTTGGGCCTCCAAGCGCAGAGTTTTGTAGGACAGTAGCAATTTTCCCTCAAGTGGATGACCTAAGGTTTATCAATTCGTGGGAGGTGTAGGATGAAGATGGTCTCTCTCAACAACCCTGCAACCAAATACAAGAAATCTCTTGTGTCCCCAACACACCCAATACAATGGCAAATTGTATAGGTGCACTAGTTCGGTGAAGAGATGGTGATAAAAGTGTAATATTGATGGTAGAAATATATTTTTATAATCTGAATAAATAAAAACAGCAAGGTAGCAAATAGTAAATGGGCACAAAAACGGTATTGCAATGCTTGAAAATGAGGCCTAGTGTCCATACTTTCGCTAGTGCAATCTCTCAACAGTGCTAATATAATTGGATCATATAACTATCCCTCAAAGTGCGATGAAGAACCACTCCAGAGTTCCTATCTAGCGGAGAACATAAGAAAAAATTGTTTGTAGCTATTCTTTCCGATCGATCTATCCAAGAGTTCGTACTAAAATAACACCAAGCTATTCTTTCTGACCGATCTATCAAGAGTTCGTACTAAAATAACACTAAGTTACTCTTTCCGATCGATCTATCAAGAGTTCGTACTAAAATAACACCAAAGCAAATTCAGATTCATAATACTCAATCCAACACAAAGAACCTCAAAGAGTGCCCCAAGATTTCTACCAGAGAAACAAAGATGAGAACATGCATCAACCCCTATGCATAGATTACCCCAATGTCACCTCGAAAATTCACGAGTTGAGTGGCAAAACACATATCAAGTGAATCAATATGATACCCCATTGTCACCACGGGTATTCATATGCAAGAAATATATCAAGTGCTCTCAAATCCATAAAAGTATTCAATCCGATAACAACGAAATCTCAAAGATAAAAACTCAATTCATCACAACAAGATAGATAGGGGAAAACACCATATGACCCGACTATATTAACAAAGCCCGCGATACATCAAGATCGTGACATCTCAAGAACACGAGAGAGAGAGAGAGAGAGATTAAACACATAGCTACTGGTACAAACCCTCAGCCCTGAGGGTGAACTACTCCCTCCTCATCATGGTGGCCACCGGGATGATGAAGATGGCCACCGGAGATGATTCCCCCCCTCCGGCAGGGTGCCAGAAAGGGTCTAGATTGGCTTTTGGTGGCTACAGAGGCCTGCGGTGACAGCACTTCTGATCTAGGGTTATTTCTGATGGTTTATCTATTTATAGGATTTTTTGGTGTCGGTTTCACGCGAAGATGGGCCTCGAGGTGAGCACAACCCACCGGGGCAAGCCAGGCCCACCAGGCGTGCACTGGTGGGTTGTTCCCTCCTCGTGGCTCTTCTGGCCCTCCCATGAAGCTTCGGGGGTCTCTTTTGTTCCAAAAAAATGTCAAAAAGTTTCAGCTCATTTGGAGAACTTTCTTTTCTGTACAAAAAAACACCATGGTAGTTCTGCTGAAAACAGCGTCAGTCCGGGTTAGTTCCATGCAAATCATACCAAAACCATATAAAATTGTTGTAAACATGGCATGAATACTTCATAAATTATAGATATGTTGGAGACGTATCAAGCTCCACATACTCAACCATCGTAGTCTTCTATGATTGCTAACACTCACCGCATACACATGAGCAAAACGTTTCAACCAGATACATAGAAAGATAGGGGCTTATTGTTTTGCCTCCCAATTCATTCACCTCAAGGGTGATGTCAACAATAATAACTCATACTACCCATATTCAACTGGATATGTGTGCCTAGATCTTTCCTCACCACATGATACTTGCCAAAAGAGAAAAATAAAAAGGGAATAGAGAGAAAAAGTTTGACTCTTTGCATAAAAGTAAATAGTGTAAAGTAAAAGATAGGCCCTTCGCAGAGGGAAGCAGAGGTTGCCATGTGCTTATTTATTTGTATGCTCAACCCCTTAGTGCAAAAGAACGTCACATTATATTTCCCCTTATGATAGCAACCTTTATTATGCAGTCCGCCGCTTTTATTCTTTGCCATCACAAGTTCGTACAACACTCAATTTTCTCTTACACTAAATGATCTAACACTTTTAGAAGCAATTTTTATTGCCTTATTGCACTGATGAAAACTTACTTGAAGGATCTTTCTCAATCCTTAGGTGGTTATGGTGGACTCTTGAAGATAAGGTTTGGGTTTAAGGGTTTTTTGGATGCACAAGTAGTATCTCTACTTGATGCGGAATTTTTTGCTAGCAAAGATGGGGGGCAAGCACCAAATGTTGAAGGATCTATGACAATATAAATTCTATGTGAATATGAACAAACATAAACCATTATGTTGTTTCCTTGTCCGGCGTCAACAATTTTTGCATATAATACTTTGATGGGGGCTCACAATCACAAAAGATTTCCATGATAGTGTATTTGCATGTGAAAGTTCTCTTCCTTATACTAATTATTTGTGAATTGCTTGTATGACCAATATTGTGATTGTCAAGCCTCAAAAGATTTCACTTTCTAAACCCAATGTGAAGCTACCACTAGGCATGATATGATTTCAACTTCATGACATTCAATTTATTCAACAATTTACTCATAGGATATAAGTGAAGCACAAGAGTAAATGACAAGCTACTCTTGAAAGATAAAAGTGAAGATCATGAGCATAATATTTCTTCCTCTCAAATTAACTTAAGTGAAGCAAGAGAGAATTTCTTCAAAAATGCTAAAGCACACCGTTTACCGTGCTAAAAAAGATATAAATGAAGCACTAGAGCAATTCTATAGAAAAGAGCTTCGTTGACGGGATGTGCGTGCCGCTTACCTAGCCTCCCTGGCAACTATTTGAGGACTCTATTTTATTTCAAAAACTTTCATATCTAAGTATTTTATAAAAATAACAAGCAAAAACAAAATAAAATGACATTCTAAGAATATCACACATCATGTGAAGAAGGAAAAACTTAGGCTCAACCGATACTAACCAATAATTGTTGAAGAAGAAAGGTGGGATGCCTACTGGGGCATCCCCAAGCTTAGATGCTTGAGACTTTTTGAAATATTATCTTGGGGTGCCTTGGGCATCCCCAATCTTGATCTATTGTGTCTCCTTAATTCTTCTTATATCACGGTTTTCCTGAATCTCAAAAGCTTCATCCACACAAAACTCAACAAGGACTCTTGAGATAAGTTAGTATAAACCAATGCAAAAACCTTATCATTTTCTAAAATTATTATTAAAAATTACACACTAAATGCCTCTGCATATTTAATACTCCTATCCTCAAATATAATCATTAAATAAGCAAACATATGCAAACAATGCAAACATAACAGTAATCTGCCAAAACAGTACAGTCTGTAAAGAATGCAAGAGTATCAATACTTCTTAAACTCCTAAGATTATGAAAATTTACCACACATTAGAAAATTTATTAGATCTTATTTTGCGAAAAGGTTCAACATTTTATCACATTCTGACTTTTCTATGGAATTTTTACAACAGCGGTAAACTTTCTGTTTTCAAACAGCAACATGTAGACTTGTAAAATAAGCATAGTAAAGGCTATCAATGCCAATTTTATTGAAATAAAAGATGCAAAAAATTATTCTAAATAAAAGCATGAAAATCCTAACAAAATAAATTGACGCTCCAAGCAAAACACATATCATGTGACGAATGAAAACTTAGATCCAAGTGAGGTCACCGATAATGTTGGAGACGAAAGAGGGGATGCCCCGGCTTAGTTGCTTGGATATTCCTTGAATACTACCTTGGGGTGCCTTGGTCATCCCCAAGATTAAGGTCTTGTCACTCCTTATTCTCCTCATATCGACATCTCATCCAAAACTTGAAAACTTTAATCACACAAAACTTAACGGAACTTCGTGAGATAGGTTAGTATGATAAAGAGCACACCATTTCACTTTGGTACTGTCAAAGACAAGATCGATAATTGTTTCCACACAATGCCTACTGTATCATATCATTTCCACAATTTATATCGAGCAATATAAGCCATGGAAACTAGAAAACAAGCAAACTATTCATTGAAAACAGAATCTGTCAAAAACAGGACAATCTGTAGTAATCTGTACTCCGACCATACTTATGCGACTCCAAATATTCTGAAAAATTACGAAAACCTGGGAAATTTTTTCTATTAATCTTCTTAAAAAATAATCAGCATTTTATCACACTTATGTTAAAAATAAGAATTGTTTTCCTGAGAACAAAAATTTCGGTTTTTAAGCAAGATCAAATCAACTATCACCATAGACCATCCCAAAGGTCTTACTTGGCACTTTATTGAAACAAAAGCAATAAAACATCATTATTACAATAGCCTAATCATGTGAACACACAAAAACAGTAGGTAAAAGTGTTGGGTTGTCTCCCAGCAAGCGCTTTTCTTTAATGCCTTTTAAGCTAGGCATGATGATTTCAATGATGCTCATATAAAAGATAAGAATTGAAACACAAAGAGATCATCATGAAGTATATGACTAGAAAATTTAAGTCTAACCCACTTCCTATGCATAGGGATTTTGTGAGCAAAAAATTCATGGGAACGAGAATCAACTAGCATAGGAAGGCAAAAAAACATAACTTCAAGATTTTCAACACATAGAGAGGAAACTTGATATTATTGCGATACCTACAAGCATATGTTCCTCTCTCATAATAATTTTTAGTAGCATCATGAAGAAATTCAACAATATAACCATAACATAAAGCATTCTATTCATGACACAAAAGCATAGAAAACTTATTACTCTCCACATAAGCAAATTTCTTCTCATCAATAGTAGCAGGAGCAAACTCAACAAAATAACTATCATGAGAGTGAAAATTAAAATCATCATGACAAGTTTCATGGTTATCATTATTCTTTATAGCATACATGTCATCACCATAATCATCATAGATAGCAACTTTGTTACCATAGTCAATTGAAACCTCTTCCAAAATAGTGGATTCATCATTAAATAAAGTCATGACCTCTCAAAACCCACTTTCACCAATATAATCATCACAAATAGGAGGCATGCAAACATTATAAAAAATTTGCACATCAAATCTTGGGGGACTAAAAATATCATTTTCATCAAACATAGCATCAAAAAGCTTATGGCTTTGCATATCATTAGCATCATGGATATTCAATCCATCCTAGAGTTTGTACTAAAATAACATGAAGCTAATCTTTCCGATCGGTCTAACCAAGAGTTTGTACTAAAATAACACCAAAGCTAACTCGGATTCACAATATTCAATCCAACACAAAGAACTTGAAAAGGTGCCCCAAGATTTCTATTGGAGAAACAAAGACAAGAACATGCATCAACCCCTATGCATAGATTACCCCAATGTCACCTCGGGAATCCACGAGTTGAGTGCCAAAACATATAACAAGTGAATCAATATGATACCTCATTGTCACCACGAGTATTCAGTTGCAAGACATATATCAAGTGTTCTCAAATCCATAAAAGTATTCAATCTGATAAAATGAAATCTCAAAGGGAAACTCAATTCATCACAAGATAGAGAGGGGAAAACACCATATGATCTGACTATATTAACAAAACCCGCGATACATCAAGATCGTGACATCTCAAGAACACGAGAGAGAGAGATATTAAAAACATAGCTACTAGTACAAACCCTCAGCCCCGAGGGTGGACTACTCCCTCCTCATCGTGGTGGCCGCCAGGATGATGAAGATGGCCACCGAAAACGATTTGCCACTCCGGTAGGGTGCCGGAAAGGGTCTAGATTGGTTTTCGGTAGCTACAGAGCCTTGCAGCAGTGGAACTTCTGATCTAGGGTTATTTCTGATGGTTTCTCTATTTATAGGATTTTTGGCGTCGGTTTCACGCGAAGATGGTCCTCGAGGTGACGACCCACCAGGGCAAGCCAAGCCGACCAGGCGCGCCCTGGTGGGTTGTGCCCTTCTCGTGGCTCTTATGGCCCTCCAACGAAGCTTCGGGGGTCTCTTTTGTTCCAAAAAAAAGTCAAAAAGTTTCAGCTCATTTGGAGGACTTTCATTTCTGCACAAGAAACAACACCACGGTAGTTCTGCTGAAAATAGCGTCAGTCCGGGTTAGTTCCATCCAAATCAAACCAAACCATATAAAATTGTTGTAAACATGGCATAAATACTTCATAAATTATAGATACGTTGGAGACGTATCAGCATCCCCAAGCTTAATTCCTACTCGTCCTCGAGTAGGTAAACGATAAAAGAAATAATTTATGAAGTGTGAATGTTAGCAAAGTGCATAAGTTTGATCGATGATAATTTCAGTCACTTTTCCTAGCATCAAAACAACAATTCTTTCTCATAAAATTTCTCATGTTAAAGTAGCAGCCAATTCACATGTTAAGGTCCAAACAATGAATTCTCTTGAAACTCAGTAACCTATGTTCTCAGCCACCAAGCAATTGCAATTCAACTTATTCAACAGAGTTTAAGTAAGAGCTCTGATGTCTACTATGCAACTTTATTCTTGTAGAGTCGTGTTGGGCCTCCAAGCGCATAGTTTTGTAGGATAGTAGCAATTTTCCCTCAAGTGGATGACCTAAGGTTTATCAATCCGTGGGAGGTGTAGGATGAAGATGGTCACTCTAAAACAACCCTGCAACCAAATACAAGAAATCTCTTGTGTCCCCAACACACCCAATACAATGGCAAATTGTATAGGTGCACTAGTTCGGCAAAGAGATGGTGATAAAAGTGTAATATTGATGGTAGAAATATATTTTTATAATCTGAATAAATAAAAACAGCAAGGAAGAAAATAGTAAATGGGCACAAAAACGGTATTGCAATGCTTGAAAATGAGGCCTAGGGTCCGTACTTTCGCTAGTGCAATCTCTCAACTGTGCTAATATAATTGGATCATATAACCATCCCTCAAAGTGCGATGAAGAATCACTCCAAAGTTCCTATCTAGCGGAGAACATAAGAAGAAATTGTTTGTAGCTATTCTTTCCGATCGATCTATCCAAGAGTTCGTACTAAAATAAAACCAAGTTATTCTTTTCGATCGATCTATCAAGAGTTCGTACTAAAATTACACTAAGTTACTCTTTCCGATCGATCTATCAAGAGTTCGTACTAAAATAACACCAAAGCAAATTCAGATTCATAATACTCAATCCAACACAAAGGACCACAAAGAGTGCCCCAAGATTTCTACCGCAGAAACAAAGATGAGAAAGTGCATCAACCCCTATGCAAAGATTACCCCAATGTCACCTCGGGAATCCGTGAGTTGAGTGTCAAAACACATATCAAGTGAATCAATATGATACCCCATTGTCACCATGGGTATCCATATGCAAGACATACATCAAGTTCTCTCAAATCCATAAAAGTATTCAATCCGATAACAACAAAATCTCAAAGGGAAAAACTCAATTCATCACAACAAGATAGAGAGGGGAAAACACCATATGATCTGACTATATTAACAAAGCTCGCGATACATGAAGATCATGACATCTCAAGAACATGAGAGAGAGAGAGAGATTAAACACATAGCTACTGGTACAAACCTTCAGCCCGAGGGTGGCCTACTCCCTCGTCATCGTAGTGGCCGCCGGGATGATGAAGATGGCCACCGAAGATGATTCGCCTCTACGGAAGGGTGCCGAAAAGGGTCTAGATTCGTTTTCGGTGGCTACAGTGGCTTGTGGCAGCATAACTTCTGATCTAGGATTATTTCTAATGGTTTCTCTGTTTATAGGAGGTTTCACGCGAAGATGGGCCTCGAGGTGAGCACAACCCACCAGGGTAAGCCAGGCCCACCAAACGCGCCCTGATGGGCTTTTCCCTCCTCGTGGCTCTTCTGGCCCTCCCACGAAGCTTCAGGGGTCTCTTTTGTTCCAAAGAAAACATCAAAAAGTTTCAGCTCATTTGGAGAACTTTCATTTCTGCACAAAAAACAACACCACGGTAGTTCTGCTAAAAACAACGCCAGTCCGGGTTAGTTCCATGCTAATCATACCAAAACCATATAAAATTGTTGTAAACATGGCATGAATACTTCATAAATTATAGATACGTTGGAGACGTATCAGTCCATCTCTCGGCAGACTTGGAAATGAACCTACTCAGTGCGGCAACGCATCTAGTTAGACGCCTCATGTCTTTGAAGTTCCTGGGTACTTGAATCTGCTCAATTGCTTTGATATTGTCGGGGTTAGATTCTATCCCTCGGTGTGACACAAGGAAACCAAGTAGCTTGCCGGAGGTCATGCCAAACACACACTTCTCAAGGTTTAACTTCAGATTGATCTTGCACGGGTTCACAAGGTTTCTTCCAAATCCTGAATGAGTTGCTCTGTCCTTGGTTTTGACCGCAATATCATCAATATAGGCCTCTACATTTTTGTGCAACTGTGACTCAAAACCAATCTCTACTGCTCTTGCAAAGGTGGGCTCGGTGCTTTTTAACCCAAAAGGCATCCACACAAAGCAGTACGTGCCACATGGAGTTATGAATGCGGTATTCTCTTTGTCTTCCTTAGACATGAATATCTGATGGTACCCAGAGTACGCATCCACAAACGAGAGTAGATCACACCCGAAAGTGGAATCCACAATCTGATCAATGTGCGGCAAGGGGAAAGGGTCCTTCGAGCATGCCTTGTTCAGATCTGTGAAATCTATGCAAAGCCTCCATTTCCCATTCGCCTTGCGCACTACTGTTGGATTCGCTAACCATGTTGGGTGCAAAACTCCTCAGACCAAACAAGCTGCTTCAAGTTCTTGATTTCCTCAGCAATGAACTGTTGCCATTCCAAAGCTTTCGTTCCGAACTTCTGCTTGGCGGGCCGGGCATGAGGACAGACAGCTAGGTGGTTCTCGATTACCTCCCTGGGAACGCCGGGGATGTTGACAATGACATGCACCTAGGGTAGGGTCATAGGCCTGACCTAGACGCCCTACCCAAGGACACTGCCCTAGAGTCAAGAGCATTCAAAGTACAACAGAAGTTACAGACTGAAATCACCTTGGAGTGCAATGCACTCGACCAGCTATCTCACTCGGATACCCCAATTCCACTCGACCAAGATAGAGTCACTCGACCATACGAAGAATCACTCAGAGTATAGAAGGTCTAAAGCCACCCCAGGATGGCAACGGTAAGGCGTTCACTCTATAGTCTTAAAGATCATTTATAGTCATTTGCACCTAGCGTTACCAACAAAGCCCCTACCTGAACGTACATTGAACACTATGTTGGAGGAGTCTGGCGCACTCTATATAAGCCACCCCCCTCCTCTGGCACAAGGGTTCGTTCCCCCTGTAACTCTCATGCATAATCCAGTCGACAAGCCTCTGGGCACCGAGACGTAGGGCTGTTACTTCCTCCGAGAAGGGCCTGAACTCGTAAACCTTGCATGCACAACCTCACCGTAGCTAGGGCTTTGCCTCCTCCTACGTACCCCCTATTCTTACTGTGAGACTTCTCCCACGACAATTGGCGCCCACCATGGGGCCGGCGTCTTATCGACTTCCGGTGAGGTTGCTGTTTTTTCGATCTTCATCGACATGGTTTCTGGCGGTGGTTTAGCTTTGGGCCACGAGATCCGTCTCGGTGTGCTCATTTTCATCGCTGACGACTCCGCCTGGCTCCAACAGGCCCCCTCGACGTCGAGACGCTCCCCGTCCGCGGGGCGACATACTTCAACGTGTGCGCTCGCGACGTCCTCTTGCGGCAGCCGTCGACTCAGTATCGATTGGTTCCCGCGGCATCCGCTCTCCCCGCTGTGCGCTGCCGCAAATGATCTGGTCGGTCGCGGCTCCAGCGGTGGGTGAAACATGCGGTGGCTCGCCAGTCGGCCACCCCTCAAGTTGCGGCTATTGAGCCTGACGAATCCCTCTACGGACCATTCGACTGGTTCTGCGGAGACTCTTTCTGAGTGCGGAAGTAGCGACCCTGCGGCAGAAGTCCTCATGGTCAACACGCCGCGTAGCCCACCTGGGTGGCGGCGGCGATGGCGGCGGTGACCCGTCGCATGGTCACGACGTATATCATCCCAAAGCCCACACTTCGGAGCAGAGCGAAGAGCTGCATAGTCACAACATGGAAGCGCTCCACACCCCCATCGTTGGAGGCTGCGCGCCTGGCCACCTTAGCTGAGCGCACACGTCTGGAGAATCTCCAACATTCACTCGACGAACGTGCCCATTGGTAGATCCCCGAATCCTGCAGCTGCAGCACGTATAGCACAGTCAATTCAGTCGTCTCGTTCAGAAGCTAGTAGAGGTTTGCTGTAGATACGTGCACTGCTCCGAGCGGCGGGTGAAGAAAACTTAGGTGTTTCTCAGTCGCGCAACCGGATCCATAGTAGATCTGTGGTTGCAGACACAGTTTAGTGGCACACATTCTGAGATCGCCTCCGCGGCCTGACGATCATGGACACCGCCAGGATCAGTACCTGGGTCAGGGCCACGGACAGTATGATCATCGATACGCCTGTGATGACCACCGTCGAGTGCCTACGCCCCTCCTAGGGGTGGATCGTACGTGCCCCGACGATATGATGACAAGTGCCCATATGATGATGAGCAGAGAGCTCCAGTAAACCCAAGAGAGCCTGGGTTTGATTCAAGATCACTCCTCGTACAAGGTTTGGTCGACAGGGTTCGGGCACACAGAGAAGGACAAGACATAAACCGTCCGAGTGGAAGCAAAGTACGTGTTTCTGGACCTGAATGTTTTAGCAGAGCCATCCGAGCTGCTGAGATCCCTCCCAACTTCAGGTTGGCGACGGGCATGAGTAAGTTCACCGGTGAGTCGAAGCCTGACACTGGGCTAGAAGATTACCTAGTGGCAGTGCAGGTTGGTGGAGGCAATGACGATGTAGCCATGAAGCACCTCCCCTGATGCTCGAGGGTTCAACGAGAGCTTGGTTGAATTAGTTGGTCCCTGGAAGTATTTTTAGTTGGGAAGAATTGGCCCGAGTGTTTATCAAAACATTCGAGGGCACCTGCAAGTGACCTACTAGACTGACTGAATTGCAACACTGCATTCCGAAACAAAATGAGACTTTGAGAGACTTCATCCAGAGATGGACTACTCTTAATCATACTATAGAAAATGTATCAGAGCACCACGCTGTTTGCACCTTCAAAGAGCACATTCGATACAAAAAGTTCAACTTGAAATTCGCTCGGTCAAGAGACATGTCCCTGGCCTGAATGATGGAAATAGCCACTCGGTACGCTAACGGCGAAGAGGAAGACCGACTCCGCAGTGGCAAGAATAAACTAGTCGCCCAAGACATCGGAGGAGGAAATTCCAGTTGAAAGTAGAAGCGCAAGGCTGAACCTACAGGTCCTGCTGAGGCTGCAGTTTTGAATCAAGGGAAGTTCAAGGGAAAGCCTAAAGGGCCATGGATCCCCAAAAAAGTGAAAGATCAGGCGGTAAATGATTTTCTTGATTTGCCGTGTCACGTACACACCAAAAAAACATGAAGAGGGTAACTCGTTTCTGCCCAAGCATACCACTCGACAGTGTCGACTCCTGATTCAGAGTTTTCGAGAGGGTCAATCCTGCGAAAAGGAGAAGGAATCTGATAAGGGGGATAAAGAGGAAGATGATGGTTACCCCAATATCAATGCTACTTTGGTAATTTTTGCTCACATCGAGAGCAAAAGTTGACTGAAAGTTATCAAAATAGAAGTGAACATGATTGCTTCGGCAACTATGACGTATTTGAAGTGGTCAAAAACTCCCATTACATTCGACCAGTCTGATCACCCAGCGCACATTGCTACCCCTAGGCAGCAAGAATTGGTGGTCGACTAAGTCGTTGGGGGCACCTGACTAACCAAGGTTCTGATGGATGGTGGCAATGGTTTGAACATTATGTATGCTGAGACCCTCCGAGGGATGGGCATCCCGACGTCCAAGCTCAGTGAGAGCAACATGCAATTCCACATAGTCATCCCAGGAAAGAGAGCAGATTCACTCGGTCAGATCACTCTTGATGTGGTTTTCGGTGATTCAAAGAATTACCGCAAGGAAAAGTTAATGTTTGAGGTGGTGGATTTTCACAGTGCCTACCATGCTATTTTGGGCAGGCCCACATATGCTCGTTTCATGGCTCGACCATGTTATGTATACCTCAAGTTGAAGATGCCTGGTCCCAGAGGCGTGATCACAGTCACAGGGAATCAGCAAAGAGCGGAAGAGTGCCTCCAGAAGGGTTCAAAAATTGCCAAAGAACAGATGGCAGCAGTTGAGATGGAAGAATACAACAAGAATACAGATCCGAGTGATTTGTTGCGAGCCAAGAAGCCTGCTTCAGAGTCCGCATTTCAGTCGGACGGTGACAAAGCCTATTCATATTCACCCGACTGATCCCAATGCTGCTCCAACCCACATCTCAGCAACACTCGATAGCAAATAGGAAGAAGCGCTCATCTAGTTCCTCCATGAGAACTGGGACATCTTCGCATGGAAACCATCTGACATGCCGGGTGTACCCAGGGGACTGGCTGAGCATCATTTGCACGTCGACCCAAAAGTAAAACCTATCAAAGAACATCTCCGTTGATCCACCATGGAGAAGAGAAAGGCAATTGGCGAAGAGGTGGCTCAACTTTTGGCAGCTAAGTTCATCTGCGAGATATACCACTCCGAGTGGCTCGCCAATGTTGTCATGGTCCCCAAGAAAGATGATTCACTTCGTATTTGTATCGATTTCAAGCACATCAATCAGGCCTGCTGATACGTCTCCACCGTATCTACTTTTCGAAACACTTTTGACCTTGTTTTGGCCTCTAACTTGCATGATTTGAATGGAACTAACCCGGACTGACGTTGTTTTCAGCAGAATTGCCATGGTGTTATTTTTGTGCAGAAATAAAAGTTTATGGAATAACATGAAAATTCACGAGGACACGTTTTGGAATTTATAAAAAATACTGGTGAAAGAATCAGCATAAGGGGCCCCACCCCTGTCCATGAGGGTGCAGGGTGCGCCGCCCCTGGGGGGCGCCTCCCTGCCTCATGGGCCCCCTAAGGCTCCACCGACGTCAACTCCAACTCTATATATTCATGTTTGAGGAGAAAAAATCAGAGAGAAGGATTCATCATGTTTTATGATACGGACCTGCCGCCAAACCCTAATCTTCATCGGGAGGGCCGATCTGGAGTCCGTTCGGGGCTCCGGAGAGGGGAATCCGTCGCCATCGTCATCATTAACCTTACTCCATCACCAATTTCATGATGCTCACCGCCGTGCGTGAGTAATTCCATTGTAGGCTTGCTGGACGGTGATGGGTTGGATGAGATTTATCATGTAATCGAGCTAGTTTTGTTAGGGTTTGATCCCTAGTATCCATTATGTTCTAAGATTGATGTTGCTATGACTTTGCTATGCTTAATGCTTGTCACTAGGGCCCAAGTGCCATGATTTTAGATCTGAACCTATTATGTTTTCATGAATATATGTGAGTTCTTGATCTTATTTTGCAAGTCAATAGTCACCTACTATGTGTTATGATCCGGTAACCCCGAAGTGACAATAATTGGGACCACTCCCGGTGATGACCGTAGTTCGAGGAGTTCATGTATTCACTAAGTGTTAATGCTTTGGTCCGGTACTCTATTAAAAGGAGGCCTTAATATCCCTTAGTTTCCAATAGGACCCCCTGCCACAGGAGGGTAGGAGCAAAGATGTCATGCAAGTTCTTTTCCATAAGCACATATGACTATATTCAGAATACATGCCTACATTACATTGATGAACTGGAGCTTCTGTGTCACCGTATGTTATAAATGTTGCATGATGAATCGTATCCGACATAATTATCCATCATTGATCCATTGCCTATGAGCTTTTCACATATTGATCTTTTCTTAGTTACTTTTCTGTTGCCACTGTTACAATTGCTACAAAAACTACTACTGTTAATTTTGCCACCGTTACCGTTACTTCCATATTACTTTGCTACTAAATACTTTGCTGCAGATATTATCTCTTTCAGGTGTGGTTGAATTGACAACTCAACTGGTAATACCTGAGAATATTCTTTGGCTCCCCTTGTGTCGAATCAATAAATTTGGGTTGAATACCCTACCCTCGAAAACTGTTGCGATCCCCTATACTTGTGGGCTATCAAGACTATTTTCTGGCGCCGTTGCCAGGGAGCATAGCTCTATTCCTTGAGTCACTTGGGATTTATATCTGTTGATCACTATGAGGAACTTTAAATATGAAAGAACAAAGATGTTTCCCTCAACTACGAGGGGAGGTAAGGAACTGTCGTCTAGCTCTGCACTTGATTGACTTTCTGTTTTTAGTAAACTTGCGACACCTACTCCTGCTATGGATTCTGATATGTCACATGTTATTGATGATGCCACTTCTGCTATGCATGATGCTTATGATGAAACTACTTCTATGCTTGATAATATTGTGCCATTAGGTGAATTTCTTGATGAACAACTTGCTAGGGTTAGAGAGAATGAAATTATTGAAACTGATAATATTGATGAAAGTGATGATGAAGATTCTCCCCCTAGATATGAATTGCCTGATGTGTCTGGTGTTATTTTATGGATGAAGAAACTGCTAGGTATATTTTAGCTTGCAAAGATAGATATGATCTTAAGAAACCGTTAGCTAAGCTGAAAGAAAAGTCTTTGAATGCTAGAATGAAATATGACCCTGCTTTTGCTACTTCACCTATCTGTATTTCTGATAAGGATTATGATTTCTTCGTCGATCCTGATTTAATTACTTTGGTTGAATTTGATCCTTTTTATGGCTATGAATCTAAAACTATTATGGCACATCTTACTAAATTTAATGATATAGCTACCCTATTCACTCATGAGGAAAAAATTCATTACTACTACATCCTTAAGTTATTTCCGTTCTCATTAAAGGGTGATGCTAAAACATGGTTTAATTCTCTTGCTCCTGGTTGTGTGCGTAGTCCCCAGGATATGATTTATTACTTCTCTGCTAAATGTTCCCCCGCTCATAAGAAACAAGCTACCTTAAGGGAAATGTATAATTTTGTGCAAATTAAAGAAGAGAGCCTCCCATAAGCTTGGGGGAGGCTTCTCCGATTACTTAATGCTTTGCCTGATCATCCTCTATAGAAAAATGAAATACTTGATATCTTTTATAATCGACTGACCGATGCTTCCAGAGACCACATGGATAGTTGTGCTGGTTGTGTTTTCAGGAAAAGAACTGTTGAGCAAGCTGAATTGCTATTGAATAATATATTGAGTAATGATAATGATTGGACACTTTCTGAACCAACTCGTAAACCAACTCCAAAGAAAAGAGGTATTCTATTTCTCAGTCCTGAAGATATGCAAGAGGCAAAGAAATCTATGAAAGAAAAGGGTATTAAAGCTGAAGATTTTAAGAATTTACCACCTATTGAAGAAATACATGGTCTTAATAATCTGACACAGGTAGTAAAGGTAAATTCTCTCTATAGATTTGATGAAGGTGATATTCCTCGTAATAAGCCTGCTAGGTAATGCTTGGATGAGTTCGATAATTTTATTGTTAAACAAGAAAACTTTAATGCTTATGTTGGTAGACAATTGAAACGTAATGCTTATATGATTGAACACTTGAGTGATTATATGTATAGAGTTAAAGGTGACCTTAAACTTATTAGTAAACATGCTTCAATGGTTACCACTCAAGTAGAACAAGTGCTTAAAGCACAAGATGATTTGCTTAATGAATTAAATGATAAGAAAAATGATAATGTTGTTAGAATTGTGACTAGAGGGGGTAAAATGACTTAGGAACCTTTGTATCCTGAGGGCCACCCTAAGAGATTTGAGCAAGATTCTCAGAGAACTAATGTTGATGCACCTAGTCCTTCTAAAAATAAGAAAAAGAAAAATGATAGGACTTTGCATGCTTCTAGTGAACCTGTTGTTGACACACTTGAGAATCCAAATGATATTTCTGTTTCTGATGCTGAAACACAATATGGTAATGAACATGAACCTAGTGATAATGTTAATGATGATGTTCATGTTGATGCTCAACCTAGCAATAACAATGATGTAGAAATTGAACCTGTTGTTGATCTTGGTAACCCACAATCAAAGAATAGCGTTATGACAAGAGAGACTTCATTGCTAGGAAGCATGGTAAAGAAAGAGAACCATCGGTTCAGAAACCCATGCCTTTTCCTCCTAAACCATCCAAGAAAAAGGATGATGAGGATTTTGAGCGCTTTGCTGAAATGATTAGACCTATCTTTTTGCGTATGCATTTGACTGATATGCTTAAAATGAATCCTTATGCTAAGTATATGAAAGCTATTGTTACAAATAAAACAAAGATACCGGAAGCTGAAATTTCCACCATGCTTGCCAATTATACTTTTAAGGTGGAATACCTAAGAAACTAGGAGATCCAGGAGTAGCAACTATACCATGCTCCATTAAAAGAAACTATGTTAAAACTGCTTTACGTGATCTTGGAGCCGGTGTTAGTGTTATGCCTCTCTCTTTATATCGTAGACTTGATTTGAATAAGTTGACACCTACTAAAATATCTTTGCAAATGGCCGATAAATCAACTGCTATACCTATCGGTATTTGTGAAGATGTGCCTGTTGTGGTTGCAAACGTTACTATTTTAACAGACTTTGTTATTCTTGATATTCCTGAGGACGATAGTATGTCTATTATCCTTGGTAGACCCTTTTTGAATACTGTAGGGGCTGTTATTGATTGCAACAAAGGCAATGTCACTTTTCATGTTAATGTAATGAGCATACGGTATACTTTCCGAGGAAACAACCTCAAGTCCACAGTATCAATTCTATTGGAAACATTTCAATGATTACTATTGGAGGTTTTGAATTCCCCCTTCCTATTGTCAAGAAGAAATATGATATTCTTATTGTTGGGGACATGCATATCCCCGTTGAGGTAACTTAGTGTTATTCGAAAATTCTCCGGTTTCATGTTATTCGGAAAGAGTTTGTTAACAAGACTTGATCAACCTTGTTAGTGGATTCCTTTTGATGAGCATGAGATGGATGAAGTTAGAAAGCACAACTCTCTGTACCCTCTTTTTACTTTCTGTTATTTCGATTAAATAACGCAAAATTAGTATTTTCTATCTGTTTTCCTCATTATCCTTGCAATAAAAATACCCCGAAAATAAAAGTTCTCCAAATGTCCTGAAAATGATATATGATTTTTTGTAGAATATTTTAGAATTACTGGCACTGAGAACACACCAGGGGCCCCACCACTTGCCGCGAGGGTGCAGGGTGCGCCCCCCTGGGGCTCGCCCCTTGCCTCGTGGACCCCACGTGGATCCCCTCCACTTATTCCAGCACCCACTCACTTCGTCTTCCTCCAGAAAAAAAATCCTCCCATAGCTCAATCCCGAGTTCTAGCTCATCTGGCTGCCATTTTCGATCTGCTTGCTCAAAGCTCCATTCACAGAACTGCTTTGGGGGATTGTTCTTCGGTATGTGACTCCTCCAATGGTCCAATTAATTTTTGTTCTAGTGCTTTATTTATTGCAAATTTTTTCTGCTAAGGTGACCCTATTCTTGAGCTTGCATGTCAAATTTATATGGTCCAAAGTAGTTTTAATGCATGATATGGCCTCTAGGCACTTTTAGGACCACCTTGCCCCTTGTTGAGTTTGATATGGAGTCACTACTGAGGAACCACCTTGTTGAGTTTGATTCACTTTTATTTTGAGTCACTAAAAGTTTCAGAATTTTTTCGGAGAAAGAAAATGTTTAGGAAAATGTACCAAGGTGGTTCCTCAAGGAAGCAAGGACCAAGGCTCGCAATACGTGAGCTGGATGATGAACCACCGAGGGAAACTCAAGTGTGGTCTTGTGAATGGCCGTCAGAGGAGTTTATGGTCTAGCCAGGCATCAAGGATGAATTTGACGCGTATATGCGTAATGCTGATCTTGAGGACTTCGTGTTAGATAAGTGCCAGCAGTACCACTACCTAACTGATTCCTTTGTGAGGAGGTTTAAATTTACATCCTCGAGCAATTCTCACACTGTTTTATTTGATCTTTATGATAAATCATATACCATGGACCTAGAATATTTAAATACTGCTTGTAAACTCCCGCACTCGGGCAATGTTAGTGAACCTCGCAAATCTGAATATAAAGATTTCTTGTTAGTATCACTGTGGGGGAATCTAGTGAAATCACACAAGCTACCAGAGGGAGCATTCATTTCCCTTCCATACATTATTTTCCTCTCTTCATTGGTAGATGCATTAACAGTAAGGATGAGGCTTGTCACATGTGCATTCCAGATCTAAGTGTCCTCAAAAGTGCGGTATTAGGTGATAAACAATATAACTTCGGGGCCATTGTTGCACAAAGTTTGCATCATAACGGTATAAGTGGAGATTTGTTTGGTGGAATTTATGCAACTCGTGTAGCTAATTATCCTAATGTGTATAAAACCCCGTATGTAACTTGCCATATTTGTATTCCAACTCTTGCCATTTCCGGCACTAAGTTATGATATTTCCTCGTTGTCGGGTTTTTGTCTTCGTGTGCTTTTGTCTTTTGTCAAGAATCTTGAGTGGATCCCTGCCATGTATTTTGTTGTTATGTTAGAGTGCAGTAGCTTGTTGTTCTTGATGCATTTAGATGGCCTCGTGCTGTTAATCGCAGATCGGTGCCATATTTGTTTTGCTTGTCATTTGCAAACCGTGCATCCAATTCCGGTGATCTTCATATCGATTTCGACCGAAATCAACTCATCTTTCTAGTGGCACTCTTGGTTTTCCAAGTTGAGGCCAGGTTCAATCTTTCCTTTCTGAAACATGCATATGCATCGCATATCACATCCCGCATATCATGCCATGTTTTGCATCATTGTTGCTTGCGCATTGCACGTGGTTGATTGTGTCTCCATTTTCTTGTGTTCTTGCTTCGGGTAGAGCCGGGAGACGAGTACGTGATCGAGGAGCCCGTTGAGTACGCTTACGAGGATCAAGCTAACGTCAACTCGGAGAACTTTGCAGGCAAGATGACCATACCCTCGAAATCACTTCTATCTTTGCTTGCTAGATGCTCGCTCTTTTGCTATGCCTATGCTACGATACCTAGCACTTGCTTATCATGCCTCCCATATTGCCATGTCAAACCTCTAACCCACCTTGTCCTAGCAAACCGTTGTTTGGCTATGTTACCGCTTTGCTCAGCCCCTCTTATAGCATCGCTAGTTGCAGGTGAAGATTGGAGTTTGTTCCTTGTTGGAACATGTTTATTGTTGGGATATCATTATTATATCTTGTCTTTTTAAAATGCATCTATAAACTTGGTAAAGGGTGGAAGGCTCGGCCTTATGCTTGGTGTTTTTTTCCACTCTTGCCACCCTAGTTTACGTCATACCGGTGTTATGTTCCATGATTTTGCGTTCCTTACACGGTTGGGTTATAATGGGAACCCCTTGACAATTCGCCTTGAATAAAACTCCTCCAGCAATGCCCGACCTTGGTTTTACCATTTGCCACCTAGCCTCTTTTCCCTTGGGTTTCCCGGACTCAAGGGTCATCTTTATTTTAAACCCCCGGGCCAGTGCTCCTCTGAGTGTTGGTCCAATTTGTGCCGCCGGTGGCCACTAGGGGCAACTCTGGGCTGGCCTACCGGAAGTTTGGACAATCCGGTGTGCCTTTAGAACGAGATATGTGCAGCTCCTATCAGGATTTGTCGGCACATTCGGGTGGCTTTGCTGGTTTAGTTTTACCATTGTCGAGATGTCTTGTAACCGTGATTCTGAGTCTGATCGGGTTGTCTTGGGAGAAGGAATATCCTTCATTGACCGTGAGATCTTGTGATGGGCTAAGTTGGGACACCCCTGCAGGGTTTTGAACTTTCGAAAGCCGTGCCCGCGGTTATGGGAAGATGGGAATTTGTTAATGTCCGGTTGTAGAAAACCTTAACCTTAACTTAATTAAAATGAATCAACAGAGTGTGTGGCCGTGATGGTCTCTTTTCGGCGGAGTCCGGTAAGAGAACACGGTCTCGAGTTAGGCTTGAACGTAGGATGTTCTAGGATCACTTCTTGATCATAGTTTCTCGACCGTGCCTTTGCCTTCTCTTCTCACTCTCTTTGGCGTATGTTTAGCCACCATATATGCTAGTGCTTGCTGCAGCTCCACCTCATACCTTTTACCCTTCCTATAAGCTTAAATAGTCTTGATCGCGAGGGTGTGAGATTGCTGAGTCCCCGTGACTCACAGATTCCTTCCAAAACCAGATGCAAGGACTGATGATACCGCTCCAGGAGATTCGACTGAGCTCAAGTGGGAGTTCGGTGAGGACTCAGGACGATACTACGTTTCCTTTCCAGACGATCAGTAGTGGTGCCTAGTTGGGGCGATCGGGGACTTTGTTGCATTTGGGGTTGTTCTTTATTTTGGTTCCATAGTCAGACCTTGATTGAATCTGGATGAATGTAATGTTATTTATGCATTGTGTGACATGGCGATTGTAAGCCAACTATGTACCTCTTTTCCTTATTCATTATATGGGTTGTGTGAAGATTACCCCACTTGCGACATTGCTTACAATGCGGTTATGCCTCTAAGTCATGCTTCGACACGTGGGAGATATAGCTGCATCGTGGGCGTTACAAGTTGGTAATCAGAGCCTTCCCCGACTTAGGAGCCCCCTGCTTGATCGAATCGTTGGCGTTGTTGAGTCTAGAAAAATGTTTTGAGTCATTTAGGATTATATATATCGGAGAGTAGGATTCTTTTTACTCCGCAGTCCCTTCATCGCTCTGGTGAGGCATCCTGACGTAGAGTTTTGACTCTTCTCTTCTCAAATTTCACTAAAAAAATTTAGGATCACGCGGGTATCTTGGAATCGTTCCGATGGATTTGTGACGAGAACATTGTTCTTGGTGCCTCCTGACATTTAGGGGTTGTGGCAGTGTCCCGTGGAGTTGAGCTTCGAGGTGTTGTCGTCACAATTTTATCGTTGCAATTCTGGAATACCTGAGTTTCACCGACATCGAAAATCTCTTTTATGCAGTTTTTGGTGAGATAACCTCGACGCCACCCAGTACTGGGGCGGGAGTTCGGGAGTATTGCCATAACTCGTATAACGGATGCTTTCCGAAGGTTGAGGTAAATGATTTCCGAAGGTTTCTTGGTTATGTGTTGAAGGATGGATACAACTGGATGTAGGATTTGCTAGCTTTGGGTGAGATATTATGCTTCCCCTGTATCCCCAACACCTGATTGTATAACTGGGAAAATTTCGAGAGTTTCATAGGTGGGAATTCTTGTAGCTCTAGTATTTCTTCCACGAATATTTGGTTTGTGATTGGGTAATCCTTACCAGGTATTTGTTCTATCTGTACCTTGTTGTTTTATTCTTCTACCTCTATCTAAGTGGCTTCTCAATTTATGGAAGTGTGACCATTTCAATTGGAATTCATTCGTTCACTTTGTTCGGATGTTAAGACTATATGTTGCAATTTCGATCCATTTGATTCAGCTTGAATATATGTCTGTCAAGATGCTAACGGATGTCACCCTCTTCAGGATGGCTCCTCCAACGCGTCAGAATCCTGAACCGCCACCACCACCTCCACCTCCGAAGGCATGGCAAGCTGTGATGGCCACTACCAATGCCAACACGCAGCTGATCATGCAAATATTGCAAGAGCGCAACCAAGGAAATCAAGGCCATGGCAACAATTAGAATCAGTTTGCTACACTCAACCAGTTCCTCGCAAACCAGCCAAAGACCTTCAGTAACTATGCCGAGGCAACAGACGCTGATGATTGGCTCGTGGATATCTGCAAGCATTTCGAGTGCAGCAACGTCAGGCCTAAGGACTTTGTCAAGTTTGCCTCATTCCAACTCAAAGACCAAGCTGCAGAATGGTATCAACAATACAAAGATTCCAGAGGAGGTCGTGTGATTACCTGGGATGATTTACGTCAAGACTTCAAAGCTCACCACATTCCTCAGAGTGTTGTTGAGAGCAAGCGTGAGGAGTTTCGCAATCTAAAGCAAGGCAGCTTGTCTGTTTACCAGTATAACATCATGTTCCAGAAGCTCGCTTGTTTCGCTAAGCAAGACGTCCCTGACGAGAAGAGCATGATTTATCAGTTCAAAGGTGGCCTCAGAGAAGATCTTCAACTAGCTCTCGTGCTTTTCAAGCCGCAGAAGTACGATCAGTTTTACAACATTGCACTGAAACAAGAGACTGCTCAACTCAAGTGCGATACTTCCAAGAAACGAGTCAGGGATGCAACTCCTTCCTCAACTCAAGTGGCTACTAAGCAGCAAAAGTATTGGTTGCCTCCTCCTCCTTTGTTCCGTCAGCCTTATCAGCAGAAGAGCAAAGGTGGCAATGGATCTTCCCCCCCCCCCAACCCAGGCTTTCAGAACAAGACTTCGTCTCATGCTCTAAGATCAAGTGCTCTGTATCACCATCCGCTCTCGGAGGTCACGTGCAACAAGTGTCGGCAGAAGGGTCACTATGCCAACAAATGCTTCAATCAGAGGTGTCTTCCTCCTCCTCCTCATGTGAGATCTGCTAGCAACGCAGTGGTCAAGCATAAACCCAAGTTTGCAAAGGTCAACATGATGAACGCAGCTCAGGCAGAGGACTCATCAGATGTGATAATGGGTAACCTTCCTATTAACGATATTCCTGCAGAAGTTCTTTTTGACACTGGTGCATCGCATTGTTTCATCTCGAGACCATTTGCATCTAAGAATGAGTTGGCTTTCCAAGATTTGCATAGACCGTTAGCAGTTGTCTCACCGGGTAAATGCTTGCACGCAAGTTACGTGGTCCCGGATATTTCTATCATGATGGGCGACTTTAAGTTTCTTTCTTCTCCAATGGTCCTTGGTAACTCGGACATTGATCTTATTCTCGGAATGGACTGGCTTTCTAAGCACAAGGCTCAGCTTGATTGTGCTGCCAGGCAGATTCAATTGACACATTCGTCTGAGCATGTAATCGTCTTTGCCGCTCGTGATAATATCATCCGACTGTTTTCTCTCAATGAGAAGGGCGAGCTGGATGCCATCTCTCAGATTCCAGTCGTTTGTGAATATCAAGACGTCTTTCTAGAAGAGCTTCCAGGAATGCCTCCGCACCGGCCAGTTGAATTCGTCATTGATCTTGAGCCTGGCACGGAACCTGTTTGCAAACATCCTTACAAGCTTGGACCTGAAGATTTGAAGGAGCTGAAGAAACAACTCGATATTCAAGAGCGTATGGGTCTCATCCGACCAAGTTCTTCTCCATGGGGTTGTGGTGTTCTTTTTGTCAAGAAGAAGGATGGAACGGACCGACTTTGTGTCGACTACCGTCCATTGAACTAGAAGACCATAAAGAACAAGTACCCACTTCCCAACATCAATGAGCTTTTCGAACAACTCAAAGGTGCTCAAGTTTTCTCCAAGCTTGATCTCCGTATAGGCTATCATCAGATTCGCATTCTTGAAGAAGATATCCCCAAGACAACATTCAGAACAAGCTATGGTTCATATGAATACACTGTCATGTCTTTCGGCCTTGTCAATGCTCCTCCAACATTCTCTCGCATGATGAACTTCATCTTGAATGCCTACACAAATGACTTCATCATGGTCTACCTCGATGACATTCTGGTCTTTTCCAAGAACAAGGAGGATCATGCCAAGCATTTGAGATTGGTGCTGGATAAACTCAGAGAACATCAGTTCTATGCGAAGTTTTCTAAGTGCGAGTTTTGGCTCGATGAGGTTCTCTATCTTGGGGACATCATCTCTACCAAGGGCATAGAGGTGAATCCTGAGAAGGTGTCTGCAATTGTGAATTGGGAACCACCTCAGAACGTGAAGCAACTCCGCAACTTCCTTGGGCTCGCAAGCTATTGTCGAAGGTTCGTTGAGAACTTCTCAAAGATCGCGAAGCCTCTTTCCAACCTTGTCCAGAAGCATGTGAAGTATGTCTGGTCGCCTGAATGTGACATCGCTTTCAACACCCTGAAAGAGAAGTTAGTCACTGCTCCAATTCTGACTCCTCCTGATGAATCCAAACCGTTTGAGGTCTTCTGTGATGCTTCCCTTCAAGGTCTTGGTGCAGTGTTGATGCAAGAGAAGAAAGTTGTGGCCTATACCTCTCGCCAGTTGAAGCCCAACGAAAATAACTACCCCACTCATGACCTTGAGTTGGCGGCAGTTGTTCATGCTCTTTTAACTTGGAGACATCTCTTATTGGGACCAAAAGTGGACATTTTCACTGATTATAAGAGTCTCAAGTACATCTTCACTCAGCCAAACCTCAACCTCAGGCAGACTCGTTGGGTCGAAATGATTCAAGAGTATAATCCGAGTATCGAATATACTCCAGGCAAGGACAATCTAATTGCTGACGCATTGAGCAGGAAGGCTTACTGCAACAGTTTGATTCTCAAGCCTTACTAACCAGAGCTTTATGAAGCTTTCCACAAACTCAATCTCTAAGTTGTTCCTCAAGGATTCCTTGCCAACCTCCAAGTCTCTCCTACTTTGGAAGATCAGATTCGTGAGGCTCAACTTCTTGATGTTATGGTGAAGAAGGTGAAGATTGGGATTGCCAAGAGTCAACCCAAGTACAAGTGCTATCGTCTTGATGACAAGGATACTCTATTCTTCGAGGATCGCATTGTTGTTCCTAAAGGTGACCTTCATAAAGTCATTATGAACGAGGCTCACAATTCACTCCTCTCTATTCACCCTGGAAGTACAAAGATGTACCATGACCTCAAGCAGTCGTATTGGTGGACTCGAATGAAGCGCCAGATTGCTTAGTTCGTGAATGAATGTGATGTCTGCAGAAGAGTGAAAGCAGAACACCAACGACCAGCTGGTCTCCTCCAACCTCTTGCCATTCTAGAATGGAAGTTTGACCATATTGAGATGGACTTCGTGACTGGATTTCCCAAGTCCAAGCATGGCAATGATGCTATCTTTGTTGTCATCGACAAGCTCACTAAAGTGGCTCATTTTCTTCCTATCAAAGAATCTATCACAGCAACTTAGTTGGCAGAGCTTTATACCTCCAGGATTGTCTCTCTACACGACATTCTGCAGTTGATATCTTCAGATCATGGCAGCATCTTTATCTCTAAGTTTTGGGATTCTTTTCAGAAGGCCATGGGCTCCAACATTCGCTTCAGCACAGCTTTTCATCCTCAAACTAGTGGGCAGGTCGAGCGAGTAAATCAAATTCTTGAAGATATGCTCAGAGCAAGTGTCATCTCTTTCGGTATGAAGTGGGAAGATTGTCTTCCATATGCCGAGTTCTCCTACAACAATAGCTTCCAAGCGAGTTCGGGCAAGGCCCCATTCGAGATTCTCTATGGCAGAAAGTGTCGTACTCCTCTTAACTGGCCAGAGACTGGTGAACGGCAACTTCTTGGCAATGACTTGATCACAGAGGCTGAAGAAATGTGCAAAGTCATTCGTGAAAATCTCAAAGCCGCGCAATCGCGCCAGAAGAGTTACTATGATAACAAGCACCGTGACTTGGCTTTCGAGATAGGAGACCATGTCTACCTCCGCGTCTCTCCAATGAAAGGTACTCATCGCTTCGGTATCAAAGGGAAGCTTTCCCCTAGATACGTGGGTCCTTTCAAGATCATTGGCAAAAGAGGCGATCTCGCCTATCAACTTGAGCTTCCACCCAACTTTGCAAATGTGCACGACGTGTTTCACGTGTCTCAACTCCGCAAGTGTTTCAAGACTCCTGACCGCATCGTCAACATCGAAGAGATTGATCTCCAAGAAAACCTGTCTTATCATGAGCACCCAGTTGCTATTCTTGAAGAAACTAAGCGCAAGACTCGCAACAAGTCTATCAAATTCCTGAAAGTCAAGTGGTCACATCATTCCGACCGTGAAGCCACCTGGGAACGCGAGGACCACATCCGTTCAGAGTACCCGGAGTTTTTCCAGTCCTAGATCTCGGGACGAGATCCTTTAGTAGTGGTGGAGTGTTGTAACACCCCGTATGTAACTTGCCATATTTGTATTCCAACTCTTGCCATTTCCGGCACTAAGTTATGATATTTCCTCGTTGTTGGGTTTTTGTCTTCATGTGCTTTTGTCTTTTGTCAAGCATCTTGAGTGGATCCCTGCCATGTATTTTGTTGTTATGTTAGAGTGCAGTAGCTTGTTGTTCTTGATGCATTTAGATGGCCTCGTGCTGTTAATCGCAGATCGGTGCCATATTTGTTTTGCTTGTCATTTGCAAACCGTGCATCCAATTCCGGTGATGTTTATATCGATTTCGGCCGAAATCAACACATCTTTCCAGTGGCACTCTTGGTTTTCCAAGTTGAGGCCAGGTTCAATCTTTCCTTTCAGAAACATGCATATGCATCACATATCACATCCCGCATATCATGCCATGTTTTGCATCATTGTTGCTTGCGCATTGCACGTGGTTGATTGTGTCTTCCTTTGCTTGTGTTCTTGCTTTGGGTAGAGCTGGGAGACGAGTATGTGATCGAGGAGCCCGTTGAGTATGCATATGAGGATCAAGCTAACGTCAACTCGGAGAACTTTGCAGGCAAGATGACCATACCCTCGAAATCACTTCTATCTTTGCTTGCTAGATGCTCGCTCTTTTGCTATGCCTATGCTACGATACCTACCACTTGCTTATCATGCCTCCCATATTGCCATGTCAAACCTCTAAACCACCTTGTCCTAGCAAATCGTTGCTTGGCTATGTTACCGCTTTACTCAGCACCTCTTATAGCGTTGCTAGTTGCAGGTGAAGATTGGAGTTTGTTCCTTGTTGGAACATGTTTATTGTTGGGATATCATTATTATAGCTTGTCTTTTTAAAATGCATCTATACACTTGGTAAAGGGTGGAAGGCTCGGCCTTATGCCTGGTGTTTTGTTCCACTCTTGCCGCCCTAGTTTCCATCATACCGGTGTTATGTTCCTTGATTTTGCGTTCCTTACACGGTTGGGTTATAATGGGAACCCCTTGACAGTTCGCCTTGAATAAAACTCCTCTAGCAATGCCCGACCTTGGTTTTACCATTTGCCACCTAGCCTCATTTCCCTTGGGTTTCGCGGACTCAAGGGTCATCTTTATTTTAAACCCCCGGGCCAGTGCTCCTCTGAGTGTTGGTCCAATTTGTCAGCCGCTGGTGGCCACCAGGGGCAACTCTGGGCTGGCCTACCGGAAGTTTGGACAATCCGGTGTGCCCTGAGAATGAGATATGTGCAGCTCCTATCGGGATTTGTTGGCACATTCAGGTGGCTTTGCTGGTTTAGTTTTACCATTGTCGAGATGTCTTGTAACCGGGATTCCGAGTCTGATCGGGTTGTCTTGGGATAAGGAATATCCTTCGTTGACCGTGAGAGCTTGTGATGGGCTAAGTTGGGACACCCCTGTAGGGTTTTGAACTTTCGAAAGCCGTGCCCGCGGTTATGGGCAGATGGGAATTTGTTAATATCCGGTTGTAGAAAACCTTAACCTTAATTTAATTAAAATGAATCAACAAAGTGTGTGGCCGTGATGGTCTCTTTTCGGCGGAGTCCGAGAAAAGAACACGGTCTCGAGTTAGGCTTGAATGTAGGTTGTTCTAGGATCACTTCTTGATCATAGTTTCTCGACCGTGCCTTTGCCTTCTCTTCTCGCTCTCTTTTGCGTATGTTTAGCCACCATATATGCTAGTGCTTGCTACAGCTCCTCCTCATACCTTTTACCCTTCCTATAAGCTTAAATAGTCTTGATCGCGAGGGTGTGAGATTGCTGAGTCCCCGTGACTCACAGATTCCTTCCAAAACCAGATGCAGGGACCGATGATACTGCTCCAGGAGATTCGACTGAGCTCAAGTGGGAGTTCGATGAGGACTCAGGACGATACTACGTTTCCTTTCCAGACGATCAGTAGTGGTGCCCAGTTGGGGCGATCGGGGACTTTGTTGCATTTGGGGTTGTTCTTTATTTTGGTTCCATAGTCGGACCTTGATTGTATCTGGATGAATGTAATGTTATTTATGTGTTGTGTGACGTGGAGATTGTAAGCCAACTATGTACCTCTTTTCCTTATTCATTACATGGGTTGTGTGAAGATTACCCCACTTGCGACATTGCTTACAATGCGGTTATGCCTCTAAGTCATGCTTCAACACATGGGAGATATAGCCGCATCGTGGGCGTTACAATGTGCCTATACATGGAAATTATATAGAGCTACCTCCTGCTTACCTAGATTATAATACTATGGTTCGCCATAAGTTTCTTGAGAGGAACGAACAGTTCCTCCAGTATCGACTAATCTTCGACAAACAGCGCACCGTCCATGTTGCCCTCCCTGCTCCTACTTTCTTTAACTTTCAGAAAAAGGAGATATGTTATAACCAGGGAGGAGGCAAATGAGTACGAGAGGAGTACGGAGGCAGCTCGCCTCCAAGCTGCAGCTTTACAAGCAGTAGCTGCTGCATCTCAGTACGACCCCAGCTACAACTTTGGATATCCACCAGGCCAGAAGTGGCCATAGACCAACTTAGGCCAAAAGCATAAGCTTGGGGGAGTACGTATTTCTCAGCGACATTACATTCATGTTCACAAACTCATGCCAGTTGTCGGTGCTCATACTTTTTCATTGTACCATCCATTCTAGTTTATTTTCTTTGCTAAGCCTCCTTCTTGTGTGTTCGAAAAAACCTTAAGAAAAACCAAGAAAATTTGTTGTAGCTTTTAGCTAGTTTACTTTCCATGCCTATAGTAGTAGTAATTAAAAGAAAACCTCATTCTTCTTTTGCTTGTCGGGAGCTTTCCCGTGTAAATAGTTTTATATCTTTTCTTATTCTTTGGGGTTCGAGAGGAGAATACCATGATGAAAATGTTGAGTGGCTCTTATATGCATTATTGTTGAATTAACCAAGAGCCCATGTTACCTTGTCTTCTCCCTTGTATTAAATGCTTACAGATTACAGCTTAGTCCAATGCACGTGCACTCTTATTATTATCCACACTGTTTGGTCGTGTGAGTGAAAGGCAATAATGACGATATATGATGAACTGAATGTGATGAGAGAAGCTGGTATGAACTCGACCTATCTTGTTTTTGCAAATATGATTAGTTCATCATTCCTGATTCTGCCTATTATGAATGAAACATGTTTGCAATGACAATTAGATATTATAGTTTCCCATGCCATGCTTAATTTGCTAGGAGCTTATAATAGTTTACCTTGTGTGCCAACATGCTATTAAAATGGTTGTGATGTGGTATGATAGGGTGGTATCCTCCTTTGAACAATTCGAGTGGCTTGACTTGGCACATGTTCACGCAGGTAGTTGAAACAAAATCAACATAGCCTCCACGATATTTATGTTCATGGTGATTTATATCCTACTCATGCTTGCACTCATTGTTGATTAATCCTAATGCATGTTCATGACTGTTGTCGCTCTCTAGTTGGTCGCTTCCCAGTCTCTTTCTAGCCTTCACTTGTACTAAGCGGGAATACTGCTTGTGCATCCACTTCCATAAACCCCAAAATTATTCCACATGAGTCCACCATACCTTCCTATAAGCGGTATCTACCTTCCGTTCCAAGTAAATTTGTATGTGCCAAACTCTAAACCTTCAAATGAAATTCTGTTTTGTATGCTCGAATAGCTCATGTATCAACTAGGGTTATCTATATCTTCCATGCTAGGTGGGTTATTCTCAAGATGAGTGGACTCCGCTCATCATTCATGAGAAAATGGATGGTAACTGGGATGCCCAGTCCCATGCTCAGATCAAAATAATTGCAAACAAAACTCCCCCAGGATTGTTGTTAGTTGGAGGCACCCATTGTTTTGGACAAGCCATGGATTGATGTTTGTTGGTGGTGGGGAGTATAAACTTTACCATTCTGTTTGGGAACCGCCTATAATGTGTGTAGCATGGAAGATATCGAGATCTCTTGGTTGTTATGTTGACAATGAAAGTATTCCACTCAAAATATTATTTATCTCTATTTCAAAATTCGAGCTCTGGCACCACTGCAAATCCCTGCTTCCCTATGCGAAGGGCCTATCTATTTACTTTTATGTTGAGTCATCATCCTCTTATTAAAAAGCACCAGTTGGAGAGCACCGCTGTCATTCGCATGCATTGCTATTAAATTACATTGAGTATGACTGTGACCGGATCTCTTTTACCATGAATTACAATGTCTGGTCAGTCCTTGATCTTCAGGGGTGCTCTGCATTTATGTTTTGCGGTCTCAAAAAGGGCTAGCGAGATACCATCTTATTATATCATATTATGATTGTTTTGAGAAAGTGTTGTCATCCAAGATATATTATTATTGATCGCTAGTTGATTATGTCACTGATATGTGTAAACATGAGACCTAAATGTTATTGTGAATATGGTTAGTTCATAATCTTTGCTGAAAACTTGAATGCCGGCTTTACATATTTGCAACAACAGGATCAAACAGAGTTTGTACTGAATTTCTTGAGGACAAGCAAAGGTTTAAGCTTGGGGGAGTTGATACGCCTCCAACGTATCTACTTTTCCAAACACTTTTGACCTTGTTTTGGACTCTAACTTGCATGGTTTGAATGGAACTAACCCAGACTGACGCTGTTTTCAGCAGAATTGCCATGGTGTTATTTTTGTGCAGAAGTAAAAGTTCTCGAAATGACCTGAAAATTCACGGAGACATGTTTTGGAATTTATAAAAAATACTAGCGAAAGAATCAACATAAGGGGTCCCACACCCTGTCCACGAGGGTGCAGGGCGCCCCCTGGGGCACGCCCCCTGCCTCATGGGCCCACTGAGGCTCCACCGACGTCAACTCGAACTCTATATATTCACGTTCGGGAGGAAAAAATCAGAGAGAAGGATTCCTCGTGTTTTATGATACGGAGCCGCCGCCAAGCCCTAATCTTCATCGGGAGGGCTGATCTAGAGTCCGTTCGGGGCTCCGGAGAGGGGAACCCGTCGCCATCGTCATCATCAACCTTCCTCCATCACCAATTTCATGATGCTCACCCCCGTGCGTGAGTAATTCCATCGTAGGCTTGCTGGACGGTGATGGGTTGGATGAGATTTATCATGTAATCAAGTTAGTTTTGTTAGGGTTTGATCCCTAGTATCCATTATGTTCTAACATTGATGTTGCTATGACTTTGCTATGCTTAATGCTTGTCACTAGGGCCCGAGTGCCATGATTTTAGATATGAACCTATTATGTTTTCATGAATATATGTGAGTTCTTGATCCTATTTTGCAAATCAATACTCACCTACTATGTGTTATGATCCGGTAACCCTGAAGTGACAATAATCGGGACCACTCCCGGTGATGACCGTAGTTTGAGGAGTTCATGTATTCACTAAGTGTTAATGCTTTGGTCCGGTACTCTATTAAAAGGAGGCCTTAATATCCCTTAGTTTCCAACATGACCCCCTGCCACGGGAGCGTAGGACAAAAGATTTCATGCAAGTTCTTTTTCATAAGCACGTATGACTATATTCAGAATACATGCCTACATTACATTGATGAACTGGAGCTAGTTCTGTGTCATCCTATGTTATAACTGTTGCATGAGGAATCGCATCCAGCATAATTATCCATCATTGATCCATTGCCTACGAGCTTTTCACATATTGATCTTGGCTTAGTTACTTTTACGTTGCCACTGTTACAATTGCGACAAAAACAAATACTGTTAATTTTGCCACCGTTACCGTTACTTCCATATTACTTTCCTACTAAATACTTTGCCTGCGGATATTAAGTTTTTCAGGTGTGCTTGAATTGACAACTCAACTGCTAATACTTGAGAATATTGTTTGGCTCCCCTTGTGTCGAATCAATAAATTTGGGTTGAATACTCTATCCTTGAAAACTGTTGCGATGCCCTATACTTTTGGGTTATCACCTTCCTGAAAGATCACTTCCCTCTCTCCCGCATTGACCAGATTGTCGACTCAACTGCGGGATGTGAGCATCTGTCCTTTTTGGATGCGTATTTTGGGTACCATCAGATCTGACTATATGGACCCGATGAAATAAAAACAGCCTTCATCACCCCGTTCGGGTGCTTTTTCTATGTTACCATGCCCGTTGGTCTTAAGAATGCTGGTGCCACGTTCATGCACATGATTCAGAAGTGCCTACTCACTCAAATCAGTTGGAACATGGAAGCGTACATGGATGATGTCGTGGTCAAGTCACGTAAAAGTTCCGACCTGCTGTTTGACCTCGCTGAAACATTTGCCAACTTAAGAAGATATGATATCAAGATCAATCCGTCAAAGTGCACATTCGGAGTCCCAGGCGGAAAATTACTCGGTTTTCTCGTTTCCAAATGAGGAATCGATGCAACCCCAGAAAAGATTGGAGCAATTCTCCGAATGAAACGCCCTGTGCATGTGCATGATGTTCAGAAGCTTACTAGTTGTCTGGCTGCATTGAGTCGACTCATCTCTCATCTCGGTGAAAATGCATTGCCTTAGTGACTGATGAAGAAGTCTAACAAGTTCGAGTGGACTCCCGAAGCCGAAGCAGCGTTTGTAGAGCACAAATCCCTGCTTTCTACCCAGCCGGTGCTTCCTGCCCCAATCATCAAAGAGCCCCTATTGTTATATATCGCAGCCACTGGACAAGTTGTTAGCACAGTGCTCACAGTTGAGCGGGAAGAAGAAGGCAAAACCTACAAAGTTCAATGCCTAGTGTACTATATTTATGAAGTCTTGACTCCGTCCAAGCAAAGGTATCCGCATTACCAGAAGCTTGTCTACGGGATTTATTTGACCACAAAGAAAGTTGCACATTACTTCGTAGACCACTCGATTTCAGTCATCAGTGGTGCTCCATTATGAGAAATCCTGAACAATCGAGATGCAACAGGTCGAGTGTCCAAGTGGGCGATTTAACTCCTCCCTTTGGACATCAAGTTCAAAGCAAAAAAGGCGATCAAGTCTCAAGCAATAGCATATTTCCTGGCTGAGTGGATCGTACAGCAGCAACCGACTCAGATACACTCGGAACATTGGACTATGTTCTTTGATGGGTCCAAGATGTTGAATGGTTCTGGTGCTGGAGTGGTCCTAGTGTCCCCAAGAGGCGACAAGCTCAGTTATTGTCCTCCAGATTCACTTTGACTCTTCAAACAGTGAAGCTGAGTATGAGGCACTCCTATATGGGTTGCGTATGTCCATCTCACTCGGCGTCCGGCGCCTGATGGTCTACAACGACTCAGACTTGGTGGTCAATCAGGTAATGAAGGAATGGGATATCAGGAGCCCAGCTATGACTGGTTACCGCAATGTAGTGAGAAAGCTAGAGAAGAAGTTTGAGGGGTTAGAGCTCCACCACATACACCGAATCAAGAATCAAGCAGCCGATGATCTAGCGAAAATAGGTTCCACTCGGAAACCTATTCCCAGTAATGTGTTCTTGGAGCATCTCCATACCCCGTCAGTTCAAGAAGATCCTTTTACAGAGGAGCCCCCACAACTGATAAGTTCAACTAATCTGACTGAGATTGAAGTCCCAGCTATAGTCGACTTGATCATGGAGGTTTTAGTGATCACTCCCGACTGAACGGTGCCATATATTGCATATCTACTCAGGTAGGAGCTCCTAGAGGATTAAGATGAGGCCCGCCAGAAAGATGACTCACTTGAACCGAGAATTTACTCATCATGAACAAACTCCGGAAGAATGAATCAGTCACTTGGATAAAGCAAGAATAAGAATTATGTTATGCGTATCCTTCACCAATTTAGATTGATGACAAGCAACGGATTTAGCATACTACTTATTCTCGGAGAAAGGATTAAGATAGATATAGCACAAACTTGAGAAGGTCCTCAATGAACCACCGGTAGGACTGAAGCAACGAATAAATTGATATGATAAACGAAGGAAGAGAAATCTTGAATGAACCACCGTAAGAATTGAAAATGAACGAAGAAAAGAGATGAATCACCGATAAGAATTTGAAAACAAACAAAGATACTTGGGGAAATTTAGATACAAAAGAACGAAGAGATCAAGAGCTGATAAGAGAATACTTAAATGATGCACTGGTACGATTTGCAGAATGATAGCTGAAGTCTAAGAATGAATAAGTCTTCTGAAATGATGGGCTCCGGAGAATCAAATTGAAAAGAATATTGAATTGCTCCGGATAGGTGAAAAGAATTCTCACAATCGAAAATAATTATGAGAGGATGGCAACAATCTAGAATCACGAATCTTGAAGAGAATGGATCAAGATTTAAGAGAAACTCTTCTTCGGTCTTCAAAATTCGAGAATGATGATGAGAAACACCACCATGATAATTGATGAGACACCCCGGGAGAATGAAAGCAAAGAGGTTGAGCCAACAATGAAAAGAGTTTGAAAGATCTTGGGGAAAGACATTTGACTGATGATGATTCATTCTTACGTCAAACTTCAAAAAGAATTTAGGATAGCTCCGGGAAAATTAGAAGAGTCAGGTAAGATCCTGGGAAAAGACCTGTGGCTTAGGGCCCACTCAAAAGAAACACCGTTGGAATGATTATAAAGAGAGATTGCGCCGGTTGAATTAAATGGCTTGAATGAGACAACATCCTCAAAATAGCTTGAACGGATTGAGAATGGAAACGAATCTTCTGAGATATCTTTAGCACTCCAGAACAATTGAATGGAGAGAGGTGAATAAATAAGAGAGTCTTTGATAAGCACTTCCAACATGGAAAGCATGTGGAACAATGAAAAAGATATGATCAACACCGAAAGCTTGCATTAAATCCACCGGAGAAGAAAAGAAATAAAGAATGATAACTTGAAGCTCCGTTAGTATCTTCCTGGGGATCACTGGATAAGAACATTGACGAAAAAGAATGGAGAGACTTCACATTCATAAGATAGATACTTGATAAAGAAATCTGAGTCCTCAAAGAAAAAGGGTGGGTGGGCGGCAAAAACAAAGAGAACTTGAGGATAAATGAAACGAACAATGTTGGAAAAACCAAGAGGTGATCTTGCGGATGTTGAAGTGATCGGATCCACTTGAAGAGAAACACGCCGGTTGAAAAGAATTGACATGACAATCTTGATTATCATGAAGGATTAGTATTGACATAGTAGCATGAGAACACTGCTTAGGAAAGGTATGGAATCATCATTTGACTTCGAAGCAACTCGAATACCACAGCTGAAAAACAAAGAAAAGGATTGGCTTGCAAAATAAGCCGAAACAAACATATGATAGAGATTTCGTCTGAAGTTTTCGTGGTGGGGCCCACACGGGCTCGATCGTACAGCACCATCATGTACAAGGCAGTGCACATGACATACGAAGCGTCCCCGAGTCAGCATAGCCAAGGACTCTTTAAGACACAATGAGACCACTGTAAAACCAACCGTGGATAGGCGAACCACTAGACGTCGAACCCCAATTTCATATCATAGATCTGTCAGAAAGATATCCTAGGAGCTACTTAAATTCCCACTTATAAACTCCCGAAACTTTCCGGTTATGCAATCAGGTGTTGGGGATACAGGGGAAGCATAATATCTCACCCAAATCAAGCAAATCCTACATCCACCTATATCCATCCTTCAACACATAACCAAGAAACCTTCGGAAATCATTTACCTCAACCTTCGAAAAGCATCCGTTATACGAGTTATGGCAATACTCCCGAACTCCCGCCCCAGTACTGGGTGGCGTCGAGGTTATCTCACCAACAACTGCATAAAGGAGATTTTCGATGTCGGCGAAACTCAGGTATTCCAGAACTGCAACGATAAAATTGTGACGACAACACCTCGGAGCTCAACTCCCCGAGACACTGCCACAACCCCTAAATGTCAGGAGGCACCAAGAACAATGTTCTCGTCACAAAACCATCGGAACGATTCCAAGGTACCCGCGTGATCCTAAATTTTTTTTAGTGAAATTTGAGAAGAGAAGAGTCAAAACTCTATGTCAGGATGCCTCACCAGAGCGATGAAGGGACTAAGGAGTAAAAATAATCCTACTCTCCGATATATATAATCCTAAAAGACTCAAAACATTTTTCTAGACTCAACAACGCCAGCGATTCGATCAAGCAGGGGGCTCCTAAGTCGGGGAAGGCTCTGATTACCAACTTGTCACACCCACGATGCGGCTATATCTCCCACGTGTCGGAGCACGACTTAGAGGCATAACCGCATAGTAGGCATGTCGCAAGAGGGGTAATCTTTACACATCCCATGTACTGAATAAGAAAGGGATAAAGAGTTGGCTTACAATCACCACTTCACACAATACATGAATATAGCATTACATCATCTAGATACAATCAAGGTCCGACTACGGAACCAAAATAAAAGAAGACCACCCCTAATGCTAGATCCCCGATCACCCCGACTGGGCTCCACTACTGATCAACTGGAAACGAAACAACTCAACGCACACGATCTTCACGAGCTCCTCCTTGACCTCGGTTGCGTCACCTGCACGGTTATCATCGGCACCTGCAACTGTTTGAAGTAATCTGTGAGTCACGGGGACTCAACAATCTCACACCCTCGCGATCAAGACTATTTAAGATTATGGGTAGGAAAGGGTAGTGAGGTGGAGCTGCAGCAAGCACTAGCATATATGGTGGCTAACATAGGCAAATGAGAGCGAGAAGAGAAGCTAAGCACGGTCGTGGACTAGAGGTGATCAAGAAGTGATCCTGAAACTACTTACGTTCAAGCATAACTCCAACACCGTGTTCACTTCCCGGACCCCGCCGAGAAGAGACCATCATGGCTACACACACGGTTGATGCATTTTAAATTAAGTTAAGTTTCAGGTTTTCTACAACCGGACATTAACAAATTCCCATCTGCCCATAACCACGGGCACGGCTTTCGAAAGTTCAAAGCCCTGCAGGGGTGTCCCAACTTAGCCCATCACAAGCTCTCATGGTCAACGAAGGATATTCCTTCTCCCATGACGACCCGGTCAGACTCAGAATCTCGGTTACAAGACATCTTGACAATGGTAAAACAAGACCAGCAAAGCCGCCCAAATGTGCTGACAAATCCCGATAGGAGCTGCACATATCTCGTTCTCAATGCACACTGGATTGTCCAAGGTTCCGATAGTCCAGCCTAGAGTTGCCCCTAGTGGCCACCGGCAGCTGACAGGTTGGACCAACACTAAGAGGAGCACTGGTCCGGGGGTTTAAAATAAAGATGACCCTTGAGTCTGCAGAACCCAAGGGAAAAAGGCTAGGTGGCAAATGGTAAAACCAATGTTGGACCTTGGTGGAGGAGTTTTATTCAAGGCGAACTGTCAAGGGGTTCCCATTATAACCCAACCGCGTAAGGAATGCAAAATCAAGGAACATAACACCGGTATGACGGAAACTAGGGCGTCAAGAGTGGAACAAAACACCAGGCATAAGGCTGAGCCTTCCACCCTTTACCAAGTATATAGATGCATTAAGTAAATAAGATATATTGTGATATCCCAACAATAATCATGTTCCAACAAGGAACAAACTCCAATCTTCACCTGCAACTAGCAACGCTATAAGAGGGGCTGAGCAAAGCGGTAACATAGCCAAACAACGGTTTGCTAGGACAAGGTGGGTTAGAGGTTTGACATGGCAATATGGGAGGCATGATAAAGCATGTGGTAGGTATCGCGGCATAGGCATAGCAAAAGAGCGAGCAACTAGCAAGCAAAGATATAAGTGATTTCGAGGGTATGGTCATCTTGCCTGAGATCCCGCAAGGAAGAAGAACGAGTCCATGAAGAAGACAAACAGACAAAGTCAAACGGACCCTCACAAACACGACGTTATCAGAACTAATCCGAAGAAGCAACACCGGAAAGAAGCAAACAACATAGTAAACAGCCATCACATAAACATGGCATGATGCACAACCAAGTATGATGCATGCCTGGTTAAAAACCGCATGACATGGCAAAGTGCAACAAACAACACTACAAATTAAGTGGAGCTCAATATGCAATGAGTTGCATATTGACGGAACACCACATATATTATTTAGTACTCTCTCGTTTATGTACTCAACAATATTAAATGTTGTTAAACATGGCAAGAGGGTGAAGCATAAGAAAAACTATACTATCTAAACAATTTAAATGGGGCCGGATATAACAAACTACAAATCCAGTAAATCCCCATATGCAATTATCAATTTGGTGCAAACAACAATTTTAAACATTTTAAATGTTATTAACATGATGCGGATGACATGTGCAAGTTTAATGCAATTTTTATTAAAAGTTGACATGAGCGTGATGAGAGCATTTGTGTCACCATGGTAGAAAGGAAGGGGGGCCACGACAACGAAACGGAAATGATGCCGCGGCAACATTCCGATGATCCGGTAGCTCACGGGGATACCAGTGCAAAAGGAAGTGGGTGCGAGTGTGTCATGTAAGAAGATGGGGTGCTCCTGGATTCCGGGATCCCACATGACGGTGGCAAGGCAAAAGAGGGGCTTCATGGAAGGAACAACTCGGACATAGAGCAACACACGGTCCAACTCATACATCGCAAGCATTCATCCACAGGCGTCGTCTCGGTGGTATACCTTCGAAGCATGCGTTTCGGGCGGAACGAGTTCGTAGAGGGAAGTAGGTGTTCACGGTTCATTGTGGGAAGTAGTCCTTCTCGTCGCGACGGTAATGGAAGTAGTGGTACTATCGGTCCTCGGTGATGGTAGTGGTACTAGCGATCTTGGTGATGGTAGTGGAATTTGGTGCATCCAATGCCTTCGGGCATAGAGGTACTAGCATAAACCGAGATGGTCTTGATGATCCGGCGAGACAACGTGGTTCGGGGCGGTCTCGGTCTTGGTGGTGGGGTACTTGACGCATCCCGGATATGTAGTCGTACACAGTGTTACATGTAGCGGAACTTGAGGTGGTCTTGGAGTCGGACTTGCGGCGTTGGACAGAAACATCGCGAGGTTCAGCTGCTGCCCCACGTTCATGACGGAAACGAAACTCGGGCAGGAAGTCAAAGCAAAAAAACAAGGGCACGGCGGTTGCTTGTACATGGGGAAGGGCATGGCCCACACGCCGGGCAAGCGATCCATGGAGGCGCTGCAGGTGCGCCAGGCTCGCTCGCTCGTTCCCGAGCAGAACGGCAGTAGCAGGCGGCGCTGGGTACTCACGGTAGCAGCGGACAAGCGGGACGAGGCGGAGAGCTGGTGGCGGCGCTCCTGGTCCCAGCGGGAGGAAAGAGCCACCAGGCGCTGCTCGGGAGGAACGACGCAGAGGGAGGAGAGGAGACTCCATCTTGGTCGTGGCCTCGTCGGCCGGCGGGGTGGAGCTCCGGCGGTGGATGTCCTCGGCCAGTGAGGAGGCAGGAGCCTAGGTGCGCGGTTGACGACGGGAGCGACGAGGGGGAAGGCAGGCGGCATGCGAGGGACTAGCGCTCGGCATCCCTGGCAATGCGGCGGCCTCCTGACAATGGTGGAAGAGAGCAGGGAACGGGGTCGTGCAGAGGAGCGAGAGGCAGAAGGAGGTGTAGTGGATCGGGATCGGGCACGGTCCTCCTGGCGGCGCAAGGGGAAAGCGAGAGGGAGAGCTGGTTGTGCGGGCTAGGGTTAGTGGGGGTTAAGTTGGGCCGGAGCGGGAGGCCCAATGGAGGGCGCCAGCCGGACCTTGGGCCTTTTGGTGGAGATGGAAAATGCCACAGGCCTGGTCGTCTGGGCTGCAGGCTCTCTTCTCTCTCACACTCTCTTCTCTTAACCAATAAGAGAGAAAAAATAGATAGAAGAAGAAAAATATAGAGAGAGGGTTAGGGATGGAATTTAGGCATGGGGGTTATATTCCCGGACTCACAAGAATGTGCACGGTCCGAGAAAATAGAAAAGGTCAAGTTTGAAAGATTAAATTCAAATTCCTTTGAATTTAATTCAAAAGGTTTGAACTAGGACAGGTTTTTCAAAGTGCCCAAAAATGTTGAGAATTTTAGATGGAGCTCCGGAAAACGACGAAAGGACATATGGCAAAGTTAGAGGCCAAGATTTTTGATAACTAAAGCATTGGGATTTTTGCAAGTCTGTTATGGGTGATTCCAAAACAGTGGCATATTTTATAATAGATCCCTAATATCGGGAGGATATGTTATAAAGAGAAGTCACCCTTCCCTCGGTTTAAATGGACCCAAGATCCATGCAATTTATTTAAGTGAGTTTTAGTTGGCTTTGAGAATATGATGGCATGATGATATGATGCAATGCAAAAATATGCGAAGAGGAAAGCAACAAGCAAAACAAATCACATGACAAAACTCGGAAACCCTGGAAGGCATCTGAAGCTCCGGTCTTGGGGCGTTACAAAAGGTATCCGCATTACCAGAAGCTTGTCTATGGGATTTATTTGACCACAAAGAAAGTTGCACATTACTTCGCAGACCACTCGATTTCAATTGTCAACGACACTCCATTATGAGAAATCCTGAACAATCGAGATGCAACTGGTCGAGTGGCCAAGTGGGCGATTGAACTCCTCCCTTTGGATATCAAGTTCGAAACAAAAAAGGAGATCAAGTCTCAAGCAATAGCGGATTTCCTAGCCGAGTGGATTGAAAAGCAGCAACCGACTCAGATACACTTGGAACATTGGACTATGTTCTTTGATGGGTCCAAGATGTTGAATGGTTCTGGTGTTGGAGTGGTCCTGGTGCCCCCAAGAGGCAACAAGCTCAGTTATGTCCTCCAGATTCCCTTCGACTCTTCAAACAATGAGGCTGAGTATGAGGCACTCCTATATGGGTTTCGTATGGCCATCTCACTCGGCGTCCGGTGCCTGATGGTCTACGGCGACTCAGACTTGGTCGTCAATCAGGTAATGAAGGAATGGGATATCAGGAGCCCAGCTATGACTAGTTACTGCAATGTAGTGAGAAGGCTAGAGAAGAAGTTTGAGGGGTTAGAGCTCCACCACATACCCCGAATCAAGAATCAAGCAGCCGATGATATGGCGAAAATAGGTTCCACTCAGAAACCTATTCCCAGTAATGTGTTCTTGGAGCATCTTCACACCTCATCAGTTCAAGAAGATCCTTTTACAGAGGAGCCCCCACAATCAATAAGTTCAACTAATCCTACTGAGATTGAAGTCCCAGTTATAGTCGACTTGATCATGGAGGTTTTGGTGATCACTCCCGACTGAATGGTGCCATATATTGCATATCTACTCAGGTAGGAGCTCCCAGAGGATGAAGACGAGGCCCGCCAGATTGTCCGCAGATCCAAAGCCTTCACGGTGATAAGTGGACAACTTTATAGAGAAAGTGTTACCGGAGTGCCTCAGCATTGCATCTCTCCAGAAGAAGGTCGACTGATCTTAAATGAGATTCACTCAGGGACCTGTGGTCACCACGCGTCCTCTCGGACCATCATGAACAAAGCATACCGAGCGGGATTCTACAGGCCACGAGCGAATGATATGGATAAAGATATATTTGACAAGTGCGAATGCTGCCAGTTTTACTCAAACATGTATCACAAGCGTGCATCTTCCTTGAAGACTATTCCACTCATTTGGTCTTTTGTAGTTTGGGGGTTAGACATGGTTGGACCTTTCAAGACTGGCAGAAGCGGTTTCACTCATTTGCTCGTAGCAGTCGACAAGTACACCAAGTGGATCGAAGCTAAGCCTATCAAGAATCTTGACTCAAGCACTGCCATTAGTTTCATCAGAGAGTTGATATTCCGATATGGAGTCCCTCATAGAATTATCACAGATAACGGCTCCAACTTTGATTCTGATGAGTTCAGAGCATTCTGCACTTCCCAAGGCACTCGGGTCGATTACGCATCCGTGCACACCCGCAGTCAAATGGGCAGGCAGAAAGAGCAAATGGCTTGATCCTACAAGGGTTGAAACCTCGATTGATGCGCGACCTCAAGCATGCGGCTGGAGCTTGGGTGACTAAGTTGCCATCTGTCTTGTGGTGATTGAGGACGAATCCTAATCAGTCGACTGATCGAACCCCTTTCTTCATGGTATATGGCACTGAAGCTATGCTTCCGAGTGATTTGCTGCACAATGCTCCCCAAGTGGAACTCTTCTCTGAAGCCGAAGCAGAACAGGCACGCCAAGATGTAGTTGATCTCCTCGAATAAGAATGAGAGATGGCTCTGATTCAGTCGACCATCTATCAACAAGACCTGTGTTGATTCCATGCCCGAAATGTCAGAGGTCAAGCGTTTCAGGAAGGAGACCTTGTGCTCCGAGTGCACCAGAAGCGACCTCACAAGCTCGCTCCGGCCTGGGAAGGACCCTTCATCATGACCAAGGTGCTCCACAACGGGGCATCTCACCTCTACAACGTCGCCAAGAAAGAAGACGAGCCACGCTCATGGAATGCGGACCTGCTCCACCGATTTTATACCTAAACACTCGGATCGACGAGTTGTAATAAGAATCCTTCAGTTTGCTTATCAAAGATATGATTTTTTCAGTATCTTAAATGATTGTTTTCACATAAGCATGTGTTCAAATCCCCTAGTGGGTGGCTTAGCCGCGAACCTGATTCGCCTGAGTTTAAAAAAAAACACTTCGAGTGAAGAACAACCCTTTCACTCTGGGGCTTAGCCGCGAACCCAATTCGCCTAAGTTTCAAAAAACACCTCGAGTGAAGAGCAATCCTCTCATCCGGGGGCTTATCCGCGAATCCGATTCGCCTAAGTTTCAAAAACACTCTGAGTGAAGAGCAACCCTCTCACTCGGGGGCTTAGGCTGCGATCCCGCACTCGCCTAAAGTTACAAAAAACACTCTGAGTGAAGAGCAACCCTCTCAACTCAGGGGCTTAGCTGCGAACCCGATTCGCCTAAGTTTCAAAAAACACTCCGAGTGAAGAGCAACGCTCTCATCCGAAGGCTTAGCCGCGAATCTGATTCACCTAAGTTTCAAAAACACTCCGAGTGAAGAGCAACCCTCTCGGGGGCTTAGTTGTGATCCCGCACTCGCCTAAGTTATAAAAAACACTCCGAGTGAAGAGCAACCCTCTCACTCGGGGGCTTAGCTGCGAACCCGATTCGCCTAAGTTTAAAAAATACTCCGAGTGAAGAGCAACCCTCTCACTCAGAGGCTTAGCTGCGATCCCGCACTCGCCTAAGTTACAAAAAATACTCCAAGCGAGGAGCAACCCTCTCACCCGGAGGCTTAGCTGCGATCCTGCACTCGCCTAAGTTACAAAAAACACTCCAAGTGAAGAGCAACCCTCTCACTCGGGGGCTTAGGTGTGGTCCCGCACTCGCCTAAGTTACAACAAACACTCTGAGTGAAGAGCAACCCTCTCACTCGGGGGCTTAGCTGTGATCCCGCACTCGCCTAAGTTACAAAAAAACACTCCGAGTGAAGAGCAACCTTCTTACTCAGGGGCTTAGCTGCAATCTTGCACTCACCTTAGTTACAATAACTACTTCGAGTGAAGAGCAACCCTCTCACTCGGGGGATTAGCTGCGATCCCGCACTTGCCTAAGTTACAAAAAGCACTCTGAGTGCAGAGCAATCCTCTCACTGAGGGACTTAGTCGCGATCCTACATTCGCCTAAGTTACAAAAAATACTCCGAGTGAAGAGCAACCCCTCTCTCGGAGGCTGGGCCATGCCCTCTGAGCTGCGCCACAAGTACAACGTATGGTTGCACTTTGAGCTGCACCACAAGTACAACGTATGCTTGCACTCTGAGCTGCGCCACAAGTACAACGTATGGTTGCACTTTGAGCTGCGCCACAAGTAGAATGTGTATGCCGAGTGAAGAGCGATCCTCTCACTCAGAGATTCAACTACGATTCTAAATTCGCCCGAGTCAAGAAATCTGAAGATGATAAAGACAAAGCAACTGCATTCAAAAGAAGCAACCAAGTTCAGATAAACCAACTAGTGTTCAAGATCACCAGCAGAAGTACTCGAGCAGCATGCCTGAAAGAGTTTTAACGATTACGGAATCACTCGGCATTCTGAGCAAATGAAGTTAAGTTATCAAGTTTTTTACACAACAAGAGAAGGACTTGCTAGCTCGACGAAACTATCCAGGTCGATGCCGTCTGCAATACGAGTAGCTTCGTCGATGAAGGTCTCCATGAAGGATTGGAACTGAAGCTTCTTGGTGTTGGAAACCTTAAGAGCCGCCAGCTTCTCTTCTTTAACTTCCTTGCAATGAACGCGGACGAGTGACAAAGCCACATCAGCACCACAGTAGGCAGCTGACTTCTTCCATGCCTGCACTCGGTCCGGGATGCTATTGAGTCGAGTCATAAGTGACTCGAGGTCATTTAGAAGCACATCCCCTGGCCATAACTCTTTGTCGATCTGAGACAGCATGACCTTCAGTCGAGCGATGTAATTCAAGACACTGGCAAGGCGAGATTCCAGTCGCAGCACGTTCATTGCAGCTTCATCCTTGACAGGAGACTTGATGGGGTCCAAGCCTGTCTCGATCCACCCAGTCTCTTCCTTGAAGTTCTGACAAAATTCTGCATACACAAAAAGGTGTTGAAGTGACAGTAAAGTAGTGCAAATGTTCTCTACAGTCAATCGGATAGAGAAAAGTACCTTCAAGCATGAGGAACATCTTCTTGGTGAGACATCCCAGATAAGTTTCCAGTTCATCTCTCTTTCGAGTGAGAACTTCAACTCTGTCCGCCAAAGCCACCTTCTCCTCCTTCAGCTGCACGACTTCCTTCTTGGCTTCATCAATAGCAGTCCTCAACTTGGCGTTCTCTTCTTCCAACTTTCCGACTGAAGCCAGCTTCTTGTCAGCAAGTTCTGTCTTCTCCCGCGCCGTCTTCTGTGCCGCTTCAAGATTAAGGTCCTTCCGCTCCAGAGCTTGCTTCATTTTGTCTAGAGAAATAACATTCTTCAGACGATCTTGGAGTTGACGGTTTTCACTATGCACATCTGCTCGAGTGGACTCACTCGGTTCAAAGATGAAAGGAAAAAGATCACAAGGCGAGCAGTCGACAAGTTGTTACCTCCAATGGCAGCAGCTTCATCCTGGGCTTTCTTCAGATTCTTCTTGGCCAGTTCCAGATCGAGGTTTAGTTCGATCTGCTTCTTCTCCAGATTGGCAAATTTGGTTCCAAGTTCACAAGTTTTCTGCAATCAACAACAAGACACGTTAATCGACAGAAACAAGGATCAGTCACTTCCGAGCGATCAGCTGCAAGGTCAGATTATTATGACAAAAAGAGTTCTAAGACTACTGTCGGATCAAACATTCAACAGCAGTCTCAGGGACTACACCCAGTGGGTGCACTTGGCGTGCCCCCACTGGTTCGATTTCTCACTCGGCATAGTCCGCCCAGCATGAGTGGAAGGAGTAAAAAACACACACACAACAACAACATTTGTTCTCAAACCACCACTGACTGCCCGCAGTCGACCGTGATCTCGGGGACTACACCTAGTGGGTGCACTTAGCGTGCCCCCACTGGTTCGGTTCTCACTCAACATGGCCTGTCTAAATCGAGTGGAAGTATTACAAACAAACATTTCACAAAGACCCCTGCCGAATCTAAAATTTGACGGCAATCTCGGGGACTACACCCAGTGGGTGCACTCAGCGTGCACCAGAAGCGACCTCACAAGCTCGCTCCGGCCTGGGAAGGACCCTTCATCATGACCAAGGTGCTCCAAAACGGGGCATCTCACCTCTACAACGTCGCCAAGAAAGAAGACGAGCCACGCTCATGGAATGCGGACCTGCTCCACCGATTTTATACCTAAACACTCGGATCGACGAGTTGTAATAAGAATCCTTCAGTTTGCTTATCAAAGATATGATTTTTTCAGTATCTTAAATGATTGTTTTCACATAAGCATGTGTTCAAATCCCCTAGTGGGTGGCTTAGCCGCGAACCTGATTCGCCTGAGTTTCAAAAAAAACACTTCGAGTGAAGAACAACCCTTTCACTCTGGGGCTTAGCCGCGAACCCAATTCGCCTAAGTTTCAAAAAACACCTCGAGTGAAGAGCAATCCTCTCATCCGGGGGCTTATCCGCGAATCCGATTCGCCTAAGTTTCAAAAACACTCTGAGTGAAGAGCAACCCTCTCACTCGGGGGCTTAGCTGCGATCCCGCACTCGCCTAAGTTACAAAAAACACTCTGAGTGAAGAGCAACCCTCTCACTCAGGGGCTTAGCTGCGAACCCGATTCGCCTAAGTTTCAAAAAACACTCCGAGTGAAGAGCAACGCTCTCATCCGAAGGCTTAGCCGCGAATCTGATTCACCTAAGTTTCAAAAACACTCCGAGTGAAGAGCAACCCTCTCGGGGGCTTAGTTGTGATCCCGCACTCGCCTAAGTTATAAAAAACACTCCGAGTGAAGAGCAACCCTCTCACTCGGGGGCTTAGCTGCGAACCCGATTCGCCTAAGTTTAAAAAATACTCCGAGTGAAGAGCAACCCTCTCACTCAGAGGCTTAGCTGCGATCCCGCACTCGCCTAAGTTACAAAAAATACTCCAAGCGAGGAGCAACCCTCTCACCCGGAGGCTTAGCTGCGATCCTGCACTCGCCTAAGTTACAAAAAACACTCCAAGTGAAGAGCAACCCTCTCACTCGGGGGCTTAGGTGTGGTCCCGCACTCGCCTAAGTTACAACAAACACTCTGAGTGAAGAGCAACCCTCTCACTCGGGGGCTTAGCTGTGATCCCGCACTCGCCTAAGTTACAAAAAAACACTCCGAGTGAAGAGCAACCTTCTTACTCAGGGGCTTAGCTGCAATCTTGCACTCACCTTAGTTACAATAACTACTTCGAGTGAAGAGCAACCCTCTCACTCGGGGGATTAGCTGCGATCCCGCACTTGCCTAAGTTACAAAAAGCACTCTGAGTGCAGAGCAATCCTCTCACTGAGGGACTTAGTCGCGATCCTACATTCGCCTAAGTTACAAAAAATACTCCGAGTGAAGAGCAACCCCTCTCTCGGAGGCTGGGCCATGCCCTCTGAGCTGCGCCACAAGTACAACGTATGGTTGCACTTTGAGCTGCACCACAAGTACAACGTATGCTTGCACTCTGAGCTGCGCCACAAGTACAACGTATGGTTGCACTTTGAGCTGCGCCACAAGTAGAATGTGTATGCCGAGTGAAGAGCGATCCTCTCACTCAGAGATTCAACTACGATTCTAAATTCGCCCGAGTCAAGAAATCTGAAGATGATAAAGACAAAGCAACTGCATTCAAAAGAAGCAACCAAGTTCAGATAAACCAACTAGTGTTCAAGATCACCAGCAGAAGTACTCGAGCAGCATGCCTGAAAGAGTTTTAACGATTACGGAATCACTCGGCATTCTGAGCAAATGAAGTTAAGTTATCAAGTTTTTTACACAACAAGAGAAGGACTTGCTAGCTCGACGAAACTATCCAGGTCGATGCCGTCTGCAATACGAGTAGCTTCGTCGATGAAGGTCTCCATGAAGGATTGGAACTGAAGCTTCTTGGTGTTGGAAACCTTAAGAGCCGCCAGCTTCTCTTCTTTAACTTCCTTGCAATGAACGCGGACGAGTGACAAAGCCACATCAGCACCACAGTAGGCAGCTGACTTCTTCCATGCCTGCACTCGGTCCGGGATGCTATTGAGTCGAGTCATAAGTGACTCGAGGTCATTTAGAAGCACATCCCCTGGCCATAACTCTTTGTCGATCTGAGACAGCATGACCTTCAGTCGAGCGATGTAATTCAAGACACTGGCAAGGCGAGATTCCAGTCGCAGCACGTTCATTGCAGCTTCATCCTTGACAGGAGACTTGATGGGGTCCAAGCCTGTCTCGATCCACCCAGTCTCTTCCTTGAAGTTCTGACAAAATTCTGCATACACAAAAAGGTGTTGAAGTGACAGTAAAGTAGTGCAAATGTTCTCTACAGTCAATCGGATAGAGAAAAGTACCTTCAAGCATGAGGAACATCTTCTTGGTGAGACATCCCAGATAAGTTTCCAGTTCATCTCTCTTTCGAGTGAGAACTTCAACTCTGTCCGCCAAAGCCACCTTCTCCTCCTTCAGCTGCACGACTTCCTTCTTGGCTTCATCAATAGCAGTCCTCAACTTGGCGTTCTCTTCTTCCAACTTTCCGACTGAAGCCAGCTTCTTGTCAGCAAGTTCTGTCTTCTCCCGCGCCGTCTTCTGTGCCGCTTCAAGATTAAGGTCCTTCCGCTCCAGAGCTTGCTTCATTTTGTCTAGAGAAATAACATTCTTCAGACGATCTTGGAGTTGACGGTTTTCACTATGCACATCTGCTCGAGTGGACTCACTCGGTTCAAAGATGAAAGGAAAAAGATCACAAGGCGAGCAGTCGACAAGTTGTTACCTCCAATGGCAGCAGCTTCATCCTGGGCTTTCTTCAGATTCTTCTTGGCCAGTTCCAGATCGAGGTTTAGTTCGATCTGCTTCTTCTCCAGATTGGCAAATTTGGTTCCAAGTTCACAAGTTTTCTGCAATCAACAACAAGACACGTTAATCGACAGAAACAAGGATCAGTCACTTCCGAGCGATCAGCTGCAAGGTCAGATTATTATGACAAAAAGAGTTCTAAGACTACTGTCGGATCAAACATTCAACAGCAGTCTCAGGGACTACACCCAGTGGGTGCACTTGGCGTGCCCCCACTGGTTCGATTTCTCACTCGGCATAGTCCGCCCAGCATGAGTGGAAGGAGTAAAAAAACACACACAACAACAACATTTGTTCTCAAACCACCACTGACTGCCCGCAGTCGACCGTGATCTCGGGGACTACACCTAGTGGGTGCACTTAGCGTGCCCCCACTGGTTCGGTTCTCACTCGACATGGCCTATCTAAATCGAGTGGAAGTATTACAAACAAACATTTCGCAAAGACCCCTGCCGAATCAAAAATTTGACGGCAATCTCGGGGACTACACCCAGTGGGTGCACTCAGCGTGCCCCCACTGGTTCAAGAGTTCACTCGACACGACCTGGTCGACTCAAGTGAAAGAGGTACAAAGCAAAAGACAAACACCCACTGGGTGAACAGATGCAAGGTGCAAACTCACGATAGATGCACATAAGGCTGCAAAACGCTCATCCACGGACACCTAACGAATAATAAAGTAGCAGTTTTCACATAGCATATCCTAACAGAGCAAAGGTCAAGCTCGAAGCCAATCGGAAATCAACTTACAATCCCACTTACTCGGACATTAGCTTGGAGGGCGGAGCTGGCGTCATAGGCGGCCTTGCTGTTGTCATACACCACTTTCAGTCGGTCCATCATTAGACCTGCTTGAAGCATGGCCTCCTTGGCAGCTCCTACTTGGTCTTCTGGGACATGGTGAGTAACAAATAAAGGAGATGATGGAGTTGATGACGTGGCTGGTGGAGTAGTTGCTGGTGGAGCCGAAGTCTGAACTTGCACAGTCGGAGTAGGGGCCTGGGCAGTCAACGCCGAGGGCTGGTCAGTCGACAAAGGAACAACAAAAGAAATAGAAGTCCGGATTGGATCGCCAAGTTGCTGATCGACTGGTTCTAATGCTGACGTCGAGTGAGATGCTTTGCTGGAAGGCACCCTCTTGCTCAGAGTCCTGCCCCACCCCCGTGTATCCTTTCGTGACGCTTCTTCATCGTCATCATCGTCTGGAAGTTGGATAAGATGTGGTGCTGCAAAACACTTGACCGTAAGAGTTCAGTCAACCATCAAAGCAATTGGTAAAGTAAGAGCTTGGGTGTGGAGCCGTACCTGCCCGAGAAGTGGCCGCATCTGTGGTTTCCGCGTCATCCTGCTCCTTGTTGATATCCATGGACGTCCCAAAAGTAGTAGCGCTAAAAGACCCAAACTTCACTTGGTCAGACAAAGAAAGAAGTCCCCAATCAAAACAAAGACAAAGACAATAAACAAAACACTTACGCAGAGGCAACATCGACATGCACCTTGGTCTTGGGCAAAGCCTTCCGGGGATTTGGTGGAGCAACCTTGGGCTGCTTCGCAGCCTTCTCCGATGGCTCGGGAGTCAAAGTCTGAGTGCGCTTCGTAACTTTTGTACCTGACAGAGTTGTTTTGCCGCGCCCGCCCATAGGATCCTGTGACTATTTGGAATGATGCTTGAGCAGGGTGGAGAGTCAACCTCCTCGCCACTGCTCGAGTCCTCATCCTCATCGCTATCGTCCGTGTACTCCCGTTCGACACAGTCAGCATCATTCTCCGCTCCCTCTTGGAGCTGCTCCCCGTTCGACATGGAACACATCTTGGTATAAATCTGCAAGACATAAGATACAAGTATCAGTCGGATTCGGGTGCAATTGCAGATCGGAAGAAGAAAACACTTGGTATTTTGAGCCTAACCTCTTCCGGCTCATGTTCGGCGTCGAATGGCTGAACCCTCCTAGACCCCCTGGGGTTATCTTTGTTCCCAGTTATGCTCCCCATCAACTGATCCACCATCTCCTCGATGACCTCCTCAGGGTGGACCCGAGCGGTGTCTCCAGGGCTCGAGTACATCCACATTGGATGATCACGGGCTTGGAGAGGCTGGATTCCCGACTGAGCAACACCTCCAACAAATCCATGCCAGCGACACCCTCCTGAACCAAGTTAACAACTTGGTCGCCTAAAAGGGACACCTCGCCTTTCTCCTTTGGGTCACAATCAGTGAAGAAGGTTGGCAGAGTCACTCCATAGTGAAAGGGGGAAGACTGGTCGACTGACCAGGAGTCGGGACGTCTTTGTAGTAGAACCAGGTCGACTGCCATCCGCGGACTGACTCGGGAAGGGTCATGGAAGGAAAAGCGCTTCTATCCCTAGTTTGAATCCCTAGACCCCCACACATCTAGATCACGTGCGTGTTTTCGTCAGACAGATTTTCTTTCTTCACTGTCTGAGAGTGGCAAGTAAAGATGTGTTTGAAGAGACCCTAGTGTGGTTTGCAGCCCAGAAAGTTTTCGCACAAAGAGATGTGTGCAGCAAGATATGTGATTGTGTTGGGGGTGGGAATGGTGAATCTGGGCACCAAAAAAGTTCAAGAAACCTTGACAGAACGGATGTGGGGGGAGGGAAAAACCTCAATCGACATGTGTTGTGAGGAGGACACGCTCACCCTCGCGCGGCTGGGGCTCGGATTCCCCCTCCGGCAACCTCCAAGATTTGTCAGCAATCATCCCGTCCTCGGAGAGCCTCTCCAGATCTTCCTACATGACGGTGGAGCGGATCTAGCCCCCTGGATACAACCAGCCGGCAGACCGGACCGTGACGATGAACCCCGAGCCGTCTTCTTGCCTTTCGTCACCGCTGACACCTTCTTCGCGTGCTCCAAGGCCGATGTCTTGTCCTTTACCATGGCGGCGAAATGCACACGGACCGGGCGGAGGCGTCAAGAGTAGAGGAAGACGCGGTGGAGAAGTAGACGAAGAGGAAATTGAATGAGGCGTACTGTACATTGCATTGGTCTCGATGCCTTTTATGGCCTACTGCCGATTGGCTGACCCGTGGGCCCGAGCAATCCAATCAAATCCCGCAACAGTCGCTCACCTGATACGTGGCAAAAAAGGCGGCGCAAAAAAGAGGTGCCCCTGTCTACTCACTCCGATTACTGCGGCGCGCTCTGTCCCGCGCGCTTCTCCAAAATTTCAAATCCCATGAGATCCGGGAACCGTAGAGCAACCAATTGCGCCAAAGATTTCGCACCATAACAACACTCAAAGATTATCAGCATAATTCACTCAATGACCTCTGAATTGATCAAGGCGACCGAAATGAGGTTGAAGCTTCAGGTGATTACCAGACTCAAGTGAAATGCCTCCGGAGCATGGAATTGAGTCGGGACCAACTTCAACCCTTCTTCATTCAGACCTCAATCCATTTGGGGGCTAATGACGATGACATGCACCGAGGGTAGGGTCATAGGCCTGACCTAGACGCCCTACCCAAGGACACTGCCCTAGAGTCAAGAACATTCAAAGTACAACAAAATGTACTGACTGAAATCACCTTGGAGTGCAATCCACTCGACTAGCTATCTCACTCGGATACCCCAATTCCACTCGACCAAGATAGAGTCACTCGACCATAGAAAGAATCACTCAGAGTATAGAAGGTCTAAAGCCACCCCAGGATGGCAACGGTCAGGCGTTCACTCCGTAGTATTAAATATCATTTATAGTCATTTATAGATAGCGTTACCAGTAATGCCCCTGCCTCACATACATTGAACCATGTGCTGGAAGGGTCTGGCGCACTCTATATAAGCCACCCCCTCCTCTGGCACAAGGGTTCGCCCCCCCCTGTAACTCTCACGCATAATTCAGTCAACAAGCCTCCGAGCACCGAGACGTAGGGCTGTTACTTCCTCCGAGAAGGGCCTGAACTCGTAAACCTTGCGTGCACAATCTCATCGTAGCTAGGGCCTTGCCTCCTCCTACGTACCCCCTATTCTTACTGTCGAACTTGTCCCCACGACAGATGTTAGATGGCTGCCAACAAGCAAACACATTGACATTCGCCTGCAGGAAGGCAACGAGCGCGCTTTCCTATTTGTCATCAAGGTTGGCACTGATGGTGAAAGCACCGTCAGTGCCATCCTGTCCTACCGGGACCTTCTTCACAGCAGGTGAAGCAACCTTGGATCTCTTATTAGTGGAAATCTCCGGCAAGTCATCAACGGGTGCAACGTACTCCGGAGAGGCGCGCTTCCTGGATTCCTTGCCGACATCCCCGCTAGCCTTCTTTCCTTTCTTGGTTTCCTTGGTGGGAACTGCAGTCTCAGCGCTCTCGGTAGCTATTGCATCCCGATATATCTTATCCACACTTATAATTGCATCCTTCTTGTTTGACGGGATGGAAATGACCCCCATCGGCCCTGGCATTTTCAGATTGTTGTAGGCATAATGGGATGCCACCATGAACTTTGCCAAAGTTGGACAGCCAAGAATCCCATTGTATGGCAAGTGGAGTTTGACAACATCAAACATGATCCTCTCGGTGCGGTAATTCAGCTCTCCTCCAAATGTTACTGGAAGTGTGATCTTCCCCTTGGGACGGCTCTTGCCGGGGTTGATTCCTTGGAACATGCTAGTAATCTTGAGTTGTTCATCTGATATCTGTAGTTTGCTAATCACTTTGGGGGAGATCAAATTCAATCCTGCCCCACCGTCAACTAACATTTTTGTGACTTTGATGTTGCGGATTGTCAGTGAAACCAACAACGGCAAGCACCCTACCGTAGTGGTGCGGTCAGGGTGATCCTCCTCATCAAAGATGATAGGCACGCAGGACCATTTGGGCGGCTTCCAGGAATATGTTGCTCGGTCCACAACATTGACCTCATGCGCCCACTGCTTGATCTGGCGGTGAGAGGAGTGCAAAAGTGCCTCCGTCAATGCACAGGGCCTCAGTTGCTTTCTGGAATTCTTGCTCACTAGTTTCCTCTTCATTCCCTTCTTCACTTTCATCATCACCCTCCTTCTTTTCACGGCCCCTAGAAGGTTTCTCCTTTTGCTGGGGAGTCTTGTCGCGGCGGCCTCCTCTGCCGCCACGACCCTTCCCGCCAGCACCTTCCTAGTCTCTTTCCTTGTCATGCTTCTCATACTCAGCTTTCTGTTTCTTGACAAGTTACTCACCTTGATTACACTCTTGGAGATCATGGCCCTTGGTTCGGTGGATCTTATAGTATGGTCCATCGGTATTCCCGGCTTTTCCTGCCGCCACAGCCTCCCGGCAATCAGTGCACGCGGCAACTTCCTTGCCGAGGGCTTCAGTCTTGGCTTTCTTGCCGGTACTAGGGGTGCCCGAACCCTCAACAACCAGTACTGACTTCTCTTTGCGCTTCTTGATGCGCTTCCGATTCTTCCTCCTTGGATTAGTTGCATCGTCGTCATCTTTTGAATCAACTTCGATGTCATCCTCTTCTCCGGGGAGCCGCCTCCCTTCCTCCGTACGGGCGCATTTATCTGCCAAGGTGTACAACTCATTCGCGGTCTTGGGCAACCAGGCGTTCATTTTGGAATGTATCCTTCTGTTGCGCACATTGGACTGGAACGCGATGATAACATCTGCAGGGAGGATATCTGGAATGTTCCTGTGTACTCGGCTAAACCTCTGCATGTACTTCCACAAACTTTCCCCTTCCTTCTGCGAAAGGAGTTGTAGGTCGCCGGGTCGTCCTGGCTCTTGGTGGCCGCCCGTGAAGGCACCAACAAACTCATTACACAGGTCAGCCTAGGATGAAATGGAGCTCTCTAGAAGGTGCATGAAACACGACCTCATGTTCGACTTGAGTGCCAAAGGGAAGTAGTTGGCGAACACCTTTTCATCTCTCCCTCCGGCGGCTTGAACAACAATTGTGTAAATGCTCAAGAACTCTGCCGGGTTCAACCTTCCATCGTATTTTTCTAGTATTTCAGGCTTGAAAACCCGGGCGATGGCCAACGGACTTGCCGCAGCTCGCGAGTGAAGGTAGGGCACCCAACCTCAAAAGGTAAGTATCCGCCTTCACTAGGCGCGGGTTCATCGACGTCTGGACCATTGCTCCTATCAGATTGGCGGCGGGTTTCACTATGCCATTCTATAGTGACGCACGCATCTTTGCTCCGCTGATCTTCCAGGACCTGCCACTGATCTCGACGGGCTCGTGGGTTGGAAGAGGCCATCGATACTTCATTAGGCTCAAGGTCATGTTGCCCTTGTTGCTGCACCTGGGTCTATTGCTGTGGAGGGAACTGCACCGTGGGCGTGGCCCCCTCGGCCTGGCTAGCAGTCTGGGCTGTTGTTGTTCTTGTTGTTGTTGTTGTTGTTTGTTGTGCTATGGTGACCCCGCCTGCTGGGATCTTTCGGCTTCAGCAAAGCCAATCAAACTCTGGATGGTGGCTATCCATTCATCCATTTTGACTAGCCACTGGCGGGAATCTTAGCAGGAGTTGGGCCCGCGCCATGGCTTTTGAAGCAATGCTTGGCATCGATGATGAGGCGGACAGTGATGTCACTCGACTCCTGGTAGTACCAATAGGGGCGGCGCCGCGTTCTCGCCGCTGTGAGCCAGCCACCATGGCGGTTCGGTGGTGAGTAGGGTGCGCCTGAGGGTCGACGACCTCGTTTGGCGCTACGTCTCGGTTACCCTACCCTGGGCAAGGTGTGTGCCTCGTAACCACGCCCATAATAGGGGCAACTAGGGGGTCACAACTCGCACCAGAGTGGGCATCGTCAATGCGGCTGCGCCCACTAGCGCGACGGAGAGGTTGAGATCGAACATTCTCCCTACCCACATTCTGTGGAACATGGCCGTCGGGATGTTGTTGATGCCGCCCTCCCCCGGCGTCTTCCACTCTTGCTCCGACCGCAGGGGCCCGGCGACAGCGCCGCCTGCGCTGGTCGTGTCACCCATGGCACCCATGTCCCCGAACGTTACCATAGCGCCTATGTCAGCAGTTGTGTGCGAAGGGGCCTTCGAGATGGAAGGATGAGCTGTTGCGCCAGACTTCTTCTTTCGCACCATGGATGATGGAGCTAACGATGAAGGAGACAATGATGAAGATTCACGCGGTGTTCAGAAATTCGGGTTCGCGCAAGTGCCTCCCACTACCTGGCGCACCAAAGACGTCATGCTGGAACACGATCACCTATGGGGCCATCAGCAGAAGCCATGAAGCAGCGTGACGGTGGTGACACTGGTGGTTTTTTACCCAGGTTCGGGCTGCTGAGAAGCATAAAGCCCTACTCCTGCTTTGGTGGATTGAGGGAAGGATATCAGTAGGCACACATCAATCAATCCCGGCAAGGCCACCTCGGGGAGAGCCGCTACGCGCGTACAAGTGTGAGAGGGTCCGAATCCCTTTTCTAGTTTGCCATGTCCCTCCTTTATAGGCTAAGGGGTAACCATAGTGGCAAACTAGTCATTATCTAGTGATTGGATAGCTAACCATGCTATCATACCTAACTCTGGCAGTTAGGACAAAGTGCATTAAATGCATTGCTAGGTGTCATGCTAAGGATGCATCCCGGCAAGCCTGCCGCGCCGCTTAATCATCTCCTGCCTATCTGCTTGACACGCCTCTGGATGGGTGTCATATGGAGGTAATCATCCCTCCAAATGGCCGCCACGTGCTTAGTAGAAGCCACTTAATCACCTCGATGGCTCGACACCACATTGATGCGTGACCTGCATTGCGGTGCGGTGGAGCGGTGAAGTCTTGGCGGGGAGATTTTCCCTTGGCGGCCCCGGCAAGCCTACTGGGGAAATCTTGGGTCTTGTCTTTGGGGCGGCCTCGACCTGACCGGGCTCGCCTACCCGGCAAGGGAGGCTTTCCCAAATTGATACCTTGTTTCTTTGGCTTGTCTTAGTCTTCTTGATACGCCCTTTGATTTCTCAAAGAGCTACTTACCTGGCTTGGTCTTGACTTGGATGCTTGGTGAAGTTGTATACTTGCCATCGTGCCTGTGTACAGTCCGAGCAACATACGCGAAGGTTTGTTGCACCGACACTATGTGTGTTTAGTAATAAGGTTGGTATCTGCTACAATGTACATATAACTTAGTCATCCTAAAGAAACTTTATTTTGCATATTGCTTGGTTAGAAAATAGTAACTAATATGTATTACAAATATCTAGGAAAATCTTTTGATTGTTTTGTACATATATTATCAGAAATGCCAAATAGCAGGTTGCTTCAAACCAGGGGAACTGGCAGATTAATAGATGGTCGAACATTCAATCTTCAATGATGCTTAGGGAGCAAAAATGTGCCAAAGATAAATAAGAACTCCTAGAAAATCTCCCCTCGTCAATACTATTTCAGTTTCTTAGATATAAATCTCATGGGAGTAAGTTTCTGCAATTGCATTATATAAGTGTGGCCACCAGTTCAACGAGTAATCGCATGATATCTTCTCATTTCAATACTTTCTATTATCTTAAATACAATCAACTAAGATTTTTTATCAGTATACATATGTGACTAATTGGATTCATTTGTTGGTAGGTTATTCCCAGGCTCATTTTGAACATAATATATGATGACAACATGTTAATTCACTATTGCAAACATATTAGCGCTCCACCTTTTTTGATTCAGCATGTGTCGCCTCATAATCTCTGATTGCACTGATGGCAAGTGGAGAATTTACCATTGAAAGGTTCCGTTGGGTTTTGAGTAATTAAATTTTATTCATCGTTAAGGAAAAGAAGGGTGCAAATAATTGCACCTATGTGTTAAGATTGTTAGATCGACACCATGTAACTTAAAGGACAAACTTTCCTGAAAGGAGAACTATCCCATGCCAATTAATACAAACTTGGCAACCTTCAGAAGAGTATAATTTACATACCCGGACCGTCATTATTGGTTCTTTTGTTGTAACCTTTTGTTCAGGCCTATAAAATCTTCTAGGATCTTTTATAAGGAATCTACATTGTTTACACCATCCTATTGTTGAATGAACACTTATAGGCTAGGTATTATCTAGATGTGCGTGCATTGATTCCTTGCATTGACCTTTGTCATCTTTGATTGCTAGATGATCAGATTTTTGAAGTAGGAGTATTTGAGAAATTTGGAAGTTTTTGCACAAGGAAAGTCATCATTACCATTTAGTTTTCTTTTCAAGTTGGAATCAATTCGTAATTTTCGAGATTTTTATTAAGAATAGTGTTGCTCCAGAAATTTTGAAGAATGTCTTGCTATGGATAAAATACCTATGCAAAACCATTGTGTCGGTAGATGAGAAATGCCGAATTTGAGAGTTGCATAATGTATATCACTATATGTAGAGTAATTATTTCTTACTTTCCTTACATACTTTTGTAGTTTCATGTGAGAAACGAAAGGAGGTATCTAGAAAATAATCGGGTTAGTACACCTTTAAAATAGGACCCAAGGTTGCAATCAATAATTCCACTTTTTCAAATTCTACTGTTATTGTTGATACACAGCATTTTCTGCATACTTGCTATGATGTTCGAATTTGACTGTTCTGCCGTAATCACCAATCACCACAGTAAACACACTACACATGATTCTTCTTGCAGAAACCCAACAATGTTTGGAGAAATCAGGTCACTTGGCAACTACTTTGCCTCAGTTTTTTCAGAAGTCAATAGAGTTTGTAAAAAAAAGAACCATGATCCTGCGGCGGTTGCCCTGACCTTTTCTTCGCGGGGTAGTAATGTTTGGATGGGGGCATGTCTCTCCTTTCACTCGTGATTCGGCAGCCTATAACCGCTTTGTAATTTCTACTTGTGCTATGTAATACACGCCTTACATAAAAAAGCATTATGTTTTGTAGATACTCCCAAGACACTAACGAGATTGGGTATTTGATCTGAGTTGGTCGTTGAACTATACGCACTAACCACCACCCGAGAATAGTTATGGGCACTCTGCATGGTATGTATCAGCTGAAGCTCTCTAGACGCCAGCCACTGAGCGGCGCGCGCCCGAGTGGTCCGCGTAAGCACCTGCCTTGTATAAGGAGGTCGCCAGAACTGACCCGGCCACCCATGCAACATGCAGGAGTGAAAAGGGTGATGGGCCCAAGGCCCCTACATGCTTAGGATGTAGACTGGCATGCTAGCCTCTCTATTGAGCCTACATAGGGCTACGGCGTGTTGATATTTCGAGGCCGGACATGACCTAGGAAAGTGTGTCTGGCCAGAGTGATCGAGCATGTTGGGTAATGTGGTGCATCCCTACAGGGAAGTTTATCTATTCGAATTGCCGTGTCCACGGTAACAGGATGATTTGGAGTTGTATCCTCTTTACAACTAGAACTGGATACTAGAGACGTGTAATGGATATGATGGCTCTGGGATTGCTTTCTCGCAGGGATTCAAGAAAGTATCTTTGGGTGTTAATGCTACAACATGCTTGCTAATTATAAAATGCTATTTTGTACTCTTCTAAATGCTTCAAGATGCTAGTCTTTGATAGGCCAGGCTTTCCCCCTCTTCTAGCATTTCTGCAGTTCAGTCCAAAGATATAGCCCCATTCCTTTGATACCGATGCATACTTAGCATAGGTTCGATGTAAGTCTTGCGTGTACTTTGGATGAGTACTTACGGTTGCTTTTCTACCTCTTCCCCCCATACCCGATTGCTGCGATCAGATGACAGATCCCATGAGCTAGACTGTAACATCCCAAAATTCTAAATTTTGGAATGTTATATTAAATAAATAATTGTGACTGTTTGTTTGATTTTTGTGTGATTGATTGTGTGAAACTGAGTGGAAGTTGAAACTTTTTGAAAGTTGAGTGAGAGGGAATAAAAGGACTTTCCCAAAACTTTCATCTTGCATTTTGATCTCGAAGAATTCAAATTCATTTCATCACAAGATCCTAGAGTGAAGATAATATGACTTCTTCATTTAAAGAAATGAAAAGGGGTTTGAAAATGATTTGAATTCCATTTGAAATATTTCAAACTTAGAAACTTTAAGCAACTCAATGAGTTCATGAGGGAAGATAAAATGACTTCTTTAAAATTGAAGAAAGAGAGTTGGGAGTTTCAAATAAATAATTTGGAAGTCACTTTGAAGTTATTTGGAACTCATTTTCCTTTTAAAGTTGTTTGAAATTTCAAATTCAAAATCCTCTTGGAAGTTATTTAGTTTTAATTCAAAATTATTTTTCTCCCAAAAATAAATAAATGGGAATAAGGGTAAAATGATTCCCTTCAATGGAAAATTAGGAGAATATAAATTTGAAATCATTTTGCTATTTTAAAAATGATTTTTATTGATTTTGAATGCAACAGTAGCACTGTTTGACTTTTATGAATTTTTTGGAATTTATTTGACCTTGGAAAATAGTTCATCTTATTCTTGGTATTTTTCTGAGCATTTTGGTATGTAATATGCATATATAGTTTTTTTTATTATTACTCAGTTTGTTTGTTTTTTTGACTATTAAAAAAATTATTGAAAAAAAATACACACACGCACCCGAGCCGGCCCATGCTCTTCGGCCCAAGAGCCAACCAGCCCCGCAGCCTGCCCGCGCCCGATGGCTTCCGCCTCGTCTGTCCGTTCCTCGTCTCCCTCTCGCTTGCACGCAGCTGCCAGGAGGGCCCCACCCCGTCACCTCCAACCTCCCGCTCCTCCCGCTGGATGAACACGCACACGCACCCGCCGGCCGAAGCTCCAGGGATAGAGCTTGTCCCTCGCTCCCGAGCCCTCTCTCTGCGCCTATAAGAAGCCCTCGACCCCCTCAATCCATTCTGCCACTCCATTTCGCCCCACACCAACCATAGCCGACGCCCTGCCACGTTGGATCTCGCCGGAGTCAGAGCTACTTCGCCGGAGTTTGCCGTCGTCTGTAAGCCGCCACGGCCTCCGTCTTCTTATTCAATATGTTGCCTGAGTCGAAGCGCATCTCGTTGACATCCTCCTCTTGTCCCTAGGTCACCAGAGACGCCGCTCCGACGACCTGCGTCCTCGCCGGAGCACCGGAGCTCCGCCGCCTCCCTCCACCCCGTCCGGTGCATGCTGACGCCCGCCGTCACCGCCATCCGGTCGCCCGCGCCACGCCGCACCTCTCCATCCACTTCGCCGCCGCCGGAACCCGCCGGAGGCCGCCACCCCGTCACCGCCCAATGCTAGCGCCGCCGTCTTCCGTTCGTCGTCGTCGCTCGCTGTGAGCCGCCTGCTTTCTTCCCTCTTGTTCTGTTAGTTTTTTTATTAAACCGGTTAATCTCGGTTTTATTAAACCCGTGAGGTTTTAGTGAAAACCGGTCTTGGTTTTTTTATTTATTTAGCCGTGGTAGTGTTTTTCTTATTTAATGGGCATTCCTCATATAAGCTTCCGCAGTGAACGCTATTCGGTCAGCCACGAGCCACCACGTGGCCAGGGACCTGGTCGTGAATAAAACTTTCACAGTCAAGTCCCTGTAAATTTCAGTTTAGCCCCTAAACTTCGGATAGCTGTATCTTTTTAACTGTAACTCCAAATTCGACGAAACCAGCGGCAAAATGTTCGTCTCGAATAGCTTTATCCAGAAAAACAACTTTGAAAACTTTTTGCCAAATTCAAATTTGAACTTTATTCAGATTTGAATTCAAACTTCAATTGACCATATCTCCTAAACCGTAGCTCCGATTGATGTGATTCTTTTTGCACCGTGTCACCGTTGCCAAACCCTATCACTTGGACCTATCTCATGATATTTTCACACATTAGGATCTGTCCATAGTAGTTATACTCATATGCCTAGTATGCACTGTGGTCCACGTCACAATTTGTTTTGGCACCCATGCCCTATGTTGTTTTGCACTTAGTATTTTCTTTTGATAGTTAAGTGTGTTGTGTGTTCATTTGGATTTTCCGAGTCTTTTCATGTTGCATGTTATTTGGTTCTCCGAAATGATTGCTTATGAGAGTGCAATGTTGACTTTATAGATTTTCATCGGAGAGTGACGAATAGTTCTATTAAGTAAATTTTTGAGAGCGATATCGTCTTCATCAACTATTACCAGGCAAGTTCACATTTGACCATTCTTCCAATTACCTATGTTTATAATATGCACTTAGTCCTTTTGTAGTAGGACTGCATGGTAGGATTTATTATTGCCAGATGGCTATGCCATTACCTAGTAGTTCATTTGAGGTAGGTCTGATCTATACAACCTTGTCACCACCGTGTAAGTTTATTTCTGCCTCGCAAATGTAGACGTGGATTGGGTAGTGTTCATGGTGAGACATGAGTGACAAAGTAGTAATCAGGACCAAGACTTGTAAATGAACTACCTGGTCGGTATTTGGTTTGAATGGTGGTGAAGTACAGTGGGAGCATGCATGGTTACTCCATGGTGGTGCACCACTAGTGGTCGGCCGCCCAGGCTCAAAGAGATCAATCGTATTCTCATGTCTAGAAGCTTACGTGTGCAGCCACAAGCCAATATGGGCTCTGGCTTAGTTGAGTAGTTAGTGTGACATCTTCCAGGATGGGCTAGCAGATGTAGAATGCTGTAGGTGTACCGGCCTATCCGTGGGATAAGGGGGAACATTTTCGAAAGACTATGTCTCGGTCATCCTGTTCTCAAATGCCAGGAAGTGCGAGAACTTCAAGGGAGGCGATCGAGTCTTGTGGGGAAAAGTGCGCAAACCTCTGCAGAGTGTTAAAACATAATCGATTAGCCATGTCCCCGGTTAAGGACAACTTGAGCATCTAGTAATGGAAATGCTGGGAGATCTCATCACTCTTAATTAAACAGTGGGGTTTTAAATGAAACTTTGGGAATGGATTGAGTTGGGTTTGCCAACTCATCCTATGCTATTTTGTAGTAGTAGAATAATACCTTTTATTCTAGGGAAAAACTAGCTTCATGCAAAAACTAAACTTAGAGATTTCCACCAGCCAAATTGCATGTACAAATAGGTTCATTATTCTTATGATGTGACTTGCCAGTACATTCAATGTACTGACCTACAAGGCTGCAACGTCTTATGTTGCAGGAATTTTCTACGACGAGTAGGAGTTACGTTGTAGGGTTACGGTCTACACTCAACTTGCCATTGGTGTTGATGGACACCACGCCCTTGTGTTTGTTTCCGCTGAGGCTTATGAGGTATCTATCAGTTTTACGTTATTTATACATGTGATTGCACTTTGATATATACATTGATGTACTGTGTGTGCCAGCATACCGATCCAGGGATGGCACGGATACACAGAGGCTTGACCGTTTGAGGTCGGGTCGCTACATAGACGCCACTGTCGATGACTACTACTACCCCGAGGGTGCATACTACTACGTGGAGGCCGCCGACAGCCAGGAGTAGTTAGGAGGCTCCCAGGTAGGATGCCTTGCCTTTTCGATCATCATTGATGTTTGTGCTAGCCTTCTTAAGGAAAACTTGTTTAACTTATGTCTGTACTCAGATATTGTTGCTTTCGCCGACTCGTTTGTATTCGAGCTAATGTATTTGAGCCCTCAAGGACCCTGGCTTGTAATATAAAGCTTGTATGACTTTAATTTTTGTCTAGAGTTGTGTTGTGATATCTTCCCATGTGTCCCTGATCTCGATCGTACACATTTGCGTGCATGATTAGTGTACAATTGAATCGGGGGCATCACACCTACAGAACATAATTTATCCCTAATTTATCCCTTGCATTTAAAAATCACAATTTTTGAATTTGAAATTAGGCCATCACTTATTTCGTATCGAACCATGTTTATTAGAAATACAGGTTCAAGCATGAATTCATAATTCGATGCACATGTACATATACTAAAGAACTACAGAAGCACCAAGTAAAGAATGATGAACCATAACTGTACTAAAGACTGTAAAGAGAGAGGCAAAAGACAATTTGGTTGCTGGAGAAGGTGAAGTGGAATGCCCATATTGTGCCCTCCTCCATGCATAATGCGCGCATTACTCTAGGCCAACCCCTTGTGATTGTGATAACCCACTAGTATAGGGGATTGTTTGTAGCCTTTTTCAATAAATAAGAGTGTCGAACCCAACAAGGAGCTAAAGGTAGAACAAATATTCCCTCAAGTTCTATCGACCACTCATACAACTACGCACACTTAACATTTGCTTTACCTAGAACAAGAATAAAACTAGAAGTACTTTGTGGGTGTGGTAGGATAGGTTTGCACGATAATAAAGAACGTGAAAATAAAAGTTGCTGCTTAGATAAAGAAACAATTAACTTAGTATCACGAGTGTGGATTAGTGCTACCTCTTAAGCATGCATTGGTTTTCCCTTGAAGAGGAAAGGGTGATGCAGCAAAGTAGCGTAAGTATTTCCCTCAGTTTTTGAGAACCAAGGTATCAATCTAGTAGGAGACTACACGCAAGTCATCTAGTACCTGCACAAACAATCAAGACCCTTGCAACCAACGCGATAAAGGGGTTGTCAATCCCTTCACGACCACTTGCAAAAGTGAGATCTGATAAAGATAATAAGATAAATATTTTTAGTATTTTTGTTGTATAGATTGAAAAGTAAATATTGCAAAATAAATAGTAAACTAGAATTGTAGATCGGAAACTTATATGATGTAAAGTAGACTCGGGGGCCATAGGTTTCACTAGTGGCTTCTCTCAAGATAGCATATATTACGGTGGGTGAACAAATTACTGCCGAGCAATTGATAGAAAAGCGCATAGTTATGAGAATATATAGGCATGATCATTAACATAGGCATCACGTCCGTGTCAAGTAGACCGAAATGATTCTGCATCTACTACTATTACTCCACACATCAACCGCTATCCAGCATGCATCTAGAGTATTAAGTTCATAAGAACAGAGTAACACATTAGGCAAGATGACATGATGTAGAGGGATAAACTCAAGCAATATGATACAAACCCCATCTTTTTATCATCGACAGCAACAATACAATACGTGTCGGTTCCCTTTCTGTCACTGGGATCGAGCACCGCAAGATTGAACCCAAAGCTAAGCACTTCTCCCATTGCAAGAAAGATCAATCTAGTAGGGCAAACCAAATTGATAATTCGAAGAGACTTGCAAAGATATCAAATCATGCATATAAGAATTCAGAGAAGAACCAAATATTGTTCATAGATAATCTTGATCATAAACCCACAATTCATCGAATCTCGACAAACACACCGCAAAAAGGATTACATCGAATAGATCTCCAAGAATATCGAGGAGAACTTTGTATTGAGAACCAAAGAGAGCGAAGAAGCCAGCTAGCTAATAACTATGGACCCGAAGGTCAGTGGTAAACTACTCACACATCATTGGAGAGGCTATGGTGTTGATGTAGAAGCCCTCCGTGATCGAATCCCCCTTCGTCAGATCGCCGAAAAAAGCCCCCAGATGGGATCTCACGGGTACAGAAGGTTGCGGCAGTGGAAAAGTGGTTTCGTGGCTCCCCTGGATGATTTCAGGGTATAAGAGTATATATAGGCGAAAGAAGTAGCCCGGTGGAGCTCCGTGGGGCCCACGAGGGTGGGGGCGCGCCTCCCTACCTCGTGGTCGCCTCGTTGCTTCCTTGACCTCCACTCCAAGTCTCCTGGATTGCGTTTGTTCCCATAAAGATCCTTGCGAAGGTTTCGTTCCATTTGGATTCCGTTTGATATTCCTTTTCTGTGAAACACTGAAATAGGCGAAAAACAACAATTTGCACTGGGCCTTCGGTTAATAGGTTAGTCCCAAAAATAATATGAAAGTGCATATTAAAGCCCATTAAACATCCAAAATAGATAATATAATAGCATGGAACAATGAAAAATTATAGATACGTTGGAGACGTATCAAGCATCCGCAAGCTTAATTCCTGCTCGTCCTCGAGAAGGTAAATGATAAAAACAGAATTTTTGATGTGGAATGCTACCTAGCATAATTTTCAATGTAATTATCTTTATTGTGGCATGAATATTCAGATCCGAAAGGTTCAAGATTTTTTTTAATATTGACATAAAAAGAATAATACTACAAGCATACTAACCAAGCAATTTTGTCTTCTCAAAATAACATGGCCAAAGAAAGCTATCCCAACAAAATCATATAATCTGGCTATGCTCTATCTTCATCACACAAAATATTTAAATCATTCACAACCCCGATGACAAGCCACACAATTGTTTCATACTTTTGATGTTCTCAAACTTTTTCAATCTTCACGCAATACATGAGCGTGAGCCATGGATATAGCACTATAGGTGGAATATAATGGTGGTTGTGGAGAATACAAAAAGGAGAAGATAGTCTCACATCAACTAGGCGTATCAATGGGCTATGGAGATGCCCATCAATAGATATCAATGTGAGTGAGTAGGGATTGCCATGCAACAGATGCACTAGAGCTATAAGTGTATGAAAGCTCAAAAAGAAACTAAGTGGGTGTGCATCCAACTCTCTTTCTCACGAAGACCTAGGGCATTTTGAGGAAGCCCATCATTGGAATATACAAGCCAAGTTCTATAATGAAAAATTTCCACTAGTATATGAAAGTGACAAAATAGGAGACTCTCTATCATGAATATCATGTTGCTACTTTGAAGCACAAGTGTGGAAAAAGGATAGTAACATTGCCCCTTCTCCCTTTTTCTCTCATTTTTGGGCCTTTTCTCTTTTTTATGGACTCTTTTTTCTTTTCTTTTCATTTTTCGTCCGGAGTCTTGTCCCAACTTGTGGGGGAATCATAGTCTCCATCATCCTTTCCTCACTTGGGATAATGCTCTAATAATGATGATCATCACACTTTTATTTACTTACAACTCAAGAATTACAACTTGATACTTTAGAACAAAATATGACTCTATGTGAATGCTTCCGGCGGTGTGCCGGGATGTGCAATGAATCAAGAATGACATGTATGAAATTATGAACGGTGGCTTTGCCACAAATACGATGTCAACTACATGATCATGCAAAGCAATATGACAATAATGAAGCGTGTCATAATAAATGGAACGGTGAAAGTTGCATGGAAATATATCTCGGAATGGCTATGGAAATGCCATAATAGGTAGGTATGGGGGCGGTTTTGAGGAAGGTAATTGGTGGGTTTATGGTACCGGCGAAAGTTGCGCAGTACTAGAGAGGCTAGCAATGGTGGAAGGGTGAGAGTGCGTATAGTCCATGGACTCAACATTAGTCATAAATAACTCACATACTTATTGCAAAAATCTATTAGTTATCGAAACAAAGTACTACACGCATGCTCCTAGGGGGGTAGATTGGTAGGAAAAGACCATCGCTCGTCCCCGACTGACACTCATAAGGAAGACAATCGAAAAATAAATCATGCTCCGACTTCATCACATAACGGTTCACCATACGTGAATGCTATGGGAATCACAAACTTTAACACAAGTATCTCGCAAATGCACAACTACTCAACTAGCATGACTCTAATATCACCATCTTCATATCTCAAAACAATCATCAAGTATCAAACTTCTCATAGTATTCAATGCACTTTATATGAAAGTTTTTATTATACCCATCTTGGATGCCTATCATATTAGGACTTATTTCATAACCAAAGCAAATTACCATGATGCTCTAAAATACTCTCAAAATAATATAAGTGAAGCATGAGAAATCAATAATTTCGATAAAATAAAACCACCACCGTGCTCTAAAAAGGTATAAGTAAAGCACTAGAGCAAAATTATCTAGCTCAAAAGATATAAGTGAAGCACATAGAGTATTCTAATAAATTCCGATTCATGTGTGTCTCTCCCAAAAGGTGTGTACAGAAAGGATGATTGTGGTAAAATAAAAGGCAAAGAATCAAATCATACAAGACGCTCAAAGCAAAACACATATCATGTGGTGAATAAAAATATAGCCTCAAGTAAAGTTACCGATAGACGAAGACAAAAGAGGGGATGCCTTCCGGGGCATCCCCAAGCTTTGGATTTTGGTTGAACTTGAATTTTACCATGGGGTGCCTTGGGCATCCCCAAGCTTAGGCTCTTGACACTCCTTATTCGAAAATCCATCAAATCTTTACCCAAAAACTTGAAAACTTCACAACACAAAACTCACCAGAAAATCTCATGAGCTTCGTTAGTATAAGAAAATAAATCACCACTTTAAAGTACCGTAATAAACTCATTCTTTATTTATATTATTGTTAAAACTACTGTATTACAACTTCTCAATGGTTCATACCCCCCGATACTAGCAATAGATTCATCAAAATAAGCAAACAACACACGAAAAACAGAATCTGTCAAAAACAATAAGAACATCACTATGGTTGGAATTGGTATAATGATGGAATCTATGGGCACATAATTCCTATTTGCAACAATAAGAACATCACTAATCCTTCCCATAGGTTTCTTAATGGTGCGATTCGCAAGATGCAAATTTAAAGAACAATCATCCAATTCAAGGAAACCTAACACATCACACAAAGTTTTTGGAATCGTGGAAACACTAGCACCCAAATCACATAAAGCATAGCATTTATGATCTTTAATCTTAATTTAAATAGTAGGTTCCCACTCATCATAAAGTTTTCTAGGGATAGAAACTTCTAATTCAAGTTTTTCTTCATGAGATTGCATTAAAGCATCAACGATATGTTTAGTAAAAGCTTTATTTGATCATAAGCATGAGGAGAATTTAACATGGATTGCAACAAGGAAATACAATCTATGAAATAGAAATTATCATAATTAAATTCCTTGAAATTCAAAATAGTGGGTTCATTGCTATGTAAAGTTTTGACCTCTTAAATCCCACTTTTACCAATTTTTGCATCAAGATCTAAAAACTCTGAATCATTGGGACGCCTTTTAACTAAAGTTGATTCATCTCCAGTCCCATATTTATCAAGATTCATATTGGAAAACAAATATTTCATAGGAGATACATAAATCACTTTTAGATCTTCATCATTATTATTATGAAAACTAAAAGAACACGCTTTCACAAAGCAATCTTTTTTAGCACGCATCCTAGCGGTTCTTTCTTTGCACCCATCAATGAAAATTCTCATGGATTTGAGAGACTCATTGATATAATGCTTAGGTGGAACAGATATAAGTTTAAAAGAATCAACATCAAGAGAAATTGCTTCCATGTTCCTAGCCAACTCATCAATCTTAAGAAATTTTTCTTCAAGCAAAGCATTGATATTCTTTTGCGAATTCATAAATTCTTTAACACTAGTCTCAAAATCAGAGGGCATCCTATTAAAATTTCCATAAGAGTTGTTGTAGGAATTACCGTAATTATTAGAGGAATTACTAGGAAACGGCCTAGAATTAAAATTTCCTCTATACGCTTTGTTACCAAAATTGTTCATACCAACAAAATTCACATCCATAGATTCATTATTATTCTCAATCAAAGTGGAAAAAGGCATATCATTAGGATCAGAAGAAACACTCTTATTAGCAAACAATTTTATAAGTTCATCCATCTTTCCACTCAAAACATTAGTCTCTTCAATAGCACGAACTTTTTTACTAGTGGACCTTTCGGTGTGCCATTAAGAATAAATAACCATAATATTATCTAGGAGTTTAGTATCTTATCCTAAAGTGATTTCCTTAAAAGTGCCTCCCGCGGCTGAATCTAAAAGATTTCTAGAAGCAAAATTCAATCCAGCATATTTTTTTGTATAATCATCCATAAATTCAAACCATGTGTAGGACAATTACGTATCATTAATTTCATCCTCTGCCAAGCTTGTGCAACATGGTCATGATCAAGTTGCTTAAAATTCATAATATTGTTTCTAAGAGAGATGATTTTAGCGGGAGGAAAATACTTAGAGATAAAAGCATCCCTACACTTATTCCATGAATCAATACTATTTTTAGGCAAAGAAGAGAACCAAGTTTTAGCACGATCTCTAAGGGAAAACGGAAATAGCTTCAATTTAACAATATCATTATCCACATCTTTCTTCTTTTGCATATCACACAAATCAACAAAGTTGTTCAGATGGGTAGCCACATCTTTACTAGGAAGGCCAAAAAATTAATCTTTCATGACAAGATTCAACAAAGCAGCATTAATTTCACAAGATTCTGCATCAGTAATAGGAGCAATCAGAGTGCTAATAAAATCATTGTTGTTGTTATTGGAAAAGTCACATAATTTAGTATTATCTTGAGACATTGTGACAAACAATCAATCCAACACACAATCAAACAAGAGGCAAGTTAAAAGAAGCAAACGGAAAAAGGGCGAATAAAACAGCAAATGTGAAGTGGGGGAGAGGAAAATGAGTGGCAAATGGCAAATAATGTAATGCGAGGGACAAGAGTTTGTGATGGGTACTTGGTATGTCTTGACTTGAGCGTAGATCTCCCCGGCAACGGCGCCAGAAATCCTTCTTCCTACCTCTTGAGCATGCATTGTTTTTTCCCTTGAAGAGGAAAGGGTGATGCAGCAAAGTAGCATAAGTATTTCCCTTAGTTTTTGAGAACCAAGGTATCAATCCAGTAGGATACTACACGCAAGTCACCAAGTACCTGCACAAAGAATCAAGAACCTTGCAACCAAGGCGATAAAGGGGTTGTCAATCCCTTCACAACCACTTGCAAAAGTGAGATCTGATAAAGATAATAAGATAAATATTTTTGGTATTTTTGTTGTATAGATTGAAAAGTAAATATTGCAAACTAAATAGTAAACTAGAATTGTAGATTGGAAACTTATATGATGTAAAGTAGACCTGGGGGCCATAGGTTTCACTAGTGGCTTCTCTCAAGATAGCATATATTACAGTGGGTGAACAAATTACTGCCGAGCAATTGATAGAAAAGTGCATAGTTATGAGAATATCTAGGCATGATCATGAACATAGGCATCACGTCCGTGTCAAGTAGACCGAAACCATTCTGCATCTACTACTATTACTCCACACATCGACCGCTATCCAGCATGCATCTAGAGTATTAAGTTCATAAGAACAGAGTAACACATTAATGTAGGATCGAGCGTATGTCTAGAGGGGGGTGATTAGACTACTTGATCGAATAAAAATCTAGCCTTCTCCCAATTTTCAGTCTTGGCAGATTTTAACAACTTAGCACAAGTCAAGTAATCAAACTACACATGCAATTCTTAGAGTATAGCAGTGGAATGTAAAACAATTGCATATGAAGGTAAAGGGAGGAGTTTGGAGGGAGCAAACGCAATGTAGACACGGAGATTTTTGGCGTGGTTCCAATAGGTGGTGCTATCATACATCCACGTTGATGGAGACTTCAACCCACGCAGGGTAACGGTTGCGCGAGTCCACGGAGGGCTCCACCCATGAAGGGTCGACGAAGAAGCAACCTTGTCTATCCCACCATGGCCATCGCCCACGAAGGACTTGCCTCACTAGGGTAGATCTTCACGAAGTAGGCGATCTCCTTGCCCGTACAAACTCCTTGGTTCAACTCAACAATCTTGACAAAGGCTACCAAGTGAAACCTAACCAATCTAGGAGACACCACTCTCCAAAAGGTAATAGATAGTGTGTTGATGATGAACTCCTTGCTCTTGTGCTTAAAATGATATTCTCCCCAACACTCAGCTCTCTCTCATAGGATTGGAGTTGGTGGAAAGAGGGTTTGAGTGGAAAGCAGCTCGGGGAAGGCTCGAGATCAAGATATATGTGGTTGGAATGGAATATCTTGACCTCAACACAAGTGTAGGTGGTTCTCTCTCAGAAAATGTATGTTCGAAGTGTAGGCATGTTCTGATGGCTTTCTTCTTCAATGAAGAGTGGGTGGAGGGGTATATATAGAAATAACCAAACTCGGTGGGACCGAATCATGAAACTCGGCAGACCGATTTAGTTCAAAATGTGAATGTTAGGATTTTTGGTGGGACCGACATGTCAACTCGGTGGGACCGATTCCATTAGGGTTAGGGCATAACATAATCTCGGTGAGACCGATTACACAAACTCGGTGGGACCGATTTTGGTAATAGGAAAACAGAGAGTTGGTCAAGCAAACTCGGTGGGACCGATTCGCTCATCTCGGTTAGACCAAAATGTTACGAAGGGGAAACAGAGAGTTTGCATTGCAAACTCGGTGGGACCGATCGCTCATCTCGGTTAGACCGGAACGTTACGAAGGAAACAGAGAGTTTGCAACCCCATCTCGGTGAGACCGAGATCCCTATCGGTGAGACCGAAATGACTAGGGTTTGTGGCTGTGGCTATGTCAAGTGAACTCGGTGGCGCCGGGTAGGAAATTTTTGTGGGGCCGAGTTTGACTTTTGGTTTGGTACATATGTGGATATGAGAAAGTAGTTGAGGGTTTTGGAGCATATCACTAAGCATTTTGAGCAAGTAACTTATTAAGCAACACCTCATCCCCTTTTAATAGTATTGGCTTTTCCTATGGACTCAATGTGATCTTGGATCACTAAAAGTAAAATGTAGAGTGTTGAGTTTGAGCCAACATGTGTTCTTAGTATTTTGAGGGGTCCACTTTCTAATCCATGCCATGCAAAACATTGAGCTTTCCTGAAATATTTATCTTGAAATAGCATTAGCTCAATGGGCTTTATGTTGTTAGGAATTACCAAAACCACCCAGGGATAGTTGCACTTTCAATTAGGCAAGATGACATGATGTAGAGGGATAAACTCAAGCAATATGATATAAACCCCATATTTTTATCCTTGATGGCAACAATACAATACGTGTCGGTTCCCTTTCTGTCACTGGGATCAAGCACCGCAAGATTGAACCCAAAGCTAAGCACTTCTCCCATTGCAAGAAAGATCAATCTAGCAGGCCAAACCAAACTGATAATTCGAAGGGACTTGCAAAGATATCAAATCATGCATATAAGAATTTAGAGAAGAATCAAATATTGTTCATAGATAATCTTGATCATAAACTCACAATTCATCGGATCTCGACAAACACACCACAAAAAGGATTAATTGAATAGATCTCCAAGAACATGGAGGAGAACTTTGTATTGAGAACCAAAGAGAGAGAAGAAGCCATCTAGCTAATAACTATGGACCCGATGGTCTGTGGTAAACTACTCACACATGATCGGAGAGGCTATGGTGTTGATGTAGAAGCCCTCAGTGATCGAATCCCCCTTCGGCAAATCGCCGGAAAAGGCCCCCAGATGGGATCTCACGGGTACAGAAGATTGTGGCGGTGGAAAAGTGATTTCGTGGCTCCCTGGATGTTTTTAGGGTATAAGAGTATATATAGGTGAAAGAAGTAGGTCGGTGGAGCTCCGTGGGGCACACGAGGGTGGGGGGCGCGCCTACCCCTGGGCGCGCCTCCCTACCTCGTGGCCGCCTCGTTGCTTCCTTGACCTCCACTCCAAGTCTCCTGGATTGTGTTTGCTCCAAACAAGATCCTCACAAAGGTTTCGTTCCATGTGGATTCCGTTTGATATTCCTTTTTTGCGAAACACTGAAATAGGAAAAAAAAGAACAATTTGCATTGGGCCTTCGGTTAATAGGCTAGTCCCAAAAATAATATAAAAGTGCATATTAAATCCCATTAAACATCCAAAACAGATAATATAATAGCATGGAACAATCAAAAATTATAGATACGTTGGAGATGTATCAATTAGTAGTGGTAGGATTTGCGGAATTGTCCCTTAGTAATCGACTATGTTACTAGACCGATAGCAATCTTTTATGTGGAGAGGCCACTGCTATCATGTCGTGCCTTACTTGGAATTCTATGCACATATGATTGCAACTCTTAGCAAGCATCCACAACTACTAACGTTCATTAAGGTAAAACCCAACCATATCATTAAGATATATATTGGTCCGCCTTCAATCCCGCATGCATCAATTTCTATGGTAGGAAGAAGCTTCTGTCACCCTTGCCCTCCAATGCATAGTCCTATCAACATACAACTAACACTATGGTGTGATCCACACGTTCTCTCATATGATGGGCACCAAAGGATAACAACATAACCACAAGCAAATTAAACCAATTGTAGCAATTCACCAATTACCGATAGGACAACAAAAATCTACTCAAGCATCATAGGATGGCAACATATCATTGGATGGTAATATGAAGCATAAAGCACCATGTTCAAGTAGAGGGTATAGTGGGTTGTGGGAGAGTGGACCGCTCTAGATAGATGGGGGAAGGTGATGGAGTTGTTGGTGAAGATGATAGAGTTGTTGGAGTAGATCGCCATCACATGATGATTGCCTCGGCAGCGTTCCGGCGCCACAGGGTGAGAGGGGGAGAGAGCCCCCTCCTTATTCTTCCTTGGCCTCCCCCATGGATGGGAGGAGAGTTCCCCCTCTGGTCCATGGTTTCCATGGCGGCGGAGGGGCGGGAGCACCTCCTAGATTGGATCTATCCCTCTGTTCTCTTCTATTTCGTGTTCCAGTTTTCTGGCCGAAAACCGTTTCTTATATTCTCGGAGATCCATAACTCTGATTGCGCTAAGACTTTAACACGATTTCCCCCCAGATATAAGCTTCCTTGCACCCGAAGTAGAGCAGCAACCACCTTATGAGGTGACCACAACCCACCACCACGCGCCTGGGCCCTGGGTGCGCCCTGGTGTACTGTGGGGGTTGTGGGCCTCCTTTTGCGTTGATTCCACCGCCCAAAAATCACATATATTCCAAAATAATTCTCCATAAATTTTTATTGCATTCGGACTTCGTTTGATATGGATATTATGTGAAACAAAAAACATGCAACAAATAGGAACTGACATTACGCATTGGATCAATAGGTTAGTCCAATAGATCATATAGATTGTTGCAAAAAGTATGTGAAAGTTGTATAATATTGGCATGAAACAATAAAAAATTATAGATACGACGAAGACGTATCAGATGGCTGCCCGCCCATCCTTCATTGTCTTCATTAGGACTTCTCGATGCTCATTTTATTCAATACTTTGACCTTCATTCCATGTCCACCAATCATGTACGTTCAAATCATGCAAATTAGAGTCCAAAACAAGGGCAAAAGAGTTTGGAAAAGTAGATACGATGGAGACGTCAATGATGAGTACAACAACCCTAAGATCAAACAAATATAGCTAAGGAAACAACATCATCTCCAAATCATAGCTTGAATGTGTTGGTTTCAGCATGCTGCTAAAGCTGATATAAAATGGAAGGGAATGTTAACTACAATAGGCTTAACATCCACCAAATATTGTAATTCAAACTACTATTGTTGAAAATGAATACAACATAGCTCATGCTTAAACATCACACTTGATAAATGTGTAAAACTGAAATAAAGGTCATGTGTTAGCTACACTAGGCATAACAGGAACCAAATATAGCCATTCAAACAAGTATTGATGAAATTGAACTACACATTTCCGACTTGCACATAATGAACATCACATTGTGAATAACTGAAATAAACAAGGCATATATGATAAGTATAACAACCAAATATAGCCATTGAAAATTGGATAGAGGCTCACTTCAACCAACCTAACAAGCAAATACAGATAAAGAGAGCATATGCTTGAAAACTAGACAAATGCTCACTGCAACCAAGCTAACAACCAAATACAGATAAACAACGCATCTACTCACTGTAAACAACCAAATACAGCCATTCGTAAAATTGAAGATCGGTGAGAGGGCTAGAAGTCAACAACCACCTGGAAGTAGCCAAATATATGTAGGAATAAAGGGTGTGATGTTTAAATACACAATGCACAACTTTGGTGGCACCTGCCTCACAAACTGGAAAGCCCCCTTTGGATATATATATAATGATAGTATAATAAGGTCGTAGCTAGCTAGGGTGCTTGCCGCACCCGCACTTCATGTTGGTGGGACGCATGCACGTACTCATACTTTGGTCATACATGCATGTTCCCATGACCTACCATAAGACGGACCAGCGAATCTATCACTTGGTCAAACAACCACTATTGTTATCGATAAAAAATGGATAGAATACACCGCTTGGGCCAATAGATTAGACCATCATCAAAAATCGCATGAGAGGGGCCACAAAACAGGCACCGCCTGCATGCGGCCCAAAATGATGTACGTTGGGAGGGGTGCTGTGTTTTACATATCAAATAATGTACAATGTAGATGTGGCACCTGCCTCTCAATACAGACAACCCCCATGAAAGCCAGGTAATGAAGGATGCATATGTAGGGTATGGGTCGGTCCAACCCACCAATTCGAACGTGTGGGAGGGAATCCTGGTAACACATGAGCTCGAACTTTGCTTGAACATGTCACCTTGACTCGCCCTAACACGAACTAGGAGGAATCCATTCATGGCCAAACCCCCCTCGTTATTGGTCAAAGGGATGATATATATAGACCTCAGGGAGCCCAGGAATATGTGTGTCACCTAAAACCACACAAGGGAGACAGGGTTGATCAAAAGACCCCCTATACCATTCATGCGACCCAAAAATATGTATGGGTGGTGTGTGATCTATTCAAATCCCCAATGCATAACTTTGATGGGGCACCAACTACATTACAAACCAAACACCGTACCCCCAAGCCAGGTTCAAGACGTACGATGCCAGTTCCTCAACTTCGAGGCAGGGTGGGGGGAGGTTATCGTCCAATGCATGTTCTCAAACTTGATTTGGTCTAACATGGCACACAGAGGAAGAGGAAACTATCATGGTCAAACCCTTCTTGTACGTTGGGTTAAAGGATTAGATGCGGAACCCTCCATGACCAAACCATTCTCGTATGTTGGGTCAAAGGGATAGATTGTGTGGGCCCATAGATCTCGATCATTCTCCGATTTTTTAGAACAAGATATAACGAAAAAACATCATTCTAAAAATTACCAAAAGAATGATCCCATGGTTCATATAATCGACATGACAGGTCACTACAGACACATATAGATGTTAAATGTCTGTAATGACCATATCACGGCGCTTAAATGAAGAGGGATAGATTGTGTGGGCCCACAGATCTCGATCATTCTCCAATTTTTGAGAATAAGAGGTAACAAAAAATATCATTCTACAAATTACCAAAACAAGGATCCCAAGGTTTATATAATCAACATGATAGGCCCCTATAGACACATATTTAGATGTTAAATGTCTATAATGACCGCATGATGGCGCTTAAATGAAGCTTGGGATATGCAACTTCCCACCGGGTCACCCATCCTTAGAATCCTCCAGCCCCAGCACACGCTTAACTTCTGCATTCTATTCGACTCAGCTAGCGGATGGGAAGCCGCCCCTTGCTGATAAGAGTTGCCTCCTTACCTTCAAGGTGTTTCATGCTGGTCACCGTGTGGGGCATACTACTTACTATCACGCACATTTGTGCTTTTAGAAACTATGTGCAATATTTACATGGTTGGTGGGTCATCGCCTAGTCTTCTATGAGCACTTACACTGGCAGTGGGAAACCGATGGGAGCAGAGGCGGGAAACCGATGGGAGCAGTGGCGGGAAACAGTAGCGAGTTTGGATATATAACACCATTAATATATGGAAAACTTAGTAAAGAAGGAAGCGCGAGCTAGCACGACGCGTGCGCACAGTGGTTACCCACGGGTGTGAGATGGTTGACCAGAACTACTTTAAATATTTATGGTTTGTTTAGCCTTTTTATTCATTATAATTAAGTTTTCTAAGCATTAATATAATGTGCATAATTCAAATTTGAGCTACAAATACATGCTGCGGTGCATCAAAATGGCTACAAAAATCATACATGTGTCCTTGGATGCATTTTTAGGTCCCATGCAAAGAATGTGAATGAATTATAACCGTCTCGGCGTCTGGCTCGGCCTCTAACATTGAGAATCTCGGTTTTTAAATCCCTATAGATCCAAAACTCACCCGAATATCGTAAAACATGGCATGATGTCACGACATGGCACATATATGTCATGGTCAAAACATTGTCCATTCTGGGGCAAGTTTTATTACAAGCCTCTTACAAACCGGAGCTTCTCTCAAGAAGCCTCGTGGTTCCTATAGGGAAACATGTCCCCCCTTGTGGGTGAAACGATAATCACTGCCTCTTCTCGCCTTGTATTTTTGTCTATAGGCAACATGGGAAAATAGGAGATTCATGCTGAAATTTGAAATTATTCAGGGTTCGTTTGACCTTTTTTATATATTAATTGATTTTTCTAGGCATTTAATGTCTATAATTAAAATTTGAACTACAAATACATGCCCAGGTGCACAAAAATGGCTAGAAAAATCATACATGTGTCCTTGGGTGCATGTTTAGGTCCCATGCAAGGAATGTGAATGAATTGCAACCATCTCGGCATCCTAGCTCGATCTCAAACATTGGGAATCTCGGTTTTTAAATCCCGGTAAATACAAAACTCACTAGAACGTCATGATACTTGGCATGGCATCACGACATGGCACATATATGTCATGGTAAAAAATTGTCCAATTTGGGGCAAGCTTTATTACAAGCCTCTTACAAACCGGAGCTCCTCTCAAGAAGTCTCGTGGTTCCGATTGGGAAACATGTCCCCCTTGTGGGCGAAATGATAATCGCTGCCTCTTCTCACCTTGTATTTTTTTCTACAGGCAACATAGAATAACAGGAGATTCGTTCAGAATTTTGAAATTATTCCGGATTCGTCCAACCTTTTTATATATTAATTGAGTTTTCTAGGCATTTAATGTCCATAATTGAAATTTAAATTTAATAAGCAAGCAAGTAATGCAAGTCTATTACAACTACTACACATATTACATCTAGTGGTGTCGGTGCCAAAACCGGCAAACCTCAGGGTAGGGGGTCCTGAGCTATGGATCTCAGATCAAGGGTAACAATAACGAAGGAGATGATATTTACCCAGGTTGGGCCCTCTTGATGGAGGTAAAACCCTACGTCCCGCTCTTGTTTATATTAATGGAGATGTATCAAGTATAGAGTTGATCTACCTCGAGATCGTAAGTTGTGTTCAACCTCTAGGGCTAGGAGAATGTAATTGTGTTTCGGTCCCCTCTACGGGCTAAACCCCTTGGCTTAGATACACACCAAGTAGGGCATCTAGGGTTACATAGTCGGTATATGAGGATCACATGGAGGCAGCATGTTGGGACCCCGATCCTAAGTCACACCGATCTAGCACATAACACATCATATCGCTTTGTGACCTCAAACAATGTGCGTAGGGTTCCCCAGCCCACCTTGTTGGATGGAACTACGCTTGGTACACCATGCCATGGTGCCTAGTCTGGCTCAAGGCCATCTGGTCTGTTGCCACTTGGTATACAATTACCACGACCTACAAACACTAGGAACTAGTTGCGACTCCTGGACAGAGATCAATGCGGTTAATAAGCCGAGAGGGGTCATATTTCAGGGCCCAATGAGTGGTAGTAGCTAGTCTTGGATAACATACACAAGAATCAGTTCTTAAGGATGGTACAATGAGACAACCCACCATGTACTCCTACATGGCCTCTCATCGATACATGTAGGTACGAAGTATGTCTACTAGAGGGGTGGGGGAATGGGAGTTCTAATTTTTCTCCTGAAAACTAAAAACTCTCAGAACCCAACAGCGGAGTAAATGGTAAACAAACTATGAAGAACTACATCAGAGTACCAAAGTGAAAATAAACCATGCATCGAAGTAAATCACAGGAATGAAATGCATCGAAAGTAAACATAAATAACAGGTAACCGAAGATGCTCGATGGTGACAAAGTATTTGTTCAACCAGTTCATCCTTCTACACAAGGACTACGTTTGGTTGGAGGGGCCGTGATTTAACACGGAAGATAAACTCTCTTCACCCTACTCTTCTCGACAATCAATTCGTCAACCGATGCCGATTACTCGTGGTAGATAATTGAAGGCGATCTCCAAACCTTTACAGACTTCTTAGAGAACCACAATCACTATTGGTCTCCGAAGAAATTGGCATCTAACCATCTAGAGAGTTTGCATCTCTCAAGAGTAATAGGCGGAGCGTACTAAACTTAGATTCCAGTGATGCTGAACCACTATCAAATTCTTTGGCTCTAGGGTTTTTCTCTCGGTGGATCTTAAACTCAAATCGCTCAAAGAGTGGATTGCTCAACAATCTTCTCAGAATCAAACGGAGTAGCCACCGGACAAAGCCAGCGCGGGGTAGCTATTTATAGTCATAGCCTTCCTAGATGGGAAATGACCATTTTGGACACGAGATCAAGCCAATGGCCAACCGACATGTTCACAATGGTCGGATTTGGAGCAACGGTAACATCACTTGAAGAACAAGTAATGCTAACTCCTTGGTTTGAGGCAAATCTCTTGCAGCAAAGAAGATCACAGTCTGTTGCTGCCAAGTATTTACTCGGAGCTCAAAGTGATTTCTCTCACAGCTTTCATAGGATCTGGGGTTAGCATCAGAGAACCAAAGCTTCGAAGATTTGGGTTTAGCATCAGAGAATCAAAGCTTCGAACGCTACATACATCTTAATAGTACGGTGGTCCTATGACTCAACGGAAGAAGAAGAACAATGAAATAAATGCTACGTCTTCACTTCATCTTCATTCTACCTCGAGCACAGTCATTGCTTCAAACATGCACCGAACCAATTTCTTAGACTTCAACAATTTTTAGGGGTCACTCTTGTTTAGCTTTATCTTCGGTGATAACCTTCACTGCTGCGCAGGGAGATTATCTTTGTCATTTTCATCAAACTCCTCGATACTTTAGGGACCTGTTACTCTGTGTGCACTAGCAAACACAGAAGTCCCGTACTGTTAAGTGAACAAACTCCAAAGCATAAGGGTCCTATCAATGCACCAACAATCTCCCCCTTTTTGGACGGTTGTTGACAAAACATATAATCATCAAAGTGAAGATAGATAAGTAAAATGTAAATCAAACAAGAGTGAACTTGTGTTACTTGACTCGATGATGAAATATACTCCCCTAGATGTATGCATGGTCAATTGATATACAATGAAGTTCCTTGCAATTTATTTGAGTGTGTGTGGAGGATTTTCAATCATACGAGGTAATGATTCACACTGATGATAGATAATCCAACGAGAATATAGTGCAATCATTCATGACTTCTGTCAATAACTCCACCTGCAAAACAATAAGATTCGAGAGAGAATAGTGCAATAGGCGTGGTTATTAAAATTATAGCCCATAATAGAAGTTTTACATCAGAGCATATAAAATGGCATAAGTGTCTCAAGAGATAGAGTGAGAAAACACAAAGACCAAATCCAACAGCGCAAATATATTGAAACTCTCGATGTTATTCTCCCCCTTTTTGTCAACCAGTGTAAAAAAAGGTGACATAAAACATGAGTGCTAAATATGTGAATATGATTCACTCTGAGGCATCGCCTAAGGAACTACACGAAGAAGTTTCTGATTCGAAGGTGTATGGAACATTTTCATCTTCAGCAGAAGCAGATCCGTCAAGACTGGCTTGGGGCTGAGAAGCAGAAGGCACATTTGGGTCAACCTTGTTAGTCTTGCGAGACAGAGGATTTCCTTCAGCGGGTTTTTCAGTCGGTGATATGGCTTCTGATTTGTCAAGTAATTTGCACAGCTGAATCCAAAGTAAATTCGTTGTTGGTTCACGAGCTAGCAAAGGTGGAGTAGTGCGATCTTGAAAATCATTAGTAGTAAACCCTTGACCAATGTACTCATAGAGTTCTTGGAGGTTAGAGTGACTCAGTTGCTTCTTGGGGAAAAGTTTCGGAAGCAATTTCCATAAACGCTTCTTGTTTTCTGCTGTGATCATGTGCACAAGTTTTGTTCAGTTGTAAATGGCATTAAGTTCGGCAGCTAGGTGTTCTTTCTCTTGGCGATCTTCAGCCATATGCTTCAGTAAGAGTTGTTGAGTGCACATGCTCACTTCCAGATGTGAAGGAGGTTGAGTGTTCGACGGACGATCATGCATAGGTAGCTTTGGTCCGTTGAAAGTGTGATGATAATCTGAAGTGCTTGACACTGGTGCTTTTCCCGAAGAGAAAGTCCACATGAAGAATTTCTAGTGGTCTTATTGTGGTCATAACTGTCTTGGATGAATGATGCTTTTTAGCCAATTTACCATCCTCACAGGCAGCATAGAGACGATTCTTGGAAAATTTTACATCAGGAATCCCACAGAGATGATTCTTCTTCACGAGAGTCTGCAAATTTCTCATAGCTACACGACCAAGTCTACAATGCCACATCCATCCTTGGGTTGATTTTGCAAGCAAACAAGTTTGGACTGAGGGACCCTTAGAGAAATTCACAATATAAAGGTCACCTTTTCTAATTCCCTCAAATACGAAGGAATGGTCAGAGGCCATGAAGACAATGCATTTGGATATAGAGAATAAAACTAGCATGCCTAAATCGCACAACATGCCAACTGACATAAGATTGAATCCAAGGGACTGAACAAGTAGCACATCATCAATAGATTTGTCCTTGGATATAGCAATTTTACCTAGACCAATTACCTTTCCCTTGTTGTTGTTGCCAGAAGTGATATACTTCAAAGGAGAAGCAGTTAAGTTGGGGTCAACAAAGAATGGCTTGTCTCCGGTCCTATGACTAGTGCATCCACTGTCCATTATCCATTTAGTGCACCCGGAGACATAGTGATTTCTTTCGATGGTGCACCCGGAGACATCTTTGCAGGTGGCTTCAAAACAAATGGACGAGTAGGATGTGATTTCTTTCGATATGCATAATTGTTCCTCGATGAGGAGCGAGTGTAATTGATAGGGTAAGCATTGAAATTCTTTCTAGATGAATGAGCATAGTGATCGTATCCTGTATGCATATATTCATTCTGTCAAATTCTTTGTGCCTACATGGTTAGTCGAGTAGAAACAAGAAGAGCATCAACAGTTTTTCTAGGCACCCAAATGGCTTTCTTTGGGGGGCCATTTATGTTGTTTGGTCCAACATAGCGAGCAACAGTCTCACCATGTTGATCTTTGAACAACTTATAGTTGTCTAGGGAATCATCATCAGGATATTCAGGAATGGTAGATTTATATCCCGAAAGTAATGCTAGGTCGAGCGTTTTGCTCTTTGCAGGAACCCACACAGTCCGAGGATATTGATGTGGTTCCCAGTAAGTGCCATTTTCATTTAGTTTCCTTTCGAAACCGATACCTTCCTTTCTTGGATTTTTGTGAAGAATAGATTTCTTCAGAACATCACAAAGGGTTTGTTGTCCTTTGAGAGATTTGAACATTCATGTCTAAAGATGATCCATGAACCTAACATTTTCATCAGAAATAGAACTATTTTCCTCGACTGAGGGGTTAGCACTCACAGATGATTCAACATTTGATTCAGCATTGTTTCATTCAAGGCATTTTAAACACGGTGACTCAAACACTTCAGGCTTATCCTTGAGTTGTTGCGTGAGAAGAGAATTTTATTTCATCAAATCCTCATGAGCCTCTCTCAGCACCTCGAGTTCTTGTTTCCTTTTCAAGTATTAGTAGGTCAATCTTTCATGGTCTGCTGAGAGAAAATCATGACGAGTTGAGACTTCATCCATTCATGACTTGACAATGGAATACTCCTTGATCAATGACTGAGTTTTCTCCATCTCCTCACGCAACAACCCTTCAGACTTCTTGAGGGTTTTCTCAATTTTCTCAAGAGAATTTTGTTGTATGTTGGCAATTTTGATCAACTTAGCATGGTCATCCTCATCAGAAAAACATTGATCACTTGAGTGAACCTTTTGATGTTTGGAGGATACCTTTTCTTTCGAAGCCTTGGCCATGAAGAAGTAGGCAGGAGTTTCATCATCGCTTAATGGGTTCCCGAAGAAATTTGTTGTAGGAGAAGAGGAGCATGCTATGCCAGCCATACCTGAGTCAGAGTTCTCATCTGACTGATTTTCTTCGTTGGAAGCAGACGATTCTTCTTCTTCTTCTTCAGAATCCATCTCCTTGCCGATATATGAGTTGACCTTGCGAGAAGTATTCTTGCGGTTGGAGGAGGACTTGAAAGGATTCTTTAAGGAAGATCTTGATGAAGATTTTGAGGTGGAGCTGTCCTTCTTATTGAAGAACTTATCCGTTTTATTCTTATCACCGGAGTCGTAGTTCTTGCTCTTGCTTTTGCTTTGATAGTTGCCCGAGTCATATCTCCCACTAGCACGAATTTCAGCTTCCCAGAGAGGGCAGTACAAAATGAAGTGTCCAAGCTTTTTGCACTTGGAACATGTATATTCTCTGGCAGGTCTTGATGAAGATTTTGAACCCCCAGAGTTTCTTGAACTTCTTTTCCGAAACCGGCTCTTCTTGTGGAAACGTTGGAATCATTTCATGATCAGTGCAAGATCTTTCTAAGTCATTCTGGGTCATCTGAATCTTCTTCGACATTTACATCTGAGGAGGAATCAGCCACAACCTTGAGAGCATAATTTTTGCATTGAGATGAGCCATACAGATCTCTCTTCTCCTCTTCTTGTTACTCGTGAGTGTTTAATCTTTCCATGACATCAGCAGAGGTGAGGGACTTGAAATTAGAACATTCACGAATCATCAGGATGAGTGTATCAAATGAATTGTCAATTGATCGGAGCACTTCCTTTACAACTTCATGATCAGTGATATCTTTGGCATTGAGACCTTGAAGTTCATTTTCTATATCACCCAGACAATCAAAGGTTTGCTGACATCTTTCATTCCCAACTCGCTTGAAACGATTGAATTTCGCTCGAAGGGTATCAATTCGAGCTTCCTTATGGGTTGAAATTCCTTCACTGATCTTCTCAAGGACATCCCACACATCCTTGGCAGATTCACACTGGTGGTACCGAAGGAATTGTGCTTGAGAGAAATGGCGGCCAATTTCATTTTTGGCTTGAGCATCCAGCCAAATGAGCTTATTTTCTTCATCGGTAGGACCTTGAGGAATAACAATTGTGATTCCAACTTGCACCACGTTCCACATAGCATCATCTATAGCACGAAGATGGATCTTCATTTTCTCCTTCCAAAAGGGGTAGTCTGTCCCATCGAATATGAGAATCTTGAGATGCGATTTGTAGTTCACTGAAGACATACTTAAACTCCAAAGTCGTTAGACTAAAATGAGAAGAGTCAAGGATTACCTTGCTCTGATACAATTGTAGAAACAAAGTATGTCTACCAGAGGGGGGTGAATGGAAGTTTGAAATTTTCTTCAGAAAACTAAAAACTCTCAGAACCCAACAACGAAGTAAACAATAAACAAACTATGAAGAACTAAAACAAAGTACCGAAGTGAAACTAAACCATGCATCAAAGTAAATCACACAAATGAAATGCATCAAAAGTAAACATAAGTAATAGAGGTAACCGAAGATGCTCGATGGCGACAAGGTATTTGTTCGACCAGTTCGTCCTTCTGCACAAGGACTACCTCTGGTTGGAGGGGCTGTGACTTAACATGGAAGATAAAATCTCTTCATCCTATTCTCCTCGACAATCGATTCGTCAACCGATGTCGATTACTCGTGGTAGATAATTGAAGGTGATCCCCGAACCTTTACAGACTTCTTCTTCGAGAACCACAATCACTCTTTGTCTGTGAAGAAATTGACACCTAACCATCTAGAGAGTTTGCAGCTCTCAAGAGTAATAGGCGGAACATACTAAACTTAGATTCCAGTGATGCTGAACCACTATCTAATTCTTCGGCTCTAGGGTTCTTCTCTCGATGGATTTTAAACTCAAATCAGTCAGAGAGTGGGTTGCTCAACAATCTTCTCAGAATCAAATGGAGCAACCATCGGACAAAGCCGATGTGGGGTGGCTATTTATAGCCGTAGCCTTATCAGAAGGGAAATGACCATTTTGGACACGAGGCCCAGCCAATGGCCAACTGACTCGTTCACAATGGTCGGATTTGGAGCAACGGTAACATTACTTGAAGAACAAGTAATGCTAACTCCTTGGTCCGAGGCAAATCTCTTGCAGCAAAGAAGATCATAGTCTCTTGTTGGCAAGTATTTACTCGGAGCTCAAAGAGATTTCTCTCACAACTTTGGTAGGATTTGGGTTTAGCATCAGAGAATCAAAGCTTCGAACTTTACACCCCTCTTAATACTATCATGGTCCTATGACTGAATGAAAGAAGAAGAAGAAGAACAACGAAATAAATGCTATGCCTTCACTTCATCTTCATTCTTCCTCGAGCGCAGTCATTTGCTTTGAACATGCACCTAACCAATTACGTAGACTTTAGCAAGTTTTAGGGGTCACTCTTGTTTAGCTTTATCTTCGGAGATAACCTTCGCTGCCACGGAGGGAGATTATCTTCGTCGTTTTCATCAAACTCCTCGGTACTTCAGGGACCTGTTAGTCTATGTGCACTAGCAAACACATAAGTTCCATACTGTTTATGTCATCAAACTCCAAAACATAAGGGGCCTATCATTGCACCAACACTACCTTTTACCAAACCATGTTCACACACTTAGCTCTAACATCAGAACATGATCACAACATTCCAATTAATTCCTAGATGAATCAGACCTGACACAACTCTAAGCAAATAGCAACCATGGCATGGATGAAGTCACAACATGGCTCAAGCAAGTCCTAATCATGCTAGGAAGGTTTAGCTATTTACTATGACAATGATAAGTCATGCAAATGACTGGGTTCAGCTACTGCAACAAGTAATAGTTCAATCGTTGTTGTCCTAATGCAATAAAAGAGAGCAAGAGTGAGAGAGTGGGATTGTATCAAAATGACCAAGGGGGTTTGCTTGCCTGGAATATCAACACAGTAGCACTACTCCTCGGATAGGTAGTCAGTGCCACTCGCAGGAGTAGAACCTATCGAGAAGGACAATACCGGGGAGGCAATCAACACACATCAAATGCAACAATGTGATGCATCATCATGTCATGGAGATATGATGTGGTTTGAGCTAATGCATCTAAGAAATGATTGGATGAAGTACATTTGAACCAAAACAACTCCAACATAAGCATTTTTAAATGCCACTTATGTGTTTTCACTTATACAGCAGATATAAGTTAGTTTGTCATGCATGAAAATTTACAGATGGATAGATTAATTCTTTTTGATATTTTTTCATATAAACATTATTTCATTCTGAGTTCCCGTTGAATTTCTATGATTTTTTTTGAAGTTTTGAACATTTTCTGGAATTTCCAAATGTTTCTAAAATAGTAATAATCCAGAAAAGCTTTATTGCGTCAGCTCAGCGTCATCACTGTGTAAAGAGGTCAACGGGGTCAACCCAAGACAAACCTAACAAGTGGGTCCCACTGGTTAGTGACCCATTCTACTAATGACAATAATTATTGTTAATTTTAGTCCTAAGTAAAAGTGCTAGCGGGTAGGGCCCACATGTCATAGACTCGTGCGAGTCTGTTAGGGATCAAACTCGGTCAAAATGACTGGCGGTTGGTCGCCGGCGACAACATTTGCGGCAAAGGGGCTTGAAAAACCGCATACGACGACCATTCGAACAACGGATGCCATCTACGCGTAGAGGGCGTTCGCGCGCATCAGCAGTTTAAGTGGCGCAAGCTAGTGTGGCTGGAATCTTTACCGGCGTCGAGCTTTGCGGCGACCGAAGCTCGGATACTCGTGGTTTTGGAGTTACGGAGCACAGGTGGAGGAGCTGGCGGGTGCTACATGCTCCTGGGGGTGCACGGAACACGGTGACACACTCAGGCGCACGCTTTGGTGGCCCTGGCCATGGCTGTGAGGAACAACAACGGCGGGACCCCTCGGGTCTGGTGGTTAACACAGCTATAACACATAATCGAGGGGGACGAGAGAGGGGAAACGACGAGGTGCTCACGGCGAGTTGAGTGGGACGGTCAGTGAGCTTGGGGAAGAATGGACGGCGATTGGGCGTTGACAGCGATCTCGGTGGCCGAAGGTGGAAAAAGAGGTTGTGGCGGTCGATGCAGAGTGTTCAAGCGCTCAGGGTTCAGTTGAGGTGCCATAGCGGACGACAACAGAGAACGTAGATAGCACGGGGAGGCAGGAGAGGCTCGGTCGGCGCAGTGGTTCATGGCGACAGCTTCATGGTTGCATCCGCCATCGCAGGAGAGAGCGAGGGAGAGCGAGAGAGGGCAAATGAGAGGGAGGGTTTGATCTGGATGGCACCACGGAGAAGGCTCGCGACGTTGCGCTGGCGACGAGGCAGTCAAGCTGGTGGGTAGGAGGTGGCCGAGCGCGTGCACGCGCGGCGTGCCCCTGCCTTCTGGCATCAGGTAGGGGACGACTAGCATTTGAGCCAGTTGGCCGCACAGTGCCAGGCCAACAGGTTAGTTAGCCCTGGTAAGTTTGCTTTCCCTTTTTTGTTATAATTTTTTGTAGTTTGTTTTGATTTGTTTTTCAAACCAAATCATTTTTTAAAATTCTGAAAATATTTTTGGGCACTCTCTGAATTATTCCAGTGCCCCTCAATAATTACCAGAATATGTGGAGTTGTCAAAATATTTATTGCAATTTTTGAAGCCCCAACTCAAATACAATATGTGTTGAAACAAAATCCAAGATGGCTAGAAAAATGGGCATCACCTGTGGTTAATATTTCCAGCATTTTCCCAAAATCATGAACATTTTTAAGACCATTTTGGGTTCTTTGAAGTTTGTTTTAGTTGAACCTATTTGGGTTCTATTTGATGCTAGGGTTTGATCATCCCCCATTTCACATTCAATTGAAATTTAAACATGATGCAAACATAAATAGCTATGCTAGAGAATACCAGACTAGGGATGTGACAATTCGCCCCCAGTCAAAAGAATCTCATCCCGAGATTCAGAAGGTGTCAGAAAAAGAGTTGGGGGTACTCTAATTGAAGAGGATCTTCTCATTCCCAAGTAGCTTCTCTCTCAGAATGATGAGACCACCGATCCTTGAGAAACCTGATGTTCTGACATCGAGTGATACACTTTGCCTGATCAAGAATATGAACTGGGTACTCTCGATATGTGAGGTTATTCTGGAGATCAAGTGTTTAATGGTCCACTCCACGGATGGGATCCGAGAAGCAACACTTGAGTTGAGAAACGTGGAAGACATCATGGACTAGGGAAATATGTGGTGGTAGTTCCAACTGGTAGGCAACCTCTCCTCGTTTAGCGAGAATGCGAAAAGGAACAATGTAATGAGGAGCCAACTTTCCCTTGATACCAAAATGATGGGTACCCTTTAGAGGAGTAACCCGAAGGTAATCCTTCTCATCAACCTCATAGGTTACTTCCTTATGATGATGGTCATACTGACTCTTCTAACAAGACTGGGCTGTCTTCAAATTCTCAAGAATAATGCGAACTTGCTCTTCCGCCTCCTGGATCATACCCAGTCCAAAGAGTTATCTTTCACCGGTTTCTAGCTAGTTCAAAGGTGTTTGACATCTTCGTCCATACAGAATCTCAAAGGGTGCTTTCTTAAGACTGGATTGGTAGCTATTGTTATAAGCAAACTCGGCGAAAAGAAGGCACTTCTCCCAATCCATACCGAATGAGATAACAAAAGCTCTAAGTATGTCTTCGAGAATATGGTTGACCCTTTCAACCTGATGTAACACCCTGGATGCGACTATATCTCCCACGTGTCGAGGCACGACTTAGAGGCATAATCGCATTGAAAGCATATGTCGCAAGTGAGGTAATCTTCACAACATCCCATGCAATATAAATAATAAAGGGGAGATAACATAGTTGGCTTACACTCGCCACGTCAATCAAGGTACATAAATAACATTACATCATCCAAACACTCATGGCCCGACTACGGCGCCAAAATAAAAGATAACCCAACATGCGACACGGTTCCGATCACCCCCAACTGGGCACCACTACTGATCATCAGGAAAGGAAACATAGTATCGCTGAGAGTCCTCGTCAAACTCCCACTTGAGCTCGAGCGCATCACCTGGAGCGGAATCATCAGGCCCTGCATCCGGTGTAATAGTAATCTGTGAGCCACAGGGACTCAGCAATCTCGCACCCTCGCGATCAAGACTATTTAAGCTTATAGGTAAGGCAAGGTAAATATAAGTGGAGCTGCAGCAAGCGACTAGCATATATGGTGGCTATCCTGTTCGCAAAAGAGAGCGAGAAGAGGAGGCAAAGCGCGAGCGAGAAACTAGAGGACAACCTGCGCAAGCATTACTCCAACACCGTGTCCACTTCCCGAACTCCGCCGAGAAGGGGCCATCACGGTAACTCACACCGTTGATTCATTTTAATTAAGTTAAGGTTCAAGTTATCTACAACCGGACATTAACAAATTCCCATCTGCCCATAACCGCGGGCACGGCTTTCGAAAGTTCAAATCCCTGCAGGGGAGTCCCAACTTAGCCCATGACAAGCTCTCACGGTCAACGAAGGAATAGACCTCCTCCCGAGACGTTCCGATCAGACTCGGTACCTCGGTTCTTCAAGACACTTCGACAGGTTAAAACTAATCCAGCAACACCGCCCGAATGTGTCGACAAATCCCGATAGGAGCTGCACATATCTCTTTCTCAGGGCACACTCAGATTGTCCTAGGTACGGGTAGGCCAGCCCAGAGTTGCCCCTGGTGGCCACCGGCAGCTGACAGGTGGACCAACACTCAGAGGAGCACTGGCCCGGGGGGGGGGGGTTAAAATAACATGACCCTCGGGCTCCGAAAACCCAAGGGAAAAAGAGGATACGTGGAAAATGGTAAAACCAATGTTGGGCATTGCTGGAAAAGGTTTAATCAAGGCGAACTATCAAGGGGTTCCCATTATAACCCAACCGCGTAAGGAACGCAAAATCCGGGAACATAACACCGATATGACGGAAACTAGGGCGGCAAGAGTGGAACAAAACACTAGGCGAGAGGCCGAGCCTTCCACCCTTTACCAAGTGTATAGATGCATTAAGATAACATGGCAAGATAATGATATCCCAACAAGTAAATAAATGTTCCAACAAGGAACGGCCTCCAATCTTCACCTGCAACTAGCAACGCTATAAGAGGGGCTGAGCAAAGCGGTAACATAGCCAATCAATGGTTTGCTAGGACATGGTGGGTTAGAGGTTTGACATGGCAATTTGGGAGGCTTGAAAGCAAGTGGTAGGCATCGTAGCAATGGCATAGCAAAAGAGCGAGCAATCTAGCATAGCAAAGATAGTAGTGATTTCGAGGGTATGATCATCTTGCCTGCAAAGTTGTCAGAGTTGACTGGATCCTCGAAAGCAAACTCAATGGGCTCCTCGTTAGAGAACTCGTCTCCCGGCTCTACCCAAACAAGACAAACAAGCAACAAGGACACAGTCAACCACGTGCAAGGATCAAACAATATGATGCAAGGATGGTATGCTATGCGGGATGCATATGCAAGATGTGACAAGGAATGCGTGACCCTGGACTCAACATGGAAATCCAAGTGTGCCACTGGAAAGATGAGATGAAATCGCTTGAAAATGATATAAAGAACGTCGGAATCGGAGTTACGGTTTGGAAATGGCAAGCAAAACAAATATGACACCGGTCTGCGATTTACAGCAAGTAGCCATCTAAATGCAATGAGATGAACATGCTACAGCACTCAAAGATGACAACAAAATACATGGCAGGGATGTACTCAAGATGCTTAAGAAAAGTCTAGCACTGAGCTATGACCAATTCATCCATTAACAGCTTCAAACAAGCATGGCAAAAATGCATATGTCAAACAGATTTCAGACTTAGTGAAATCAACACTTGTCTGGAATCTCAGATCAGGTAGCACTCTTTGGAGCAACAAAACTACATGCTACAGGACCTGAAAATGGCAAAGTAAAGCATGGCATGGAGCTACTCAAAGAGCTTAACAAAAGTCCCTTAGTGACCTTGAGCCAAAAGGGATCAGAAAACACAATTGCAAGCATGTGAACATGACAAAGACATAATCAGTTCTCAGACTTAGTAGGCATGTTTACGAGCTCGATGCACTCACTACAGAGCGAGTCATGACAAGCTAAGCATACACTCATCAAGAATACACAAAATGCAAGCTAGACATGGCAAGAACAATAGCATAGCATGCACGGATCAACTACGACATCATCGGCAAGATCGCTAACAAGTAGACAATCTGCCCAGATTCACGAAGTAGCAAAAGTAGAGCTCGATTGACTCAAGCTAGGGTGCTCCATAATTGCTAACAAAGACATGGATGGATAGAGAACTACAAGATTAACAAAACATCCTTACTGACCATCCTCAAAAGAGGCACGGATCACTAGGAAACAACATGAACATATGGCCATAAGAAATAAACATGTCAAGGACTAAGTGGAATTGCTAAGTCCCTGAAATTAGCATTAACAAGTGCACCACTTTGCAAGCTTGTTCTAGTCACCACACACATCAAAAAAATACATGGGTTGCACCTCTGGGAAGATGGCAAAACCCTTAACAAAACATATGTAGAGCTCGATGACATAACATGCACGCAATAATAATGGCAAAAATGACAAATATCTAAATGGAGTAGCAGATCTGACAATTATCTCAAGTAGCCCTCTTCTAACAGCACTCCGGGCATCAAGATGAACTCAAATGAAAATGATGCAATGGAATGAAATGATGTACTCTCCGAGTTGAACATTTTGATATGCTATATGCCAAAAACGGAGTTACGGATGCAAAGTTATAGCATGATGAAGATGGGCACATGAACTAGGGTTTCAGGCAAAAAGTCAATCGAGATATTTTCAGATCTGAGATCTGCGCGGATTACGAGGTCCACCGGAATCACTGTTCACCGGGGAGGAGAGGACGCCGGACTTGGGGCTTGCTGGCCGGCGCGGAGGCCGAGGAGGGCGGCGCGGACGTCGAGGAAGCTCGGAGGAGGCGCGGCTGATGACGAGGGGAGGCGGCGGCCGGAGCGGCGCAAGCTCGGCGGGCGGCGGCGAACTTCGTCGGAGACGAGCGGCGGCCAGAGCGGGCTTGAGGCGGAGCAGGGCGGAGGGCAGCGCAGGCGCGCGCCTGAGGCGGCGGCCGGTCGAGGTCGCGGGCTTGGAGGGCCGACTCTGGGCTCCTGGGCCTAGCGGCGGAGTGGAACGGCGGCGGCCACGCGGCAGGCGGCGGTTGGCGGTGGCGGATCCGGACGCGTCCGGCTCCGTCCGGACGTGTCCGGCGGCGGCGGAGATCCGAATTTTTTTAGGGTTAGGACGGGGGAGGATCCGGATTTGGAATGGGGGGGGGTCTTTATATAGGCATAGGAGGAGCTAGGAGAGTCCAAATGAGGTGCGGTTTTCGGCCACGCGATCATGATCGAACGCTCTAGGTGATAGAGAAGGGTTAGGTGGGTTTTGGGACAAATTGGAGGGGTGTTGGGCTGCAACACACATGACGCCTTTTTTGTCCCTCGGTTAACCGTTGGAGTATCAAACGAAGTCCAAATGATACGAAACTTGACAGGCGGTCTACCGGTAGTAAACCAAGGCCGCTTGGCAAGTCTTGGTCCAATCCGGAAATGTTTAATCCCCACACATGAAAGAAAGGTAGAAATGACCACCGGAGGAGAATGAAGCGCTGGAATGCAAAACGGACAACGGGGAAAATGCTCGAATGCATGAGATGAACACGTATGCAAATGCAATGCACATGATGACATGATATGAGATGCATGACAACGATAACAACACACGGAGACAAAAACCCGAACCCGAGAAAATAAAATAACTTAACGCCGGAAACGGCAAGAGTTGGAGTACAAATTGGGAAAGTCATATCCGGGGTGTTACACCTGACCACTTGACTGAGGGTGGAAAGTAGTACTGAAAGAAAGATGGGTTCCCATGGCAGTCTGAAAACTCTCCCAAAATCAGGAAGTGAAAAGACTTCCACGGTCAGAATTGATCTCTAGTGGAACACCATGGAGTGGCACTATTCAAGAAATATATAAGTCAGTGAGATGACTAGCAGCGACACTCTCTTGAATAGGAAGGATGTGAGCCACTTTGGAAAGACGGTTATTGACTACAAAGATAGCATTATTCCCTTTCTTGGTCCTGGGAAAGCCGGTGATGAAGTCCATACCAACTTTGTCCCATTTCCACTTAGGAATAGCTAAAGGATGAAGGGTGCCAGTAGGCCTCTGATGTTTTGCCCTAACGCGACGACAAACGTCACATTTAGCAATGAACTCGGAAATTTCTCTCTTCATCCTAGTCCACGAGAAACTTTCGTGTAGGTCCTGATACATCTTAGTACTATCGGGATGAATCGTGAGAGGAGAATCATGGGCCTCCTTTAGAATAAACTGTCGTAGATGCTGAACCTTGATAACCACCAAATGGTTATGAAAGAATACAATCCCTCAATCATCCATGGAGAATCAATTAGCAATTCCACTAACAATGTGCTCCTTGATTCGGGATATACCCTTATCACGATTTGGGGCAGCTATGATCTGATCCACAAGAGTAGGTTTCGCCACCAAGGTAGAAAGGAACCCTCGAGGAGCAATGCGAAGGCTAAGCTTACAAAATTCCTCATAGAGAAGTGGTTGTCCTTGTAACAACACAAGATTGTTACAATAGGACTTATGACTTAGCATATCAGCCCTGATATTGGCTTTGCCTGGGTGTAAGAAATTCCGAAGTCGTAATTTGTAATCATATCTAACCAACATCTCTAGCCGAGATTCAGATCCGTTTGGGTGAAGATATACTAGAGACTGTGGTGATCGGTGTAGATCTCGCAACAGTTATGAAGAAGGTAATGTCGCCAGCTCTTAAATGCATAGACTACGGCTACAAGCTCTAGATCATGTGTAGGATAGTTATCCTCATGTGGATGCAACTGTCGAGATGCATAGGCAACCACATGTCCATCTTGCATAAGAATGCAGCCTAGTCCCTGTCGCGAGGCGTCACAGTAGATTACAAAGTCCTTGGATAAGTCTGGTGGCACAAGTATGGGAGCAGAAGTCAGGCATCTTTTCAGTTCCTAAAAACTGTGCTCACACTATGGGGACCACTCAAACTTTTTATCTTTCTCGAGGAGTTCAGTAAGAGGCTTCGCAACTTTTGAGAAGTTCTCAATGAAACAACAACAATAGCTGGCTAGACCAAGACAAGTCCTAACTTGGTTAACCGATTCAGGTGGAGTCCAATCATGGACGGCCTGAACTCTCTCAGATTGACAGCAATGCCCCTACCAGAGATCGTGTTTACTAGATAGATAACTTCTGGCAACCAAAAATCACACTTGGAGAACTTGGCATAAAGGCGGTGTTCTCTGAGTTTTGCTGACACAAGTCTAAGATGCTCGGCATGTTCTTCCTTATTCTTTGAGTAAAGAAGAATGTCATTGAGGTAAACCATGATGAACTTATGCAAGTACTCCATGAAGATTGAGTTCATCAAGCGAGAGAATTTGGCTAGAGCATTGGTTAGACCGAAGGACATAAGGGTGTACTCCTACTGGCCATAACGAGTGAGAAAAGCTGCCTTGGGAATGTCTCCATTTCTGATCTTTATTTGGTGGTAGCCTAACCTCAAATCCATCTTAGAGAAGACCGGAGATCCAGCAAGCTGATCATATAGGTCGTTGATCCCGGGGAGCGGATACTTGTTGTCAATGTATTAAGAATTGGGTCTTTAATACCCCAGACTTATGCATAGGCAGTGGTAGCCTTCCTGATGGCAAGGCTTGATGGAGGACAACCGAAGACAAATTCAAGACCATATCACAAAAATACAAAGAAGTCTCTGAGCCAGAGATCAGAAATGCTAAAGATCTAGCTTGAAGAGCCGGCAAGACCTTGCCGGGGGAAGAGCTGGCAAAGCCGGCAAGCTCCGAGCTGGCAGTATCCCACTACCTTGCACCGCTCCACCTCATCGATCAGGTTGTCACTTGTCAATTAGGTGTCGAGCGGGAAGGTAGTTAGGTGAATCTTGTTTGGGCATGTCGTAGCTCGCCGCCGAAGAATATAGATTTAATGACACTCGTACAGGTGATATGTCAAGGAAATAAAAGGCAGATGGGCGAATGGCGCAGAAGGAGAGACCAACCTTGCTAGGGCTCTCCATCCACAAGACACCTTGTGGTGCATTAAATGCGTTTGTCCTAAACCGTCACAGTTAGATATTTGGCACTGTAGCCACTATTTATAGTGTATATTTACCATTTTGCCATTTTGGTGACCCCTTAGTCTATAAAAGGAGGCCCATGGCTACCTTAACAATGGTCGAAACCCTGCCCATTTGCACATGTAGCAACACTTTCTAAGCACCTTACCGGTCGTGCGCTCCTTGTAACTGGACATTGCTACTTGTGGAATGAGTTGGATTTCCCTGAAGAGGAGAGGATGATGCAGTATATTAGAGATAAGTATTTCCCTCAGTTAAGTACCAAGGTTATCAATCCAATAGGAGAACCAAGGAACAACTCATTAGCATCACTTGCGCACAAACAACAAATCCTTGCAACCCAACGCGAAAAAGGGGTTGTCAATCCCTTGATTGTTCGGAGCAAGATTAAATTGTATGGTATTTGATAGATAGATTGAACAAAATACAAAATAAATAAAAGAAAAACGCAGTATGGTATTTTTGGTTTTAGCATATGATAAAAGATAGACCCGGGGGCCATAGTTTAAATCGAGCCTTCTCTCTTGAAAATAGCATATGGTGGGTAAACAAATTACTGTTGGGCAATTGATATAAAACAATATAATTATGATGATATCCAAGGCACTGATCATATATAGGCATCACGTCCAAGACAAGTAGACCGACTCCTGCCTGCATCTACTATTATTACTCCACTCATCGACCGCTATCCAGCATGCATCTAGTGTATTAAGTTCATAAAAAACGAGTAATGCCTTAAGCAAGATGACATGATGTAGACAAGATAAACTCACATATGAATAAATCCCATCATTTTCCCCTTAATAGAAATGATACATACGTGTCATGTCCCCTTCTGCCACCGGGATTGAGCACCGCAAGATCAAACCCATTACAAAGCACCTCTCCTATTGCAAGATAAATCAATCTAGTTGGCCAAACCAAATCAATAGATCGAAGAGAATTATGAAGCTATAGTAATAATGCATAAAAGAGTTCAGAGAAAAATCAAATAATATTCATGGATAGACCTGATCATAAACTCACAATTCATCGGATCCCAACAAACATATCGCAAAAGGTGATTACATCAGATAGAACTCCAAGAACATCGAGGAGAACATTGTATTGAAGATCAAATAGAGATAAGAAGCCATATAGCTACTAACTATGAAACCATAGGTCTGTAGTAAACTACTCAGGAATCATCGGAAGGGCAGCAAGGATGATGTAGAGCCCCTGCGTGATCGAATCCCCCTCCAATAGAGTGCCGGAAAAGGCCTCCAGATGGGATCTATCGAGAACAGGAACTTGTGGCAGTGGAAAAAGCATTTCACGGACTCCTCTATTGGTTTCCCGATTTTAGAGAATTTAATGAGGCGGAGTTAGGTCAAACGAAGCCATGTGGTCCCCTCAAGTGACCAGGGCGCGCCCTACCCCCTAGACATGCCCTGGTGCCTCGTAATCCACTGCTCACTCTTCTCGTCCCCTCCCGAAGCTTTTAGGGTCTCTTATTTCCAGAAAAAATGTGCAAAAAGATTCGTGGCATTTGGACTTCATTTGATACTGATATTCTGAAAACAAAAAACAAGCAAAAAACAACAACTGGTATTAGGCTCTAAGTTAATAGGCTAGTCACAAAAAATGATATATAATTGCTTGAAAGTGTATATAAAACATCCAAGATTGATACTATAATTGCTTGGAACAATAAAAAATTATAGATATGTTGGAGACGTATCTGTCGGATTCGGGGCTCTGCAGACCCTAGATAGATTCGAACTCTGTGGTGCGTGTGAAGAACTCAACCTCCCTAGTCTGCTGACTCGTTGATCGCACCGCATAGCTCGATGAATAGGAAGGAAATGGGACACAACAGTTTACCCAGGTACAGGCCACCTTGTGGTGTAAAACCCTACTCCTGCTTTGGTGTGGATTAGCCTCGAGGTGGGCTGCGGATGAACTAGTACAGTGGTAGAACGACCTCAGGAGGTATGTTCTTGTGTTGGCGTGAGCTGGTGAGGGTGCGGATGTTCTAGATCCAGATCATGTCTATGGTGGTGGCTAGGCTACACTTATAGTGGCCTTGGTCCTCTTCCCCGAAAACGAAGGTGGGAAGGGATCCCACAACGGCCAAATTCGAAGGGGGACAACTAGTACATCTTATCCTAATGAAAGGTGGTCTTCACCTTCAAAGCTTCTGGTTGTGACGCCGTGGTGGGCTCGGCAATGACCTCCATCCTTCCGTCCTGGCGGTCTTGGTCTCTTTGCACGGAAATGGAAACCTTTGGTTGATGCCTCAGGACTCCGCGCCTACACTTGCTTCTATAGAACCAAAGAGGAAACCTGCTGTACTGTGCCTACCAGAGCCCGCCTGGCTTTGGTCGTCATGGCTTGCGTCATCCGAACCTCATGAGGTGGGGCTTGCATAGAAATCTCCGCTCCTCAGGAGCCAGCCTAATGTGGCCGCTCCTTCAGGAGGTCTTGGCGTCGTCTGCCTCGCGAGGCTTGGCCCCTCGCGAGGGTCTTGTGTTGTTGGTGCTGAAGATAGGCCATGCCAGGCCGCTGATAGAGCCACGTTCTGGGCCGCAGTAGGCATGTCTGGGTACCCCGGTTCCTAGAATGCCGATAGTAGCCCCCGGGCCCAAGGTGTGCTCGGACTTGGCTTCGAGGCGAAGCTAAAGGGAAATGGTGGAGCACCGCGGGCCCCAACTGCCTGCAGCCTCAGTCGACGCATGGTGCTTGATGGGACGTGGGCGCCCCGCTTCCCCATGCTGCCTCGGCAATCGTTCGACTTGGTGAGAGCCTGCTGCGAGTGTGGCTCACCCAACATTGCCCGCTGTGTCTTTCCTCCATTTCTTCTATTCCTGTGAGCTCGCTCCTCCCCTTCCAGATTCTGCGTCGGCGCTGATCCACCCCCGCTGCCATGGCTCCGAGGTCGAAGAAGAGGGGAAAGACTCACACGCCTGCTGAATCCCCTCCGGGCTTTGAGCCTGCCCTCGGCCGGTCGTTGGTGATCAATCAGGAGGGGTTGGACAAGGTCCGGCCGACCCTTGCTGCTAATTCCAATGAGTGGAAGGAGATGGTGGTCTGGCCTACCTCGCGGGTCTAGATTGACATGACGGCCACCGAGATCTCCATCCATCTTCACGCCCTCCTGGCCGGCTTGGTCCCCTCTTTCTCTGATTTCTTCAACGCCGTGCTCTCGCATTACCAGATCCATGCGCTGCATCTCGACCCCAGGTCCATTATGCTCCTTGCCGCTTTTGCCTTCTTGTGCGAGGCCATTGTGGGCGTCGCCCCATCTGTGGCCTTGCTCCGCCATTTCTTCTCGCTTCATATGGTCGATAGTAGACAATGCTCGGGATGCGTGTTGTTCCTGGCGGCAACGGCAACCGCCGGCTCCGGCATTGACTTCACGCTTTGCCCGGATGCGATGGGATTCTGGGAGCAGTGGGTGTGTGGGGACGCCGCCACGTACAACCCCCTTCTAAAGCTTCTGCGGGCGTCGGCAGAGCCGAGCTCCGGCTGGGGGCACGCGAAGCTCGCCGACCAGTAGCTCGCCCGTGTTTGGTCTAGGTTGGCCGAGCTGAAGAAGGCGGTGGTGACAGCACCGATGGTGATGAGGGAGTTCGTCCGGAGGCTCATCGCCCCACTTCAGCGCCACCCTCGCCTAATGCGGGCCTTTGCCGGTTTCCTAGACCTCAGGAGGCTACATGTGCCCTCGCTTCCCTCCAAGATGCTGCAGACGGTGCTCCAGCTCCTAACGGGCGACCCGGCACCTGCCGCGCTCCCAACAGACAAGTGCCTCACGTATCAATGCTCGAACGGGGAGGCCTTCGTGAGGCAGATGCCTTGCTTCGACATGTGGGGGCTGCACCTAGCGGGCCTCGAGGGGCCTCATGAGAATCCCATATTGGTGGCCCCTGTGCTCGCCGATCCTGTGGTGTGCACCCCGGATGTGGTTGCAGGGGGGCGAACACCGCCGGGTACCCCTGGGCGACCGCTGGGGAGCGGACGCCGTCAGGCGCCCATGAGGTAGCCGCTCCTGAAGTTCCAGCGCGCGCTCCTGAGGTGGTTGTTAGCGAGATGGTGCGGCCCGATGCTCCTGAGGCGGCTGCCCCCAGAGCCCCGGCAAGTTCTCCCGAAGCAGCGACTGGTGAGCGGGTGTGACTCGGTGCTCCTAAGGTGGCTGCCCTCGGAGCCCCGACAACCGCTCCTGAGGTGGCGGCATGCGACCCGGCCGCCAAGGGCCATGCTCCGACCCTTAGCTTGCTTCCACTACTGCAGGTTTCTGCTAACGCGACAGTATGATCAGAGACCCTTCGACGAAACTATGTGCCATGCCATAATCGCAAACAGTGGTGTAAAAAACCCATCAAGAAAGGTGCAAAACATTTTGCGATGGAGGATGCATCAAACATGGTTCAGATTTTAGTTGCGTGTGCGATGCAGGGCATATGTTTCAGCTCAATTATCTATTCGCGGTGAGGAGGGACAAAAGAAACGGGCAGCCAGATGAAGGTGTGTGCGATATAGAGCATACGGTTCACTCGGATGAACTGATTGTGATTAGGCAACACAAAGAAACGGGCAGCCAGATGAAGGTTTGTGCGATATACGGCATGCGCTTCACTCGGATGAACTGTTTGTGTTGAGACAAGAGAACATAAACAGTTCAATATAACAAGATGTGTGTGATATGCGGCAAACAGGTCTGTAATTAGAAATGTGTGCGAATACCAATAATAACAGAAACAGTTCCCTAGTGTGGTCCGTGTTCATCTGATCATCATATCCTTCTTGTGCTAGCTCGATGTTCCTTCTATGTTAAGTTTCCATTAATTGATGGTGTTTTATGAACACGTGAAAGCACAAGTGCTCCCAGGGTAATTTTGGTAATTAATTTCAACATATCTCTTGTTGGACTAATACTTTGATCTAGCATATTTCAGATAAGTCCAACAGTGGAGTGGCTTGGACTAGAAGATGTGGGACCCCTTCAAGATGATGAAGACAAATGATTGGCTCTAGCTCAAAGCTCAGGACTCTACATTTTAGATTTTAGTGATCCAGGATCACATTGAGTCCATAGTAAAGCCAATACTATTAAGAGGGGATGAGGTGTCGCTTAATGAGGTTCTTGCTCAAAGTGCTTAGTGATATACTCCACAACCCTCAACCACTTTCCCATATCCAAATATGTCCCAAACCTAAAGTCAAACTCAGCCCCACCGAAATTTCCTATCCGGCGCCACTGAGTTCTCTTGACACGGTCACTGCCAAAAACCCTAATCAATTCGGTCTCACCGATGGGATCTCGGTCTCACCGAGATGGGCTTGCAAACTCTTTGTTGCCTATTGCATTAATTTTGGTATCACCGAAACATGACATCGGTCCCACCGAGTTTGCTTGGCCAACTCTCTGTTTAGCTTATTACCAAAATCGGTCTCACCGAATTTGTGTAATCGGTCCAACTGAGATGAGGCTTTACCCTAACCCTAGCACATCGGTCTCACCGAGTTGATCAAGTCGGTCCTACCGAAAACTCTAACGATCACATTATGAACTAAATCGATCGGACCGAGTAGTATGATTCAGTCCCACCGAGTTTGGTGATTTGTGTGTAACGGTTAGATTTAGTGTGGAGGCTATATATACCCCTCCACCCACTCTTCATTCATAGAGAGAGCCATCAGAACATGCCTACACTTCCAACATACATTTTCTGAGAGAGAACCACGTACGCTTGTGTTGAGGTCAAGATACTTCATTCCAACCACATAAATCTTGATCTCTAGCCTTCCCCAAGTTGCTTTCCACTCAAATCATCTTTCCACCAAATCCTATCCTATGAGAGAGTTGAGTGTTGGAGAGACTATCATTTGGAGCACAACAACAAGGAGTCCATCATCAACACTCCATTTGTTACCTCTTGGAGAGTGGTGTGTAACACCCACAATGCGGCTATATCTCCCACATCTCGGGGCACGACTTAGAGGCATAGCCGCATGGTAGGTTTGTCGCAAGAGGGGTAATCTTCACACAATCCCATGTACTGAATAAGAAAGGGATAAAGAGTTGGCTTACAATCGCCACTTCACACAAATACAAGTTATACATACATCATCCAGAATACAATCAAGGTCCGATTATGGAACCAAAGTAAAGAAGACAACCCCAAATGCTAGATCCCTGATCGTCCCGACTAGGCTCCACTACTGACCAAACGGAAAAGACACAAAACAAAGATCAAGATCTTCATCGAGCTCCCACTTGAGCTCAGTTCGCCATCTGCACTGGTATCATCGGCACCTGCAACTATTTGGAAGTATCTGTGAGTCACGAGGACTCAGCAATCTCACACCCGCGAGATCAAGAAGCAATCTCACGGTTTGGAAGCAATGCAATTGTCGTGAACTAGAAGTGATCAAGAAGTGATCCTGAAACTACTTACGTTCAAACATAACTCCAAAGCCGTGTTCACTTCCCGGACTCCGCCGGAAAGAGACCATCACGGGTGCACACGCGGTTGATGCATTTTAAATAAGTTAAGTGTCAAGTTCTCTACAACCGGACATTAACAAATTCCCATCTGCCCATAACCATGGGCACGGCTTTCAAAAGTTCAAACCCTGCAGGGGTGTCCAAACTTAGCCCATCACAAGCTCTGACGGTCAACAAAGGATATTCCTTCTCCCGGGAAGACCCGATCAGTCTCGGAATCCCGGTTACAAGACATTTCAACAATGGTAAAACAAGACCAGCAAAGCCGCCCGATGTGGCGACATCCTGATAGGAGCTGCACATATCTCGTTCTCAGGGTAACACTAGATTGTCCAAACTTCCGGTAGGCCAGCCCAGAGTTGCCCCTGGTGGCCACCGGCGGCTGATAGGTTCAGACCAACACTTAGACAAGCACGGGCCCGGGGGGTTAAAATAAATATGACCCTTTTGTCTGCAAAACCCAAGGGAAGGTGATAGGTTGTTAGGAAAATATAAAACCAAGGTTGGGCCTTGCTAGAGGAGTTTTATTCAAAGCGAACTGTCAAGGGGTTCCCATAACACCCAACCGCGTAAGGAACGCAAAATCAAGGAACATAACACCAGTATGACGGAAACTAGGGCGGCAAGAGTGGAACGAAACACCAGGCATAAGGCCGAGCCTTCCACCCTTTACCAAGTATATAGAAGCATTAAATTAAATAAGAGATAATAATGATATCCCAACAATATCCATGTTCCAACATGGAACAAACTCCAACTTCACCTGGAACTAGCAACGCTATCAGAGGGGCTAAGCAAAGTGGTAACATAGCCAAACAACGGTTTGCTAGGAAAGGTGGGTTAGAGGCTTGACATGGCAATATGGGAGGCATGATATAGCAAGTGGTAGGTATCATGGCATAGCAATAGAGCGAGAAACTAGCAAGCAAAGTTCTGTGTTGACGAAAGCTTGATCCTCGTAAGCGTACTCAACGGGTTCCTCGATCACGTATTCGTCTCCCAGCTCTACCCAAAGCAGGAACACAAGCAAAGGACCAACAATCAAACATGGTGCAATGCACAAACAACATGATGCAAAACATGACATGACATGCGGGATGTGATATGCAATGCTTATGCGTGCTTCGGAAGGGAAAGATTGAACCTGGCCTCAACTTGGCAAACCAAGTGTTCCGCTGGAAAGATGAGTTGATTTCGGTCGAAATCGATATAAAGATCACCAGAATCGGATGCACGGTTTCCAAATGGCAAGCAAAACAATAATGGCACAATTATGTGATTATCAACACGATGCCATCTAGAATGCAACAAGAAACTAAGCTACTGAAGTCCAACATAACAAGAAAGCACATGGAAGTGATCTACTCAAGATGCTTGACAAAATATAAACATTGAGCTACGGCTAAATCACACAAGAGCAGGTTCAAACAAGCATGGCAAAAGTGCAAAAGATATCGGAAGATATCGGCATCACAGACTTAGTGAAAATACTAACATGCCAAGAATTAAAATCAGGGAGCAATGTTTAGAGCAAGCAAACAACATGCTACAGGAACATATCATAGCAAAACAAGGCATGGCATGAATCTACTCAAAGGATAGAACAAAAGTCCCTTACTTACCATGAGTTAAAAAGGCACAGAAGATATTATGGCACCCATGTAAACATAGCAAGTTTCGTTAACAGATTCAGACTTAGCAGAAAACTGAGCATGGCATAAACAGAGTTATGAAGGCATCTTTGTGAGCTCGATTCACTCAACGCAAGGAATTGCATGACAAGATAAGCATAGCATCAACAAGATGGCATGTTCAAGAAGCTAACCAAGGCCAGAGCAAGTTCATAGCATGCATGGATCAACTACAACATCCATGGCAAAATTGATTAACATGTAAACAATCTGCCAGGAACATTTTATAGCAAAAGTAGAGCAAGATTAAGTCATGCTAGGTCACTCCATAAATGCAAAAAGGGTCATGGATGGATAGAGCACAAACATATGTCCGAATCTTCATTACTGAAGATACTCAACCAAAGCATGGATGTCACTGTGGCAACATGAATACATGGCATAAAAATAACAGCAGAGCAAAGACTTAGTGAAATTATAAGTCCCTGAAATCAGCAATATCACGAGAGCTACTTTGCATGCTTGTGCTAGTCACCACAAATATCACAAAAATACATGGCATACACCCCTGTAAAGATGGCATGGCCTAGATCAAAATACATGTAGAGCTCATGCCCATATGATGCACACAACAAATGTGGCAAAAATGACAAATCAACATAATCTGCTAAGTAACAGGAGTAAACATTGTATAGCACTCTTGCATCAGTGATTTGGGCATCAACTTGGACTCAAACAAGAAAGTCACAATGGAACAAAATGAAGAGCACATCGTGATGAACATTTTGATATATTATGCGCATGAAACGGAGCTACGATGATGAAGTTATGATGCGATGAACAGGGCATGAAAAAAGTCACAGAAAAAGGACTTAGAGAAAATATACCCCTCCAGAAGTTGGACGAGGCGATGCTGGATGGAACAGTGTGGGACAGGGCACGACGTTTGGATCGGGGGAGTGGTGCATCTCGTCCCACTCCCCAGATCCGGCGACGAGGCGGCGGCTCTGGCGAGCATGGACGGCGGCGACGGCGAATGAGGTGCACGCTCCGGCGAGCGGTTGCAGCGCGTGGGGCGTGGGCGCCTGTCGGATGCAGCGGCGCGGCAGGTTGGCGTGGCAGCGCCGAGGCGGCGTTGGCAAACTGGCAGTGGGGCGGCGCGCGGAGCCTCAGTGGCGCTGCACGGGAGCTGGCTCGGGCGAGCAACGGCGAAGGGCGGGCCCGGCGCGGCGAACGGTCGCGCGAGGGCGGCACGACAGAGCAGCTCGGGTGCGGACGGGCCCGGTCGTGGCCCGGGGCGAGCTGCGGTGGCGGGGAGAGAGAGGAGGCGCGGTGGAGGGGAGCTGAGGGCGACGTGGCGACGCCTGGTTGGCTAGAAGCGGCGGTGGGGGTGACGTGGCAGCCGCCGATTGGCCGGAGCGACGTGGAGGCGGGGGTGGACATGTCCAGCGGCAGAGGAAGAACTGTCCGGCGGCGCGAGGAGAGACTAGGCTAGGGTTCATCCGCGAATTTTGGACGGGGAGGACATATTTATAGGTAGGAGGAGTTTGGAGTGTCCAAATGGAGTGTAGTTTTTGACCACGCGATCGTGATCCGATGGCGAAGGACATGGAAGAGGTTTGGATGGGTTATGGGGCCATTTTGAGGGGTGTTGGGCTGCAACACACACGAGGCCTTTAAGGCTCCTCGGTTAACCGTTGGAGTATCAAACGGACTCCAAATGGCACGAAACTTGACAGGCGGTCTACCGGTGGTGTACCAAGGCTGCTTGGCAAATCTTGGTCCATTCCGAGAATGTTTAACACCCGCTCACGAAAAGATACAAAAGGGGACGCCGGAGGACGTAGGAGTGTCGGATCGCGAAACGAACAACGGGGAAAATGCTCGGATGCATGAGACGAACACGTATGCAAGTGAGATGCACATGATGTCATGATATGAAATGCATGACATGAACAAAAGCAAAACAAAGACAAAACCCAACCACGAAGGGAATATTGTATCGCATCTCCGGAAAAGGCAAGAGTCAGAGTTACAAATATGGAAAGTTGTATCCGGGGCGTTACAACACTGCACCACTACGAAAGGATCTCGTCCCGAGATCTAGGATGGCACCGGAGGGAAAACAGAAGAGGAATAGAAAAGGTAAAACTAAGTTGCTTATTTGACAAATGAGTGAAACCAAAGAACCTTGAAAGGTTGAACAACTTGAAAGAAAGAATACAACGGAGATGATCAAAGTTGAAAACACTTTGTTAGGAAAGAGGAGCAATGAAAAAACAAATTCAGACAACACTCTGGTTGAAAAGAGATGTATGACTTGATAAGGCGAAAAGAACTTGAGCAATGGACACAACACTCCGGTTAAATGGATAAGCAAAGGAAAGAACATGATCTTGCGAAAAAAGAAGATGATTGGTCGAAGAGAGCAACATCACAATGCCTCCGGAATGAACGAATAGAAGCTAGATCGTCGGAATAAGAGAACGGAGAAGGAATGGCAACTTGTACCACAATTTAATTTGGAAATCATCCTTGCAAGAAGGTTAGAGTGGAGTTGTTGGAAAAACAACAATGAAAAGATATGATCCTCATGGACTTATTGAGACATCTCAAAAATTGAGGTGAACTTCTGCCACTAACGAAAAAACAATTGCTTGCTTGAGATCAACGAAGATATGAAAACTTGTTCCAGCAAGAGGATAAAGAGCGAGCCTGGGTCATTGGGAAGCACCACAATAGCAACATTCCTTAGGGAAGGCTTTAGGTGAAATCTATACCAAGATAACTCCAAGGAAGAAAATGATGGGTTTAAATATCTCATTCCTGATAACTTGTGAATCATGAAACACAAAGAAATTGTCAAGAATGACATAACACAACCTCAAAAGATAAGGTATAAAGAATTGCACTCCGGATTGCAAGATGAAGAATACTTGAGCTCCTTTGAAAAGAATCTCGATGAACACTTCGAGAAGGAATTAAATCCTTGATAAGCCATCATGTAGGGCCTCCCTGAAGAACTCCGGTTATAAAAAGTATGATAAAAAGAAAGAGAAGTTGAAAACACAAGGTGAATCCTTGCAATGATTTAGATGGATCTTCACTACGAGATAATGCGGAAAAACTTGGAACTCCGGAAAATAAAGATGAACCAAAGAAATCAAGAATTTGATGAACCTCCGGAATAAGGAATTAAAAACTTTGATGAAACAAGAATAAGAATTACATTATGCTTATCCTTCATCAATTAAATTGATGACAAGCAACGGATTTGGCATACTACTTATTCTCGTAGAAAGGATTAATGAGAGATATAGCGCAAACTTGAGAAGGTCTTCGACGAACCACCGGTAAGATTGGAAAGAACGAATGAATTGATATGAGAACATAGGGAGAGGAATCTTGAACGAACCAGCAAAAAAATTTAAAAATAAAAGTAGCAGAGGCACAATTCACCGGGAAGAATTGGAAAACGAATGAAGGTACTTGAAGGAATTTAGATACCTGAGAACAAATAGATCACGAGCTGATTAGAGAGTACTTGAGCGATGCCCCGGTAAGATTTGGGGAACGAGAGCTGAAAGATGGAATGAATAATTTTGAGATGATGGGCTCTGGAGAATCAAACTGAAAAGACTCTTGAATTGCTCCGGATGGGTGAAAAGAATTGTCACAATCGGAATAAATTATGAGAGGATGGCATCAAGCTTGAACTACCCATCTCTGAGAGGACGGATAAGATATGGAGGAAAAACTCTTCTTCGGTCTTCAAATGTTGAGAATGACGATGAGAAACACCACCATGAATTGTTGAGATACTCCGGGAGAATGAAAAGCGAAGAGGTTTAGCCAACAATGAAAAGAGTTATAAGATCTTGGAGAAACCATCTGACTGATGATAATTCATTGTTACATCAAACTTTGAAAGATTTGAGAATAACTCCGGTAAAATTAGAAGAGTCAGGTAAGATCCTGGGAAAAGACCTGTGGGTTAGGGCCCACTCAAAATATACACCGTTGAACGATTTGAAAGAGAGGTTGCACCAGTTGAATTAAATGGCTCAAAAGAGATAACATCCTTGAAAGAGCTTGAACGAATGCAGAGTGGAAACACGAATCTTCGAGATATCTTCAGCACTCCGGAACAACTGAATAGCAAGTGGGGAATGATTATGAGGTGCACCGGCATGACAAAACGTTTGAACTGAGGGAAGGATATGATGGACAAAGCTTGACTTAAATCCACCGGAGAAGAAAAAAGAAATAATAATGATGAACTCGAAGCTCCGTTAGTATCTTCCCGAGAATCACCGATTAAGAACATTGACTGAGAAGAATGGAGAGACTTCTCATCAATAACATGATAGTTGATTAAGAAATCTTAATCCTCGAAGAAAAAGGGTGGGTGGGTGGGAAAACAAAGGCAACATGGAAGATGGAATGAACACCGTTGAGAAAACATATAGTTGATCTTGCTGATGTTGAAAATGACCAGATCCACTTGAATAGAAGCACACTGGTTGGAAAGAATTGAAAAGACAACCTTGATGATCAAGAAGGATTAGCATCCACATAGAAATATGCTTAGGGAAGGTATGGAATCAACACTTGACTTCGAAGCAACTCGAATACCACAACTGAAAACAAAACAAAGAATTGGCTTGCAAAATAAGCCGGAAACAAACATATGATAGATCCCATATCGTATCATGTGTCTGTTGGAAAGATATTCTAGGAGCTACTTGAATTCCCACTTATAAACTCCCGAAACTTTCTAGTTATGCAATCAGGTGTTGGGGATACAGGGGAAGCATAATATCTCACCCAAAACTAGCAAATCCTACATCCTGCTGTATCCATCCTTCAACACATAACCAAGAAACATTCAGAAATCATTTACCTCAACCTTCGAAAAGCATCCGTTATGCGAGTTATGTCAATACTCCCAAACTCCTGCCCCAGTACTGGGTGGCGTCGAGGTTATCTCACCAACAACTACATAAAAGAGATTTTCGATGTCGGCAAACTCAGGTATTCCAGAACTGCAACGATAAAATTGTGACGACAACACCTCGGAGCTCAACTCCCCGGGACACTGCCACAACCCCTAAATGTCAGGAGGCACCAAGAACAATGTTCTCAACACAAAACCATCAGAATGATTCCAAGATGCCCGCGCGATCCTAATTTTTTCGTGAAATTTGAGGAGAGAAGAGTCAAAACTCTACGTCCGGAGGCCTCACCAGAGCGACTAAGGGACTGAGGAGTAAAAAGAATCCTACTCTCCGATATATATAATCCTATTAGACTCAAAACATTTTTCTAGACTCAACAACGTCAGCGATTCGATCAAGCAGGGGGCTCCTCAGTCGGGGAAGTCTCTGATTACCAACTTGTAACACCCACAATGCGGCTATATCTCCCACGTGTCGGGGCAAGACTTAGAGGCATAGCCGCATGGTAGGTTTGTCGCAAGAGGGGTAATCTTCACTCAATCCCTTGTACTGAGTAAGAAAGGGATAAAGAGTTGGCTTACAATTGCCACTTCACACAAATACAAGTTATACATACATCATCTAGAATACAATCAAGGTCCGACTACGGAACTAAAGTAAAAGAAGACAACCCCAAATGCTAGATCCCCGGTCGTCCTGACTGGGCTCCACTATTGACCAAACGGAAAAGACACAAAACAAAGATTAAGATCTTCATCGAGCTCCCACTTGAGCTCAATTGTGTCATCTGCACTGGTATCATCGGCACCTGCAACTGTTTGGAAGTATCTGTGAGTCACGAGGACTCAGCAATCTCACACCCGCGAGATCAAGACTATTTAAGCTTATGGGTAGGATAGGGTAATGAGGTGGAGCTGCAGCAAGAACTAAGCATATATGGTGGCTAACATACGCAAATAAGAGAGAGAAGAGAAGCAACGCAATGGTCGTGAACTAGAAGTGATCAAGAAGTGATCCTGAAACTACTTACGTTCAAACATAACTTCGAAGCCGTGTTCACTTCCCGGACTCCGCCGGAAAGAGACCATCACGGCTACGCACGCGGTTGATGCATTGTCAGGACCCCGATTCCAAGTCACATCAATCTAGCTGGTAACACCTCATATCACTTTGCGGCCTCACACACGGTATTCCCACGGGTGTCGCCTTACCATGGCCCGAGACCGTTTGTGCCTTTTGACTCACGTATATGATAGTGTCGCTAGCATCCATATGACAGAGAACCCGGGGCTACATGGCTAGTCGTGAACCCAAAGCGGCACTAACCCATGGGGACAGACATACATGAATCAACTTCGAGCATGTCGGTCAGCAGCGTGTGAATCCGGGCTGTAGCACTGGGCTAATAGGACTCCGGTAACCCGGGCTGTAGCAGGCTAGGCAGGACTCCGGATGTCACCGTGTGACATTTCCCCGAAGGGACAGACACAGGAACGAAGTGAAACACATGCCGGCCAGTCAAGTGTCCTGAGCAGTAGTGCTGGGCTAGCAGGACTCCGGTGAACCGGGCTGTAGCGGACTACTATGGCTCATGGAAGCACAAGACTACATTTCCCCATAAGAGAGGCTACCAAGGATAAACCACTAGGTTGTCGGATCCCACACATACCAAGCATTTCAATCATACACACAATATGCTAGATATATGCAAATACAACATGGCATCACAACATAACTCTACGACTCAAAGTAATTATTCATTAGGCTCCGAGGAGCGAGATATTACAAACATGGGTCTCATGACCCAACAATCATAGCATACCAATCAAAGCACATGCGGAAGCTTAACATGTCTGAGTACAGACATCTATAAATGAAAAAGGCTGAGAATCCTGCCTATCTACCAGATCCTGCCGAGGGCACAAGATCGTAGCCGAGGTAGCAAGCTAAATGTCGAAGCCCACACAGATCTACTAGCGAGACTGACGTCTCTCTGCAAAACATAACTTAAGCAAACGTGAGTACAATTATACTCAGCAAGACTTACATCAGAACTAACTACATATGCATCGGTATCAACAAAGGGGTAGTGGAGTTTAACTGCAGCAAGCCAGCTTTGACCCAGTGGCTAACCTGAACTACGACTGCAAGCAACTCTTTGAGGTGGTGCACACGAGCCCACATATTCACCATTCAATACACCACTATGGATTCGCTCCCGTCTCCCTACGAGAAGGCCATCCATAGCACTCACACTTATCTTGCGAGTTTTATAGTATCCACTTTCACATGTCTATGAACTATGAAAGGGGTCCAAGTTTTCATATCCGAGGAATCCGGCTATTCGAATAGATATTGATAACCCTGCAGGGGTGTACTTCTTCACACACGCTCCCACCACTTACCGTCGTTTACACGACATGTACTCGGCAACCTTCAAGTGGAAGCCCAACGAGTGTGTCGGCCACGGCCTACCTAAACACTTAAGTCTCTAGTCCAGGTTTATCGCCTATCAAGGTTCCATCCACAGGGAGTCCGGCCAAGGTTTCCACATACGGCCCCGAACGATGTGTACAGGGTTCGGAGACACCAAACGGGCGCCCGACATGCCCGACCATGGTGTCTCTACCGCAACATAGCCCACACCTGGGGTCAGCGCTACGCACGGCCACCAACACATAACCTACAAACACCAGAAACTAGTTGCAACTCCTGGACAGAGTACTAGGGTGATTAAGAAGCCGAGAGGGTCAATTAAGGATCCCAATGAGTGGTAGTAGCTGTTCATGGATCACAGACAAAGAACTGAGTTCCTAAGGACAGTTTCAATGAGACAACCCACCATGTACTCCTACATGGCCTCTCACCGCTACCTTTACCAAAACGTGTTCACACACTTAGCTCACACATAGTTGGACACGTTCACACACCTCCGATTCATTCCCGATGAATCAGACCTGACACAACTCTATGCAATAGAAGGAATGACAAACAAGCATGAATGAGTAGGCACATCAGGGCTCAAACAACTCCTACTCATGCTAGTGGGTTTCATCTATTTACTGTGGTAATGAAAGGTCATGCAGAGGATAAGGGGTTCAACTACCGCAACAAGTAACAAATGAATTGTTGTTGTCCTAATGCAGTAAAAGAGAACATGAGCGAGAGAGTGGGATTGTATCGGAATGAACAAGGGGGTTCTGCTTGCCTGGCACTCCTGAAGATAATATATTTCTTCATCGGTGTCATCGATCTCATCGTCGAAACCACGTCTATCGAGAGGGGACAAATACCGGCAACAGAGAAAGAAACACAATCAATGCAATGCACAATATGATGCATGATCATGACATGTCAATATGCTGTGGTTTGAGTTAATGCAACTAGCAACACAATTAAGTGTAGTTGGTTTGAACCCAAGGTTCAAATTCAAACTCCACATATGGTTATTTAAATGCCATTCATTTGATTTGTCCTAAACAGTATCTATAAGTTGTTCTAACATGCTTGAAAATGGTACAGATGGATTCCTTGAATTTTTCTGATAATTTTTCATATATAAATTATTTCATTTGGAGTTACGGTTTAATTTCTATGATTTTTAGAAGTTTAAACCATTTTCTAGAATTTCTAAACCTTTTCTAATTTATTTTAAATCCAGAAAGGCTTTACTGCGTCAGCACTAGGTCAGGCTGACGTCAGCTGGTCAATAGGGCCAGCCCCGGTCAAAACTGACAGTGGGCCCCATGTGTTAGTAATTAAACTAAACTAACTAGATTGTGTTAGCACTAATCTAGGTTAGTTAGCAGGGCCGGGCCCACAAGTCATTGACCCAGTGGTCGACTAGGTTAGTGTTAATCCGGTGGTAGGGCGGAGTTACATCGCCGGCGACGAGCCGAGACGGCGGACGAGCCCGGGATCACTCCTCCGACGACCAAAATAGCGGCGGGGACTACCTACGCGAAGCCCCGGTCCGTGCGCATCCAACGGAGAAAACATGGAGAGCTTGGGTGGCCGTAATCCTCGCCGGCGTCGAGCTCAGCAGCTGCCGGACCTCGGGCGTTGGCGAAAACGGCGCTACGGTGCCTTGTTCGCACCGTGGTTGGGCTCGTTCAAGAGCCCAGACCAGCGCGCATCAGGCGGTGGTGCTAGCCGGGCCTGGGCTGGCCGGAGGCATCAACGAGGAGCTTGGCCGCGGCGGCCGGAGCCCGGGTGAGGCGCGAGCGGTAGCTATGGCGTGCGTGCGGGAGAGCTGAAGTGCTGGTGTGTGCGTGCGCGACGCGGTGAGGGCGATGGACACGCCGAGTGGACCAAATGGTCGCCGGGGGCGCGTCGGCGGCGGTCGCAGGCGACGGCGCGTGCGGGAGAGCTCGGTGCGGTGGCTACGGCGGATAGGGAAGGGAACAGAGAGGGGGAGGACGGGCAGAAGCTCACGGCGATCTTCGTGGAGTGGACGGCGAGCTCAGGGAGGGCCTGAGGCACTCGGGGCGTTGAGGGGGATCTCCGGCGACGGTGGTCGGGGACGAGCTCGATGAGGGAAGAGGGGCGCGGCCGGCTATGTGTGGCGAACTGAGGAGGTCGAGGACGTCGAGGCGGAGCTCGCAGGCATGGCGAGGAGTCGAGGAAGTGGCGGTGGCGTCAACTACGGCGGCGGCGGCTTACGGGCGCATCGGCCATAGCGGGTGGGGACGAGGGAGAGAGCCAGGGGGAGAATAGGGATGTCGGCGAGGTCGAGGCGGTGCCGAGGAGGGGCTTCGAGGTGTGGCCACGCTGTCCAAGCGGGGCAGGCGGCCAGGGAGCTGCGTGGCGAGCTCGGCGTGCGCGGGCGTGCTCCTCTCTACCTGCCTGGCGAGAGGAAGCAGGTGGCTGGCACGGGCTAGCACAGTGCTGGGCCGGCCAGTGGGCTGCTAGGTGGGCTGCGCCAGGTAAGTGGCCAGGTAACTTCTCTCTCTCTGGTTTTCTCTATTTGTTTCTGTTTTCTATTTTCTACAGTAAGTTTTGATTTAGTAAAAATACTAAACCATTTGTTAAAATGCTGAAATTAATTGTGGGCACTTGTGAATTTGTTTCCAATAGCCCTCATTTAATTTCACAATTATTTGAGCACTTAAAAATATATATAGCATTTAAATGCCCAAATTCAAATACAATATGATTTAATTCAAAAATCCAGAATGGCCTAGAAATATGTGCATGACTTTTGGCAGGGGTTTTCACCTTAAACAAAAATCATGAACTTTTCTAAAGGGCATTTGGGATCATTGAAAATATTTTTATCGAACCTAGTTGAATTCATTAGGTGCTAGGGTTTCAACAATCCCCATTTCAAGTTTCTTGAAAATAATAGGATGCATGATGCTCACTGATGCAACTATCTGCAACCAATGCTAGGGCTCTGACATGCATTTTAAATAAGTTAAGTGTCAAGTTCTCTACAACCGGACATTAACAAATTCCCATATGCCCATAACCGCGGGCACGGCTTTCGAAAGTTCAAACCCTACAGGGGTGTCCCAACTTAGCCCATCAGAAGCTCTCATGGTCAACGAAGGATATTCCTTCTCCCGGGTAGACCCGATCAGTCTCGAAATCCTGGTTACAAGACATTTCAACAATGGTAAAACAAGACTAGCAAAGCCGCCCGATGTGCCGACATCCTCATAGGAGCTGCACATATCTCGTTCTCAGGGAAACACCGGATTGTCCAAACTTCTGGTAGGCCAGCCCAGAGTTGCCCCTGTTGGCCACTGGCGGCTGACAGGTTCAGACCAACACTTAGACAAGCACTGGCCCAGGGGGGGTTAAAATAAAGATGACCCTTGAGTCTGTAGAACCCAAGGGAAGGTGATAGGTTGTTAGGAAAATGTAAACCCAAGGTTGGGCCTTGCTGGAGGAGTTTTATTCAAAGCAAACTGTCAAGGGGTTCGCATAACACCCAACCGCGTAAGGAACGCAAAATCAAGGAACATAACAACGGTATGACGGAAACTAGGGCGGCAAGAGTGGAACAAAACACCAGGCATAAGGCCGAGCCTTCCACCCTTTACCAAGTATATAGATGCATTAAAGTAAATAAGAGATAGTAATGATATCCCAACAATATCCATGTTCCAACATGGAACAAACACCAATTTCACCCGCAACTAGCAACGCTATAAGAGGGGCTGAGCAGAGCGGTAACATAGCCAAACAATGGTTTGCTAGGAAAGGTGGGTTAGAGGCTTTACATGGCAATATGGGAGGCATGATATAGCAAGTGGTAGGTATCACGGCATAGCAATAGAGCGAGCAACTAGCAAGCAAAGATAGAAGTGATTTCGAGGGTATGGTCATCTTGACTACAAATTTCTCTGAGTTGACGAAAGCTTGATCCTCGTAAGCGTACTCAACGGGTTCCTCGATCACTTATTCGTCTCCCGGCTCTACCCAAAGCAAGAACACAAGCAAAGGACCAACAATCAAACATGGTGCAATGCACAAACAACATGATGCAAAACATGACACGACATGCGGGATGTGATATGCAATGCTTATGCATGCTTCGGACGGGAAAGATTGAACCCGGCCTCAACTTGGTAGACTAAGTCTGCCGCTGGAAAGATGAGTTGATTTCGGTCGAAATCGATATAAAGATCAGCGGAATCGGATGCACGGTTTGCAAATGGCAAGCAAAACAATAATGGCACAATTCTGCGATTAACAGCACGATGCCATCTAGAATGCAACAAGAAACTAAGCTACTGAACTCCAACATAAAAACAAAGCACATGGAAGTGAACTAATCAAGATGCTTGACAAAATATGAACACTGAGCTACGGCTAAATCACACAAGAGCAGGTTCAAACAAGCATGGAAAAAGTGCAAAAGATATCAGCATCACAGACTTAGTGAGAATACTAACATGCCAGGAATTAACATCAGGGAGAAATGTTTAGAGCAAGCAAACAACATGCTACAGGAACATATCATAGCAAAACAAGGCATGGCATGAATCTACTCAAAGCATAGAACAATAGTCCCTTACTGACCATAAGTCAAAAAGGGACAGAAGATATTATGGCACCCATGTAAACATAGCAAGTTTCGTTAACAGATTTAGACTTAGCAGAAAACTAAGCATGGCATAAACAGAGTTATGAAGGCATCTCACGCGCAAAAAAAGAGAGAGTTATGAAGGCATCTTTGCGAGCTCGATTCACTCAACTCAAGGCATTGCATGCCAAGATAATCATAGCATCATCAAGATGGCATGTTCAAGAAGCTAACCAAGGCAAGAGCAAGTTCATAGCATGCATGGATGAACTACAACATCCATGGCAAAATTGATTAACATGTAAACAATCTGCTTGGAACATTTTATAGCAAAAGTAGAGCAAGATTAAGTCATGCTAGGGAACTCCATAAATGCAAACAGGGTCATGGATGGATAGAGCACAAACATATGTCTGAATCATCATTACTGAAGATACTCAAACAAAGCATGAATCTCACTGTAGCAACATGAATACATGGCATAAAAATAACAGCAGAGCAAAGACTTAGTGAAATTCTAAGTCCCTGAATCAGCAATATCACGAGAGCTACTTTGCATGCTTGTGCTAGTCACCACAAAGATCACAAAAATGCATGGCATACACCCCTGTAAAGATGGCATGGCATAGATCAAAATACATGTAGAGCTCATGCCCATATGATGCACACAAAAAATGTGGCAAAAATGACAAATCAACATAATCTGTGAAGTAACAGGAGTAAACATTGTATAGCACTCTTGCATCAGTGATTTGAGCATCAACATGGACCCAAACAAGCAGGTCACAATGGAACAAAATGAAGAGCACATCGTGATGAATATTTTGATATATTATGCGCATGAAATAGAGCTACGGTGATGAAGTTATGATGCGATGAACAGGGCATGAAAAAAGTCACAGTAAAAGGACTTAGAGAAAATATACCCCTCCGAGAAGTTGGACGGGGCGATGCGGGATGGAAAGGTGCGGGACGGGTCACGACGTTTGGATCGGGGGAGTGGTGGATCTCGTGGGCGCCTGCGGGATGCGGCGGCGCGGCAGGTTGGCATGGCAGCGGCGAGGCGGCGCCGACGAACTGGCGGCGGGGCGCCGCGCGGAGCCTCAGCGGCGGGGTGGCGTGAGGAGCCGGCGAGGTCGGCGGGGGGCGGCCAGCGGCGCTGCACGAGAGCCGGCTCGGGTGAGCAACGACGTAGGGCGGGCCCGGCACGCCGAACGGGCGCGCGAGGGCGGCGCGGAAGAGCAGCTCGGGTGCAGACGGGCCCGGTCGCGGCCCGAGGCGGGCCGGTCTCGGGCCCCAGCGGGCCGCGGCGGCGGGGAGAGAGAGGAGGCGCGGTGGAGGGGAGCTGAGGGCGACGTGGCGGCGCCTGGTTGGCTAGAAGTAGCGGCGGGGGTGACGTGGAAGCCGCCGTTTGGCCGGAGAGACGTGGAGGTGGGGGTGGACATGTCCGGCGGCAGAGGAAGAAATGTCCGGCGGCGCAAGGAGAGACTAGGCTACGGTTCATCCGCGAATTTTGGACGGGGAGGACATATTTATAGGTAGGAGCCCTGTTCAAGAATTCATCCGATTAACCAGTTAACTTGCCGATTAATCCCTACTCATAGGGTCCCCGAGTAGCCGATTACCCGATAAATCATCTGATTAATTGATTAAATGGCCGATTAACTTGCCGATTAGCCTATTAATCCCCTACTCACCAGCCCACCGAGCAGCTACCAGTTAACGATTTCCTCAACAATGGGTAGGAGGAGTTTGGAGTGTCCAAATGGAGTGTAGTTTTCGACCACGCGATTTTGAACCAACGGCGAAGGACATGGAAGAGGTTTGGATGGGTTATGGGGCCGTTTTGGAGGGGTGTTCGGTAGTAACACACATGAGGCCTTTACGGCTCCCCGGTTAACCGTTGGAGTATCAAACGGACTCCAAATGGCACGAAACTTGACAAGCTGTCTACCTGTGGTGTACCAAGGCCGCTTGGCAAATCTCGGTCCATTCCGAGAATGTTTAACACCCACTCACGAAAAGATACAAAAGGGGACGCCAGAGGACGTAGGAGTGTCGGATCGTGAAACAGACAACGGGGAAAATACTCGGATGCATGAGACGGACACGTATGCAAATGAGATGCACATGATGACATGATATGAAATTAATGACATGAACAAAAGAAAAACAAAGACAAAACCACACCACGAAGGTAATATCGTATCGCATCTCCAGAAAAGGCTAGAGTCGGAGTTACTAATATGGAAAGTTGTATCGGGGGCGTTACATGGTGTCTCCTAGATTGGTTAGGTGTCACTTGGGAGCCTCTATCAGGATGGTGGAGTTGAACCAAGGAGTTTGTACGGGCAAGGAGATCGCCTACTTCGTGAAGATCTACCCTAGTGAGGCAAGTTCTTTCTGGGCGATGGACATGGTGGGATATACATGGTTGCTTCTTCGTGGACCCTTTGTGGGTGGAGCCCTCCGTGGACTCACGCAACCGTTACCCTTCGTGGGTTGAAGTCTCCATCAATGTGGATGTACGATAGCACCACCTATCGGAACCATGCCAAAAATCTCCATGTCTTCAATTGCGTTTGCACACTCCAATCCCATCCCTTTACATTATTGCAACTTGCATGATTTACTTTCCGCTGCTACTCTTGTCATGCTTGCTTGATATGTATTGTGAATGCTCAAACTTGTGCCAAAACTCCACTTCAACTTAAAGAAATTAAAAGTTGCAACTTTTCTTGCTAAGAGTCTGTTCATCCCCCTCTAGACACCTCTTCTCGATCCTACAATTGGTATCAGAGCATTGGTCTCCATTGCTTTGGTTTAAACACCTTTGGAGGAAGACGGATGAGTCTACATTGGGGAGTCTTAGACGTAGAGTGCCTATTCTTGATGGAGAGTATTTTCATGAGTGAAAAATGTGATGCTTGAGATCTTCAATGAATATCATTTGACCAAGCACATTACTACTCCTTGTGCTCGCATTGTTGATCCTTCGCATCCTACCCTTGATGAGTCTATTGACATGATTCGCAATATTAGAACTATCAATCTTATCATTAGAGGATTGCCCAAAAAAATGATTGCTAGCTTACCTACTCCTGATTGTGCCTACACTATATGGAGATTTCTTGAGGAACGATTCCCAAATTATTCCTTGAAAATCCTAGATGAGATTCTTCATAAGCCTATTGCCTTGAGTAAGATGAGTTGCAATGAGCTTAATAATCTTACGAGTGCAGAAGGAGATGTTGGAATTATTAGCAACATCATTTCCGAAGTCATAAGAATCCATAGAGATGAACATTGTTACAGTCATTCTTCTAATGAATTACCCTCTCTAGGAGTTGATCCATCACATGACGATGTTCAACATGGATACTATGATGAGGATGATGATAGTGACTATGATCTTGATGATGCGATGAGACACTTTGGTCTTATGGCTAATCTTCGTGGCTACATGGCTGGAGGAAAGGAATGGGTCCTTGATAGTGGATGTACTGATCATATGACTGGAGACAAAGATATGTTTCGCGAGCTTGCTAAAAACAACAACCCTCAAAAGTATGTCACTTTCGGTGATAACTCAAAGGGTAAGGTGGTTGGCCTTGGTAAGGTGGCCATCTCATAGGATAGCTCCATACAAAATTTTATGCTCATTGAATCTCTTGGCTACAATTTACTTTCCGTATCTAGACTTGCTAACTTCGGTTTAATAGTAGATTGCCAAGTGTTTCGTAGAGATAGCCATAAAATGGTCTTTACTGGTATATGTAGAGGTGATCTTTACATTGTTGATTTCACTAAAAAGGCTCAACCTAGAACTTGCTTAATTGCTAAATCTTCTAAAGGCTGGTTGTGGCATAGAAGACTAGGTCATGTGGGCATGCGAAATCTTGATAAGCTTATTAAAGGTGATCATATCCTTGGATTAAAAGATGTTATATTTGATAAGGATAGACTTTGTAGTGCTTGTCGAGCAGGAAAGCAAGTTGGAGGAAGTCACCCCGTGAAGAACATTATGACCACGAGAAGACCGCTCGAGCTACTTCATATGGATCTTTTTGGTCCCAATGCCTATAAAAGTCTCGGTGGTAACTCATTCGGTCTGGTTATAGTTGATGATTTTTCAAGATTTATGTGGGTGTTCTTTATTGATCATAAATCACGGGTACAAAAGATCTTCAAAAACTTTGCTAGGAAGGCCCAAAATCAATTTGAAGTGAAGATCAAGAAGGTTCGCAGCGACAATAGAACAGAGTTCAAGAACGCAAATGTGGATACCTTTCTTGACTAAGAAGGGATCTCACATGAGTTCTCGGCTACGTACACGCCTCAACAAAATGGAGTTGTTGAGAGGAAGAACCGAACTCTTATTGAGATGGCTAGAACGATGCTTTATGAGTACAAGACTCCAAAACACTTTTGGGCGGAAGCAGTTGAGACAACTTGTCATGCAACAAATCGCTTGTATCTTCACAAGTTACTCGGCAAGACGGCATACGAGCTCCTCACCGGTAACAAACCCCAAGTTGGATACTTTCGAGTATTCGGCTCAAAGTGCTACATTCTTGATAAGCATGGTCGCTCTAAATTTGCTCCTAAATCCATGAAGGTTTCTTACTTGGTTATGGCTCAAACTGTCACACTTACCGGGTCTACAACAATTTCACCTGAAAGGTTGAAGAGACGGTAGATGTGAAGTTTCATGAATCTAACGGCTCGCAAGTAGAGCAATTGCCAATTCATGTAGGAGACAAAGACCCTTCGAAAGCAATTCAAGACTTGTCTATCGGCAAGATTCGTCCAACGGAGGTGAAGGAGAGTACCTCGTCCGTCCAAGTGGAAGCTTCCACCTCATGACAAGATGAACCAAGAGTTGACTTGGAAGCATCCACAAGTGGGACACACCAAGATGAAGAAAACGAGGACGTACACCAAGATGAACCTCCTCAACCTCCTTCTCCACCATGACAAGAGAACGGCAACGTCAACAATGAAGAAGGCCAAGAAGAAGAAGAACAATATGAAGAAGATGTTCCACCCCGACCGAAGCAAAAGCTTCCACGAGTTCGAGAAAGACTCGCCAAAGACCATCCCGTCGAGAAAATCTACAATGATATCCAAACCGGGAGAATCACTCGCTCTAAAACTCGTTTGGCTAACTTTTGTGAACATTATTCATTCATCTCTAGAATTGAACCTATGAAGGTTGAAGAAGCATTGGAAGATCCGGATTGGATAAATGCCATGCATGAAGAGCTACACAACTTTGAGAGAAATCAAGTGTGGACATTGGTCGAGAAGCCCGACAACAACCACAACATCATCGATACCAAATGGGTGTTTCGCAACAAGCAAGATGAAGATGGTCAAGTCGTCCGCAACAAAGCTCGTCTAGTCGCCCAAGGCTACACTCAAATTGAAGGTATGGACTACAGTGAGACATATGCCCCCGTTGCTAGACTTGAGTCCATCCGCATCTTACTTGCCTATGCTAATCACCATGATATCACTTTATACCAAATGGACATTAAAAGTTCTTTTCTAAACAATGAAATTGAGGAGGAAGTTTATGTTAAACAACCTCCTGGCTTTGTAAATCCTAAGAAACCCGATCATGTTTACAAACTTCACAAAGCCCTTTATGGTCTTAAACAAGGTCCTAGAGCATGGTATAAATGCTTGATCAAGTTCCTTATTGAAAAAGGCTTTAAAATTGGAAAAATAGATTCTACTCTTTTTACTAAACGGTTTAATGGTTAGTTATTTGTATGCCAAATTTATGTTGATGATATCATATTTGGCTCAAATAACACTCATTTTAGCGAGAAGTTTGGAAAGCTAATGTCGGAGAAGTTTGAGATGTCTATGATGAGTGAACTCAAGTTCTTTCTTGGTTTGCAAATCAAGCAAACTAAGGAAGGCACCTCTGTCTCTGAAACAAAGTACACCAAGGACTTATTCAAGAAGTTCAACATGCAAGAAAGCAAAGGTATGAAAACTCCCATGCCTACTAGTGGACATCTTGACTTTACTAAGGATGGTGAACCGGTTGATCAAAAAGTTTATCGCTCTATGATCGGTTCATTGTTATATCTATGTGCCTCTCGTCCCGATGTTATGGTAAGTGTGTGCATGTGTGCACGATATCAAGAGGCCCCAAAATAATGTCATCTTAAGGTTGTGAAAAGGATAGTGAGATACCTAATACATACACCAAATTTTGGCATTTGGTATCCTAAGAGGTCGTCTTTCGATCCTGTTGGCTACTCCGACTCGGACTATGCTGGAGACAAGGTTGATAGAAAGTCCACTTCAGGTACTTGTCAATTTCTTGGTAGATCTCTTGTGTCTTGGTCTTCCAAGATACAAAACTCGGTATCCTTATCCACCGCCGAAGAGGAATACATTGCCGCTGGTTCATGTTGTCCTCAATTACTTTGGATGACCCAAACTCTTAAAGATTATGGGATTAATGTGAAACATGTTCCATTTCTTTGTGACAATGAGAGTTCTATTAAGATTGCTCACAATCCCGTGCAACATTCTCGAACTAAGCATATTAAAGTTCGTCATCATTTCATTCGAGATCATGTTGCTAAAGGGGACATCGATCTTAAGCATGTTCATAGCGATAAACAATTGGCGGATATATTCACCAAATCGCTTGATGAGAAAGTCTTTTGCCGTTTGAGAGGTGAATTGAACATCATTGATGCTTCAAACTTGGAGTAGGAACTCCATTTGGATACATGCAAGGCATGAATCTATGATAAATCCTTGATATTTCTCTTATGATGATATTCATATGTCTTGGATATATTTGCACCCTTGCATGTTATCTAACCCTTGTAGGTACTTGCATGAATCTAAATCTATGAGATAGCAACCCACTCACATCTTGAGCGATCTCTACATTAGCAAGTCTCTACAATACGGTGGTTGATGACTAGTAAGCACGAAACCCTTCAACATATCCTTTGACAAATTATATGTATCAAACTTCATGATTGTCATTTTGGATACACAAGTGCTCCTCCTTGCAAAACTAACCCATGTAGGTAGATGAACTCAACTCCAAGTGGTGCTCCCAACCATTCTTGTGCTACATCAACCTTGAGCACCCCACGCAAGTTCAACTACATGATCAAGATCAACACCGCCACCCAAGGTATGTCATTCCATCTTAGAGAAGGTTTACCTCAAGACATAGGTCAAAGCAACTCAACAAGATGTGAATACATCCAATGCTTAAACGAAAAATGGTAACCCCATTTTGAGCTTAAACGATGAGTATGACTTACGATCAAGTTTTCTTACTTGACTCCTCAGTCAATATACTCTAACATAAGTGACTTTGTCACCGCCCAATTCTAGATGAAGTTCTCTAGTGTTTCCTTGAGTTTTTACAAACTTCATCTAGATGTCCTTTTCTTTGGTTTGTTATGCATTCCTTGCATCTAATTCCTTGCAAATCCTTGTGAGATCTTTCTTGTCTAGTGAGCTGAGGTGACAAGTGTTTTCTCTGTGATAAACTCGGTCACACCGGTTTGTTGTTTTTGGTCCAAGTGAACTCTTTCGGTGCAACCGGAACATACCACTCAGTGCAATCGATTTCACCACAGGAAAGACAACTTGCCACTTGTTCCTGCATTCTTTTTGCTCCAGCTCCACTCAATGATTCTTGTCGTCTACCAGCAGCACATTCGACTTGCTGCTTTGGTTTGTGACTCAAGGACCGAACCCATTGTAACAAACATCCAGAAGAGCCCTTCTTGGAAATTGATGTCAAAGGGGGAGAGAGAGATCACATCAAAGCTTAATCATTTCTATAGGTGGAGAGAGAATACTTAGGGGAGAGAGTTCTTCAATGAGAAAGAAGTATCACATCAAAGACCCCCGATGCTTGGTGTTCAAGAGGAGAGAAGTTACATGTCTTTAAGAGGGGAAAAACATGTTCATTTTATTTTCTTTCTTTCTTTCTTTCGTTGCTCTGATTTTCTGTTCCCTATCTTCTCCTAATATCCCAAGCAAGATTCAGGGGGAGCAAGACATCTAAGGGAAGGAAATCCTTGAATTCATTGCATATCTTTACCTTTGGGGACATGTCTATATCCAATAGAGTAATCAATACTCACTCTCTACATGTCATCATAGTCTTGGTACTCTTGTGGTTTCTTTGTTTACTCTTGCTAGTAGATGTATCTGTGTTATCTAACCTTGTTTACTCAGGTTCATTTCTCCTAAGCCAACTCAGGACCACAAGGTAAGTATATGCATCACACTCATGTGCATGAGGGCTTCTTGCTGATGTACATATTGTTTGCAAGAAAGACTCATGAGCATTTAGGTACATCTCCTATATTTACATCTTTTGCTCTGATGCATATAGCCAAGATACATGTAACACATTGCTTACTCTATCATGCTATGCATTCACATGTTCTTATATTCCATATTTACATGATTGCATGCATATAGTGGGAGCCTATGCATGTTACATGTCTTTCCAAAGCTTTACCTATTATTCTCTATATCTTTATCTAAAGCTTTGATGTATGTTGTCATCAATTACCAAAAAGGGGGAGATTAAAAGCACAAGTGCTCCCCGAGTAATTTTGGTAATTAATGTCAACATATCTCTTGTTGGACTAATACTTTCATCTAGCATATTTCAAATAAGTCCAAGAGTGGAGTGGCTTGGACTAGAGGATGTGGGACCACTTCCAGATGATGAGGACAAATGATTGGCTCTAGCTCAAAGCTCAGGACTCTACATTTTTCATTTTAGTGATCCAAGATCACATTGAGTCCATAGGAAAGCCAATACTATTAAGAGGGGATGAGGTGTTGCTTAATGAGGTTCTTGCTCAAAGTGCTTAGTGATATACTCCACAACCCTCAACCACTTTCTCATGTCCAAATATGTCCCAAACCTAAAGTCAAACTCGGCCCCACTGAAATTTCCTATCCGGCGCCACCAAGTTCTCTTGACATAGTCACTGCCAGAAACCCTAATCAATTCGGTCTCACTAATGGGATCTCGGTCTCACCGAGATGGGCTTGCAAACTCTCTGTTGCCTATTGCATTAATTTCGGTCTCACCAAAACATGACATCGGTCCCACCGAGTTTGCTTGGCCAACTCTCTGTTTAGCTTATTACCAAAATCGGTCCCACCGAATTTGTGTAATCGGTCCAACCGAGATGAGGCTTTACCCTAACCCTAGCACATCGGCCCCACCGAGTTGATCAAGTCGGTCCCACCGAAAACCCTCACGGTCACATTATGAACTAAATCGGTCTGACCGAGTTGTATGATTCGGTCCCACCGAGTTTGGTGATTTGTGTGTAACGGGTAGATTTTGTGTGGAGGCTATATATACCCCTCCACCCACTCTTCATTCGTAGAGAGAGCCATCAGAACATTCCTACACTTCCAACATACATTTTCTGAGAGAGAACCACCTACACTTGTGTTGAGGTCAAGATACTCCAGTCCAACCATATAAATCTTGATCTCTAGCCTTCCCCAAGTTGCTTTCCACTCAAATCATCTTTCCACCAAATCCTATCCGGTGAGAGAGCGTTGAGTGTTGGGGAGACTATCATTTGAAGCACAAGAGCAAGGAGTTCATCATCAACACACCATTTGTTACCTCTTGGAGAGTGGTGTCTCCTAGATTGGTTAGGTGTCACTTGGGAGCCTCCGTCAAGATTGTGGAGTTGAACCAAGGAGTTTGTACGGGCAAGAAGATCGCCTACTTCGTGATAACAGATAGTCTTGTGATAAGGTAAAGTGTAACGAGCAACAAGTAACAAAAGTAAATAAGGTGCAGCAAGGTGGCCAAATCCTTTTTGTAGCAAAGGACAAGTCGGAACAAACTCTTATAATAGGAAAAGCGCTCCCGAGGACACATGGGAATATCGTCAAGCTAGTTTTCATCACGTTCATATGATTCGCGTTCGATACTTTGATGATTTGATATGTGGGTGGACCGGTGCTTGGGTGCTATTCTTACTTGAACAAGCATCCCACTTATGATTAACCTCTATTGCAAGCATCCGCAACTACAACAAAAGTATTAAGGTAAACCTAACCGTAGCATGAAACATGTGGATCCAAATCAGCCCCTTACGAAGTAACGCATAAAGTAGGGTTTAAGCTTCTGTCACTCTAGCAACCCATCATCTACTTATTACTTCCCAATGCCTTCCTCTAGGCCCAAATAATGGTGAAGTTTTATGCAGTCGACGTTCAAATAACACCACTAGAGGCTAGACAACATACATCTTATCAAAATATCAAACGAAAACCAAATTCACATGACTACTAATAGCAAGACTTCTCCCTTGTCCTCAGGAACAAACGTAATTACTCACAAAGCATATTCATGTTCATAATCAGAGGGGTAATAATATGCATATAGGATTTGAACATATGATCTTCCACCAAATAAAACAATTAGCATCAACTACAAGGAGTAATCAACACTACTAGCAACCTACTAGCACCAATCCCGGACTTCGAGGCAAGAATTGGATACAAGAGATGAACTAGGGTTTGGAGATTAGATGGTGCTGGTGAAGATGTTGATGGAGATTGCCCTCTACCGATGAGAGGAGCGTTGGTGATGACGATGGTGATGATTTCCCCCTCCCGGAGGGAAGTATCCCCGGCAGAACAGCTCTGCCGGAGCTCTAGATTGGTTCCGCCAAGGTTCCGCCTCATGGCGGCGGAGTCTCGTCCTGAAAAGTTCCTTCTGATTTTTTTCTCATCGAAAGACTTCATATAGGAGAAGATGGACGTCAGAGAGCCACCAGGGGGCCCACGAGGTAGGGGCGTGCCCTAGGGGGGCGCCCCCACCCTCGTGAGAAGGGTGTGGGCCCCCTGGCCTTCATCTTTGGCGAGGATTTTTCTTTATTTATTTTAAGATGTTCCGTGAAGTTTCTGGACTTTTGGAGTTGCGCAGAATAGGTCTCTAATATTTGCTCCTTTTCCAGCCCAGTATTCCAGCTGCCAGCATTCTCCCTCCTTATGTAAACCTTGTAAAATAAGAGAGAATAGCCATAAGTATTGTGACATAAAGTGAAATAATAGTCCATAATGCAATAAATATCGATATAAAAGCATGATGCAAAATGGACGTATCAACTCCCCCAAGCTTAGACCTCGCTTGTCCTCAAGCGAAAAGCCGATAACAATAAATATGTCCTCATGTTTAGAGGTAGAGGCATCGATAAAAATAAAATACGGACATGAAAGCATCATGATTATTCTCATAGCAGCAACATATATAGATTTTGTCATATGATTACTTATGTTCAAGTGATGATCGATTCACAATGCAAAAGTATAAATCATAAACCTTATTGGGCTCCGACAAGCTATAATCTTAGTCATTGAAGCAATTGCAATTTATCATAACATCGGAAAGAGTCTATGTCAGAGCTAAAAAGCAAGTCCACATACTCAACTATCATTTAGTCCTTCATAATTGCTAAGACTCACACAATACTTGTGGTTATGAAGTTTTAATCGGACACAGAGAAAGATAGGGGCTTTAGTTTTGCCCCACAACCTTTTACCTCAAGGGTAATGTCAACAATAATGGTTCATGCTCCCCTACATCCAATTATATATATATATATATATCATGTTCTTTCCAACATGCTGAGCTTGCCAAAGGATAAAATGAAAAAGAAAAGGTGAAGATCACCATGACTCTTGCATAAGGTAGAAGATAATAATAAAGGATAGGCCCTTCGCAGAGGTAAGCAGAGGTTGCCATGCGCTTTAATGGTTGGATGCATAAAATCTCAATGCGAAAGAATGTCACTTTATATTGCCCCTTGTGATATGAACCTTTATTATGCAGTCCGTCGCTTTTATTACTTCCACATCACAAGATCGTATAAAGCTTATTTATCCCACACCAATCAATCATACATATTTATAGCAATTTTTATTGCTTTGCACCGATGACAACTTACTTGAAGGATCTTACTCGATCCATAGGTAGATATGGTGGACTCTCATGGCAAAACTAGTTTAAGGGTATTTGGAAGCACAAGTAGTATTTCTACTTGGTGCTGAGAATTTGGCTAGCATGAGGGGGAAAGGCAAGCTCAACAAGTTAGAGGATCCATGACAACATACTTTATCTCAGATATAAGAAAGACATAACTCATTACGTTGTCTTCCTTGTCCAACATCAGCTCTTTAGCATGTCATATTTTAATGAGTGCTCCCAATCATAAAAGATGTCAATGATAATATATCTATATGTGAAAACCTCTCTTTCCTTATTACTTCCTATTAATTGCAACAATGACCAAAGGTATGTCTGCCAATTCCCAACAACTTTTAATCATCATACTCTTTCTATGTGAAGTCATTACTCTCAATAAGATCAATATGAACTCTTTGTTTCTTTTTATTCTTTCTCTCTTTTCTTTTATTCACCCAAGATCATGGCAAAATAATGAAGCCCTTGACACAACACTAATCTTTATTATATATAGCTCACAGACTCGATTACATAGAGAGATCATAAAGCAAAACTCAAAACTAGATCATGCCATAAACTTTTTTCTACTAGATCAAGATACTACTAATAGGATCGAACTAAGAAAAACGATAAATATAGGAGTTGTGATTGTGATACGATACCGGGGCACCTCCCCCAAGCTTGGCAGTTTCCAAGGGTAGTGCCCATACCCATGTGATTATATATCCTTTCTTTGTCGATGAAGAAGGTGGTGGTGCTGTTGACTTAGTTGATGGCTTAGGCTTCTCCCTTAATTTGCGCTTGAGGACGGCATTTTGATCCCTCAGATCATCAATCTCCCACTCCAGGGTTAATATCTTTTTGCATAGGTCCTGCTTATTTTCCTGTAAGAGACGAAAAGGGATAAACTCGAACTTGGGTTTCTTTACCCTATCAGGGAGACTTGACTTTTTGAACTCCACGTGCATGTCCCCATGTTGAGATAATGGTGTTTCATCTTCTTCTAAGCTTGTCTCCTCCTTCCCCTTGGGTTCATAGTCCTCTTCTTCCTCCGTGGTCCATCCATCGTGTTCCACATCTCCATAGACCTTTGGATTTGCTAAGTAATCATCCACATAGCTTTCTCCTTCCGAATCCTGGGAAGACATGTTGATTTAATCTGCAACGGGACAGCTCGAAACGAAAACAGAGGATATTTGCGTGATACGAGAGTCAAAACCTTCGGGAGAATATATAATGAATTTTTACCGACCGAAATACGTAACGTGCAAGAAAACAGAGTCCGGAAGGCACACGAGGTGCTCATGAGGTAGGGGGCGCGCTCACCACCCTCGTGGGGCCCTCATGTCCTTCCCGGACTGCTACTTATTTTTCTATTTTTCTAAATATTCCAAAATGGAGAAATGTTGCCTTAAAAATTGTTTTGAAGTCGGTTTACTTACCGTACCACATACCTATTCCTTTTCGAAGACTGAAACATTCCGGGAAGTGTCCCTTATGTATTCCTCCGGGGTTACGGTTTCAATAATATTGGTTTCAACATTTATGGGATTACCTGAGATATAATGTTTAATTCTTTGACCATTTACCACCTTCGGATTTGTGCCCTCGAAGTTGTTGATTTTTATGGCACCGGAACGAAAAACCTCTTCGATAACATAGGGGCCTTCCCATTTAGAGAGAAGTTTTCCTGCAAAAAATCTTAAACGAGAGTTGTATAGCAATACATAATCACCTACATTAAACTCACACTTTTGTATCCTTTTGTCATGCCATCTTTTAACTTTTTCTTTAAACAACTTGGCATTTTCATAAGCTTGGGTTCTCCATTCATCAAGTGAGCTAATATCAAATAACCTCTTCTCACCGGCAAGTTTAAAATCATAGTTGAGCTCTTTAATAGCCCAATATGCCTTATGTTCTAGTTCGAGAGGTAAGTGACATGCTTTTCCATAAACCATTTTATACAGAGACATACCCATAGGATTTTTATATGCAGTTCTATAATCCCATAATGCATCATCAAGTTTCTTAGACCAATTCTTTCTAGACCTATTAACAGTCTTTTGCAAAATTAATTTGAGCTCTCTATTGCTCAATTCTACTTGACCACTAGACTGTGGGTGATAAGGAGATGCAATTCTATGATTAACATCATATTTAGCAAGCATTTTACGGAAGGTACCATGAATAAAGTGTGAACCACCACCAGTCATTAAATATCTAGGGACTCCAAACCTCGGAAAAATAACTTCTTTAAGCATTTTAATAGAAGTGTTATGATCAGCACTACTAGTTGGAATAGCTTCTACCCACTTAGTAACGTAATCAACAACAACTAGAATATGTGTGTATCCATTAGAGGCAGGAAAAGGTCCCATATAATCAAAGCCCCAAACATGAAACGGTTCAATAACAAGAGAATAATTCATAGGCATTTCTTGACGTCTACTAATATTACCAATTCTTTGACATTCATCACAAGACAAGACAAACTTACGGGCATCCTTGAAGAGAGTTGGCCAATAAAAACCAGATTGCAATACTTTATGTGCAGTTCTATCTCCAGCGTGGTGTCCTCCATAAGCCTCGGAATGACACTTGCGTAGGATCTGTTCCTGTTCATGCTCAGGTACACAACGTCTAATAACACCATCTACTCCTTCTTTATAAAGATGTGGGTCATCCCAAAAGTAATGTCTTAAATCGTAGAAAAACTTTTTCTTTTGCTGGTATGTGAAGCTAGGTGGTATAAACTTAGCAACAATATAATTAGCATAATCAGCATACCATGGAGTACTACGAGAAGTACTTATAACATTTAATTGTTCATCAGGAAAGTCATCATTAATAGGTAGTGGGTCATCAAGAACATTCTCTAACCTAGACAAGTTGTCTACAACGGGGTTCTCAGCTCCCATTCTATCAAAAATATTCAAATCAAATTCTTGTAGCAAGAGAACCCATCTAATAAGTCTAGGTTTAGCATCTTTCTTTTCCATAAGATATTTAATAGCAGCATGATCAGTGTGAATAGTTACTTTAGAATCAACAATATTAGATCTGAACTTATCACAAGCAAATACAACTGCTAAAAGCTCTTTTTCAGTAGTAGCATAATTTCTTTGAGCATTGTCTAGAGTTTTACTAGCATAATGAATAACATTTAATTTCTTATCAACTCTTTACCCTAGAACAACACCTACAGCATAATCACTAGCATCACACATAATTTCAAAGGGTAAATTCCAATCAGGTGGCTGAACAACAGCTGCAAAGACTAATGCTTTCTTAAGTATTTCAAATGCTTCTACACAATCATCATCAAAGACAAATGGTATATCTTTTTGCAATAAATTAGTCAGAGGCCGAGAAATTTTTGAGAAGTCCTTAATGAACCTCCTGTAAAATCTGGCGTGACCAAGGAAACTTCTTATACCTTTGATGTCCTTGGGACATGGCATCTTTTCAATAGCATCAACCTTGGCTTTATCAACTTCAATAACTCTTTCAAAAACTTTGTGCCCCAAGACGATACCTTCATTAACCATAAAGTGGCACTTTTCCCAATTCAAGACAAGATTAGTTTCTTCACATCTCTGCAAAACTCGATCAAGATTGCTCAAGCAATCATCAAAAGAGGAACCATAGACGAAAAAGTCGTCCATGAAAACCTCACAAATCTTTTCACAAAAGTGAGAGAATATAGCCATCATGCATCTTTGAAAGGTAGCAGGTGCATTACATAAACCAAAAGGCATACGTCTATAAGCAAAAGTACCAAAAGGGCATGTAAAAGTAGTCTTTGATTGATCTCTAGCCGACACCGGTATTTGAGAGAAACCAGAATAACCATCTAGAAAGCAATAGTGTGTATGTTTGCATAATCTTTCTAGCATTTGATCAATAAAAGGTAAGGGGTAATGATCTTTCTTAGTAGCTTTATTTAATTTGCGGAAATCAATTACCATCCTATAACCTGTGATAATTCTTTTTGGAATCAATTCATCTTTATCATTAGGAACAACAGTAATACCTCCCTTCTTAGGGACACAATGGACATGACTTACCCACTCACTATCAGCAACGGGATAAATTATACCTGCCTCCAGAAGCTTGAGTATTTCTTTTCTTACCACTTCTTTCATTTTAGGATTCAGACGTCGTTGAGGATCACGAACTGGTTTGGCATCTGCTTCCAAATTTATTTTATGTTGACATAGAGTGGGACTAATGCCCTTAAGATCATCAAGAGTATATCCAATAGCAGCATGATGCTTCTTCAGAGTTTTCAATGATCTTTCTTCTTCATGCTCTGAAAGGTTAGCACTAATAATAACATGATATATCTTCTCTTCATCAAGATAAGCATATTTAAGATTATCAGGCAAAGGTTTAAGCTCAAACACGGGATCACCCTTGGGTGGAGGAGGATCCCCTAAAATTTCAATAGGCAAATTGTGTTGCAGAATAGGTTCCTGTTTAAAGAGTATTTCATCTATTTATCTTCTTTCATTCATGAACATATCATTTTCATGGTCTAGCAAATAATGTTCTAAAGGATCACTAGGAGGTACGGCAATAGAAGCAAGACCAATAATTTCATCCTTACTAGGTAATTCTTCCTCGCGATGTTGTTTACTAAATTTAGAGAAATTAAACTCATGAACCATATCATCCAAGCCAACAGTAACAACATTCTTTGTGCAATCTATGGTAGCATTGACAGTATTTAAGAAGGGTCTACCAAATATAATGGGACAAAAGCTATCTTGCGGAGAAGTAAGAACAAGAAAATGAGCAGGATATTTAGTTTGCCCACAAAATACTTCAACATCTCTAACAATTCCAATTGGTGAAATAGTATCTCTATTGGCAAGTTTAATTGTGACATCAATACCTTCTAACTCAGCAGGTGCAATTTCATTCTTAATTTCTTCATATAAAGTATGCGGTATAACACTAGCACTCGCACCCATGTAACATAAGCCATGATAACAATGATCTCCTATTTTAACAGAAATAACAGGCACGCCTACCACAGCTTTATGTTTATCTTTATCACAAGGTTTAGCAATTCTAGCAGTTTCACCTTCGAACTGAATAACATGCCCATCAATATTATCAGACAAAAGATCTTTAACAATAGCAATATTAGGTTCTACTTTAACTTTCTCAGGAGGTGTATACGTTCTAATATTGCTTTTACGAACAACAGTTGAAGCTTTAGCATGATCCTTTACTCTAATAGGGAAAGGTGGTTTCTCAACATAAGAAGTAGGAACAATAGGATCATTATAAGTGACAGTCTTTTCTTCAACTTTAATAGGTGCAGCTACTTTTACTTCTATGGGAGGATGATATTTAAACCACTTCTCCTTAGGGAGATCAACATAAGTAGCAAAAGATTCACAGAAAGAAGCTACTATCTCAGAGTCAAGTCCATATTTAGTGCTAAACTTATGGAAAATATCGGTATCCATAAAAGACTTAACACAATCAAACTTAGGTGTCATACCTGACTCCTTACCTTGGTCGAGGTCCCAATCTTCAGAGTTGCGTTTAATTTTATCCAGTAAATTCCATTTGAATTCAATAGTCTTGATCATAAAAGAGCCAGCACAAGAAGTATCGAGCATGGTGCGATTGTTTTCAGAAAGACAAGCATAAATTTTTTGCATAATTATTTATCTCGGGAGCTCATGATTGGGGCATGAATATAACATTGATTCGAGCCTCCCCCAAGCTTGAGCGATGCTTTCTCCTTCGCGAGGCCAGAAATTATATATATAATTGCGATCACGATGAACACGATGCATAGGGTAATACTTTTGATGAAATTCCAACTCCAATCTTTTACATTCCCACGATCTCATATCATCACATAGCCTATACCATATCAATGCGTCTCCCTTCAAAGATAAAGGGAAGACCTTCTTCTTAGCAACATCATCGGGTATACCTGCAAGCTTAAATAATCCACAAACTTCATCCAC